>NC_084800.1:105867673-106533784 GCF_963169125.1 Humulus lupulus | reverse complement strand
ATTTCAAACAAATTGAGACAATATGAGGACGGTATTGTTTTTTATATAGTCTTTGAAATTTCCCAAAAAAATTTGTAAACCTCTCAAATATTCCCTCCACAAGGTAAAACGCGTTTTCTTCTTGGGAAAATGTGACCATTGATGTTATAAATAATAAATAATTTTTTTTGGGCAGTGGGATTTTGTGGTGCGCGTAAATGACACATGATGAAATATTGTTTTATTTTAAAAAATAAAAAGATAATACAACATATTTTTATCATATTATAATATTGTATTTATAAAATAGTAATGCGAACCCGATGGGACAAGTCAATCTTTTCACAATTTGACCCAATGTCACAATTATTGAGGTCATGGGTCTTCTACTCTATCATTACTATTTGAACTTCAGGTATACTGTTAATAATATTATAATTTATAATACAAATTAATTTCCTTTAAAACATTATATTTTCACTAAAAAAATTAGTTAATAAATAATTATTTCATGGTCTTAAAACATATAAAAAAAACCTACAATTCTATTTTTAATTTAGTACATAACATTTGACTTATATATTCTAAATTGACCATTTGTAAAATATTATAGGTCTTGTAACATTTAACAAATGTGCAACATGTTCGTGTGTGGTCACATCTCCCAACTACTTATGTCACTGCCATATTTAATTTTGTACATTTTTCCTACCATTTAATTCAAAGCTTTCATCCAATCTAGACTAGTCGAATTAGTACATATATAACTATTCATGAATGAGGTTCATTTAAAAAACTAAAAAGTAAGTGTTCTACATTTAGCCAAAAAGTAGGTTTTACATTAATTTTCGTTGCGTAAAAACTAATATATCCCCTTATTTAGCCAGAATTGTCCTAAAGTTGGTACATTTATGGTATGTTGATAATATGGACAAAAAATAATATTAATTGTGTCTATTTTTACTAGTATTTTAATATAACTTATATTTTCGTTGTTGAAAATTTTTTATTGACCCAAATTAAGAACTCAAGCAATGAAAGGCACAATTAAAAATATACACCAATTATCTTCACTTTCAATAACTTATAATTTTAACTGCGAAACCCATACAAGTCATGTGACGTTCATGATGAAGCAAGCTGCTAATTAATTAAAACTTAACCAATTTGTTAGAATAACTGGTCCAACTTATAGTAAGACAAGTTTACATTTAACTGGAACATTGTTCTAACTTAATAACAACACATGGTAGGAGAACCAATACAAAATATTGCAGGTGAATTGTTACAGAGAGGAGGTTGCTAATAAATTTGTCATACTCTCAAAAGGGCTTGTCAGGTTTGTGGCAGGATTTCAAAGCAGGAATTCAATCTACAGGAGTAATACTCTCCACCAAGGATGATGGGTTATTTAGTAGGTCTGCAATCTTCTCAACAACTTCATCAACACTCCTCGTCTGCTCTCTTACCAAGCTGGAAGTCTTCAAAAGTTTGAATATTATTTCACTCAATTCAAACAAAAGGTCCCTAGCTTCAACACATTGTCGGTTAGCCTTTCGCCTTAGTCGCATCTCCTCCTCCAACTCATCTTCCAAAATGGGGCATCTCCTACACTTGACAACTTTATGAGCTAACTTGTGTCGACTCGAAATTGATGAACCCTTTTTCCTTGATGAACCAGGAGTCCCGAAAACCATGGGAGAAGCACTTTTTGGTGTACCGAATTCTCCGGAAGACATTGTGTTACACTTTGTTTTTTAGTATGTTGGGTCTATGAATGTTTCCAATAAGTTTATATTTTTTGGACTGTATTCTTTCAAGTAGAATAAACGAAATGCCTTTTAAATAGGTGTGCTTTAAGAAATATGAATAAAACTTATACCCAAACAGACAACAATAATAGAATACGTCCACTTAGTATTTTGTTTGTTTGTGAGTGTCAACATGTCAAAACATTGAATAGTTTCTGACCATAAGTTGACATGACATCACATTGTAGAAAATTTTCCAAATCGTGTTCAACCTTCCAATTTTTAATATACATTTTATTGTATTGTTATTATTGTATTCTATAGCTTCAACACATTAAAAGTAATTATAAATAAATTTGGTTCCATTCTAACTATAAATTTGAAATTATTACTTATGATTCATTACATAAGTAATTTAATAATCAAACCAATTAGATAGTAAGCACATATAAAGAGTGGAAGATTATTAAATAACTCAATAAAAATATTACCTGAATATTATTGTTTATTTTATTTTTGTTTGAATTAAGTCTGTTTTACTTTATGAACATATGTACATGAAATTATAAGTAATTGAAAATATTAAAGGATTACTATTGTTTCATATATTGTAACATTTTTTGTTATAACTAAAAAATGTTATCATTGATATATATATATATACTCGTAATCTATATAAAAAAAAAGTTTGGATATTTATTTAATGGTTGGGCATGGTTATTCCTGTGCACTTGAGTGCCAAAACCTAAGTAATATATTATGTCCACAATTGAAGGGTCATTCTTGTCCACTATTTCAATAGTAAAGTAGTCATTCACGTGCACTATTTCAATAGTAAATGGTCATTCGTGTTAAATAATATATTATGTCCCCAATTGAACGATCATTCATGTCTACTATTCCAATAGTATAGTGGTCATTCACGAGCACTATTTCAATAGTAAACGGTCATTCGTATGCACAATTTACAAAAGTAGTCTTATTTTTAATATTCTTATCATATCTTGCCAACTATTACTAAAACAATCCGATTAATTCTTTTTTTTAAAATGTAGGTTTTTTTATATATAATTCGAAGGTTGGTTTAATAAAACAAAATCCAACCTAATTGACCTGGTTTTTTTTATAAAACATAATCCAAACTAGTTTTTTTTTCAAAATAACCCAACTATTACAAATCAATTTTCTCCACAAAACTAAAAATTTAAAATTATTTCTTATTTTTATATTAGAAAAGTAATATAAATAATGAAGTCAATTACATAATAAACAAATATAAAAAGTGAAAGATGATTGAATAACTCAATTAAAATATTACCTGACTATTATCGTTTATTTTATTTTTGTTTTAATGAAGTTATGTTTTACATTATAGTCATTCAAATAATATCAAAACTAACTCAAATTATTAAATGAGTTCCAATGACATTGTTTCATATATTGTATCATTTTTTGTTATAACAAAAAAGTGTTGTCATTTATATATATATATATATATACTTGTGATATATAAAAAAAAAATTTCGATATTTATTTAATGGTTGGGCATGGCTTTTCCTGTGCACTTTTGCCAAAAGCTAAATAATATATTATCTCCACAATTGAAAGGGTCATTCATGTCCACTATTCCAATAGTAAAGTGGTCATTCAAGTGCACTATTTCAATAGTAAATGATCATTCGTGTTAAATAAAATATTATATCCCCAATTGAACGGTCATTCATGTCCACTATTCCAATAGTACAGTGGTCATTCATGTGCACTATGTCAATAGTAAACGGTCATTCGTATGCACTATTTACAAAAATAGTCTTACTTGTCTTTTATTACCATTTATTAATAAGAGTGTGTTATATTTACCTTGTCATATCATATCTTGCTAACTATTACCAAAAAATCCGAATAATTTATTTTTTATAAAAAATGTAGATTTTTTTTATATATAATCCGACTGTTGGTTTAATAAAAAAAATCCAACCTAATTGACCTGCTTTTTTTATAAAACATAATCCAAACTAGTTTTTTTTTTCAAAATAATCAAACTATTACAAATCTATTTTCTCCACAAAAGTAAAAATTTACAATTATTACTTATTTTTATATTAGAAAAATAATATAAATAATGAAGTCAATTATACAATAAACAAATATAAAAAATTAAAGATTATTGAATAACTCAATTAAAATATTACCTGACTATTATTGTTTATTTTATTTTTGTTTGAATGAAGTTATGTTTTACATTATAGTCATTCAAATAATTTTAAAACTAACTCAAATTATTAAATGAATGAATATTCATGATACAATGATGGTGAAGCTTGTAACATATTGCATTTGAAAAAGACAATTCTTTTTTATGGATTTTTTTTTTATGGTCTGAAGACATATTTAGTCGACATAAGAAAATGAATTTAACTTCTATGATTGGGAAAAGAGTTTACAACCACAAATATATAATATATGCTTCCCCATTGTACCCATTATGCACTTACCACTTTCAACCAATTAAAATCTATAAAAAAGAGTCGCACGGGTGCGGGTGTTTCGTATGCCCGCACCACATATTTTTCGTATATATATAGGGTATGGCTATAGTGCGGGCGTACGGAATGCCCGCACGTATACGGCTGTTTTTTGAGTAGAAACACTGGTTGATTGCATACTTTAACCATAAGAACGGTTATATGCTAATGCTTTCCTATTTAATTCTTTTTTATTTAATATGTTACTGTGCTATTTTAATATAATTCTTTTGAGAAAAAATCACATTGGTTAGTGTGATTTTTGCTGCTGGGCACCATGTTATGTTAACTAATGCTTTATTGTTTTTTTATTACAAATTAATAGCTTTATTGTTGTATTAATCATTTTGGTAGACACTAAAATCACATAATTATCCCTACACTAATTCACATCAAGAAATAACAACTTAAGGGACAAATGTATTTATATATTACCACGTACAAAAAATATATATTATATTTACGTATATAATCATCAAGATAATTATCATGTACACACAACAATATACTCCACTATTTTTTTACACTATATCATTAGCTTATTATATAATAAGCTAATGTCCTCCAATTTTTATTTTCTAATTAAGATTTTTAGTTTTCATTTTTTAGTTTTATTCTTTTAATAAAAATAAGTATATTTTGTTTATTAATATGCAATATAGTATTTTCATTACAATATAAAGTAATTTATATATGATGATAATTACACCTTTAATAATATATATATAGACACCCGCATTTTATTAAAAAAAAACTTTTAACACTTTCTCTCAATTTTTCTTTACATTCTTTAGTTTCTTTTCTGTTTTAATTTTAATTATTTTCTTATCTCGTCTTTATAATTTTTTTAAAAAATAATGTATATTATTTTTAATTTTGACCTTAACATGGTATTCGTTTATATATATATATGACAATTTTTGTATAGGAGCTTCACTTTAAGCCCTACCGGTGGGGCTCTCAGTGTTCTCGACATTTGAACAGTTTTCGGCATGATTGTCCTTATGACCGTGTATATTCTAATTATTTAGAGCATCAGCGCGATTTTCATAAAATTTTGAATAATTTACATTTCCAAAAACTAGGTTCAAACATGTTGTTGCACACGTGACTATTTTTTTTATGCGCGTGGAAATGAACATGTTTGAACCTAGTTTTCGGTACTGTAAACAATTTAGAATTTTCGGGAAATTTGCAGGATGCTCTAAATAACTACAATATACACGGTCATAAAAAAAATCGTGCCGAAAACTATTCACGGGTCGAGAACATTGAAGAGTCTCACCGATAGGGCTTAAAGTGAAGCCCCTATACAAGAAATTCCCTATTTATATTAATTTTTTTTATATCTAAACATTTAAGATATATTTTTATTTATATGTTTTTTATATTAAGGAAAAGAAGAAAAAAATATAAAAGAGCGTGAGAATAACTTTTAAAATATATATTATTTTAGGGGAATTCTCCTATAGGGGCTTCACTTTAAGTCCTATTGGTGGGGCTCTCAGTGTTCTCAAACTGTGAATAGTTTTTGACGCGATTTTTTTATGACCGTGTATATTGTAGCTATTTAGAGCATCCTGCAAAATTTCAGAAAATTACGAATAGTTTACAGTATCGAAAACTAAGTTCAAAAATGTTGTTGCACGAGTGACTAATTTTTTTTATGCGCGTGGAAAGCAACATGTTTGAACCTAGTTTTCGGTACTGTAAACTATTTTAAATTTTCTGAAAATTTGCAGGATGCTCTAAATAGCTACAATATACACGGTCATAAAAAAAAATCGCGCCAGAAACTGTTTACAGGTCGAAAACACTGAGAGTCCCACCGGTAGGGCTTAAAGTGAAGCCCCTATAGAAGAATTGTCCTTTTATTTTATACTAGTTTTTAATAATAAGTGGGGTGTCTTAATAAATTTTTAGGGTGTAAATATGTTAAAAGAAAAATATGTTGAGGGAGAGAGTCGAGGAAGAAGGGCAAAGTGAGTGAAAAGAAAATTTTGTTGTTGTCTTTACTTTTTTTTTATAAAATAGTTTTGATTTTATTGATTGAGTCTAGAGAGTACAACTTTATTCATTGACCAAAATTGAGTTTAGAGTAGTGTTATACTTCTAACCCATTTTAGTAGAAGGACATGCTATTTGTTTACATCTACTAGTTTGTAAGGGATTCAATGTAGACTTTGATGGATATCAAATGACTGTTCATGTACCTTTATCTTTAGAGGCTCAAGCAGAGGCTCGTTTACTTATGTTTTCTCATACAAATCTGTTGTCTCCAGTTATTGGGGATCCCATTTCCGTACCAACTCAAGATATGCTTATTGGGTTCTATGTATTAACGAGTGGTAATCACCGATGTATTTGTGCAAATATGTATAATCCCTCTAATCACAGAAATTCTCAAAATGAAAGAATTGATGATAATACCGATAAATATATAAAATAAAATAAAGTAAGAAATGAAATTTTGAAATAATAATTTCTCATATTATACATAGACAATTATTTAGTTTTTAAAAAAATTGATATGATAAAAATTTATTAAAAAAATATATATTTAATTATTATAAAGACTGCATGTTGTATTACCTAATTATATACATATTGTTTAAAAAATAAAAATATATTTGATTATATATATAACCATCCCATATTGTTTTTTTAAAGTTATATTTGTTAAATAATTTATTAATTAATCTTATAATATATATATAAATATAAATATTTATTAGTAAATACAAAATAAATATATAATAAAATTATAAATATTTAATTCGTTCAAAGACAATTATAAATATTTAAACTTTATATGTAAAGCACCCTACAAAAAATTAAACAAAACATGTCTTATAAAATTGGACTACACGTATGACATGTGATTTACTCAGTAAAAGAGTTTAATCAGCACAAATATAATATACTTACATCCCCACCATACACATTATACACCTACTATATTGGGCCAATTAAAAGCTAATGAAAACAACCGCATAGGTGCGGACATTTCGTACGTCCGCACCACAGAAAAATTATATATATATATACTTAGGCCAACTCCAATCCGACGGGACTACGACAATATATGCCGTGGAGAGCACAAATTCATCTCCAACCCAACTCCAAAAATACCAGCATTTACCCGTTGATGAATAGTGCCACGGCATATATGCCGTGCACTGTTCACATGGCATTTTTATTTTATTTTTTATTAAGATAAATATATTTATATATTTTTTATATATATTTATATATATAAACATATGAGTATTATTTGGGTTTTTTAAATTATAAATACACATATAATTTAATTTTTTAAATAAAATTTCAAATATTTCATAATTAATTTTTTATATAATTTATTTTAATTTGTGTGAAAATTCTTACTCTACACTATAAGAAAATAAAATTAACATTGAAATTGATTAAATATACAAAAGATAATTAAAATAATATAATAATAAATAATATATTTTTTGGTGTAATTTTTGGTGTTGTGATTGGAATGGAAAAAAAATATGGTGTTAAGATTATTTAGTTTTGGTGTTGGTGCAACACCATAATGGAATAATGGGTTGGAGATGCTCTTAAAACACTAACCACTTTTATTCAATTTTGAAACCATAAAAATATCTATTAACTATTTTGTTTTACTTCAATAAAGCCAGCCGAAATCTCCTCTTCATAATAGTAAAATAATATATATTTTTTTCAATACCAATAATTATCTACGCCAATAACTTCTTTTATAATTATCTTATTATTATTATTACTACATGCACGTGATTCTCCATAACACATTCTCACCAAAATAATATAAACCATTGATTCATATTTCAAAATTCTAAATATCTTAACAAACCTACCTAGAATCTCTCAACCATCTAACTATTTAGACTAGCTCCAAATAACTCAATTCAAATTGAATTATGAATATCAAAGAAAATATACATATATATATTCCACTATTAATTAACTTAAATACTAAATACCACCAACTTCTTTGAACATAAGAAAAACAATTAACGTATTCCCATTTTAGTCGGCCTATATGTATATAGTCCATTAACTAGATTTTAATTTAATTATCCTTAATTTATCTATAATAGATATTAACAACTATCTTAAAACTCAAGGAACTTAAATAATTAAATAGAGTATTTTCTAAACTTCAGACAAATACCAATTTTTTTGATAACCTAGTTCTATGGTAATCTATGCAATCATCTCACTTTTTTCTAAAATTAATTAAAATAATACCACAACTAAAAGTATTATTTTAAATTAACACTATTAATGAACATGTCATAACTTAATAGCAAATAATTAAGTAACTGAGCTACTTGGATATTACACTAAAATATAGGCTACTATTAATATAACACTAGAAAATAAAATTAGTCAGAGTTAAACACTTAGCATCCTATGTAGAAAAAGCCAACTTCCAATTTTGGACTTTTACCGACTAAGTGAGTTCCAATGCTATTGTTTCATATTTTGTAACATTTTTTGTTATATCTAAAAAGTGTTATCATTGATAATATAAAACATTCTCGTAATCTATAAAAAAAGATTGGATATTTATTTAATTGTTGCCCATGCTTATTTCTCTCATCTTTTCACACGTGATTGATAGGTCATTCATGTCCACTATTACAAAAGTACGGTTGTCATTCAAGTGCACTATTTTAATAGTAAGTGGTCAATCGCTAGCACTATTTAAACAGGTAATGGTCAATCGTCTTCCTTGTCTTTTTCTCTGAGTCAAAGGTACTATTATCTACTATTGTCCATGTCATGTTCTATAAAGTTCACTCCTCCCCAATGATCAAAATTAGTATATTTGATAAATAATTAACTTATTTTATGCTGTCAAACAAGGAATAGCATAATATTACAAAAATAGATAAATTAATATCAATGCATTTTTTTTCAATAATCTCATACCTTCTTTAATTATTTTTCCTATAATATTATTCACAGCATTCCCATCATTTTAAATAAAAATCGATCCACCAACTAGTGATCATGCAAAATGAAAGATAATTCTTGAACTCCCCCCACGTGCAATATTGCAATAGTCTATGGTCATTCGGTTCCACTATTTATATGAAAATTTATTTCTTATCTATTAACAAAGACTACCATTCCCAAGATTTTGTACTATTATTATGATATTATATGTTTGTCTTGATATTTGTGTTTGTCCTCATCTATGATAAATATAAGTAACTATTTAAGTTGTACAATGGTGTCATCCTCGCATGCACTTAATATTATTTGTCCTTTTCTATCTCATGAAGATCAATTTAATTATATACTACTTAACTTGTGTAGTGGTTGCATTCCAACCATAAAAAGTACTTACACGTTGTAGTACTTACCCATGTGAGTTGTGAATTGTCAAAATATAATAACATGTTAAAAATTAATTACCTATGAGTCATTTCCGTGAAGTTCAAACAAGAATTAAAATAATGTATTTTTTTACAACGTTGTTGGGAAGAAGTTGGAAATGAGTGAAAAATTACACATAATTTATAGTCCACGTTTATAATATTGTAAAAAAATCACAAATTTTAGTAAATCATTTTAACAGTAAATAGATTTTCAAACTTGATTTCGAAAACAATAAAACATAATATTAATATATTTATTTTGCAAAACCCATGAAATCATCTTTTTTTCATAACTTGTTTAATTTTTTTTCAACAGGACACATTCATTGCTAATCTAGGGTAATATTTTAATATAAATACGACATAACAAACATTTAATAGAGAACAAAGATTCCATTAGAGATAAACCATTGCTTAACAAATTACATTAATATTCTAAGAAAGAGAAGGGATTGAAAAACATATTCTGAAATATGTAGTTCATTTCTCAAACAACCGAAATAAAGTTTTAATAAAGGCTACTATATGAGCCACTAAAGTTGGCTAATTAGTTGGTTTAGGGTGATAGTATCTCCCCCCATATCATCCACCAACCTCTCTAGAGAATATACACGATCTTTTAACAAGTCAAAAACACGTTGCATCTCGTTCAACTGGCCATTAAGTTGATTCACCGCAACTTCAATTTCTTCGTGCTTCAATTGCAGTTGCTCATAAGCAAACTCCACTTCTTCCGCAGCCCCGCAAACACATCTTTTAGCATCAGCATACTCATGGCAATGGGGAGATGAACGTTAGGAAATAACTACCAAAATATTAAAAAAGAATGGTTGAATGTTTAGATGGATGATTGTGGTTGAAAAGTAAATGTAGGATTTTTGTATTTATAGGCAAAGTCCTTACCATGCTCCCAACAACTCCCCATGGTCTTGTCAACTCATGCCAAATATAATAATAACATTAAACCTCATGCACACACGGCAATTTAATGTAGTGTAAGGATGTGTTCGGAGCATATAGGGAGGAGATACTTCAACATTAATATGAATTGAATTTTTCAAGATTTTGGGATGATTAGTTTTGCATGTAAAGTAATAAATATATATTTGGCACTGGAATGATTACTTAAAATAGAAAAACAATGAACTTAAAATGGTAGAGGCAATCACCATAGCACATAATAGAAATAGTTCACACTTAAAATACCAAAAGTCTACAAACCAAAGAAATTAAAAACTAAAAATATTGTAAAGAACATAATCATAGTATGATATATATCTCCCCTTTGCCATCATTTTCGTAGAACGTTGTTCAGAGTGTTCACGCTGCGCCCAAGTCTCTGTTGTTTTAACTCTTGTTTGGATATATCACTCTTCAAATCTGCCATTTCCTTTTCTGCCGCTGCATATTTTGCCATTATTTGTCCGGAAACATGCTCAATCTGCTCATGAAGAGTGGACTGAAGAACCATATTTCCATACAATCTTGTGCAAGCATCACAATGCGTACTGACCATCGGGTGCATATACTCGTCCCTACCACTTCGCTGATTCATTCCATCAGTCGAAGCTACGCTCGACTCTTCGACGATTTCCTTTTCGTTGCGCCTGTTCATATCCTATCACTTCTGAGTTTTCTCTAGTAATGGGTTATTGTAAGAAGTTTGAGCTTTATTGAGTTGAGGCAACTATTGTTGCTTCTTATATCGTAATTTGAAAAAATTAAAATATTCCATCAAAATTATTTTGATATATTTTAATAATTTTAAAAAGTTGTCATAAATGCAGAGATAAATTAGGTGTCATAAAAAAACTACATCCACCATTGTCATAATCACACATTTATGTTGAGTAGTTGAGTATTGAAGTTGTAAAATTTGACCAAATTGGAAAGCGTGCAATTGGGATGGGTGATAGCTAAAAGACAAAAGTAATATTGACTTTCCATCTCCAACCATTCCACCAAAAGTTAACCGAAATAACTTATCTTTATTAATATATTATTTATTTAATACTATTTAATATTATGTGAAGTATTATTAAATGTAACTAAAATCATCTCAATTTTTATGACCAATTAAATAATTTAATAAAATTAAAACTATTAATTAATGAACATGACATAAGTACTGTAGATTATTAAAATTGGATATGTCCCTATTATCCCCATTTCCTGTCGTGGGCCCGGGACGATGGTCCAGGGCCATGGTCTGGGTGATTGGATATGGGCCCAGCACAGGCCTGCTTAGTACGGGAGTAACCAAGGACGACGGTCCAAGTGTGGTTCCGGCCCCGGATGGTGTCCAGGAAGATGATCCATGACAGTCGCCCGGGAGACGTATGGCCAGTTGGGGATACGGTCGCGGTATACGCAAAACAATCCCGGAGCCTGGTAACCGGTCCGGGCCTATGGTAAATGAAGAGGGACAAAGGTAAATGAACCCGGGTCATGTCCTCCAGGTTGGCAAGAAAAGGCATCCATGACCCTGAAGCCACCCCACGACTCGTGGGGGTTGTCCCACTTTTCACCTGCGAAAAAGGCCACCTCGGGATTGCACGCCGCTAGTTCAGACCTGCGCTTCCAGTGCACTGACTGGCTTTCTCCGCTGAATCTCCCTCGTAACTCGGAGTGCCCAGACCAAAAGCACCATTTTGTCGGGCGAAATATAGTCCATGGGCCGCCCCATTGGGCCTTAATGATTCTTCGACCTATGTATTTTTATCCTTTGTATTGGGCTTCCACCAGAGAAGCCAAGAATATCCACGCCTTTGATGGGCTCGGGTCATGCCTGGCCCCGACCCAGTGTTCTTATGAGCCTATAAATTCAGGCGATAGAGCACTGGGGAAAGGATCTCTCTTCGACTTGTATACAGTTACTCTGTCAAAACAGAAGTGACATGATGGGTAAGAAGGTCACGGGATGGCCCCCTTTGCCAACACTCAGGTGTCCTCTCCCTATAAGTATGGAGACCCTGGGCATTACAAATGGTTGGCTTCTAATTTGTAAAGAAATACCCTTTAGGGAATATCACAGATATATCAATAATATTGACTGGTGGACTAGAGGGATTTTAACCTTCGAACTACCTAAAAAAAGAGTAAACGAGTTACAACCTCCCTTTGATATTATTCCCATATTACGGTTCATCATGTAGCACTAATCCGTCTCTTTATTTATATAATTATCTGTTGTCGAAGAACTGTGTCAACACTACCCATGTCAGCATCCGATATACTTCCCGCGAAGTTCTCGAGGGGGAACTACCTAGTTGACAGGTTATCGACTTACAATCTTCCAAACCTCTGAGGAAAGGCCTCGGAACCCTCCATGAATTTCTGAAGCCTAGCTGGTAGGGGGCTCTGAGTTTGGGTCAGAGAAGAAACGTTTACAGTGACTCTTCAAAGAGCCCTAGAAGTCCCCATAACGACCTCACGAGATTCTCAGAGATTCGATGGACCACCTTTCTAAGAAGTGGCCTTAGGCACCTTTTTCGCTAGGATTTTGGGACCACCTACATTTTAGGGTAGGAAACCGCCCTGATAGGCCAATGGCGAAGCGACATGTGTGAAAAAAAAATAAAAACTTAAAAAATCAATCTATTACTAATTAGTTTGATTAAAAAATTATTTACAATTTTAAAGCTACTAAATTTAACAAAAAGAAAATAATATTATTACAAATTATTAATAAATTTAAAATTAACTATTCTGAATTAACAAATGGATAAATTAAACTTTTTAAAAATAACATCACTCATATATTTGATATGTAAAAGAAAAAATAAGTTTGATAATTAAAAAATATTTAATTAATTAAAAAAATTAATTACTAATAACTAATTAATTACAAGAATAATTATTAAGATCAACTTAAAGTTGTAAAGATATAAAAGTGGCAATAAGTGTAAAAACAATTAGTATAAGAAATCATAGATAATACTTATCTCTTCTTGTTCTTTCATTTTTTTTTAGTATACTAAATATGAGTTTGAATAATAAATGACTAATTGTGTTTTTTGATGTTTATTAAAGTGGTATGTCCTAATGTTTTTTTTAAAAAAGTAAACACATGAAAAAATTAATAATATAAAAAATAAATGTGTATGAATTTTGGGTTCAATATCAGCTAAATGCGTAGGATTTATTGGTCTGTCAAATATCTGAAACACTGTCCATAACATACGATCAACCCATTCTTAATTTATATTCTATATGGACAACATGTGGAGCATAACAACATCCTACAATAAAGATAATAAATAGTCAATATACCAAGCTCACACTTACACACTCGTTAAATTCTTAAAATAAAAAACAAGAATAAAACTGCTTTTACTTGTCCCCACATGTAAAAGGAAATGCTACACAATTATAATTTTTAGATTTAGTCCAATTATTATATTTTGTTTGTATATAAGTGACAAGACAACTCACTAAAAGTCCATGAACATGTGAAATTACTATAAGATGAATTAAATGAATAGTACTTAATCTTGCAGTGTAAAAGAATGTAAAGTGCACGGTCCCCATGATGAATGATAACTATTGACTAAATCAACCACTTTGTACAGATATCCCAACCCATAACATCATATTTTCATATGTGGTGTTACATAAAAAGGGTAAAATTATCATATTTTAAAATGTTATTCTAACACTATTTTCCTATTACCTTTCTAAATTGCTTTTCTTTATAATTTTCTCAGTTTATGTTTTAAATATTCGATTAGCTACTATTTGTTTTTTTGGAAGTAATCTTAATTAAAGTATAATTTTAATATAACTTGTATATTATATATGAATAAAATCATAAGTTTTATATGAATAAATATACAATTTTTTTTTTTGGGAATTGGTTGGAATGTGTTCGTATTTATTAATAAGTTTTTGTTGGAATGCACATAATGAATCAGACCACGTGGAGCCCTTTTTTGTTCTTTCTTTTACAACTCTAAAACATTTCTTTTTCTTTATAATAACTCCAATGCTGTAGCTAGAAGGGTTGCCATAGTCATTTGTGGGTCCCAAGTAAAAAAAATGGGTCCCAAGATCAGATTATTGGCAAGAGAGAGTGCCAAAAGTTGGCAACGTTGCCCAACTTGTTTTTTATTTTAATAAAAATATTTTTGATTATGTGGATGAAAGAGAATACAAAAGTATTAATATTTTAATTTTTTTTTTGGCAACATGGGAGAGTGCTAGCATTGTAGATGCTATTGTCAAATGTCTTTGCACTGTTGAAGTTGTGCATTAAACTTCACTTGTGACTTGTCTTGTCAAATGTCACATCAATCCATTTCACAGGTGGAGTCACCTCACACGCATGACCACAATAGTTTTTACACATAGAAGTGCTACTAAATTTTTTTCAAATAATTTAACAGACACATGCTTACAATTTGACAAGTAGTTTTGTTTGTTACTCAACTAATATATAAGTAAGTATTATAATAGTTAATTTAAAAAAATAGTGTCATTTACTTTATTTATATTACCCAGTCATCTTTTTTTTTTTTTAAAAGGAATTAAATAATTGTAGAAGTATGAAGACGAAATTTTTTTGCTTCAATTATTATGTTTGTATTTAATTTTTGTAATCTCATTCATATGTGCATGTACATATTTATATCAATTATGGGCAAGTCCTTTTAAAAAAAGAAGAAGAAAGTAACTCACTTCGTAACTAATAGCATACATCATTGGAAAAAAATATTAGAAAAAAAAACCCTGATAATAGCACTTCTCTTTTACACATGTTTCTTAAAACAAAGTGACCACCCACGTCACAAGCATGGCCTAAATCTATGGATCCATCAACTCATTTCACAGCCTAGGTCCCATGTCACAAGCATGGCCTGCATAGTTGTGGATTAGACTATTTTAACTAGTTTTGCTAACCTTCCACAAACAAGTGCGAAAAACTCTCCATCAAATTTTGTTCTGTACAAAAAGCTCAAGTGAAAAGGATTCAATCAATGAACATGAAAATGAAGAGAGTTCAACAAGCCGCCAAGGCAAACGGTAGTCATATTGGAACTATTAATAGTGCTGGTCAAAATTACACTGACACTGTCGTTGTTGACTCCAACACGACCATTGATGAGTTCGATAATCCAGTGTGCAAATGCGGGAAACCAGCAGCTTTGAAAGTTTGCTGGAGTCCAGTAAATCCTGGAAGAAGATTCTTTGGATGCACAAACTATGTATGTAATAAGGTCAACTTCTTTTCTTGATTTCTCATATAAGAATGATCACATTTCTGCTTGTACGTATTATAATGAGTTGTTCTACTGATGCATAGCTCAACACTTCACCATATCCATGTTGCGGGTTTCTTAGATGGAAAGATCCACCGATGTGCCCAAGGTCAAAAGAAATTATACCTGCTATGCTGGAGAAAATTGAAAGGTTGGAAACTGACAAACTTAACACAAACAACAACACAGTAAAGACTGATAAGATATTTCTACTATTCTTATTCTTGGGCTTGAGTTCTATCTTCATAATGTTTGTGTTTGTTGTAATTAATGACTTCTCCACAAAGAAATAGAATTATGATTACTTGATATGTTCCAAATTTAGTATAATGAATGTTTTAATATCTATAATTTACATGGAACTCTATGATAAATTTCCGGTGATAGTACTTTGATGTGTCGAAATTTTGTTGGTTTTCAATGAGTCACATGTAAATTATGGGCATATATTGGGGTAAAGTGTAGCATCCAAATGTATATGAAAATTTTAATTGACTCTCTACAAAGGCATAATTTCAAACATTATTCCATAGGGGTTGCCTAAATGAAAATTAATTTTAAATCCTTGAGTTTTATTCATTTGTTCACCTTCTAATGATATTATTACATGGTTTCATTTTTTTTAACCTACAATAATTAAAATTTAATTTTCCCATAAATAAGACAGAAAAGTTGGTTTGGTAAAATTTAAGTTTGTTTAAATTTAATGCAAACTTAGTGTGCTTGTTATATACTAAAATCGGCTAGTAAGGGCTACATAGTAATATAGAAAACCACCCTGCTTAAAAAATCGTGTGCTGTCTTGTCACATTGATAGTGGTCGAATTTTCAAGTATGATATTATGCTATCTGCCAAATATTTCGATGGAAAACTAGATCCATCGAGAGTAGTCGAAATATGAAACAAATCTTATGCAATCTGCCACAAATTTCGACGAGTCTAGATCATTGGAGATTGGGGGAAATTGTAAATTCCACAATTTGCAACAATTTCATAGTTTTTGAAAAGTGGAATTAAATATTCAGACGACAATCTCTGTTACCTTCATTTTACCAGATCTGCCAAATATTCTGCCAAATATTTCGATGGAAAACTAGATCCATCGAGATTGGTCGAAATATGAAACAAATCTTATGCAATCTGCCACAAATTTCGACGAGTCTAGATCATTGGAGATTGGGCGAAATTGTAAATTGCACAATTTGCAACAATTTCATAGTTTTTGAAAAGTGGAATTAAATATTCAGACGACATTCTCTGTTACGTTCATTTTACCAGTAAAGAAAAGATTGTAATATTATATATCTGGCAGTGGTAATAAATTATAGGCACTACTACAAAATACCCTTTACGGGAGATTATTTTAGGACACACATAAATGAAAGTCCTTAAAAATATTTATCGAGTTTTTAGAACACTCATTGAAAGTCCAAAAAAAATACATTTTAGGATTCGCAATGAGTGTCTTAAAAAAATAAGCGCGTCCTAACAAAATCTGGGCTAAAAAATTAGTGTTTTATTTAACAATTTTAAGGACTTACTTTGGAGTCATTAATACTCTGTAAGGACTCCCTTAAAATACCTGGGCTGAAAAATTGTAAAAAAAAATAATGAATAGTATAAGTTTAAAAATAAACTAAATTATGGTTGGGGGCCAATTATGTAAATATATATTTATAAAAATTATATAATTATTAAAAAACCTTAAAACTAGATTTTTTGTGTTTTTAAATTTTTTATATTATTAAATTTTATATTTATAATAATTTTTATATCAAAATTTAAATTTATGCTAGCCATAAAATCAGTTAATTAAAAAAAGGGTAAGAGACACAATTGTTTTCGAATTGGGGCTTTGTTTTTAATTGAAAATTCGAATTGGGGCTTTTTAGTTTCAATCCCATACAATTATGTTTTTTGCAAGCGGGAAATACCAAGTTGTTGGGGGCGAAACTAATTTTCATTTGGCTCCTATATGACTAAAGTGTGAAAAACTGGTGGTAACAAAAAGAAGAAACAAAAAACTGGTGGTCTCAACGACAATTCACCCTTCCGCCTCTCATCCTCCATGCTTTTTGCCTCTCTGCTTTTCTTCATCACTCGTTTTATCTATTCTCGTCGGTGGTCATGGCAGACCCAGATTTCCAGCGGTCCAACCATCTTGTACAGTTCATGCTTGTCATCTTCGTCGCCACGAGCATCACGTACAGTTCATGCTTCAGATCAAGTTGATTCACCAGTGGGTTCTCTCCTGCTAAGGTTCTCTCTCTGTCTCTCATTTTATTCCCTTTAGTTGTCTATCTCTCACTGGCTTAGATTTTGTTTGGATGTTTAGTTGGAACTTGGTCTTCCATTTGAATATTATAAACCGATGCTTTGTTATTTTATTTTATTGATTTTGGTTTTCGGGATTTAACTCGACTTGGGTGAATATGGTCAAATCTCATTTGAGGAAATTCATATAGTGTAGTCTTTTTGGATTAATTTATGGTGCTAATATCAGTGCTTGAAGCTGAATTTTTTTGATCAATTTTGCCAAAATCTAGTTTGTTATTTTGCTCTCTTGTTTGTTAAAAAGAGATGAAATTGACTAACTATTGAATCAAGTTGACATGTTTTATGAAATGAAAAATTGGACAGAATTTATATCTCTACAGAGTTTGGAACTTTTATTTTGTTTGATCTATTTTCTGCATATTGTGAACAAGAGCTGAGGGCCTGTTCGGTAAACTTTGTTTAAACAATTTTCTATTTAAATAATTAAAAATATGATAACAAAAATAAGAAACACGTTCGGTAAAATATTTTTACTTTAATTTTTTAAAAATTTCTAAAATTTTGAAAGCAACATTTTATCACTTAAAAAAAAAATTAAATTTTTTTCAGATGGTTCTTTCTCACGATTAGGTTCAGCCTCTTCAGCTTCCTCCATAGCTCTTCTTGCCCTCCATGACCTCCTCTCTTCCACATGTGAGTTTTCATTCTCTTCTCCATTACTATTTCTCTCACTTTCTCACGTTATTGGATTTTTGCCATAATTTTTTTGATTTTTTTTGTTTATGTGATGGGTACATTTGGATTTCTTCTCTGATCACAAACCAATTGATGATTTCTATTTTCTTTGCCTTCTTGTTTCTTCTCTGATCAGAAACCAAGGGACTTGTTGTAAAGGGTTTGGCTCTTGTCGTTGGATCACAGAACAAGTATGCCCAACTATCTCTATCTTCTTTTATTTATTTATGAATGAGGATTAGGAATTTAAGGTAGAGTTTTGATCTGGGGTTTGAAAAGATTGAGTATTGTTGTGTTATATATGGGATTCTGGTTTTGATCTATGTTTCGATTGCATATTCAAGCTCTCTTTTTTCCTTATTTTTTATATGAAACAATGTTATGAATTGTTGTGCAGCTGGACTAAATACACTACGATTCACTTGTCAAAGAAGAAAAATGTCATAACTTGACTAAATACAGTTAGCAAATTTATTTCATCTGTTTCAGTTAAGCATTTTGAATTGTTTTACCATATCTGAGTTGGTTTCCAAACTTCTTTAACTAATTAGTGTTCTTACCATATAACTAGCTCTAAGATGAATGCTTACATTTTTATCAACTTGTTGAATATCATTTTACATTAGAAAATCTTCACCTTTTACCTATTCCAAAATCAAATCCCTCTTGCTGTTCAAATGAATATCACATTTTGTTTTCCTTTTTACTAATGGTCATAAACTAGTCACATATTCACATCAAATATATCAGCCTATGTTGAAAGGGATTCTGTCTGACAAAGTTTGAAATTTTGTTTTTAATTTTTTAATGATTTGAATCAAACAGATTGTGGTTGTTGTTGAAAGTAAGAAACACAGAAGGTGATTAAGTTTCAAATCATTATTATATTAGCTTTAACAGTGTTCTTATTTAAACTTCATGTTGTAATTTTGCATTGGTAATACCATCCTTTCTTTTCTTATGTTCAGTGCCTAAATTTTTAAGGCCAAAGTACACCATTAACAATTGGTGTGTCATTCTGATAATAGTTGTTTACTTGATAGACAAGAATCCAAAGTTGACAACCAATTATTTGTAAATTATAATCGCGTGAAACACATGATCCCCTCAGTAAACCCAATTCTAAAAGCAATTTTTTTTTTTCTCTTTCTTGGATTTTAGGCTTTGGAATTTGGAAGCTGAGATAGTCAAAGATTGACCACATGACACATCTGCATACTATATTAGATTAATAATAGTAAGCAACTAGTAAGAAGATTTTAAACCAAAGATACTCTCTATCTCTATCTCTATCTCTTTCTCTCATATATTCTGATCTTATTGCTGTATAAAATAAGCACTTGTGCTCATCATTGCAACAAACCAAAACATAGGAAAATTACAAGACATCTTCTTCAGTCAACAAAAACCATGAAATCATTGACTGCAGCTCTTTTTGCCATAACCCTGCTGCTCTCAGTTTGGCTCAGTATTATGGCACAAGCAAGAGTTATTCCATCTTCTTTTTTAACTAAACTTCTTTAACTAATTAGTGTTCTTACCATATAACTAGCTCTAAGATGAATGCTTACAGTTTTATCAACTTGTTGAATATCATTTTACATTAGAAAATCTGCACCTTTTACCTATTCCAAAATCAAATCCCTCTTGCTGTTCAAATGAATATCAGCTTTTGTTTTCCTTTTTACTAATGGTCATAAACTAGTCACATATTCACATCAAATGTATCAGCCTATGTTGAAAGGGATTTTGTCTGAGAAAGTTACTAGAATTCTTCAACCAAGCTTCTACTTAATATGATCATGTGATACAATGAGATTTATTGCACCAAGACTTGGCTTGCCCTACTTTTAATATACTATACTCATTTCCTTTTCTTTGGTTCTCAATTTTAATTTTCTTTGGTGCACAATCTCAACTCCATGCTACACAAAAGTTGCACATGTACACAGGAGATTAACTACTTACAACTGATTATTGTATATCAATGACAATGTATGAGATAAACATCTATGAAAAGAATGCTTTCTTGATTGTTCTGATAGGCAGTACATAAAGAGCTTACAAACATAGTATTAGTAACTTTTCTCTAACTTAGTGTCCACAGATAGAGTAGTTCTACTTCTTAGTATGTACAAAATAAACATTCTTCAACCATTTAGGCCAATCTAAGTAGCAAACCAGGCTCCTTGATTGAGAACACGGCAGCAGCGGTTTTCGAATGCATATCACTAAAATAAAAAACTAAGCAATTCTACCTAAGCCAATGGTTCCCTCCTTGGTTGTTTATGCTTATTTTTCTAATTCATTTAATTGCTCCAAGCATATCTTCAAGACTGATTTCACATCTTCACATGTAGCTGGTACTGATCGAAGTAGAATCACTGCTTCGGTTTGTTAAAAGAATCTAAATTTTCATGTAAAGATAAATATGGAACCATCTTAAAACCATACAATATCTCTAACAGATTAAGTTTGTTAGTTAATGTAGGCTAGGCATAAATTTCTTCAAGTTTCTTCCATATATGTTTTGCAGTGTTCAACCCTAGAACTTTCCTTGTCACATTATTGGATAGATACATTTCCTGATTGATATGGTTGTTGGTTATTTCGCAGCTGTCAGACCTCATAATTCCCGTGGAGGACCAGTTTCCAGGCCGGATCACCTACCAAGGAACGCCGGCGCTGCAGAAGTTGAAAGACAAGTTTAATGAACATAATCTTCTTGAGAGGGCTAACAAGTCAGTATTTAAGCAGTTCTTCACAGCGCCACAATTCAAATTTTCAGGGACACTCATACATGGGCTGCTTATGAGAAAGATACTCTCAAACAAGGTGCATGAGGTACAATTCCGTATCGGTTGTGAGCGGCTCCGGTTTGGGACAATGGAGTTTTCAATGATCACTGGGTTGTCTTTCGAAGCACCAGACACTAAGAAATATGAGAAGCTTACTTTGAAAAGTGGAAGATTAGTGGAGCTGTACTTTGAAGGTGCTAATAGAATTTTGTCAAGCAAGTTGGAGGAGGTCTTTAAGGCTTGCAAAGATGTAGAAGACACCTGGAAACTCGGACTATGTTTTCTAGTTGACAGCGTCCTATATGGAAATGAGCCTGTCGCCGCAATCGAAAAGGACTTGTTGCTAGTCGTTGAAGATCTTGATTTTTTCTATAACTACCCTTGGGGCCATAAATCGTTTGAAAAGACTTTAGGTTCATATCGTAAGGACATGAGAAAACAAAGAGCTAAGTATTTGGAGTACAATGAATTCGAAGCAATGTAAAGGCCAGCAAATTCATGCTCAGTACACATTATACAGATTTGCTCCAGCAATTCAGTATTGGGCTTATGAGGCAATACGCGAGGTAGGATTGGAATGTGCAACATTTACTAGCAAGGATATTCCAAGAATGGTGCGATGGAAAAGCGTGAAGATTTTCACTGCCGTAGATGTGGCCAACATGCTGAACAAAGATAAGGTAAGGGTTCTGTTGCGGTCTTTCCACTTTCTAAGACTAATTTTTTTTTTAATTGAAATTCCACTAATTGTAGTCTTTTTGTGCTTGTTCCACATTTAGTACCACTGTTGTTCTACTTTGAAGCCTACACCGGAGGAGAGACCACAGTTGGCGAAGGTAACAGGAGACCAACACATGGACACCTCCCACCTACGTAAGCTCGGGGGAATAGATCACTGTGTGGGTCGAACACTCACAGAGCACGAGATAATGGAGGATGCTTGGCTTGATCGCATTTCTGGGGATGATGAAATGATGGAGGATGATTTCACACAACAAAACCAGGAATCTCGAACATACTTTCATGGCTTATCGGAAATGGTGAAAGACTTGGCCGAGGTTAAGGCAATGCAATTGGACTTAAAGGCTCAAGTTGCCGACATATTAAGTGGACAGAGGGATATGCAGAATCGCCAAAAAGAGACAATGGATAAGCTCGACAATCTACTTTTATTGGTGCGACAGTCTGTTGGGGCGCGATCGGATAGGGAAGATAGCTTGCCTGACAGTATTCTTGGACCATATCAAGGTGATGATGCGGCGACAAATAGTGAGACTCGTGCCAAAAGCCATGCTGAACACGATGATGATGTCCCTAATGTTAATTTTAGAAGGCCATCACAACGACGAAGGAACAATTAAGACACACATGTTCCATCTAGTGAAATACTGAAATCATGTTCGAACTAATAATTTTCCATTTTAACGTTTCAGTTCTCTCCTTAAATTCATATCTTATTGGAAAATAAACTTTCAAATTTCTAAAACAATCACCCCCTCACAATTTCTGTGTGGTTTGGATGAAACAAAATTAGATTTCTAAATTTAAATATCAATTCAACAGAGAAATACAAACTACTAATAAATTCGACTGCCATCTAGATCCATCTAGATTACCCAAAAGTAACAAAGAAATGTCAAATAACTTCCAATTTTGAAGATAATTTTTTTTTTCATTAATTGTTCTAATCAAATGATTACCGCATACTTTATTTATTATATTTTCACCAAATACAAATTGAATGGTGTAGTTTAGGGCCACAATTGTGGTGGCTTTTCCTACTAAATTTAAATCTGTACACAATAGTTTGAATAGAAAAAAAATATTGGATATATAGTAAGTTTGAATATTAAAATGGAATTATACTTTTTTTAGACAAGTTAACTTAGTACTTAATTATTACACATTAACTCAGTATACAAACATATCTACTTCGTACTGGCCAAATTTAGAGGTTACGATCTACAATGTCGATTGTAGACAAATGTATCTGGACCTAATAAATCAAAATGCCTATTAAAAAATTGAAACTAGTTCTCCTTTACAATTCCTCAACCCTTTCTAACTTGATTTAATACATCCGGGAGAAGGAAAAGTGGGCATGGCTAATACCAAAAAACATAGATGGTTTGATTAACTATTCCTCATACTTAATTCTCTTCAGTCTACCACTAGTCCTTGTTGGTACTGGACGTGTGGGAATGGAGTTCTTCGACTTCAGCTTCTTCGTTGAAAATCTGGGGTCCGAATGGGTCTTCACAGGGCTACCTACGGGTAGAGGAGTCTGTTGCATGTAGTATTTTTCCTTGTCAGCGAAAACAACCGCCCTCACCTCGTTTCGATCATGTGTTACAAGCCGACATGCTATCCTCAGCCGCTCATCCACTGGAGCAAACTGCAAGGACACATTGATTAAAATGGTTAATTTCAGTGTTAACACACAGGTAGACGAATAATTAATTTTAACAACTACATACCGGAGACATGGATTCCTCCCGTTTGAAGAAGGACTCCATAAACTTCATGACATATACTCCACAATCGTGCCCATTGTCCTGCTGGGGTGTACCGCTCTTTATTGAAACCTTGAAGTTGGAGAACTGGAAGTCATTTTGTTTATGTTGCTTTATCTCGGACTTGAAAAGGCGATCAAGAGTACTTAGCTGACGTGCAAAATGTTTAGTAGTCATGAAAAATTAAAAAACAAAACTTTTGAAAGGAATAACAATGACAAGGGTGTTTGGCCATATTCTCACCATCTCTTTTGTGGCTTTCGTGCTTACGGTTTTGCTTCTGGCAGCAACAAGGGGGTCCCAAATATCAGCACACCTATTGATTATATTCACCGCGACTAGGAACCAATGATTGAAAATCTCAGTGATGAACACGGGTACAAGCATCTAAGAATACATCAAAATTAGATGATAGTCAGGCGTTCATTAGATTATCACCATTTCAGCAGAGGGGATATTGTTAACTTTAACAAATACATTTTATGAAAGGATTAGGCTTAATACAAACCAGTTCACATAAGGAAAACTGCCCAAAGTGGAAATCAGCCCATTGTTGGCTCACGGCGTAATCTTCCACTGGCCTCCCTTTCCCCAAGTATGCCTCCTATTATATTCACGACGTTTGTCAAATTGCGTCATACATCACAAAATAGTAAACATAAAAAGTGGGTTGAATTTCTGGTTATGGACTTTAGGTGAATTACCGATATTTGAGTGGGCATATACCAAATGAAAGTCGTTTGAGGAACCTTTTGTCGCTGCCTTTCCTCGTGTGTCAACACCCGGGAAAAGCAAGTAATGATCTAAAATCAAGAAACCACAATGTAAATGTTAATGATCAAAGTAATCACGTCGGAAATATAAAATCCACATGCAGTAACGACTTACATCACCAGAAATGTCTCTTTCGGGAGTCAAGGTCCACATGGAGCTCCTGAACAGTTCCTGTAACGCCCCAACTCCTGGGACCGTTACGGTGTGCCTTGTAAATAGTGCTAAACTCGCTAATCGAGTCATTTGGCCAAAATCGTGATCTAAGTATGATTAGCGGTTTAGGGATTAAACATTTTGGTTAAGATATAACGTTTCACTAGAACGTTTAACATATACATTGGGATCCCGAAAATACAATTCAGAGTTTATTACAGAAAATATTTACAACAGGCCGTTCTAAGCGGCAAAACAGGGTTCAACCCTAGTTCCACTTTAAACCTCGACCGTGGCGGTCGAGCAGCTGCATATGTACACGTCATCACCTAAGCCCTCCAACTCAAGGATGGTCTAGCTTCCTCTTGCCTTTACCTGCACCACATAGCACCCGTGAGCCGAAGCCCAGCAAGAAAACATAATGCTTTTCATAAATATTATCAAATGATTATCATTATAACCACACTGAACATAAAGATTTCAAACCAATGGGTGCACATCACATGATTCTAGCGGGAGAGTGGCTGTTACATAAGCCACTAGCCTCCAGGCTCTCTTTTCTAGCGGGAGAGTGACTGCTAGGTAAGCCACTAGCCTCCAAGCTCTGCTTTCCAGCAGGAGAGTGGCTGATAGGTAAGCCACTAGCCTTCAAGCTCTGTTTTCTAGCAGGAGAGTGGCTGATAGGTAAGCCACTAGCCTTCAAGCTCTGTTTTCTAGCAGGAGAGTGGCTGATAGGTAAGCCACTAGCCTTCAAGCTCTGTTTATTCATCGACCCTCAGGGTCGGTCAGGCATTAATGCTCCTTGAGTCATTCAATGCTAGTAATCGATTAGATCTAATCTCTGTTGGCTTGCGTGATTCACGCTAAGGCCGTTCTGACAAGTAAGTCAGCGCTTCCTGACCTGTGTCCAGTAACACTGCCGAGCCTGACAAATAAGTCACAGCCTCACAGCTGATACTAACACTTTTGTCGATTCTGTATTCAGTCCATACACAAGTAAGCAATGCTATCAATATGTATCATATGCCAGTTATCCAAGAATAGGGCATTCAGCATGCTTACTAAATAGTTTCTAGCACAGTCATGATCATGCACAAACTCAGAGACTCAAGCTCTGACCAATCTCATATTCATCGTTCATGGCATGCCCTATCACATGTTTCTCGTGCATTACATGCATCACACTTAATTATCTAGCATGCCTCAACAACAGTCATATGCAAATGGGCAAGATTTGCCAAACATTCATTATGCTAACAATGTTTACATTTAAACGTCCAACATGCATCAATCATAGCCATGCATGTCATACTCAATAGCCAATCAACATGCATCATAATATCCATGCATGTCATGCTCAATAATCAACCAACATGCATCCATAATAGCCATGCATGTCACATATACACAGGGTGCAGTTTTCTTACCTCAGATTCGAGCTAGTACCAATATAAGAACGATCCTTGAGAACGATCAACCTTTAAGTCCTTAGCGGTCACCTAATCATAACCATATATGGAACACCATTAATAACATGATAATCAAAGGTTCCACACCAATATCTAGCCCCCAAGAGATCAATCCAAACTAATCCAAGTAGTAGGGACACTCCTGAGGCCCATAACTAAGTTCCCGGGGTCAAAACGAGCAAACGGGGTGAAAACAGGGCGAGGGCTGCGGCCCTAGCACCTTGGGCCGCGACCCCCAGGGTTCTCTGAGGCAAGGGCCGCGGCGCCCAGCAAGGCTCACTTCCAGACACCTGCTTCTTCGAACTAGGGCCGCGACGCACAAGAACAGGGCCGCGGCCCCCAACCCTTGGCCATTCCCAAACGCGTTTTAAACACTCCAAATCTTTCAAAAACATACCCAAACATTCCCCAATCATCAAATCAAAGTTCCTAAGCTTCCCAATACTCCAAAACCCTCAAAAACCAAGGTTCAAACCAACCAAAAACTCAACAATTCACAAAGTCCAATTCTAAGCTTTAAAACTTTAAAAACTTAAAACTTCAAACTTAGATTACCTTCGATTGGGTTGTTTCTCGTCAAATACTTCGGTTAAGAAGCTTTTAATCTTTCCTAGGATCGCTATGCCTCGACCCTCGCTTGATTGTGACTCCTAGAACTCAAGATTTCCTCAAAAAGGCTCAAACGGTAAAACGGTCTGTTTTGAGAGAGAACGAGAAGTTTCTAACGTACGTTCTTATCTGACAAGCTACTTCAAGCTTAAGTAACCTTAAATAAAACCTAGTGCTCGGGGTCCCGAAAACACCCCTGGGGACACTATAGTCGAAACTTCCAGAATTTCACCCTGATCTCAAATATTCCCAATCTATCACCAAATAAACATTTCTATTACCCCAAAATTGACCCCGTTATGACAAAACCGCTAATCCATTATATATGACTGTCTCATGCCGCATAGCTCGAATATATCTCCATAATAATGAAATCTCATTCACATATTACAATATGCACCCAATTTACAAATATGCCCTCAGCAGGCCAAATTACCAAAATGCCCTTATCATTTTAAATACTCCCATACGCATGCATTTATCATCATATAATAATATAATTCACATTAACATGCATATATTCATTTTATAACATATTAAATCAATTATGGCCCTCCCGGCCTCCTAATCAAGGTCCTAAACCTTATTAGGAAATTTGGGGCATTACAGTTCCATCTTCCCAAACTTCACCAGAGTGTAGCTGAAATGAAGGAGACAGAAAAAAATAAAGGCACATTATTAATACACCTCTGGAAGGTATTTAAATTTTATTTAATCAACTGAAATGGTATAACACTTAATTGCACGATTCCATACCTCCACTCCAAGTATGGGCTGAACATCCATTTCGCAAGCTTCATCACCTCAAGTAGGACTGGCACATCTAGGTGAAAAGAGCCCACCACCTTTCCCCCCGAACTAGAGAAAACTTCAATGGCTTTCTCACCATAAGGACCTGTTTGCGCTAGTAATTTTTGTTTTGGGGACTTTGATTTTGTGGGGCTACTATCCCCGTCAAACTCCATGTGCGTAAGATCATGCACTACCCTCTCAGCCGCAGGTTCGGTGTTCTCTGTATAACTTTTTTTCTCACTAAATCCATTCTTCTCTTTTTTTATAAACTCAAAATTCTTTCATCTTTTTCCAACACTCTCCACCTCGCACTCCATTGTCGACTCTGAATCTTTAACCACAGCAGCCCTAATGATATCCTCAATGGTCTCTTTTTTAGTACGTTCTTCAACCAGGTTGGTTGTAATGGATAAAGCTATTTCACTCAACTTTTGGTCTAAATGCTTCTGCATTGCATCCAAACCCACTTGGACTTTCGCAGATGTTTCTTGTGGTAAAGTGAGTATGATTTTTCTCACTTCTGTCAACTCACTCATCAATGTGCCAAAGTCTTGCTTCAGAGCGCCCACATCCTGCCTTACACCATTTACAACCTGCCTTAGACTGTCAACATACTGCTTTGTCCCGTCATCAGCTACAGCAACAGGGGGGGACTTAGAGGTACCAACAGCTACGGTCCTGACCCCCTTAGCAAGCGGAATCTACAAAAATAAAACATAAAGAAAATGATCTTGAGCAATAACTACATAATTTTTTGGCATTATCAAGAATAGCACATCAAACAAACATTTCACTGAAATAAAGAAAGGAAAAAAAAAAACAATTACATTGTTCGATTGAAATCCTCCAAATTGTTGAAGCCACCACTTCTTCACTCGCTTCACTTGGATGTCCGTCCAGAAATCTATGCAAGGAATGGTTTGATCAACGTAACCGGAGTCAACGTGATCCAAATAGAAGAGCTACACCATAAAATAGTAAACAAAAAATGTAAGTTTCTATACGCTGGCTTTGATTACATTTAGTCATAACTTGAACAATTAAAAGACAAATAAGATACCTGGAGAAAGATTAAGCATCCGGACAAGTATTTGTACCCACCCACTTGGAACTTCCTGATGGACTCCATAAGGAACCGCACACAAAATGTGGCCCAGTCTTTCAATGCTATGGAATTAACATCATGCAACACCTTCATGTAGGAAGCACTGACTTTATTCCCTGCCATTGGACACAGGATACTGCCGATGCATGCCAAGGAAAATCTTGCAATGAAGAGGTCGTCGACGTCTTGTGACTCCCTCAGGTCTTTCTCCAGCTTCCTCAAGCAAACGCTGCATTCTTTTCCCACAACAGCATTCACCAAATCTGTTTTAGGAAGTGGGCCGGTCATTTTAATCTTTGTTCCCCCATCTTTTATATTCATCACCTTTTCAAAGGCAGCAACGTTGATGTAGAACTCCTTTCCATATATGCATAACTTGTTATCGGTCGTGTCAACGTTCTTAACCAACCATTGAATTAAGCTACTATTAGTGCTCGAACCATCAATCCTCATTAAAGAACCGAATCCTGTGATTGCAGCCACCTCCTTTTGGTCTGGCGACATGACTGATAAGATTCGGCCAATTCTCTCAAACGAGCACCAGGTGATGATGTCCCCAGCCTTTGATATTCCCTCATCCCCTGATGCTGCATCAAGACTTTTTTCTATTACTTTTTCGACCTGATCAGTCTTCGAGGTGGTTGTTTTTTGGGGGGGTAACGGGGCATCTTTCTCAGTTGGATACAATAGGTGGAACATGTCTCTGTAGAAAATTGTTCAATCTTATTTAATGGTGTAGAGTCTGCTTGGATACGGTCCCAAAATAGTAGCTGTCAAAATACAAATCAATTTATGATGTTAATATTCTTCACAACAACCTATAAACAACGTACATAATCAGTTTTAACAAATTTGAACACTTATCAAATTCAAAATTAAATTACAAGTTCAAATATTAATGAAAAAAATTGGTCTTTAAATTAAAAAATTGCTTCACAACCCGATTTAAACCACAAATCTAGATGACCATCTAGAATAATCGACTACGATCTAGATAGTACATCACAAAAAATTAAATAAATCGTGCCGACTAATAGCTGCCCTAAATAAAAAAATGTATATAAAAAACGGTACATAAAACTTTTCCCTCACAAATAATTCTCCATCTGAGAATACGATCCAATATCGAAATCTATATTCCAACTGCACCAATTAAAAAAATTAACAAGTCTCATCTCTTACTATGATTAGTCTCATGAAAAATACATTTTTAACCTCCAAGTTTTCAGACAAAATCCAAAATTAACAATAATTCTACTCTTACTAGTTCAAAAGATAAAATGTTCCCTTAAGAGTCTGAAAGTGGTTTATTTCCATGTCTGGGACAGTTAATGGAAATTAACTCGTGGATTTCTCTACCACTCAACATGTACACTCTAAAGTAGCATGGAAAAATAAAAGTGACATTCACTGATCTTACAATATTGATCTCCGGAAAATAACAACAACTGCTTAATTAAATATTGGTTAACTTTGTCTTCCTATAAGTGTCCATCATATGAGTTTCAAGTCTTAGCTATTCATTTTCCATGTATAGCTAATAGTTTATTCAATAGTTGTTTCATTGTTTCATGGCAAGAAATTAAGGTTCATATTGCAGTAGGATACCAACTTGGAAAGACATTGATAGCTACTAATCATGGGTTAGAAGGGCTTAACCAGGTTTAGGTGAAGTATTTTAATGCAGTAAATTAGCAACCAACAAAAGGTTGTCAAGAGTGGCTTTACTTGTTACTAATAGCACTAAGTTCAAGTTTTAATACTATTTGAATTTTTATGGTCGATGAAAGAAGACAACTATATTTGCAACTTAAGAGAGAAAATTAAAGTGAAAATGTTTATATTTGTTTTGAAAGTCTTATTGTTCTTTATCTATGTTTACTTTTGGTTCGATCGGTAGTTAGTATATGATTTGGATTTTGGTGGTTTTACATATATATTCATGATTTCTTGTTCTAAGGCATCATCTTACTCAATTTCTTTATGTACATATATCTTGTTTCATTGCCTCTACAAGGAAACAGAGACATTCATTCTTTCTTGTCAGGGTAAATAGTTTTTTGTTTGCAGGGATTTCAAGTGGGGACATGGCTTTTTCATCATTCTTCATTTGAGATCATTTTTTCTTGGTTTGATTGTAACTAGCAACTACACATATTAATATTGGTTTTCAGTCCCTTGGTTGTAATGGGGATTTGAAAAATGAGTTTTGAATGAATGTTTTTATGCTCATAATTTAGCTTCTTCGACTAACATTTTAATCTCCTAATTCTATATTCAACAAAAATGTATCACAAATTCTAAAATGCTTCCCTCGGCAATGTCCTAGATTAATCCTAAAAATGTGTCTCTCTCAAAAAAACAATTGATCATCACTATCACAAACAAAAATATGAAACACTAAATCTTTACAATCAACCAATATTCAGCAACAGCCAGCATGCATTTCCCACTAATTTTTTTTTTTAAAAAACAAATCAAATTAAAGGAGGATTTGAAAACTAACTCTATCAATAAATTAACTCAACTGCTCCATGCTCTCCTCTGCACTCTCTGAGACAAATTAAATTTTTTTAGCCATCTTACCTTCGAAAATAGCAATGGCTCTCCTAGAGTTCAGGTACAGAGTTCGCTTCTTGTTTTGAGCTTCAATGAGGAGAGAATGAGTGACCGAGTTAACACAAAAATTGAGTTTTGAAGAAGCAAAACATAACACAATAACTGATCATGATAAACAACTATACCTGCTCAAACCTTGAAACCGCAAAACCTTGATCTACACCAGAGGAATCCATTAAACCATACTAAACCATACCCAAAAATTTAATTACTAAAGAGACTGTGTTTTTTTTTTTTAGAGAAACAGTGGGTTTTTCTTCAAGAAAGAAGTCGAGTAAGGCTGAGAGGAGAGAGACGAAACCGGTTGATTGAAGACTGAGTGAACAGTGAAAACACTATTTGCCCCTGCTGACAAAAGGCTGCCGTTGTCAGCTAAACTTTTTAATCACCAATTGAACCCTAGCCCTTGGATTTGATCCAACGGCTAAATGATTTTCACAGAATGGTTCCGTCCACGGAATAGAATCGGTCCCCATATATATATTTATAAGCTTTATGATGAAACCCAAAACCTAATTCTCACTTCTCAGCCACCTCATTCACTCATCCTCTCTCTTTCTCCCAATCTCACACAATCACCCGCCCAAGCTTCCATCTCTCTCTCAATCGTAGCAACATTCCCTCCTCCCTATACTCTTGTTTGTACCCTTTGCCCCATATCTCTCATACCCCGTTCCCCCCTTTATCACTCTCCCTTTAGTCTCTCTCTTTCTCACACACAGCTTCATCTCTCTTGGCTTCATCGATCTCTCTCTCATCTCCGATCTCCTTATCTGTCATGGGCTACAGTGGATTTTTCTTGTCTCTCATTCTCAGGTAGGTGGGGTTAATTTGTCTTTTTTTGTGTTATTTGTTTTCCTATATCATTTCAGTATTGTGTTCAAGATTTGTTTGTATGTTTCTTTTATTGATTTTTTGCTTTCTATCTATGTGTAGAAGAAAAACTAATAGATAAGTTGGGATCTCAGTGGAGCAATGGAGAGCTAGAGCATTTCTATAAAGCATATCGTAAGAATGGAAAATACTGGAGAGGAAGGTTTGTCGTATCTTATTTCTTGAAACAATCCAATTTGGAATTATTTTCTATTTATTTTATTTGATAAGTTAGAGATGAACTAGAGCTTGTGGTGTGATTACATCTTTTAAAGTTTGTTTGTCAACTGTATGTTGGATCTTAATATTGTCTTATTTTGAATAACTATTTATGAGCTGAAAGAAGTATGCAAAATGGAATATTTTTATTTATAAAAGACAAGAAAGTTAAAACAAATGAATATGTATGCACCGGAACAATTAATTTTGCTTACTACTCTAAAGTAATCTATTTTTCTTTTTGTGAGTGTAAATTGTAAATTGGAAAAATTGTTGGGTATCATTATCTTTTTATGTGTGTTGTGTGCGTTGTGTATGCAAATATATATAAATCTGTTAATGATTTATTAATTTTTTTTAGTATTTCCTTCTGAAAAGGTTTGTCTTGCTTGGCTTGTTTGAGTATTATTTTAACTTTTTTTTTTGTTTTTTTTGTTTGTTTTATAGTGGATATGGAGGGTAATATTGAAGAGGAAGTAGTACAGTAAATGAAGCACAACAAAGCTCACCACAATCTATTCCAAGTCCAACAATCTCTAAAAGTGTTAGTGCTAACATTGTGGATGAAGGAGTTGATGCTAACACAATAACTACTAAGTGGAAGAAAAAGCACACATCAATTGTTTGGGAACGCTTTGATGATGCAATTCAAGTTATAAATGGTAAAGAAGTGAAAAAAGCTCAATGTAAGTATTGTAAAGCTCTCATTCTTAGTGATTCGTTTAAAAGGACTGGTCATTTATTGAGGCACGAAATCATGCTTAAAGAAACAAAGTTTAGGTAATGATCTAACTCAGAGCCAACTTGTTATCAACAAAGATGGTTCTGGTATTAATGCTTGGTCTTATGATCCTATGTTACCTAGAGATAATCTTGCTAAACTCATAGTTGTAGATGATTTACCCATTAATTTTGGAGAAAGTGCATGGTATGAAGATCACATTCAAAAATCTTATTGTAATGTCCCGAAATGCTTGATATGATTTAGTGCTTGGGTTAGGAGGTCAGGAGGGCAATAATTGATTTAATGCATTATTATGTGATTATATGCATGATTATGTGTGTTGTATTATCATATGATTGGATTTGCATATATATGGGCCATTTCTTATAAGAAGGGAATTTTCGTAATTTTGGTTCGTTGATGGCATATTTGTATATTTATGTGCATGTATGTGATATATGGGTGGGACCACATTATTATGTGGATATATTTGAGCTATTCAGCATGAGATGATCTGAGGAAGCAAGTTAGAGGTTTGGTCATAATAGGGTTAATTACCGGGCTCGGGGTGAACCTAGGGGTAATTTGGTGTTTAGTATATTACCGGGATTGAGCAGGTAACGAGATATGATTTGGTAATTATTTGAGGATATTGGGAATGACGGGAATTAGAGGACGTTAATTTTGATTAACGGGGTAGGTGGAAATGACAACTTTGCCCTTGGGTGGCTTTGAGGAAGTAGAATGGCCCTAGGGGCATTTTAGTCATTTTAGGCTTTAGATATACTGAAGCCAAGGTAGGCTGTAGAAGGAACCAAGGCCGAAAACAAAGCTTCTCTCTCTTTCTCAGTCATTTCTTATTCTCCCTCTCTCGGTTTGGTTTTGAGGCAAAAGCTAGAAGATTAAAGCTTAAAGACTTGATGCTTGAGAGTTTAGGATTTAATTGCAGCAACTGAAGGTGTTAACTCAGCGTTGAGGTAAGGATTTTAAGCTTAACCTTGGAGTTTTTGTCTGTTTTTAAGGTTATTTGTAAGTTTTGAAATTTGATTATGGAGTTGGGTATTTGGACGTGTTTTAGGTGTTGTGAAGCTTAGGTTTTGCTATTAGATTGGTGATAATGTTGTGTTGTTGTTTGGTTTTGATATTGGGATTGTTAGTTGTGTTTTTGGCTGAGTTTGGATTGAAGAAAATTTAGGGGAGTTGGGTTCGTGGGGTCAAGTCGCAATTGAGTTCAAGGGCGCCGCGACTTGAGTAAACCCCAGAGCCTTCATTGGGCTCTGTCTGGCAAGCGCGCTGCAACCCCAAGGGCAAGTCGCGGTTGTTAGGAGTGTGTCCAAAAAGCATGTAAAGACATTTGTTTTTCTATGAATAAATAAATACAATGGTTTATTATTATTGTCATATTTAGATTGTTAAATTATTGTTTGAATAATTTTGTAAATATCAGAAAAATTCCATATTCATTATTGAGGATGTGATCTTGTATTAGTACGAGAGAATTAAGACCACATGAATGAATAAAAATAGTCAACAACAATAAATTAAAGTTATGGAATTCTTTAATTGGAGTTGTAAGTACGGTTTACTGAGTATCATAATGATACAAATAATTTAGATTCAGATTATTGATGTGGAAAGACATCTCGGTAAAGGTGCTTTATATAATATGATTATATATGATATGGACCGATATGAATTAAAGTCTTTATCCAAAAAAAAAACCATTAAATAATAAAGACTTGTAATTCATATCATAACTGATGATCATTTATAGATCAACCTAAATCCTGAGTGTTCATGAACTCCTGTTCATGTTTATTAAATCTTTTGATTCATTCGTTAAGGTCTCTTCAAAGAATGAGGCTAATGACTTTTGTTTTGGAGATTTAATATCATGGATGGCTGGGAACATGTATCAACAATACGAAATCTAATCTTTCCTAACGGATCGTATATTAGTTCCCTTAAGGGTTAATTCTGGAACTGAATGATTTTGAGCTCAAATCTATAATTAGATTATAGATTAATTATTCACTAGTGAATTAATGGTACTTAAGGAATAAGAAGTAAATTAGAAATGTAAAATGGTAATTCTTCCATTCTAATTTATGAACTAATTAATTAGAGGATTGAACTATTGTAAGATGGTTATATCAATGGACGACTTAAGAAAAAGATTTATGTAAAAGTATATCTATAACATAAAGAGTGCAATTCTGAATTTATAGTGGAGTAATATCATAATTAATAAATTAACTATTATAATTAAAGAGTTTAATTATTTAGTTTCAATTTATTGGAGCTTAATGTTATAGTTCCATGGTCCCCGAAATGGCTCAAACAAACACTGACAAAGGTAAATACAAAAATGGACAAAAAAGACTTATGTGATAAGTAAAATATTTTTCTATGTATCAAACATAATTATTGCTTAATTATGTGTAATTAATTAATTAATTATTTGATTTAACAAAAATATAATTAATTTTGAATTAATTTATTTTTTGGGATTTTTTGTATTTAAAAAATAATAAAAGTTGGGAAAAATCACATGCCATCACATGCATGTGGTACACGTGTGGCACATTGCATAGGCACTGTGCTACACGCATAAGAGAGTGTACTCAGTCTCTTGATTCCGCAATTTTAGTTATTTAAATATTAAATAAATAATTAGATATTTTAATATAATTAAAATATTATTATTTAAACAAAAATCTGATAACTGATAAGTTATTTTGAATTTGTTTAAAATAACAAATATTTTAATATATGGGATATATTAAATATAAGATATCAGTTTTTCACAGAACGTAATTTTTTAGGGATAGAAAAATATCTAGGAATCTCTCTCAAAGAAAGAGAACAGTGACATAAACAAAAGTCATTGTTCTTTACAAAACCTAGGTCCAAAACTTTATCAGATCTCATGTGTTGAGAACATCTGATAAATAGTTTATTGCCTATTATTTGTATAGCGAGCCCACACTCGTTCTTTGTGTGCCTGAGAACATTTTGGAAGATCTTGGTGTGAGATCTCAAGGATTCAACCATATGAAAAGATAGCAGCTAGGAAGGACTTGAGGTAATTTTTTTTCTATTCATGTCCTTGATTCAATATATATGCATGTGAAGAAGTAGATCTAGAAATCTTATGGGATTAATCTAACAATTTGATTGTTGTTCCGCTGTGTATAATCTCTGATTTGATCAACAAAAACCAACAGCGGTCCACCCCTGGCACCCAGACATAGGGCTTGTTTGTCTGGAAGGCGCGCCGCAGCCCTTAGGGGCAGGTCGCGGCCCACCTGTCTGTTTTTGGCCAGGCTTTGTTTTACTTGATTTTAAGTGCGGGTTTTAAAACCTTAAGGCTCGGGATCGAATCTACTACCCATTTTAGTGGGGTTCAAGGTCTTGGGGGCAAGGACTTGGTTCGGGAATCTTTTATTACTCATTTTATTGATGAGATTTCATATTTGGTTATGATTAGGTTACCGTTAAGGGCCTAAGGACAAGATCGTTCTCAAGGGTCGTTCTTAACTTTACGCTCAAGTCTGAGGTAAGAAAACTGCACCCATTATGTGACATACATGATTATTGTTGAAGCATGTTGATTGCTCTATATTTGGATATTTGTTGCATTATGAATGCTTGATTTCATTATTTATCTGAGCAACGCACTGACTTATTAGTCAGAAACAACAATGGTGTTAAGTGCTGGTTGTGAAGCTCTTACCTATCATTTAGGATTGGTAATAGTAGTGAGCGCTAGTCATATGGAATTGACTTATGAGTCAAGAGCGGCAATAGCGTACTGAATGCTGGTCGATATGATTAAATCTAATCAACAAGAGTATTATATGCTTGTCCGACCTATTGGTCGAAGAAAACTAAAGCGCTTGGCTAGTTACTCAGAGCCAGGGCTAAAAGGCTCAGGTGACTTGATGGTCACATGGCTTAGGGTGCAGGACCCCAGGTTGACTTAATAGTCATTAATTCAGGACGGAGGACCCCAGAATGACTTAATAGTCATCATCTGATTAGGGTTGCGAGCCCCAGAATGATTTCATGATCATTATTATTATTTATATACATGTAGTAATAAGTTTTCTTACTAAGCCTTGGCTCATGGGTGCTATGTGGTGCAAGTAAAGGGAAAGAAAAGCTTACCCACCCTTGAGTGGAGAGCTTAGGTGGCGACGTTTACATATGCAGCCGCTTGACCGCCACGGCCAAGGTGTTTCTCAAGGGAACTAGGGTTTAACCCTATTTTTGTCGCTTAGGTAGGCGAGATTGTAACTTTTGAACTGTAATGACCATTTTGGATTGTAAATAACTATGTAAACACTTTTATGGGATCCCATGCACAGTTTAACGTTTTAAATAAAATATATCCATTCCTTTTGATCAAGATTTTAACCCTGGCCCATTAATAACACTTATATGCAGGTTTATGGCCTAATGACTCATTTAACAAGTTAAGCACTATTTAAAGGACACACTGTGACGGTCCTAACTAACTAGGGTGTTACAACTTGGTATCAGAGTGTGTCAAGGTTAGGGGTTCCTGTAGACTGGTTGGGCATGTACACTCTCCACTGAAGATAAGCTCGACTCATGGTTCGATAACTATTTATGTGGTTATGTGTTTAACTGCTTAAATAGAATATAAATGCTTTACTTGCATGCATGAGATACACTAATAGGGCTGGCCCTTGACTACTGCATGATGAGCAAGAACGTGCTTATTAGCACTGATATTTCTAGAACATGCTTATTAGCATTGTTAAATTTTAATTTTTAATTGCTAAGTGCTAAATGTTAATTGTTATGTGCTTATGAATCGACATGATTATTAGCATGACTGACGAACGTGGATGAGTTTCTTCTTGATCTTGGGCCGTGAGGTGGCAAGAGGTTTAGTTATCACTACCTAACTGACCGCATTGATTATTGCAGCAAGGTATAAGTTGAAAGTATGCTTCCAAGGCAGGAAGATTCATCAGCTGGCTAAGAAGATTAGGGCCAGAATAATGACCACGGTTAGACCCCTTAACCAGCTCCTGAAAACTGGCAGCAGTTGCTTGTTGATTTACAAGCCAGAGTAATGAGGCAGGAAGAAGAAATATGCCTCATGAGACAACAACAGGTTCCTACAAGGAACATTTTACCAGAGGCACCACCTATAGCGGTGCCAACAGTTGAGCAGCCGTCAGAGGCTGGGAACAAATGAGAACCACTTTATGAAAGGTTCAGGAAACAACACCCTTCGGTTTTTAGGGTAGTTCAGATCCAGCGAAGGCAGAGCAGTGGATGAGCATGGTTACCATCATCCTAGACTTTATGAGGGTGTCTGGTAATGAAAGGGTGACTTGTGCCACATATATGTTTCGGGAGGATGCCTGAATTTGGTGGGAAGTGATATCCCAGGCCAGAAATGTTAATGCTCTGAGTTAGGAAGAGTTTCAAACTCTGTTCAATGAAAAGTACTATAATGATGCCATCAGGGCTGCAAAAGATGAAGAGTTCAGCAAGCTATTTCAGGGAAGTTTGTTAGTGACTGACTATGCCTTAAAGTTTGATAGACTGGCAAAGTTTGCAATGGAATTGGTGCCCACTGATGGGACCAAAAGGAAGAGGTTTCTCCAGGGGCTACAGTCTAGGATAGCTCGTGATGTTCGTAATTCCACTGTGCCTGGAGTGAATACTTATGCAGGGGTGGTTGAGAAGGCGCTCATAGCTGAGAGCGCAGAGAGCAAGATCTGGTGGGATAACGCAGCCATGAGAGACTTTAGGAGGGTGGGACCTGTTGGGAAAACTTATACATGATCTTTATTTATTTTCATGTAGATCTAATATTAAACAGGTTAATATGAGCCAACCTAGAACAAGTTTCTAAAATTGAATTCAAAGAGAAATAATGATAATAACACTTACATTATACGCAGTGGAATGAATGAGTCTTTCCTTCAGTTTCTCTAACCCTTGTATCTTTTCTGTCAGAGAGTATTATCAAGAAACTGAACCGTTCTTCACTTTTCTTCACAACCTTCCAAAGTATCCTTGGAATCACCTAGACTAGGGTGGGCAATTCTCAACACATGAGATAGATACAGAGAGAAGAAGAATAGAAGAGAAAAATTGAGGCTTAGAAAAGGACTTATGCAGCAGAGAGAATCTAAAACCTAATAGATCTTCTGATCTTCTTAGAAACTTGTGATTCAACTTATGTTTTCAACTCTCTCTTAGCATTCCTTTTATAGACTCATTTAGGTCATTTATTTAATAAAAAAATCAATAAAATAATAGGCAATTAACAACCCTAGGTTGAAATTATCATGGGCTTTAGGCCCGTGAAATTTCCCGTTTGATTATAAGCCAGTTGGACTTAAAATCAAGGTCTGTATTATTTTCTATTGATTTAATTAATTAAATAATTATTCAAATCCTTTATCAAATTAATTATTTATAATTTGAACCTTTATTTAAACTTATTTATTAATTTGGATACCAATTTATCTTAATTAATAAATCTGCTCTAATTTCTCTTTTCTTCTCTAAATTGTATAACTTTGTGAAACTATTCAAAATTTACCTGGTCAACTTTGATAATTATAATTGATAATGAAACCAATTAATTGAGACTATCTAGATGATTTTATCCAAGGTACAGTGGGGACCATGGGCTTATGAAATCAAGCTCCAATAAGTTATCATAAATCTAACAAATAAATTTACTAGCATATTAATTCCTCGTGAATCCACTAAAGACCTGAAATTGCACTCTTGAATTCATAGAACACTCTATAAGCAATATATATATGTTATTAATTATCCATTGTTACAACCATAATTGTCACTCAATCCTCTGTAGACGGTCTACAATGAGATGAGACTAAAATACCATTTTACCCCTCATTGTATTTTATCCTTAAAACACTTAGTTCCTTGTAAATGATATTTCAGTAAACTAATATTAATTACTGAAATGAGATCTCTATCATTTAGCACCTTGAACCAAACTAAAAGGAAACCATCGTTTCACTTCTTCATTAGAAGCTATAGATGTCCATATCTATGATTAACACTCCCGCTTAATTATACTACCGAGTTTCCAAGATGTAAGTATGGGCTAGTCCGTAGGGTAAGCTGGCAACGAACAAGTCAAAGAACTCAAATAATACAATAAGTTAGAATACTAACCACTCAGAATTGAGATTGAATTGACCTATGGTCAACTATATGATATGACTAGAATAGATAATAACGGTATGTTTACTTATCCTATATAATGTCAATATCGGTCTAGGCTGATGTAACAAATACATCCGATCTTATATACTTTGCTAATGTTCTGGAAAGAACATAACACTACGATGTGTAAGTAGATCATATCATAGATTAGCAAGTCAGTGTAAATCCTATGCACTGATTAATCTTAGAACTAACTTATATTTGAGAATATAATCATATTTATATTCCACTGTGATTACGTCACTATAAATACGATTAGCTATATGCTCGGGATTTAATAGAAGTTTACATTATACAAATAATCATGAAAATAAAACATGCGAGCAAAGTGATTGACCAAGTCAAAAAATGATTTCTATTCTTTTATTGATAATAAATGAGATTACAAAGAATTTGGGTTTTAATTAGGGCATAAAACCCCAACAAACTCCCACTTGCACTAATTGAAACTAATGCCTTAATTCTACTAATCTCATTTCTTTGATATGCTTATCAAATGTAGCTTCTGCTAGTGTCTTTGTAAATGGATCTGCAAGATTGTCTTCAGATGCAATCTTCATAACCTTCACATCTCCCCTGCCCACATATTCTCGAATAATGTGATACTTCCTTTCTATATGCTTACTCCTCTTGTGACTACGAGGTTCTTTCGAGTTGGCAATCGCTCCTGTGTTGTCACAAAACAACACAAGCGGTTTATCCATTTCTGGAATAATACCAAAATCTGAATAGAACTTCTTTAGCCAGACTATTTCCTTAGCTGCTTCTGACGCAGATGTGTATTCAGCCTCCATGGTGGAATCTGAGATCGCAAACTGCTTTATGCTTCTCCATATCACAGCTCCACCCGCAAGAGTAAATACCATTCCAGAAGTAGACTTCCTGTCATCGACATCAGTCTGAAAATTTGAATCGGTGTAGCCTACAGAGTTCAGAACACCACCCTTGTAGACTAACATATAATCCCTAGTTTGCCTTAAATACTTCAGGATATGCTTAACTGCTATCCAATGTTCCGGTCCTAGATTTGACTGATACCTGCTCACTACTCCCAGTGCATAGCAGATATCTGGTTTAGTACACAACATAGCATACATCAGACTTCCAACTACAAATGCGTTAGGAACTTTTCTCATTGCATCTTCCTCTTCAAGAGTCTGGGGAGACTGCTTCTTTGAAAGATGAATTCCATGGTGGGACGATAAATGTCCTTTCTTGGAATTTGTCATTGAGAAATGTTCAAGCACTTTATCTATGTAAGCTGCTTGAGATAGAGCTAAGTGTTTGTTCTTTCTATCCCTTATGATCTGGATACCTAAAACATAACTTGCTTCACCCAAATTCTTCATTTGGAATTGAGTGCTCAGCCAATTCTTCACATCTAACAATTTCTTAACATTGTTTCCAATGAGTAAGATATCATCAACATAAAGAACTAGAAATACCCTTTTTCTTTCATTTAGATTATGAAAGAACTCTTGAATTCATTAGATAGTGGGTTGCATAGTGAAAACCATTTCCTTCTATTTTGTTTTCTTGTCTATCTTCTTTCAAATCTTGGCCCCTTGCCGTACCTGGCTTCTTGCCGTTCTTGGCCTTCGCCATTCACGACCTTCGTCGTTCTTTCATAAACATGCATAACACAACATAATAGGGCCACACCCTGAAATACAACATAGATATTCACACGTATATTAAATACAAGTAATAGGGCCACACCTTGAAACACAAACAATAGGGTCATGCCCTGCTCTACGGGCACAAACCGTTTTCTTACTTGTGTCTTGAGCTGATTGAGTATCGCGATCTCGAGCATAGTCCCCTAATCTAAGCTTTGATGTAAACCTAGTCACAATGCATCCATAATAACAATCCATCAAGCCTTAAACCAATTAATAACTTCATAATATTATTCTAGCCTTCAGGACCTTGGATTCTACTAAACTGGGTAGTAGAATCCTTCCCAAGCCTTAACATTTGGGTTCCCAAGCTTAAAACCCTCAAACAGCCAATATTTCCCATTTGACCCACGACCCAGCCCTTAAGAGTCGCGACATGCCCAAGTCAGAGAGCAAAGCTCTCTCTGCTGAAGGACATGGGCATAGCGCACTGCGGTGCTTGGGAAAAAACCTAAGGCTCCCAAGCCTCGAAGTCCAAGCGGGCTGCGGCACCTGATGAACAGGGTCGCGGGGTCGCGGCGCGAGCCCCTGAAACCCAGAAATCAAGCTTTCTACTGCATTTTCCCCGAGCCTAAATCAATAATTCACACTCCAAAACACCATTTAAACCTAGAATCAAGTCTAGAATCCTCATCCACACAGCCTAAACATCACAAAAATTCAGAAACAATTCCATATCCTCACCAAACACTCAAAACCAAACTAAAAGTTCAACTCTCATGCAAACTTCCAATTCATTGCAGAATTAAACAGAAACATTAAGTTTAGGCCCTTACCTCTAAGATATGTTCAACCTTGAGCTAATCCCCAAGCACAGCCAGCCTCTAATCCTTCAATTCTTTAGCCTAAAATCCTCAAATTCCATCAAAATCCAAGCACCAAAGGGAGGTAGAGGGAGTCGTGAGAGAGAGAGAGAGAGTGATAAGCTAAGAGAAGTTTGTTTTCTTCTAAGTGATTCTAGAGTGTGTTATGGCTAAGCCTAATCCCAGCTGCCTAAGTCCCAAAATACCAAATATTCCCTCAAGACTATCCTAATCCTTAAGTGCCATTAAAGGCAATCCCATCATTTGCCACATCCCGCTAAATCCTCGAGTATTCCTATAAATCCCCATTTAATTATGACAAACTTAATCAGTCACTAAACCACTACCCATTACTTGGTGAATCCCAAACACCAACTGTGTTCCCAAAATACCCCTAGGCTCCTCCCAAGCTGGGTATTCGACCCTGTTGTGACTATTTAGCTAATCTGCTCCTTAGGACCTTCTCGGATCACACACAACAAATATATCACCATACTCTTGTGGTATCAAGACAACATACAAATACATTGCATTTATGCCCTCAACGAGCCAAAATTACAAATATGCCTCTAATAACCAAATTGGGCCCACATGCATATTTAATTCACCTAAACATGCATTTCTAATCACATAATCATTTAATTCACATATTAACATAATTAAATAAATTATTTCCCTCCCGACACGCTAATCAAGGCCTTAAGCCTTATTAGCAAATTTAGGACACTACAGAATGGCTCCAGTAAAGTTGAAGGAACTGAAGATTCAGTTGCAGGAGTTACTGGATCTAGGATTCATCAGACCTAGTTTTTCACCACAGGGTGCTCCAGTGTTGTTCGTCAAGAAGAAGGATGGGACCTTAAGGATGTGCATCAACTACAGAGAGTTGAATAACTTAACTATTAAGAATAAATATTTATTGCCTAGGATTGACGACTTGTTTGATCAGCTACAGGGGAAGACGGTGCTCTCTAAGATTGACCTTCGGTCTGGCTACCATCAGTTGAGGATTAAGGAGGAGGACATACCTAAGATTGTGTTTCGTACAAGGTATGGACATTATGAATTCCTGGTCATGTCCTTTGGATTAACCAATGCCACAGCAACCTTTATGGACTTAATGAATAGAGTCTTCAGGGATGACTTTCATAAGTTTGTGATCGTATTCATCGATGATATACTGGTGTACTACCAGTCAGAAATAGAGCATAAGCAACATCTTTGTTTGGTACTACAGCGGTTGAGAGAGCATAGACTATATGCTAAGTTAAGCAAATGTGAGTTTTGGTTGCCCCAAGTAACATTTCTGGGCCACATTGTGAGTAAGGAGGGGAATCTGGTGGACCCAACCAAGATTGAGGCAGTGAGAGATTGGCCTAGGTCGATCAATATACGAGAGGTTAAGAGCTTCTTGGGATTAACAGGGTACTATCGGCGGTTCATTGAGGGATTCTCCAGAATAGCTACATCGTTGACTGAGCTGACAAGTAAGAAGACCAAGTATGTCTGGACAGATAGATTTGAGAATAATTTCAAGGAGTTGAAGCGGCAACTGATCACCGCTCTGGTATTGAGTCTTCCATCAGACAATGAAAAGTTTGTAGTCTACCGCGATGCTTCGAGGCAGGGTTTGGGGTGTGTATTGATGCAAGATGGAAAGGTGATAGCTTACGAGTCTAGATAGCTAAAGGGATATGAGTAGAGGTATCCCACTCACGATTTGGAACTGGCAGTGGTGGTGTTCGCACTGAAGGTATGGAGACACTGTCTATATGGAGATAAGTGTGAAATGTAAACCAACCATAAAAGCTTAAAGTATTTCTTTACTTAGAAGGATCTGAATATGCGCCAAAGACATTGGCTGGAGTTGGTAAAGGACTATGGTTTCCAGATCTTGTATCATCCAAGAAAGGCAAATGTGGTGGTTGATGTAGTGAGTCGGAGGGGCCCAGGGCAGTTATTCAGTGCGAGACATATATCAGGAGAGTTAGCTGAGGAGATGACCAAAGCAGGAATTGAATTGGTAGTTGGTCAGCTATCAAATATCATACTTCAATCCACGCTCCTTGAGAGGATCAGGGAGGCACAGAGGGAGGATCCTCAGTTGAGGAAACATAGAGAGGATGTCTTAGCTGGATTGGCTAGAGACTTCACTATTTATGAGATTGACCTACTGAGGTATAGAGGTCGGATATGCGTCCCGATGGATTCTGGTCTCAGACGAGAGATTCTGGATATCTATGTCCAATGGATCACACCTACCAAGAAAAAATATTTTGTTTTGGTTCGACCCGTAATCATATATGAAATAGGGAACGGTATAAATTTAGAAACACTTTTTCCCCAGGATTTGTTGCAGAAAAAGGATAATCTAGAACTTAGAGTTGTAAATTATATTCTTTATGGAAATGGCAAACCCATTTTGGGAATTTTTGGAAAATCAGATGTACGAATACCCTACCCCATTCATTGGGAAATCTTAGTTCAAACCCTTCGTTACTGGGTAAAAGATGTCTCATCTTTGCATTTATTACGACTTTTTCTTCACGTCCGGACCTCCTGCGGGAATGATTTGGAAGATCCAAAACAAAAAATAATGGTATTTGCTAGCAACAACATAATGGAGGCAGTCAATCAATATAGATTGATCCGAAATCTGATTCAAATCCAATATAGCACCTATGGGTACATAAGAAATGTATTGAATCGATTCTTTTTAATGAATAGATCCGATCACAACTTCGAATATGTAATTCAAAGGGATCAAATAGGAAACGATACTTTGAATCATATAACTATAATGAAATATATGATCAACCAACATTTCTCAAATTTGAAAAAGAGTAAGAAGAAATGGTTCGATCCTCTTATTTTTATTTCTCGAACCGAGAGATCCATGAATCGGGATCCTAATGCATATAGACACAAATGGTCCAATGGGAGCAAGAATTTACAGGAACATTTTGAACATTTTATTTTACTTAGTACTTAATTTATAAATAAATTAAGTAAAAGCCAATTATTCGTTTAATTAAATTAAATATGAAATTGAATGAATGCCAGAGTGCTCAGAGACTTTCATGAATGAGTATGTAGACAGAGTATCTTCTGCTCTTTCCGCAACTAGCAATTAAATTAGATTACTCGTCCAGCTATCCAATCTAATTCAAGACCCAAAGTAGACAACAAAAACTAGAGCAAACATATAATAACAGATTCTAAATTGTAACCAAGCATCCCCCATTGGTTCTATTCCTAATTCACAACTAGAAAGCTTTTCTGGTCCTTTTCTAATCGGGGCCAAAACTCTGGAAATTAGAAATGCCAAAATAGGAATAACACTTGATATTATCATAAATGCCCAGAAAATATCATATTTGTAAAGCAGGAACATAGACGTACTCCCATTAATGTGGAAAATATACCGGATTAGTCAATCCAAATTGGACTTAATTATCAAGTCATCCATAATTATGAGAAGGGGCCATTTGAGCATATCTAAATAGATACTATGTTTACATATGGATCCCTACATCGTTACATTCCATTTAGGATTAGGAATAAGCATAATCAGACATGCTTTCTACATATCTCTCGTTATTTGGGACCCTATTCACCTTTTTGGGCTTCTATTGAATTGAGAAATAGGTTTAATTGTCCATCTTTTTGATATAATATATATAAATATAATTTTTTCTACCAATTGGGGTCCTCCGTTCACCACCCCCATGGGGGTGGTCTACAGAGTTCATAACTACTCCTCTTACTACAGGACGCTTACCTAGCCAACGTTTAGATCTGGCTCTACCCAAACTTTTATGATTCACACCAACATTCCCCACTTGTCCGACTGTTGCTGAGTAGTTTTTGGGTAATTCTCTACATCCAGGTATGATGAAGATGTACTAAGACTTGAGAACTCTGTATTGGTAGCTAGGGATGAAGAAGGATGTAGTGGATTATGTGGCCAAATGTTTAACGTGTCAGCAGGTGAAAGCTGAACATCAAAGGCCAGCAGGGTTGCTGCAACCTTTAGGGATTTCAGAGTGGAAGTGGGAGGATATCACCATGAACTTCGTAGTTGGATTACCGAAGACAGTGGGACAATATGATTTTGTGTGGGTGATAGTGGATAGGTACACCAAATCAGCCCACTTTTTGTCTGTTAAGACAACTTACACGGTGGAGCAGTATGTTGAGTTATATGTAAAGGAGATTGTGCGACTCCTTGGGGCTCCGAGGTCGATAGTATCTGATAGGGACCCTGCCTTCACCTCTAAGTTTTGGGAGAGCCTACAGAAGGCTATAGGCACACAGTTGTAGTTCAGTACTGCCTATCATTCTCAGACGGATGGGCAGTCTGAGAGGATGATTCAGATACTGGAGGGTGTTACGGGCCTGTGTGCTGGACTTTGGGGGATCTTGGAGTAAGTATTTCCCTTTGATTGAGTTTTCTTATAATAATAGCTATCAGGCGACTATCGGAGTGGCTCCATATGAAATTTTTTATGGGAGGAAGCGCAGATCAACCATCCATTTGGATGAGATGGGTGAGAGGAAGTACTTAGGTCCTGAGGCCATTCAGAGGACCAATGGGGCGATTGAAAAGATTAGAGCTCGGATTCTCGCCTCCTAGAGTCAACAGAAGAGTTACTCAGACTTGAGATGCAGAAGTGTAGAGTTTCAAGTCGGTGATCAAGTGTTCCTCAGAGTTGCTCCTTTGAGAGGAGTAAAGTTGAAGTGAAAGGCAAGTTAAGTCCTAGGTTTGTTGGCCCCTTTGAGATTCTATAATGGGTTGGCGAGGTAGCTTACAGATTGGTTATGCCTCCAGCTTTATCAGGGGTTCACAACATATTTCATGTGCCCATGCTCTGAAAGTACGTATTAGATTCTACACATGTGCTGAGTTATGAAAACCTGGAGCTGGATCAAGATTTGTCTTATGAGGTGAAGTTGGTTCAAATTCTAGACTGAAAAGATAAAGTCTTACGAACAAGACCATTGGTGCTGTGGAGGAACAAGAAAGTGGAAGAGGCAACTTGGGAGCTTGAATGTGATATGCGGGATCGATATCCTGAGCTATTTAGGTAAATTTTGAGGACAAAATTTATGTAAGGAGGGGATAGTTGTAACATCCCAAAATTCGCTAATAAGGCTTAGTGCCTTGATTAGTGTGCTGGGAGGGCAATAATTGATTTAATTGTGTGATTACATGGTTAATTGTGATATGTGTGTATTAGTATGTGATTATTTGAATTAAATGATTATATGACTAGACATGCATGTTTAGGTGAATTAAATATGCATGTGGACCCGTTCTTGTTAATAAGGGCATACTTGTAATTTTGGCCCGTTGAGGGCATGAATGTGAATTTATGTGTGTTGTGACTGAGACCACATTATTGTGGAGATATAATTGTGATGTGTGATCCGAGACGGTTCTAGGATGCGAAATAGCGGAATAGTCACAACGGGGTTGAATATCCGGCTCGGGGTGAGCCTAGGGGTATTTTGGGGATATAGCACGTGTTCGGGGTTACCGTAACGGGTCGTCATTCACTGGTTATTTGGGTATTTCAGGATTAAATGGGGATTTATAGGACTATTCGAGGATTTAGTGGGATGTGGCAAACGAAGATTTTGCCCTTGGTGGTGTTAGAAAGGCTAAGGGTTAATTAGGGGCATTTTGTAGCTGGGGATAGACTTGGATTTGGATTAGACACTAGAACTCACTAGAAAATAGAAGATAAAAATAACACATAACTCTCTCAAGTTTATCTCTCTCTCGTTACCCTCACTCTTTCTCAAAGGCTAAGGAAATTTTGCTGAAATTTAAAGGAGGGAGGTTGGAATTCAAAGGGAATTGAGGCTTGAAGTAATTGGGTTTAGCTCAGGGCTAGATCATCAGTTAAGGTAAGGATTGATTCTAATTTTTTTTTTTTAATTTTGCTACTGTGATTTAGATTTTTTCTTAGGTTCAAACTTAGGAATTGATTTTGAGCTTTAGTGAGATTATGGAATGGTTTTTGGGATGTTAATACTGTTGGTGTTGCTCTAATGTGAATTCTAGACTGATTTATAGCTCTAGGTTTTAAATTTGGTGAATTTTCGAGAGATTAGAAATGCATGGGGATTGTTGGGTTTTGAGCTCGAGCCGCAGCCCTGTTCTTCAGGCATCGTGACCCGTGTGTGCGAAGAGGCTCAGGGAGCCTCTTATTTTGCCCAAGTGTCGCGGGACAGGCAGGACGCGCCGCGGCCCGTGTCCCATAGAAGAGAGCCCCAAGGCTCTCTAACTTGTAGCGGGCCACGACCGTAAGGAGTGGGCCACGACTCAAATTAAGGGAAATGACCAATATAGGGTTTTAAGCTCAGTAGCCCAAATTTAAGGGCTCGGGAAGGAATCTACTACCCGCTTTAGTAGAATTTGAGGTCCCAGAGGCTAGAATATTATTATGAAGTTCTTATTTGATTTAGGGCTTGATGAATTATTATTATTATTGCATTGTGGCTAGGTTTTATCACCAAGGGTCGGGTTAATGGATCGTGCTCGGGATCGGATTAATCAGTTAGATCGGATTAAACAGGTAAGAAAGCTGTTTGTGCTCGTAGAGCAGGGCATGGCCTGATTATTTATGTTTAATGTATGTGTGAATATTTGTAGTTGTTGTGCTAAGTTTTGTGTGATTATGAATGATCGGTGAAGGCTGGGAACGACAAAGGCCAGAAACGATGAAGGCCGAAAATGGCGAAGGCCGGGACGGCAAAGTCCGGGATCAACATTAAGCATGCTGAATGCAGGCTGCTAGGACGAGACCCTTTAAGGGTGCTGTAACGCCCTGGTTACTCCAAGACCGTTACTGTGAGCTTTGAACCGTGCTTAACTCGCTAATCGAGTTCTTTGGTTATAAACGTGCATCTAGGTGTTATTAAAAGGTTAAGGTGGAAAAATAATCAAAAGGAAAGGACATATTTTATTTAAAACAGAAAATTATTCATGGGCCCATAAAAACGTTTACAAGTTATTTACAATACAAAATAGTCATTACAGTGTAAAAATTACAACTTGCTGACCTAAGCGACAAAAACAAGGTTAACCCCTAGTTCCTCTGAGAAATACCTTGGTCGTGGTGGTCAAGCGGTCGCATATGTACACATCACCACCTAAGCTCTCTACTCAAGGCTGGGTGAGCTTTTCTTTCCCTTTACTTGCACCACATAGCACCCATGAGCCAAAGCCTAGCAATAAAATTCATTACTGCATGTATATAATATCAAATGATGATCATGATAATCATCCAGAGCTTATAGCCCCAAACAAATGAGTAACAGATGTGTAAGTTACTAATGTGGGTTCCGCACCCTTCACAAATGAGTGACTGAGTCACTAGCTTAACCAGATGAGTGACTGATGAGCGAGTCATTAATGTAAACCAAATGAGTGACCATGGAGTCACTAGTGTGGGTTCCGTACCCTTATCCATGTGAGGATGCAGTCACCTGGGCCTTCTGGCCCTGGCTCTGAGTGACTAGTCGTGGACCTAGACAAGCGCTTTTAGTTTTCATCGAACTTGGGGTTGGTCCGGCATTAATGCTCATAGTGAGTCATTCAATGCTGATGTCGATTAGATCTAATCTTTTCGGCTTTGAGTTCATGACGCTTATGCCGCTCCTGACTCATAGGTCAATAACATAGGACCAGTGCTCAGTACTACTGTCGAACTTGACTAGCAAGTCACAGCTTCACATTAAGTTCTGACACCATTGCCGATTCTGACTAATAAGTCAGTGCCATTCACAAGTGAGCAAGATTTGCTAAGAATTTGATATGCAATCAATGTCCACATTTAAACACTCAACATGCCTCATTAATAACCACGCATGTCGCATATGGGGTGCAATTTTCTTACCTCTGGTTCGAGTGAGAAATAGTAAAAGAACGACCCTTGAGAACGATCGACCTTTTGATTCCTTAGCAGTTACCTAGCCATAACCATTTATAACCTCCATTAATGAAAATCAACAATAAAGGGTCTTGACCTAAACCTCACTCCCGAGACCCCGAATTGTACCCAAACGGTGAGTAGATTCGATCCCGAGCCTTAGGAATTGAAACCTCGTGCCAAAAACCCTTAAAAATGCCCAAAAAAGGATTTTGGAAAAACAGGGTAGCGCCGTAGCGCTACCCCCCTAGCGCCCCAGCGCTCTTGACAGGCAAGGAAAGCGCCTGACTATCGCTGTAGCGCCCAGTGATGGGCGCCGTAGCACTACAACCAGGGTTTTCAACCCTTGTTTTTCCATCCTTCGACACCACCATTTCCAGCCTGAATAACAAGCTTCCAAACCTCATTTTAAGTCCCAAGACCTAGGCATCATAACCCAAGTAACCCTAGCCAAAATCTCCCATCAATTCCCATTATCCAAACTAGAAAACCAAGCTGAAATCCAAAACAAAAACAAAGCAAAGTTAGAGTTTTAATGGCTAGAACCTTACCTTAAGCTCAATTTAGAACCCTCTTCAATGGTGGAACACAATCCTAAGCCCCCAAGGTCCACTTCCCTAGCTTAAATCCTCAAAATGAGCTAAAAAATCCAAGAAAATGAATAGAAAATAAGGAGGAAATATGTACGGGAGAGAAAGAACTTGCTCTGTTTTGGCTAAGCTTCTACAACCTTCAATGACTTAAGTATATCTTATGGTGAAAATACTTCTTTTCCCCTAGGTCATTTAAAGTCTTCTAAAGGCTCCCAAGGGTAAAACAGTCATTTCCCGCCTATTTCGTTAATCATAATTAACACCCTCCAATTTTCGTTATTCCAAAAATTCTCAAATACCAATAATTCATATCCGTTACCCTTTAATTCCCGACAACGTTCTAATCACCAAATTACCCCGAGATTCACCCCGAGCCCTGAACTTAATCCCGTTATGACCAAACTGCTAACTTGTACTCAAAGATCGTCTCATGCCGAATAGCTTGAACAAATCCACATTATAATGTGGCCTCAACAATAATTCACCAACATGCATACAAATATACAATTACGCCCTCAATGGGCCAAATTACCAAAATTCCCCTATCATGAAATGTGGACCTACATGCATGCATTTAACATCATATTATAATATAATTCACATAAACATGCACATAATCATTTAATGGCATAATAAATCAATTATGGCCCTCCCGGTCTACTAATCCAACCATTAAAACTCATTAGGGATTTTGGGGCATTACAGGTGCTGTACTCACTCGCTCGGTGAAGACCGTTAATCTAGTGTTTGGTAAAGCACTTAGGTCGGCATGGGCCGTTATGTGAATAGTTTGATATTTGTTTAAGGTTGTGTATTTATTTGATTGAACTGTCATATGCTATGTATAGAGTTTTCTTGTTGGGCCTTGGCTCACGGGTGCTCTATGGTGCAAGTAAGGGCAAAGGAAAGGCCGACCAAGCATGAGTTGGAGGGCATGGAGTGACGCGTACATGTTCAGCCTATCTGGCTGCCACGACCGAGTTTGTTTTGAGGGACGTGTTATAGATATTTGATTTTGTCACTTAGGCCGACTGTACCTTAACTTTTGAATTGTAAATACATTTTGAAACAGTATTTTGGGTCCCCAATGTATCACTTTTATATCTTTAATGGATGTCCAAACCTTTTATACTTAATTTTCATTAAATGAGTTTTATTCCGATTTAATCACACTTTTCAGTCTAAAACTTCGATTAGCGAGCTATTGACACATTTTAAAATTACATGGTAACGACTCTAGGATAGTAGGACGTTACACTAACAATTCAGAATAAAAACACAACATTCTGCCTAACAAATGTGTTGTTATATTCAATATTTTCTTCATCAAAATTGGATTTATTGGTCTATTTGAACCATTTTACAAAACACAAGGTCTCAAAAATAATTTGTGAAAACACAGGGTCCAAACAGGTATTGAGACAAAACACAAGGTCCAAAACGGTATAAACCAATTAAAATATGTTATAACTCGACTAAACCAACTTATGTACAACCCTACTTAATAATACAATATTTACTAAAACTTCCCTGCGTTTCAAGTTACAAAATATATATTTTTATGTTTTAAATGAAAAGTAATATGTCATAACTAAGGGGTAACATAAATTTCATATTGTATCTAGTACACAACCTATTAAAATTTAATAAGTTAAATATTTATTCCATGCTTAAATAAAGTAAATAGAGTGCCAAGCAATCAAGAAATTCATAATCAACACATAAATATAACTCTTGTACCAAAGAGAAATTCTCGAGCATTTTACTGCAAAATACTTACATAGTGGAGATTAGTGATAATAATAAAATTATAAGAAAAGTACTTAATATTTAGCTTTTGCAATATTAATTGCATTCCATATAAAAGCACAATTTAAAATAGGACAAATAACAATTTTTCTCCTGAACTATAGCTCTTGTAGCGATTTTCCCCTCAATTTTTTTTGTGTGGCAAATATCCCGCCCGAACTATCGAAAACATTAAAAATTTGCCCTTTATGTCGCATTATGATCATTTTTTGAAATAGTTTGATGTGGCACTGATGTGGCGTGATTCGAGAATCTAGGCAGAAATTACATGCATAAATAGTGGTCTAATGATAAATTTTAGGAGTATGTATCTGCATTCATAGAGCTAGTGTTTGTATGTTTAACACCAATCAATTCGATTTTGAATAACTTCAGTTAGTTAAATAGACCCTCGTACTACAACTATGCATGTGACATGTAATCACATCAGTAAAACGTTCAAAAAATGAACATAATGCAATAGAAGGGGCACATTTTCAATGGTTTCTATAGTTTGGGGGGCACTTTTGCCACACAAAAAAAACCAGGGGGAAAAACTCTACAAGGGTCATAGTTTAGGGGGGAAAATACTATCTGTCCTAAAAAATAATATAATGTCAAGCGATCATGTAGTTATTGGCTCTCATGACTATTTTTAGAAAATTAGGATATCACATTATAGAAGGGCTCTGTAACCATTGTATCACAAGAAAACCTAATACAATACAAATAGTATTGAGATTGGTTAAACATAATAGTTAAGTAGTCTTACACAAGGTGATGTAAAATACTTCATGAAAATTAAAGTGAAATTTTGAGCTTTTGTTGTAGGCATCTATAATTGACCTTTTTGGGTCTGAAGTGATACAATGAGGTATCTAAGCATGCCCAGGCGATGCATCGCCTTTAAGTGGTAACGCATAACCTATGGGTGGCAAGGTTAGTGGTGACACATTGGCTGACTGTTTTGTGCAATTACGTATTTCGACTCCAAATAATATTTTAAAAGCTCTAATCCTATTGGTTAAACTTAATGACAACGTCTACACTATAAAATGGTATTTTAGAGTTGTAAAGAATTGATCACACGTTTAAGCTCTTTCTCTCTAGCTCTCTAAGAACACTCATTTAGTTTAATGGTGTGTTTGGAAAGACTTCTTATAATTGAAATTGAGTGTAATTTAGAGTAATTACTCAAATTTGTGTGTTTGTCTGACCATGTAATTGCACACTAACTATGTAATTGGAGGTGATTGAGGAGTCCCAATTACACTCCAATTCTCATAACCCCCATAAGAATTGAGTGTAATTACACTATGTAATTACTAAATACTATCAATTTTAAATAGTATTTATTAAATAATATTCTTTTTCTTTGTAATTACTAAATGTGACAATATGAATTCATAAGTAATTATCACTTGACATCCAAACACACATTGTATTTTAAATAATAGTGTAATTAGTAGGATATGTAATTACTACCCTTGTAATTACATGGCCTTATATAATTATACATATACTTCCAAACACTTTCTAAGATACTCTCCAAGAATTGCTTGACTTATGTGAGTTTCAAAGCCTTGTTAAATCCCACTTCTCATTCCATCTTGGTGAAGCTTTAAACAACCTTGGAAAGACTTGGAATAGAGATTTTGGACAACGATACTCCTCGTGTATAAGTTTTTTGATGTTCTCCCAAGTGTGAAGACTCAATTGTTCAATTCAAAGGCTGTATATCTCAAAAGTCCTAACTTTCTGAGATAGACTATTTTGATTTTATTTTTGAGTTTCCCATTATATTTTGTGATTTTATCTTTGATAATTCTATTATATTTTATGCGAGGATTTCATTTATCTAGAAGGTGTAATTTCACTCTCTATTTTACATTATTTTCAAGATTTTGCTTTAATTTTTGAATTTTCAAGATTTGCCTTGTGATTCTTGCTTAGTCTCTAAAATTTGTATTATTGAGTTTATTCCTATTAGTCATTGTTGATTTAGAGTGTGTAAGCCATAAATTCCCAACAAATAGTTCTCTCCATTGTCATCTTCTTCTTTATCTATTATTTCTACGGAATGGTCCAAAATGAATTAAGATTCGTCTATCGATTTCCATATCTTTCTTGTTAACGATTTATGAGAAATTTCAATAAAAAAGGATTCACAAATTAATTAGTAAAGAAATAGCAGCAACAATGGTGAGACATTCAATGATCTTCATGATGTAAAGATTGTTAGAGAGGAAATTCAGTTGCAAGCCATAGGGAGGGAACCCCTAACTCCACCAATAGATAGTGCTTGTCGACCTGTTGAAGATATTGTTCCCCCAAATGCGACTCTACAATAACGAACTACTCATTTCGTTCCTCCTTCTAGCTCTTAGCCCAGACTTCACCAAAACCATGGACCCTCAGTTCATAGGAAAGGCAAATAAGACACTAAGTGAGCTTATGCTCCTGGACCCATAGCTAGGACGTGGATCAAGAAGAGTTGCGCATGAGAAACCTGAGACTAGAAACTATAATGGAGAATGTGCATGAGGTAATAAAGTGTGTGCTCCAAGGAAGAAGTGATGCCCATATGTCGGCCAAACTCATACATGGGGACCAAATGGTCAAGAAAATGGAGATAACTTTATGAGGGAGACGACCATATGTATGTGTAACGTCCCAAATTTGCTAATAAGGCTTAGTGCCTTGATTAGCGTCGGGAGGGCATAATTGGATATATATGTGTGAAACTAATTAATTAAATGTGTGACTACGTGACATACATGTTTATGTGTGTTAAATATGCATGTGGGTCCATTCTTGTTAATAAGGGCATATTTGTAATTTTGACCTGTCGAGGGTATAAATGTGATTATATGTGTTAATGATTGAGACCACATTATTATGTGGGTATATTCGCATTATTCGGCTCGAGACAATCTTAGGGTGCAGATTAGCGGAATAGTCACAACGGGGTCTAATACCCGGCTCGGGGTGAGCCTAGGGTTATTTCGGGGACTTAGTGTGTATTTGGGATTTATTGGTTAACGGGTAATTATTTGGTGATTAATTTGGCACGTTGAGATTAATTGGGAATTTATAGGACCACTTGAGGATTAATGGAAAATGCAGTAAATGACGGGTTTGCCCTTAAAGGCAATAAGAGACTAAGGATAAGTTAGGGGGAATTTTGGTCTTTTGTGTTAAGAGATAGGCTTAGGATAGACTTGGGGAACCAGGGAAACAACCAAAACTAAAACTAGTCTCTCAACCCTCTCTCTCTCTCTCTCTCTCTCTCTCATATTTCTCTTCCCTACTTGGTGCTTTGGAGGATTTTGAAGTTCTTGAGAAATTGGCCAGGAAATCCAAGAATTGAAGTTAGGATTACTTGAGGATCATCTCAAGGCTAGAATTGTGATCAGGTAAGGGTTATAAATTGTTTTGTTGGGGGATTTTCTGATTAGATTAAACTTTGGTTGAGGTTTATACTTTAGGTTTAGTTTTGAGTTGTGATAAGTTTATTGGCTGGTTCTTGGGTTATAAATAATGCCTAGGATGTGTTGCTGAGAGTTCTAGACTCACTTGTGACTTAGGATTATGGTTAGGATGAATTTTGGTAAATTTGGCTGAGAAAAATGCAGTGAAAACGTTGGGGATTTCTGGGTTTTGGGCTCGAGTCGCGACCCTGTTCTTTAGGCATCGTGGCGCGTGTGCATCAGAAGGCCCTGGGAGTCCCTAAGGTTGCCCAGGCATTGCAGCGCATGTTAGGGCGCGCCACAACATGTGTCTTCCAGGAGAGAGCCCCCTTGCTCTTTGACTCATAGTGGGTTGCGGCCCTTAAGGCCTGGGCCGTGACTCTAATTAAGAGAATTACCCAAACCAAGTTTTTAGGCTCAGGGACTCAAACCTAAGTGTTTGAGAAGGATTCTATTACATGGTTTAGTAGAATTCGAGGTCTTGAAGGCTAGTATGTTATTTTGAAGCTTTTAATTGGTTTAGGTTTTAATGGTTATTCATTATCGCTTTGTGACTAGGGTTACCGTTAAGGCTCAGGATTGAGGATCGTGCTGAGGACTGCTCTACACCTTCAGCTCGGGACTCGAGGTAAGAAAACTACACACGGGTTGTGATCGGAGCTTGGACCCCTGTTAACAAATATAATTATATGTGAGATTGAGAATATATATGAATATGAGAATATTTAGATAGGCATGTTTGTTTGTGCTACAATCGATTGTGTCTTCTACAATCTATTTATTTGTTATATTTGATCTGAAAGTCCGGCCTAAGGGAGCCGGAGCTGATGTTAAGCGTGCGGAATGCAGCCCACCCTAAGCATGCTAGGGTTAGCTAAGTAACCAGAGGGCTCAACCTAAGGGCGCTATGCCTAAACATCTCTGAATAAACAGAAGTGCCTTTATGCACTTAACTAATTGTATTGAATGTTGAGAATGAATTACATGTTTAAATAAACTGTTTATCATTGCCTAGCTTATTGCTTATGTTATGTTGTTATTGAATTGTTTGGTCTAAGTTTATTGTATATATATTGTTGCTCATTTGTGATTGTGAATTAAGTTTTCTTGCTGAGCCTTGGCTCACGGGTGCTATGTGGTGCAGGTAAGGGTAAGAGAAAGTTAGACCAGTCGGGGCGGTGTGTACATCGGCAGCTACTCGACCGCCACGACCGAGGGATTAATAGAGACTAGAGCCAAATTTTATTTTTCCACTTAGGTTGGCTTCAGTTGTAATTATTTTGAGGGTTGTAAATGCCTTATAAACACCTTTTTGGGATCCCGTTAACAATCTCTTAATTTTTAATGAAAAACAACTATTTTATGATTAAAATATTTTTACCCTAATCCGTTAATTGGCCTTAGTAACATGTTTATGTACAAACGACTTGATTTGAAAGTCTAGCACTATTTAAAATACATAGTCTAATGGTCTTGGCTATCCAGGGCATTACAACTTGGTATCAGAGCGGTCTAGGTTTAAGGGTTTCTGAAGACTGGCTGGGCATGTATATAAAGACAAGATCGACTCAGGGTTTGGTAACTATATATGTGACTATATGTTTAACTGTTTAAAAGAAATATAAATGCCTTATCTGCTTGTTGATTAGGAAGCATGAGATATACTTATAGGGCCTGACCCTTGACTACTATGTGTATATGATGAGGCATGCTTATTAGCATTGCTACTGTGTGGATAATTGTTAAAATGCTTGTTTGCATTATAATTGTATATTGTTGCTCGAGTATTGGCATTAGATCGTGGGGTGATTCCAAAACCTGTTATCATTGCTTGATCAACTGAGTGGTTGATTCTGATAAACTTGGAGAATTATGCCTCCAAGGCGATCAGTTCGACAAGCCAGAGCTGAGATCGAAGCTAGAGATGATAATAAGGGCTGATACCCTCCTCCAGTCCCTGAGAACTGGCAGCAGATGCTTGCTGACATGCAAGCTAGACTCAGAGTCAAGAGGAAGAGATTCATCTTCTGAGATAGCAGGTTCGGCTAGGGAACGCTGCACTAGACTTGCCACCTGCTGTGGCACCAATAGTACAACAACCTGAGATTGGGAACATGTGGGAGTCGTTTTACAAAAGGTTTAGGAAGATACATCCTTCAATCTTCGAGGGAGGGCCAGATCCACTTAAGGCTGAACAATGGAAGAGTATGATCACCTCTTCGAGGGTGGTAGGTAGTGATCGCATCCTGGACTTTATGAGGGTGGTAGGTAGTGATAAGGTGGCCTTGCCACTTACATGTTTCGAGATGATGCTCGCATTTGGTGGGAGGTGGCATCTCAGACTCGAGATGTTTCTACCATGAGTTGGGATGAGTTCAGAGATCTGTTCAACCAGAAATATTGTAGCATTGCCGTCAGGGTGACAAAGGTGAATGAGTTCACCAGTTTAGTACAGGGCAGCATGACAGTTACTAAGTATGCCCTGAAATTCGACAGCCTAGTGAAGTTTGCACCTGATCTAGTGCCTACAGATGCAGCCAGGCAAGACATGTTTGTTCGGGGGATGAATGCTATGGTAGCCCAAGATGTGCGAATTACATCAGTACTTGGGGAGACTACTTATGCCCAGGTGGTTGAGAAGGCCCTCACAACTAATGAGGTAGAGAACAAGATATGGAGGGAGAGTGCTGCAAGATGGGGTGTTCAGAGGGCAGTGCCTCCACTTAGAGGATCTGGTAGGGGCAGAGGCTCCATTGATCAAAAGAGGAAGACCCCTAACACCTCGACCACTGCTGGTCCTGATAGGAGGGGTCGGGGTGTCCAGGACGACCGCTAGGGTGGAGGTAAGACATAGGGTAGTTACCCAGATTGTTCCAGATGCAGGAAGCACCATCTGAGTGAATGCTGGGCGAAAGCCTATTACTTGTGCAGAGTGATTGGGCAACTAAATAAAGATTGCCTGACTTTGAAGAAAGAAGAACAAGGAAGGTGGATAGCTTGACTCTAGCTCAAGTGTTTGCCTTGACTCAGACAGAGGCTGAGGCTAGTCCACCGGTGGTGACATGTTAGCTTTCTAGTGTTGGCACTTCATATACTGTATTGATTGAATTTGATGCTACACATTCATTTGTTTCTAGCAAAGTGATTGATAGATTGTGTAGGCCTAGTGAGTATTATATTGCGGGGCTTAGGACTAGACTGCCTATAGGGGAACTGGTAGTTTCTAAGAGATGGGTTAGAGCACTGCCAGTGATGGTGAACAATAGGGAGCTATTAGTAGATTTGATTGACTTGGGTATGGATGACTTCGAGATGATTTTGGAAATGGATTAGTTAGTCAGGTATGGTCGACTATAGATTGCAAGAAGAGGATGGTGACATTGGAGCCGGAGGGTGAGGACCCCTTCGTTTTTGTTGGTACTGTGCATGGGCCTCGCATTCCCATGATATCCATGTTGAGGGCTAGGGACCTATAACGAGGAGGTTGTAAAGGGTTCCTAGCTAGTGTGGTGGATACCACTAGGGTTGTGCCAGTGGGATCGGATGAGACCAGATTGGTATGTGAGTTCTTGGATGTGTTCTCTGAGGACTTACCGAGACTGCCGCTGCATCGGGAGATCAATTTTGTCATTGAGTTAACACCGAGTACAAAACCAGTGTCGAGAGCACCATACAGAATGGCTCAAGCAGAGTTGCAGGAGTTGAAAGTACAGTTACAAGAGTTATTAGATCTGGGATTTATCAGACCTAGATTTTCACCATGGGGTGCTCCGGTTGTTTTTTTTGTGAAGAAGAAGGATGAGACCCCGAGGACGTGCATAGACTACAGGGAGTTGAACAAGTTAACTATCAAGAACAAGTACCCACTATCGAGGACAGACGACCTCTTCAATCAGTTGCAGAGTAAGATGATATTCTCGAAGATTGAATTCCATCTGGTTATCACCAACTGAGGATCAAGGACGAGGATATCCCGAAGATGATCTTCCGCACAAGGTATAAGCATTATAGTTCTTGGTCATGTCATTTGGATTGAGCGATGCCCCAGCAATGTTTATGGATTTGATGAACAAGGTGTTCAAGGATTATTTAGATCAATTTGTGATTGTCTTCATCGATGACATCCTAGTTTACTCTCATTCAGAGGCAGAGCACGAGCAGCATCTCCGACTGGTATTGAAGAGGATAAGAGAGCATCAGTTATATGCAAAGTTTAAGAAGTGCGAGTTTTGGCTACTGGAGGTGACATTCCTTGGACATATTGTCAGTGGAGATGAGATTAAGGTAGACCCGGCCAAGGTAGAAGCAGTTAGAGATTGGCTAAGGCCAAGAAACGCCTCGGAGGTTAGGAGCTTCCTTGGGTTAGCGAGATATTACAGGTGGTTTGTGGAAGGGTTTTCAAAGATTTCCACACCATTGACTGAGTTGACGCAGAAGAATTTGAAGTTCGCATGGTCAGATATATGTGAGAGTCGTTTCCAAAAACTGAAGCGACGATTTATTACTGCTCCAGTACTGAGTCTTCCTTCAGATGGGGACAAGTTTATGGTGTATTGCGATGCATCGAGACTGGGGTTAGGATGTGTGTTGATGCAGATTGGGAAGGTTATTGCCTACGCATCACGACAGTTGAAGGAATATGAAGAACGGTACCCTACCCATGATTTGGAGCTAGCAGTGGTGGTATTCACACTGAAAGTGTGGCGACACTATTTGTATGGAGAGAAGTGCGAGATATACACCGATCACAAGAGTTTGAAGTATTTCTTCACCCAGAAGGACCTAAATATGAGGCAGAGATGTTGGCTAGAGTTGGTAAAGGATTATGACTGTGAAATCCTTTATCACCTAGGGAAAGCCAATGTAGTGGCAGATGCTTTAAGCCGGAGGGGCCTAGGACAGTTGTTTAATTCGAAGCAAATATCGATGGAATTGGCAAAAGATATGACCAAAGCAGGGATATAATTGGTAGTGGGCCAGTTGGCCAATATCATACTGCAGTCCACCTTCATGGAGAGAATAAAAGAGGACAATATGAGTGATACACGGTTGGAAGAGATTAGAGGGGATGTCCTAGCTGGAGTAGCTAAGGATTATTCCATTTCGGAGGCGGGTTTGCTGAGATATAAGGATCGAATTTGTGTTCCGATGGACATGTGTATTAAACAAGAGATCCTTGATGAATCTCATTCCACACCATACTCATTACATCTGGGCACCACAAAGATGTATCAAGATCTAAGGTTAGTGTACTGGTGGCCGGGGATGAAGAAAGACATGCTCAATTACTTAGCGAAGTGTTTAACCTGTCAGCAGGTGAAGGCTGAACACCAGCGACTAGCGGGGTTGTTACATCCTTTAGGTATTCCTTAGTGGAAATGGGAAGACATTACCATGGAATTTGTAGGAGGCTTGCCCAGGACGGTGGGGCAACATGACTCGGTATGGGTGATAGTAGATAAATATACCAAGTCAGCTCACTTTCTGCTAGTGAGGACAAACTATATTGTGGACCAGTATGTGAGGGAGATCGTACGTCTCCATGGGGTTCCAAAGTCTATAGTATCGGATTGGGATCCCATATTTACTTCCAAGTTTTGGGGTAGTTTGTAGAAGGCTATGGGGACTCAGTTGAAGTTTAGTACAACCTTTCATCCTCAGGTAGACGGGCAGTCTGAGAGGACAATTCAGATATTGGAGGGTATGCTTAGAGCATGTGTGTTGGACTTCGAGGGGTCTTGGAGTAAGTACCTCCGGTTGATTGAATTTTCTTACAATAACAGTTACCAGTCAACTATTGGAGTAACTCCATATGAGCTGCTGTATAGAAGGAAGTGTAGGTCGCCCATTCATTGGGATGAAATGGGAAAATGAGGTATTTGGGGCCAGAGATGGTTCAGAAGACTAATGCGGCTATTGAGAAGATTCGAGTTTGAATGCTCGCTTCGCAGAGCAGACAGAAAAGCTACACTGACCCTAAGCGTAGGGACGTGGAGTTCAAGGTAGGGGACCACGTATTTCTGCGAGTTTCGCCATTGCGAGGAGTAAGGGGATTTGGGAAGAAGGGCAAGCTGAGCCCTAGATTTTTAGGACCTTTTGAGATCTTAGAGAGGATTGGGCAAGTAGCCTATAGGTTGGCTATGCCCTCGTCATTATCAGGGGTTCATGATGTGTTTCACATCTCAATGCTTCGAAAGTATGTGTCAGACACGACTCATGTATTAGAATATGAGGATCTAAAGCTACAGATGGACTTGTCCTATGAGGAGCGACCAGTGCAGATCCTAGACAGAAAGGACAAGATTCTAAGGAACAAGATGATTCCTCTAGTCATGGTCTTATGGAGGAATAGCAAGGTCAAGGAAGCGACCTGGGAGTTAGAATCGGTTATGTGGGATCATCATCTCGAATTATTCAGGTAAATTTCAAGGACGAAATTTTCAGCAGGAGGGGATAATTGTAACGTCCCAAATTTGCTAATAAGTCTTAGTTCCTTGATTAGCGTGTCGAGAGGGCATAATTGGATATATATATATGTTTGCGAAGTTAATTGATTAAATGAGTGACTATGTGACATACATGATTTATATGGTAATATGAATATATATATGCATGTTTATGTGTATTAAATATGCATGTAGGCTCGTTCTTGTTAATAAGGGCATATTAGTAATTTTGACCTGTTGAGGGTATAAATGTGATTATATGTGTCAATGATTGAGACCACATTATTATTTGGGTATATTCACGTTATTCAGCTCGAGGCGATCCTAGGAGTAGATTAGTGGAATAGTCACAACGGAGTCTGATACCCGATTTGGGGTGAGCCTAGGGGTATTTCGGGGACTTAGTGCGTATTTGGAATTTATTGGTTAATGAGTAATTATTTTGTGATTAATTGGGTACGTCAGGATTAATTGGGAATTTATAGGACCACTTGAGGATTATCGGGAAATGTGGTAAATGACAGGTTCACCCTTAAAGGCAATAAGAGACTAAGGATAAGTTAGGGGCATTTTGGTCTTTTGTGTTAAGAGATAAGCTTAGGATATACTTGGAGGAACGAGGGAAACAACCATAAACTAAAAGGAGTCTTTCAGCTCTCTCTCTCTCTCTCTCTCGTTTTTCTCCTCCTTTCTTGATGATTTGGAGGATTTTGAAGTTCTTGAGGAATTGGCCAGGAAATCCAAGGATTGAAGCTAGGATTACTTGAGAATCAATTTAGGGCCGGAATTGTGATAAGCGAAAGGGTTATAACCTGTTTTGTTGGCGGAATTTCTGATTAGTGTAAAATTTGGCTGAGGTTTAGACTTTAGGTTTAGACTTTAGGTTTAGTTTTGAGGTGAAATAAGTTTATTGGCTGGTTCTTGGGTTATAAACTATGCCTAGGCTGTGTTGGTGAGAGTTCTAAACTCACTTGTTACTTAGGACTGTGGTTAGGAGGAATTTTGGTAAATTTGGCTGAGAAAAACGCAGTGAGAATGTTGGGGATTTCTAGGTTTTGGGCTCGAGTTGCGACCCTGTTCTTCAGGTGCCGCGACCTGTGTGCGTGAGAAGGCCCTGGGAGTACCTGAGGTTGCCCAGACACTATGGTGAAGGTTAGGGTGCACCGCGACCCGTGTCTTCCAGGAGAGAGCCCCCTTGCTCTCTAACTTGTAGCGCGTCGCAGCTCTTAAGGCCTGGGCTGCGACTCTAATTGAGATAATTAGCAAATTATCTCAATTAGAGGTCTCATTGCTAATTGGGAACTCGGTATTATAATTGAGTGGGAGTGTTAATCATAGATAAGAACATCTATAGCTTCTGATGAAGAAGTGAAACGATGGTTTCCTTTTAGTTTCGTTCAAGGTGCTAAACGATAGAGATCTCATTTCAGTAATTAATATTAGTTTATTGAAATATCATTTACAAGGAACTAAGTGTTTTAAGGATAAAATACAATGAGGGGTAAAACATTATTTTAGTCCCATCTCATTGTAGACCGTCTATAGAGGATTGAGTGACAATTATGGTTGTAACAATGGATAATTAATAACGTATCTATATTGCTTATAGAGTGTTATATGAATTCTAAAGTGCAATTGTGAGTCTTTAGAGGAGTCACGAGGAATTAATAAGTTATAAATTTATTTGTTAAATTAATGATAACTTATTGGAGCTAGATTTCATACGCCCATGATCCCTACTGTACCTTAGAAAAAATCATCTAGATAGTCTCATTTAATTAATTTAATTATCAATTAGAATTATCAAAGTTGACCAAGTCAAGTTTGGATAGTTTCACAGAATTATGTAATTTAGTGAAGAAAAGAGAAATTATGGCATATTTATTAATTAAGATAAATTGGTATCTAAATTAATAAATAAGTATAAATCAAGGTTCAAATTATAAATAATTAATTTGATAAAGGATTTAAATAATTATTTAATTAATTAATCAATAGAAAATAATACATGCCTTGATTTTAAGTCCAACGTGCTTCTAATTAAATGGGAAATTTCATGGGCCTAAAGCCCATGATAATTTCGACCTAGGGCTAATAATTGGCTATTATTTTATTAATTTTTTAATTAAAATAAATGACCTAATTGAGCCTATAAAAGGAATGCTAAGTGATAGATGAAATTAGATGATTTTTTAGAAGATCTCAAGATCTAGTCTTGATGCTCTAGGTTTTAGATTCTCTTTACAACATAAGTCCTTTTTCTAACCCTCAATATTATTTTCCCTTCTTCTCTCTGTATCTATCTCATGTATTGAGAATTGCCTACTCTATTCTAGGTGATTCTAAGGATACTTTGGAAGGCTGTGAAGAAAATCGAAGAACGGTTCAGTTTCTTGGTGATACCCTATGATAGAAAGGATACAAGGGTTAAAGAAACTGAAGGAATGACTCATTCATTCTGCTGTGTATAATGTAAGTGTTCTTATCCTTATTTCTATTTGAATTCAATTTTAGAAACATGTTCTAGGTTTTCTTATATTAATATATTTAATATAAGATTTACATGAAAATAAACAAGATCTTGTATAAGTTTTCCCAACACTATGCCCTAGCTATTTGACCATAGAGTCACCTGGGGCCCTTGCCCTTAGCTTTGAGTAGCTATCCATAGAGCTAGCCAAGCTCTTTGTTTTCCAATGACCATAGGGTCGGCCAACGTAATAGTATGTCTCTGATTGGGCGTAAGCCTCTCCACCAGCGCGCAACACGCTATTGCCACCCTTGACTAATAAGTCAAGGCTTTAATCAGACATTTAGACAATCAGATACAGATACATATACAGATAAGCATACTTCAGACAATACAAGTATGCATACATATAAATCATGGTATCTTAACCAATCAAACACAAACACAGTAATAACCATGTTCCTTAACGGGGTCGAGCCCTACCTATGCAAACAACAAGGATTCATCAAACTATTATCTAGATATAAAACATTCAAGCATAACCTAATTCATATTCATTCTCAGAGGCCGAGTCCTATTCATAGATATAATCAGCAATCGGGCCAAGCCTTAATCACATATATCACGTGTTGGGTGCAGTTTTCTTACGCTATATCCAAATGCAACGTGTTTTAAGAATGACCCTCGAGCACGATCTTGGTTCCAAGCCCCTAGCGGTAACCTAGTCACAACCAATAGAGAATCTCATAAAAAAAACAAGCAAATAAAGGCTTCCGAACCGAGTCCTAGCCTCCGGGACGTCGAATTTTACTAAACCAGGTACTAGGATTGATCTCGAGCCCTTAGGTTTGAGTTCAAGCACTCAAAACCCTTATGGGGCTCAAAAATCCTTCAAGTGTCGCGGCTCAAAACAAAGGAGTCGCGCCCCACCCAAGTCAGAGAGCCCAAGGCTCTCCTCTGTTCCGCACGCGCCATGGCGCGCCCTTACTGGCATTGCGGCTCAAATGGAGGTTCAACATCTCCTTCTCCTTCCTGTTCATCAGAGTCACGATGCCCCAAGAACAGTGCTACGACTCGCCATTAAAACTCATAAATTTCCCTGTTCTCTTCAAGCAAAAACCCACCAAAAGCCTACCCAAGCATAGTTAAATCCCTAAAGTAATATTCCCAATCGATTCAGCAGTCCAATATCATCAAAACCCAAGCAAAAAGATTGGCCAAAACCCCATCAAATTCCCAACTCAGAACTGAGTTTCTAAAACTCCAGAAACTCAGCTAAAAGCCAGAGAAACTCAGAGATTTAGGGCTACAAAACATTACCTCTATTGCCCCAGTCGATGGTAAGTCATTCCCCAAGTAATCCCGAGCCTAAGTTAGCCTTGATTTTCCTTAAACCGCAAGAATTCCCAAGGAATTGAGAGAGAGAGAGAGAGAGAGAGAGAGAGGGGGGGGGGGGGGGGAGGGAGTTGAGAGAGTTGTGTGAACGTGTTTGAGTGTTTGTGAGGTTTACATAGACTCTAAGTAATGTTAAGCAAATCCCAAGGCTCTGGGTACCACAAACCTGAAGGCAAAATGTTCAAAACTCTAATCCTTCTAATCTCAAAAACTCCAAATATATCCTAAAATATTCATTCCCGTTACCCAATAACTGATAACGCGATAATGTACTAGATATCCAAAATACCCCTTGACTCACCTCGAGCCGGGTATAAGGTCCTGTTGTGACTTTCCCGCTAACTTGCTCCCAAGGATCGTCTCATGCCAAGTAACCCAAATATATCCACATAATAATGTGGTCTCACACATATATCACATATATGCACATATATTCCAAATATACCCATAACGGGCCAAAATTACGAAAATTGCCCTTATAATAAGAAATGAGCCCATATGCATATTTATTACACCTAAACATGGAAATCTAGTCATATTATTATATAACTCACATAATCATGTAATTACTCACATATATATCACATAAACGTAAAAACACATAATTTTCCATAAATTTCCATCCTGGCCCCCTAATCAAGGCCCTAAGCCTTATTCGGTAATTTTGGACGTTACAACTATCCTCTCCTTACAGAAATTTCATCTTCAAAATTTCACTTGAACAACTCAAGATATTGATTCTGCATATCTGCCTCTAGCTCCCAGGTCGCTTCCTTAACCTTGTTGTTCCTCCATAATACCTTAACTAAAGGTATAGTCTTGTTACTCAAGACCTTGTCCTTCCTGTCTAAAATCTGAACTGGCTGCTCCTCATAGGAAAAAAATTTCTCCAGTTCCAGATCCTCGTAACTCTATACATGAGTCCCATCTGATACATACTTCCTCATCATGGAAATATGAAATACGTTGTGCACACTAGACAATGCAGGGGGTAAGGCCAACCTATAGGCCACCTGACCGATCCTATCCAGGATCTCAAATGGTATAACAAACCTAGGGCTTAGCTTTCCCTTCTTCCCAAATCTCTTCACCCCTATCAGTGGTGAAACCCTAAGGAAGACATAGTCTCCCACTTGGAATTCCACGTTTGTCCGCTTTAGGTCTGAATAACTCTTCTGTCTACTCTGAGATGCGAGCATCCAAGCTCTAATCTTTTCAATAGCCTTAGAGTTCCTCTGAACTACCTCAGGACCAAAATATTTCCTCTCACCCATCTCATTTGAGTGAATGGATGATCTGCACTTCCTACCATACAACATATCATAAGGTGCCACTCCAATAGTCGACTCGTGTATGTTATTATAGGAAAACTCTATCAGAGGCAAATATTTACTCCAGGACCCTTCAAAGTCCAATACACATGCTCTCAGCATGTCCTCCAATATCTGGATAGTCCTCTCAGACTGACCATTGGTCTGCAGATGATAAGTTGTATTGAACTTCAGCTGTGTACCCATTGCCTTCTGTAAACTTCCCCAAAACTTGGAAGTAAAGATAGGGACCCTATTAGACACGATAGACATCGGAGTCCCATGAAGGCAAACTATCTCTCTCACATAGAGATCTGCATACTGATCAACCGTGTAATTCGTCCTCATTTGTAGAAAGTGAGCTAATTTCGTATATCGATCCACGATGACCCAGATTGAATCGTGCTGGCCCACTGTCCTGGGCAATCTTACCATAAAATCCATCGTGATGTCCTCCCACTTCCACTCTAGGATATCCAGAGGCTGCAACGACCTTGTTGGTCTCTGATGCTGTGCCTTTATCTGCTTACAGGTCAGACACCTTGCCATGTACTCAGTCATGTTCCTCTTGATCACAGGCCTCCTCTTATTCTACATCTTCGTGGTGTCTGGATGTAGAGAATAAGAGGTAGTATGAGATTCATCCAGAATCTCTCGTCTGATCCTAGTGTCCATCAGAACGTAGATCCAATCCTTGTATCTCAATAAACTCATGTCTGACACTGTATAGTCCTTAGCTACTCCAGATAGGACATCCCCTCTGATCTTTCCCAACTGTGGATCACTCAACTGCTTCTCCCTGATCCTCTCCAAAAGAGTAGATTGCTTGGTGATGTTGGCTATTTGGCCCACCACTAGCTCATTTCTTGCTCTAGTCATATCGTTACCCAACTCCCTGGATATCTGCCTAGCACTATACAACTGTCTCGGACCCTTCTGGCTTAAGCCATCTTCTACCACGTTGGCTTTCTCCGGGTGATAGAGGATCATATAATCGTAATCCTTCACCAACTTTAACCAATGTCTCTACCTCATGTTCAAATCCTTCTGGGTGAAGAAGTATTTCAAACTCTTGTGATCTATGTATATCTCACACTTTTCACCATACAAGTAGTGCTGCCACACCATTAATGCAAAAACCACTGCTGCAATGCATCGCCCTGGTTACTCCAAGACCGTTACTATGAGCTTTAAACTGTGCCTAACTCACTAAACGAGTAATGTGGTTATAAGCGTGCATCTAGGTGTTATTAATAGGCTAAGGTGAAAAATCTCGATCAAAAGGAAATGATATATTTTATTTAAAACATAAAACTGTACATGAGTCTATAAAATCGTTTACAAGGTATTTACAATTCAAAATGGTCATAATAGTGTAAAATTACAACCCGCCAAACTAAGCGGCAAAATATAAGGTTAACCCCTAGTTCCTCTGAGAAACTCCTTGGACGTGGGGTCAAGCGGCCACATATGTACACATCACCACCTAAGCTCTCCACTCAAGGCTGGGAGAACTTTTCTTTCCCTTTACCTGCACCACATAGCACCCGTGAGCCAAGGCTCAGCAAGAAAACTCATTACTGCATGTATACAATATCAATAGATGATTATGATAATCATACTGGGCTTATAGCCCTAAACAGATAAGTGAATATCACTTCAAGATTCTAGTAACCATGCTGGGGCTTGTAGCCCTACTTAGATAATATCGAGATTCTAATAATTATGCTAGAGCGTGTAGCCCTAATCAGATGGTATCGAGATTCTAATAATCATGTTGGGGCGTGTAGCCCTAATCAGATGGTGACTGATGAGTAAGTCACGAACTTAAACCAGATGAGTGACTATAGAGTCACAAACATGAATCAGATAAGTGACTAATGTGTAAGTCACGAACTTGGGCTCCGCACCCATAGCCATGTGACGATGCAGTCACCTGGGCCTTCTAGCCCTAACTCTAAGTAACTAGCCATTAGACTCGACAAGCGCTTTTGGTTTTCATCAAACTTAAGTTCGGTCAGGCATTTCATGCTTATGACGATAATGCTTATGTAGATTAGATCTAATCTTTTTCGGCTTGTGTTAAACACGCTAACACCATTCTTGACTCATAAGCCAATACCGTACGACCAGTGCTCAGTATTACTGCCAAACTTGACTAATAAGTCACAACTTTCACAATCAATACTAACACCATTGCCGATTCCTGACTCATAGATCAGTGCCATTCATAGATAAGCAAGATTGCTAAGCATTTAATATGCAATCAATGTCCACATATTGAGCACTCAACATGCTTCATTAATAACCATGCATGTCACATATAGGGTGCAGTTTTCTTTCCTCTGGTTTAAGCGAGAAATAATAAAGGAACGACCCTTGAGAACGATCTATCCTTTGATTCCTTAGCAGTCACCTAGTCATAACCATGTATAACTTCCATCAATGAAAATCAACAATAAAAGGTTCTTGACCTAAACCTCACTCCCGGGACCTCGAATCGTACCCAAACAGCTAGTAGATTCGATCCCGAGCCTTAGGTATTGAAACCCCGAGCCAAAAAACCTCAAAAGTGCCCAAAATAGATCCCTGGAAAAATAGGGTAGCGCTGCCCCTAGCGCCTAGGCGCTACAAGTAAGGAAGCTTTGCCCTGGCTAGCGCTGTAGGGCCCTCGCTTAGGCGCTGTAGCGCTAGAACCAGGTTGATCTGCCCTGGTTTTTCCTCCGATTCCTCCATTTTCCAACATTCAAAACTTGATTCCAAACTCCATCCAAACTCACAAAAGAACCCAAAAACCAAACATACAAGTCCTAGGCATCATAACCCAATCAATCTTTGCCAAAAACTCCCATAAATTCTCAACTATCCAATCTAAAATTCAAGCTGAAAACCAAATGAAAATAAAGTATAAAACCAGAGTTTCTATGGTTAGAATCTTACCTCAAGCTCAATATGGAACCCTCTTCAATGGTGGAACACAACCCTAGACCCTCAAGGCTTAGTTCCCTAGCTTGATTCCTCAAATGGAGATAAAAAAAATACAAAGAGAAAAGAGGAGGAAAAGATGAACAGGAGAAGAAATAAGAAGCTATGTTTTTCTTAAGCTTTCTACAGCTTCAATGGTTGATATATATCCTTAGGTCAAAAGACAAAAATACCCCCAAGCTTAAGTAAAACCCTAAATAGCCACCAAGGGAAAAATTATCCTTTCTCCTCTAATCCCGTTAATCATAATTAACGTCCTCCAATTCCCGTTATTACAAATAGTATCAAATGCTATTAAATCATATCCCATTACCCTTTAATTCCTGGTAATGTTCTAATCACCAAATTACCCCAAGACTCACCCCAAGCCCCAAAATTAACCCCATTATGACCAAACCGCTAACTTGCATTCAAAGATCGTCTCATGCTAAAAAGCCTGAACAAATCCACATTATAATATGGCCTCATCAATAATCACCAACATGCATGCAGATATACAATCATGACCTCAACGGGCCAAATTACCAAAATGCCCTTATAATAAAATGTGGACCCACATGCATGCAATTATCATCATATAATAATATAATTCACATAAACATGCATATAATCATTTAATAACATAATAAATCAATTATGGCCCTCCCGACCTCCAAATCCAATCATTAAACCTCATTAGGGATTTTGGGGTATTACATGCAAGTTCCAAATCATGTGTAGGGTACCTCTACTCAAAATCCTTCAGCTGACATGATGCATAGGCAATCACCTTCCCTGTCTGCATAAGGACACAACCTAGGCCCTGCCTCGAGGCATCACAATAAACCACAAACTTGTTCTGATCGGTAGGGATACTCAAAACTAGAGAGGTGATCAAATTCTTCTTCAGTCTCTGGAAACTGTCCTCACCCCCTACAATAGGTCTCTAGCTTTAAGTACAGATATCATAGGTATACGAGGTCCATGTAGAGTACCAACGAATACAAAGGGGTCCTCACCTTCTGGCTTAAAGGTTACCATCTTCTTCTAACAATCTATCATTGCCCCATACTTCTTTAGCCAGTCCATACCCATAATTATAATAAAATAAGTCATAACCAACTCTACCAAGTCAGCTGACAACTCCTTGCCATCCACTGTCACTGGTAGGGATCTAACCCATCTCCTGGAAACCACTAACTCCCTAGTAGGCAGTGTAACACCCTACTTCCTTAGAGCCATTACTAAGTGAGTTTGAATCATGCCATTAGCTCGCTAATCGAGATTTTAGGTTAAAAGTGTAGCTAAATTGTGACGAAAGTCGTTTAAAGGCATTTAATATAAAAAAAAATGTGGTCATTCATTGAAAACATAAAGAGTTAAACATTTGGGATCCCAAAGTATTGTTTAGAAAATACTTTACATCTCAGAATACATTTAAGGTCGACTTATGCGACAAATCAACTATTATAGTACATTTTCCCAAAAAATAACCCTAGCCATGGGGGTCAGGTAGGCCAAACATGTACCCATCACTCCACCCTCTCCGTACTCATGGTTGGTCGATCTTTCCCTTGCCCTTACCTGCACCATAGAGCACCCGTGAGCCGAAGCCGAGCAAGAGAACTCAACATAAAACAATTAACATATGCATATCTATCAACGTCATATAACAAGCAGCCAACAGGTTAAACACATAGCGACCATGCTGTCCCAGGCGCTTTACCAGGCAATGGGTTCACGGTCTTCACCGAGAGGATGTCTGTAACGACCCAAAATTACTAATAAGGCTTAAGGGCCTTGATTAGTGTGCTGGGAGGGCATAATTGGAAGTTATGTGAATTACTGGTAAAAATGCATGATTATGTGATATGCATGATCCTATGATTATATGGATATGTGGAATGCATGTTTATGAGTATTAGATAAGCATGCGGGCCATGTTTAGCTTGTAAGGGCATAATTGTAATTTTGGCCTGTTAGGGCATAAATGTGATTATTTGTGATAAACTATTGAGACCACATTATTATGTGGATATATATTTGCAGCATACGACACGAGGCATCCTAGGGAGCAAGTTAGCAGGAAAGTCACAACGGGACCCGATACCCGACTCGGTGCGAGTCAAGGGGTATTTTGGGTAATAGACATTTATTTGGGTTATTGAGTTATGAAAATAAATAATTGGAGATATATTTGAGGTTAGGAATCTTAGGAGGGAATACTGGAGAAATCTACCATTTTGCCCTCAGGGACGTTTTTGGTACCCCGAGCCTTAGGATTAACTTAAGAGGCTTAAGTTAGATAAGACAAAGGTAAGGAAGTGTTTAGAAGGCTACCTGAACTGACTCTCCCTCTCCAGTTACTATCTCTTTTCTCTCAAGAAGTCTCTCAAGCTAACTTGTGGAAAACAAGGGGATTTGGGCTAGAAACTTAGGGATTTGAGCTGGAATCTTTGGGAGTATTTCAGTAGCAATTTAGAGGTTCAATCAGGAATTTAGGTTAGCATTGAGTTATGATTTAGCTGTCTAAATTCTGTAGGTTTGGCTAGTTCTAAGTGTTTTTGGGTTCTTGATATTGAAGATTGAATTGGGGCTAAGGACTTGGGAATTAGCTCAGCAACTACTTGGTGGACTTGTTCTATAGTAAAGGTAAGCTTTTAATTATAGTTTAGCATCTGAATTCTGGGAATTTCTGTCTGTTCTAAGAGGTTTATAAGCTTTTGGGTTTCAAGGATTGAAGTGGGATTTTGAGGAGTTTCTAAGTTAGGTTTTTGTTGGGTTTTGCTGCTGGAAATATGTTAGAGTGTTTGTGATAATTAATTTATGTCATTGGGATGGATTTGGGTTGATTTGAGTGAGGTTTGATTGCTAAAAATGGTTAATTTTCTGGGTTCGAAGGGGTCGGGCTGCGGCTCTGTTCTTGGTGTGCCGCGGCCCTCTAGAACAGATGTGTGCCAGGAAGAAGGGTAGGCCGCGGCATGGGAAGCTTAGGGCCGCGACCCGTGTGTGTGGTTTGGGGAGGCTGGGGGTAGGGGCGGGCCGCGGCATGGAAGGCCTAGGGCTGCGGCTCTTAAAGGTATTTTTGGCCTTGAGGAGGTTTAAGGTGCGAGGACTTAACCTAGGGTGCTCGGGATCGATTCCACTACCGTGCTTGGTGGAATTTGATGTCCCGAAGGCTAGAACTTGGTCTGGAAACCCTTATTCACTTATTATTGATGGAATCCTTTATCATGGTTGTGACTAGGTGTATGCTAGGGCTCGGGGCAGGATCATGCTCGAGGGTCGTCTTTCTTAGTCAAGGCACTCAGAATTAAAGGTAAGAAAACTCCACCCGATTATGTAAATATGTTGGGACTAAGGGTTCCCTATACTTGTATGCATTATTGTACGATGGTATTACGCCGTGTGAACATGAAATAAACGACCTAAGAGTGTCGGAATCAATATTGGCGCACAGGATGCGGCTCGGCCACTAGTAGCCGAGGACAGCTTAATAATCACTGAGCTCGGTTTAAGCGGACCAGAGTCAGTGGGTTGAACACTGGGCTTGGCTTAAGTGAGCCAAAGATAGTGGATTAAACAGAGGGTACGATCGAAGGGCGTCATCCTTAGTTATTGCATGACAGCTGTTAATTTGATGCATATGATATGCTGAATATATGGATGTTAGATCATTGGTTTATCGACTGTTGTCCTTGATTAAGTGAATGCTATGGCTTGCTGGATAATTGATTAATGTCTTGTAAATCATTTGGTTATGCTCTGTGAACTATTTGGTTATCGATGTTGATTATGCTATGATGTTATAGTTTTCTTGCTGGGCCTCAGCTCACGGGTGCTACGTGGTGCAGGTAAAGGCAAGGGTAAGATGAATTGACCATGGGTTGGAGAGCTCCGGGGGCGAGGTGTACATTGTCAGCTGCTCGGCCGCCACGGTTGAGGGATTGTACAGGGACGGAAACCTAAATATGTATTTTGCCATTAGAGTGGCTTGATTATTTATAACATTTAGAAATCTTGTAAATATGTCATTTAAACCCTGATTTGGGATCCCATGTACCAAACATGTATTTTAATGATCATTACTCTTTTATAACCAAAATATTTCAAACCTAACCTGTTCATGTCTTTAGACTCACATTTTTATTTAAATGACTTGGTTAGCAAGTCTCGCACTATTTTAAACACACAGTGTAACAATCTTGGTTATCCAGGGCGTTACAATGTCTCCAGCATCCTAGGAGGGTCTTGCCCTAACGGCCTGCACTCTGCGTACTCAATACCGATCCCGGCCCCTTGCTGTACACGGCTCCCTACCATTCTCAGCCTTCGCCATTCCCGACCTTCACCGCTCACTCACAAATATGCCTCACATAATATAATAACAAGTATTTAAACATATACTAAACTTAAGCACTGGGGCTACGCTCTGCAAGTCAATCAATAGGGCCACACCCTGCTCTACGGGTACAACAGTTTTCTTACCTGTGTCCCAAGCTATTTGAGTACCACAATCCCGAGCACAGTCCTCTAACACGAGCCTTATTGAAAAACTAGTCACAACATATTCATAATAGCCATCCATTAAGTTCTAAACCAATAAATAACTTCGAGATATAATTCTAGCCTCTGGGACCTCAATTTCTACTAAACTGGGTAGTAGAAATTGTCTCGAGCGCCTAGGTTTGAGCCCCCGAGCCTTAGCAAACCTAGAAACCAACCTAAGGCAAAAACCCCAAGGCGGGCCGCGATTTGGCCCCAAGAGTCGTGACTTGCCCCTAAGTCAGAGAACAAGAACCCAACCTGTAACGCCCTACTTCCTTAGAGTCGTTACTAAGTGAGTTTAAAACGTGCAATCACTCGCTAATCGAGGTTTTTAAAGCAGAAGTGTAATTAAGTCATAATAAGGGTAGAAACTTTAGAAATAACTCTACTTATTGAAAATTATAAAAGTTTAACAGTTGGGATCCCAAAATACAATTTTAGAAATATTTACAACTCAAAAATAGGAACACAGTCGACTAAATGACAAAATCCAGTTTTATACATTCATCTCCCAAAATACTTCTGACCGTGACAGTCAGGCAGGCCAAACATGTACACGCCGCCTCGTACTTGCCATACTCATGATTGGTTGGCTTTCTCCTTGACCTTACCTGCACCACAGAGCACGGTGAGACGAAGCCCAGCAAGAAAACTCACACACAAATAACATATGCATAATAAACACATAGCATATATAACAGGCCATCAATAGGCTAAACACATACAGCCAAGCCGTCCCAGTCGCTTTACCAGGCCCTGGGTTAGCGGTCCACACCGTGAGGATATCCCAGGTATCCTTTAGGGTCTCGCCCTGGCAACTCGCACTCCACATGCTCAACGCTGCTCCCGGCCCCTTGCCACACTCGGCCTTGCACCCTACGTGCCCAACGTTGTTCCCGGCCCTTTGCCGTTTCCGGCCCCTGCCGACCTCGGCCTGCGCCGTTCCCGGCCCTTGCCGAACACTTTCACAATCGCATTCATAGCATAATAACACATATACTAAACATTAACAAATTCAGACAAAGGGCTACGCACTGTAATTCAAATATATTGCGCTTAGCCCTGCATACAAGCTCTATGGGAACATTGGTTTTCTTACCTGCGTCCCAAGCTTTTCGAGCACCGATATCCCAAGCACAGTCCCCTAACTTGAGCCTCGTCGAAACCCTAGTAACAATGCATTAACAATGTTCATCCATCAAGTTCTAATCCATTAAATAACTTTGAGCCATAACTCTAATCTCCGGAACCTTGAATTCTATCAATCCGGGTGATAAAATCCATCCTGAGCCTTAACATTTGAGTTCCTAAGCCTAAGCACACTTAAAACACAAAAAGGCACTAAGAGTCACAGCCCTACCTCACAAGCGCTGTGACTAGCCTCGAAACAGAGGCTAACACCTCTCTTAAACACGCACGGGCCGCGGCGCGCCTTGATTATCTTGGCCTCCCAAGGCCCTGCGTGCACACAGTTCGCAACATGCCCCTCCTAGGGCCACGACCCTCGCCTCCAAACCCAGAAATCTCCATCTTTTCTTGCATTTTCTTCAAACCATCTCATCCAAAATCAACTCAACCCAGCAATTTAGCCCAAAAATTAAGCTTAAGTCTCTCAACCACACCATCTAAACTTTGCTATAAGATCACACAGCCATGAAACTCATTTCACAACCAAACTTAACATCATAATCCTAATTCACATGCAGCTCATGGTTTAAACTACAATTATACTGAAACTCAAGAAAGTTTAAGGTTAAACTCCTTACCTCAGCTGATAATTCCTAGCCTTCTTTGCTCCTCCACCTTCAAAGCTCTCTCACAACAAGCCTCAAGCCTTGGATTTCTGCTGGAAATCTCCCAAGCTCATACACCACAAGCCAAGATAATAAACCGACCTAGAGAAAAATGAGCTGATAACTGATTCTTTCCTTTGGTTCCAGCAGTTTCCTTTTACTTAATTGTGTCTAATTCTACCCTTACAAAATGACCAAGCTGCCCCTTAAGCTTAGCCTCTATCCTTAATTGTCCCAAGGGCAATTCAGTCATTTACCAAATCCCGCTAAGTCCTCGAGGTCCAAAGTATTAATTTTGCCCAGTATTCTTTCCTAAACACTCTAACCTCAAATATATCTCCGAATATTTATGTTCATACCCCGATAACCCAATATAATAACTAATACCCAAATTACCCCTCGACTCGCCCCGAGTCGGATTCTCAACCCGTTGTGACTTTCTGGCTAACTGCTCTCTAGAACTGTCTCAGATCGTGCTACACAGATATATATATCACATACATATCATATTAAATCATTTATTGCCCTCTAGGCACGCTAATCAAGGCCCTAAGCCCTATTAGCAAATTTGGGTCGTTACACAAGCCACAGGGGAGGCGGGCTGCAATTTGCCCCTATTGTCGCAGTGCGCCCCCGAACTTGAGAGAACACCTAGGGCCTACAGGGCACACGCATCGCGTCACCCCAGAGCTGGGTCGCGGCTCGCCCCATTCGAACCCATAAATTATGGGTTTCTCCTCCTCTTTCTAGCCAAAAACCACAAAGCTTCAAACTAAGTTCTAGCCAAAATTCAAAACCTAGCCCAGAGTTCTTATTCCCATAGTCTAAACATCACAACTAAACTTCTAAGCAATTCATACTCTCACAAGACACTCAAATTTAAACCAAATACAGCTAACAAAACCAGACCTCATGCAAACTTAAGTTCTAACAACAAAACTAGTAGAATTCAACTTGATGATCATGTTTAAGAGATTACCCTTGAACTTAACTAACCATCTGAACTAATTCCCTAAGTTCCAAGCGTCTAGCCTCCCAAGTTCCAGCCTTGAACCCTTGAATTTCAGGCCTGAAATCCTTAAAAAATTCTTCAAACACCAAGCACCATAGAGAGAGAAGGTGGGCCGAATGAGAGAGAGAGAGAGAGAGTTGTGAGTTCCTTTTCCTTTTGTTTTGCTCTAAGTCCTTCTAGAGTCTCAGCTCCCTAAACCGTGTATATCCTCTTGCCAAAAAGTCTAAATTGCCCCTTAATTCTATCTAAGTCCTCAAGTGTCATCAAGGGCAATTTCGTCAATTGCCAAGTCTCGGTAATTCCTCTAGTGTTCCTATAAATCCCCATTTAATCCCGACATGTCTAAATAATTATTAAATTACTATCTGTTACTCAATAGTTCCCGAACACATATAACATTCCCAAAATACCCCTAGGCTCCTCCCGAGCCTGATATTTGACCCCGTTGTGATTTTCTAGATAAACTGCTCCCTAGGACCATCTCGGATCGTGCATCACAAATATATCACCACTCACAATATACTCAACGGGCTAAAATTACAAATATGCCCCTAATAACCAAATGGGGCCTACATGCATATTTAATTCACCTAAACATGCATTTCTAATCATATAATCACCAAAATCATATAATAGCGTAATTAAATCAGTTATTCCCCCCCGACAAGATAATCAAGGCCCTAAGCCTTATTAGCACATTTGAGACGCTACAACTATCCCCTCTTTACAGAAATTTCATCCTCAAAATTACTTGAATAACTCGGGATACCGATCCCGCATATCTGTCTCAAGTTCCCAAGTCGCCTCTTCCACTTTGCTGTTCCTCCATAGCACTTTTACTAAGGCGAGGGTCTTGCTTCGTAAGAATTTTTCCTTTCGGTCAAGAATCTGAACTGGCTTCTCCTCATAAGACAAATCTTGATCCAGCTCTAAGTTCTCATAACTCAGCACATGCATGGAATCTGATACATACTTTCGAAGCATGGACACGTGAAACACATCGTGAACCCCTGATAAAGCTAGAGGCATCGCCAATCTGTAAGCTACCTCTCCAACCCGTTCCAGAATCTCAAAGGGGCCAACAAACCTAGGGCTCAGCTTGCCCCGTACACCAAACTGTTTCACTCCTCTCAAGGGGGAAACTCTAAGAAATACATGGTCACCGAATTGAAACTCTACGCTCCTGCGTCTCAAGTATGAGTAACTCTTCTGGCGACTCTGGGAGGTGAGCATTCAAGCTCTAATCTTTTCAATTGCCTCATCGGTCCTCTGAACAACCTTAGGACCAAGATACCTTCTCTCACCTGTCTCATCCCAATGGATAGGTGATCTACACTTCCTCCCATATAACATCTCATACGGAGCCACTCCGATAGCCACTTGATAACTGTTATTGTATGAAAACTCAATCAAAGGGAGATACTTACTCCAAGATCCCCCAAAGTCCAGCACACAGGCTCATAACATATCCTCTAGTATCTGAATCGCCCTCTTAGACTATCCGTCCATCTGAGGATGATAAGCAGTACTAAACCGCAACTGTGTGCCCATAGCCTTCTGCAGGCTCTCCCAAAACTTGGAGGTGAAGGTGGGGTCCCTGTCAGATACTATCGACCTCAGAGCCCCATGTAGTCGCACAATTTCCTTCACATACAATTCAGCATACTGCTCCACAGTATAAGTCATCCTCACGGGCAAAAAGTGGGCGGATTTAGTATACCTATCCACAATCACCCACATGGAATCATGTTGTCCCACGGTCTTCGGTAATCCAATCACGAAGTCTATGGTGATATCCTCCCATTTCCACTCCGGAATTCCTAGAGGTTGCAACAACCCTACTGGCCTCTGATGTTCAGCCTTTACCTGCTGACAAGTCAAACACTTGGCCACATAACCCACCACATCCCTCTTCATTCCCGACAACCAATACAAAGTTCTCAAATCTTGGTTCATCTTTTTCGTACCCAGATGTAAAGAGTAGGGAGTGGTATGAGACTCTTCCAAGATCTCTCGCCGAATACCAGAATCCATCGGAACGCAAATCCGACCTTTATACTTCAGTAGTCCCATCTCTTAAATAGAAAAGTCTTTAGTCGCTCCGGCTAAGACGCCTTCCTTATACTTTCTCAATTGAGGATCCTCCCCATGTGCCTCCTTGATCCTCTCAAGGAGCGTAGACTGAAGAGAGATGTTGGCCAACTGACTAACCACTAACTCTATACCTGCTCTAGTCATCTATTCAGCTAACTTGTCTGATATCTGCCTTGAACTGAATAACTGTCCTGGGCCCTTCTGACTCAGTATGTTGGCCACTACATTGGCATTCCCAGGAGGATATAGTATATCACAATCGTAATCCTTTACCAATTCCAGCCAACGTCCCTGGCGCATATTTAGATCCTTCTGAGTAAAGAAGTACTTCAAACTCTTATGGTCAGTGTATATTTCGCACTTCTCACCATATAAATAATGTCTCTAAACCTTAAGTGCAAATACCACCACCGCCAATTACAAACCATGTGTGGGATACCTCCACTCGTATTCCTTCAACTATCTCAACGCGTAGGCTATTACCCTTCCAACTTGCATTAGAACACATCCCAAACCCTGTCTGAAAGCATCACAATAGACTACAAACTTCTCATTGTCTGACGGTGGACTCAATACTGGAGCAGTGATCAGTCGCCGCTTCAATTCTTAAAAACTATTCTCACACTTGTCTGTCCATACATACTTAGTCTTCTTACGCATCAATTCGGTCAATGGTGTGGCTATTCTGGAGAATCCTTCGATGAACCGTCGATAGTACCCTGCCAATCCCAAAAAGCTCCTAACCTCTGGTACACTACTCGGCCTAGGCCAATCTCTCACTGCTTCAATCTTGCTTGGGTCAACCAGAATCCCATCCTTACTGACAATATGACCCAGAAATGTTACTTACGGTAGCAAAACTCATACTTGCTGAACTTAGCATATGATCTATGCTCCCTCAATCATTGTAATACCAGGCGTAGATGTTGCTCGTGCTCTATCTCTGACTGAGAGTACATCAGTATGTCGTCAATGGATATGATCAAAAACTTGTCCAGATAATCCTTTAAGACCCTATTCATCATGTCCATAAAGGTTGTTGGGGCGTTGGTTAATCCAAAGGACAGAAAGCGGTCTTTGGTATGTCCTCCTCTTTAATCCTTAACTGATGGTAGCCTGACCAAAGATCGATCTTAGAGAACATTGTCTTCCCCTGTAGCTAATCAAACAAGTCATCGATCCTGGGTAATGGGAACTTATTCTTAATGGTCAACTTGTTCAACTCCCTGTAGTCAATACATATCCTTAAGGATCCATCCTTCTTCTTGGCGAACAACACTGGAGCACCCCATGGAAAAAAACTCAGTCTAATGAATCCTAAATCTAGTAACTCTTGCAACTGAATCTTCGGTTCCTTCAACTCTGGTGGAGCCATTCTATAAAGTGTCCTAGATACTAGCTCCACCCTTGGCGCCAACTCTATAACAAACACGATCTCATAGTGTGGCGGCAATCCTGGCAAATCTGCGAGGAACAAATCTAGAAACTCACATACCAGTCTGGTCTCACTTGGCCCAATTGACACAACGCTAGAAGTATCCACAATGTTTTCTAGGAATCCTATGCAACCCTCCTGCATCAGGTCTCTAGCCTTCAGTGCCGAAATCATAGGTACTCGCTGTCCACTCACTGTCCCCATGAATACAAATGGTACCTCCCCTTCCAGTTCAAAGGTCGCCATCCTGCGCTTGTAGTCAATTGTTGCCTCGTACTTTGATATCCAATCCATCCCCAGGATCATATCGAAGTCATCCATCGCTAATTCAATCAGATCCACAGACAACCCCCTACTGTCTATCTCTACTGACAGTGCTCTAACCCATCTCCTAGAGACTACCAATTCTCTAGTTGGCAACAAAGTCTGAAATCCCCTAGCATACAAATTACTAGGTCTACACAACTAATCTATCACTCTAGTAGAAACAAATGAATGGGTAGCCCCTGAATCGATCAATGCTGTAAAAAAAGAACAAACACTAGAAATCTGACATGTCACAACTGAGGGGCTAGCCTCAGCCTCAATCTGGGTCAAGGTAAATACTTTGGCGGGAGTGAGACTATTGCTTTGCTTCGGTTCTTCCTTCCTGGCTTGTGGGCAATCCTTCCTCAAATGACTGATGCTCCCATAAGTAAAACAAGCCCTGATCCTGCATTCTCCCTGATGTCATCGTCTGCATCGAGGACACATTGGGAAATTCCTCTAGTTGTCTCCTCTGCCCTAACGACCACTGAAAGCACCCCGTGCCCTCCTATCCAAGCTAGGAGGAATAAAAGAGTTTGGGGCCTTTCTCTTTTGCTCACTGGGGCCACTACCCCACCTAGATCCAGTAAAAGGAGGCACCGTCCTTCGAGCATCGTGCCTAGCAACGTCCTCTCTCCATATTTGATCCTCGGCCCCCTCAGCTGTAAGGGCCTTGTCCACTACCTGTGCATATGTGGTCGTCCCTAGATCCAAAGTTATCTTGACATCACGGGCGATCATGACATTCAATCCCCGCACAAACTGATCTCTCCGTGCCATGTCAGACGTCACTATATCCATCACGAACTTCGCTAACCGGTCAAACTTTAGAGCATATTCAGTAACCGCATTCGATTCTGAGTCAGGTTGGTAAACTCATTAACCTTCATAGCTCAGACTGCGACACTGTAATACTTCTCATTAAAAATGTTTCTGAACTCTTCCCAGGTCATAATTGCAACATTCCTTCTCTGCGACACAACATCCCACCAAATGTGGGCGTCTTCTCTCAACATGTAGCTGACACAAGCTACCCTCTCATTCCCTTCTACCCTTATGAAATCTAGGATGGAAGAAATCATGTTCATCCACTACTCTGCCCGTAGTGGGTCTGGTCCACCCTCGAAGGTGGGAGGATGTTGCATCCTGAACCTTTCATACAAAGGTTCCCATCTATTTTCCACATCAGGTTGGGCTAGCACTGGTGCCACAACTTGTGGGACCTGCAATCCAATGCCCTGAGGATGGGCCTATTTCCTTAACTGTCAAAGCTCTTCTTCTATTTGGTGAAGTCTAGCTTCTATCTCGACAAATAACTGTTGCCAATTTGGTGGGACAAGTGGAGGGTCCTGACCTTGGTTGTCATCCTCTGCCCTATTGCCGCGGAGTCTGATTGATTGCTAAGGCATCACAACAATATGCCTGCAATCAATGATGCCACTCATCGGGCATGATAACAACATCCAAAACCACCTCCCAATTCACATCAACCAATCACAACCAACAAATCCACATATCACAGATAACATACAACAATCAAGGGGGCCATGCCCTAGCATCATGCACGTGTCAACTCATTCATCATGATCTTACATAAATACTCAGGCAAATAGGGCGCCTTAACAAGCAATTAAACATATAATTCAATAATTACCAACCAACCCTGAGTCGAGCTTGTCACTGGGAGCGAGCGTACAAGTTCGGTCGATCTCTAAGAACCATAAACCTTGGCTCGCTCTGATACCAATTTGTAATGCCCTACTTCCTTAGAGTCGTTACTAAGAGAGTTTAAATTGTGCCATTATCTTGCTAATCAAGGTTTTAGGTTAAAAGTGTAGCTAAATTGTGACGAAAGTCGTTTAGAGGCATTTAATATAAAAAAATATGGTCATTCCTTGAAAACATAAAGAGTTAAACATTTGGGATCCCAAAATACTGTTTAGAAAATACTTTACATCTCAAAATACATTTAAGGTCGACTTAGGTGACAAATCAACTATTACAGTACATTTTCCCAAAAGATAACCCTAGCCGTGGGGGGCCGGGCAGGCCGAACATGTACCCGTCGCTCCACGCTCTTTGTACTCATGGTTGGTCGACCTTTCCCTCGCCTTTAACTGCACCATAGAGCACCCGTGAGCTCAAGCCCAGTAAGAAAACTCAACATAAAATAATTAACATATGCATATCTATCAACGACATATAACAAGCAGCCAACATGTTAAACACATAGCGGCCATGTCGTCCCAGGCACTTTACCAGGCCTTGGGTTCGTGGTCTTCACCGAGAGGATATCTCCACCATCTTAGGAGGGTCTCACCCTAACGGCCTGCACTCTGCATGCTCAATACCGATCTCGACCCCTTGCCGTACATGGCTCCCTGTCGTTCTCGACCTTCGTCGTTCCCGGTCTTCGTCGTTCCTGGCCTTCGCCGTTCACTCACAAATATGCATCACATAATATAATAACATGTATTTAAACATATACTAAACTTAAACACTGGGGATATTCCCTGGAATTCAATCAATAGGGCCACGCTCGGCAATATAAACAATAGGGCCACGCCTGCTCTACGGGTACAACAGTTTTCTTACCTGTGTCCCAAGCTCCTCTAACACAAGCCTTGTTGAAAACCTAATCACAACATATTCATAATAGTCATCCATCAAGTTCTAAGCCAATAAATAACTTTGAGATATAATTCTAGCCTCCGAGACCTTAATTTCTACTAAACCGGGTAGTATAAATTGTCTCGAGCGCCTAGGTTCGAGCCCCCGAGCCTTACCTGTAACACCCTACTTCCTTAGAGCCGTTACTAAGTGAGTTTTAAACGTGCATTTAACTCGCTAATCGAGGTTTTAAATCAAAAGTGTAATCAAATCAAAAACAGAGAAATAAAATTTAAAAATAATTCCATTTACTAAAAAAAACATAAGGTGTTTGACACTTGGGATCCCAAAATACTGTTTAGAAATATTTACAACATATAAGTACAAACCAAGTTGACTAGATGACAAAATTTAGGTTTTAATACAATTATCTCTCAAAATCACTGGCTGTGGCAGCCAGGCAGGCCAAACATGTACGCGCCGCTTCACGCTCTCCGTACTCATGGTTGGTCGACTTTCCCCTTGCCCTTACCTGCACCACAGAGCACCCGTGAGCCGAAGCCCAGCAAGAAAACCCTCACAAGCAGATAACATATGCACAACAAACACTTAGCATATAAACAGGCCATCAATAGGCTAAACACATACGGTCAAGCCGTCCCAGACACTTTACTAGGCCCTGGGTTCGCGGTTCACACCGTGAGGATATCCCAGGTATCCTTTAGGGTCTCGCCCTGGCAACTCACACTCCACGTGCTCAATGATGCTCCCAGCCCCTTGCCACACTCGACCTTGCACTCCACATGCCTAACGCCGTTCCCAGCCTTGCCAACCTCGGTCTGCACCGTTCCCGGCTCTTGCCGAACATTTACACATATGCAACCATAGCATAATAAAGCAAATACTAAACTTGAACAAATTCAATCAAAGGGCTATGCCCTGCAACACATTCACATAGGGCTCAGCCCCGCATACAAGCTCTATGGGAACAGTGGTTTTCTTACCTGTATCCCGAGCTTCCCAAGCACCGTGATCACGAGCACAGTCCTCTATCCTGAGCCTAGAAGAAAACCTAGTCACAACGCATAATAAAGGATTCCATTAATATTCGAGTAACGGTTTCCAGATATAATTCTAGCTTCCGGGACATCGAATTCCACCAAACACGGTGGTGGAATCGATCCCGAGCACCCTAGATTAGGTTCCCGCGCTTAAAACCTCCATTTAGCCAAAATTTCCCTTTTGAGCTGCGGCCCTAAGAACTGGCGCCGCGGCCCACCCCAAAAATAGAGGCTAGAACCTCTCTGACGACCATTTGACCAGCGGCCCTGCTCTATGGTGCCGTGGTGCTTCCCAGAGGTAGAGCCTCCCTGGCTCCTCAGCTTCGTAGGGCTGCAACACTCAAGAACAGAGCCGCGGCCCAACCCCTCGTGCCCAGAATAAAAACCATTTTCACTTCAACAATCAATCCAATTATCCCCAAAATCAATCCAACAACCCTAACTAATTATCATAATGGTTATACCATAGATTCAACAGCAAAACCCAACAAAAACTCAAGCCAAAACCTTATAAAAATCAAAGTTGAATCCTCATCCCTCCAACATGAAAAACTCTAATTTTCAACCTTAAAACCAGCTGCAAATTAACACTATTCTACATATTAGGAGCTTACCTTGATGAATTATGTTTCTGTGTAGAGTCTCTAAGTTCCAAGCTTTAATTCCTCAAGACCATCAGCCCAATTCCTTAGCTTTAGCTGGATTTTCTCTAAGATGTTCTAAGTCTCCAAGAGTGTAAGAAAACCAGAGAAGGGAGAGGGAGTGAGTCGGTTAGAATAAGTCTGGGGGTTTCCTATTTGTTTGTTTTATTTAACTTAAGCTTATATGGTTACCTCAAGGCTTGGGGGTACCAAAACGTCCCTGAGGGTAAAATGGTAAATTTCCCCAATATTCCCTCCTAGACATTCTAACCTCAAATATATCTCCAAATATTTATTTCTATAACCCAATAACCCCATAAAATATCCCATACCCGGAATACCCCTTGACCCGCTCCGGGTCGAATTCTCAACCCCGTTGTGACTTTCCGGCTAACTACTCCCTAGAACTGTCTCGGATCATGCTACACAGATATATCACATACACATATTATTTATCACATTTATACCCTCAATGGGCTAAAATAAAAAACATACCCCTAATATCCAAACGGGGCCCACATGCATATTTAATTCAACTAAACATGCATCTCTATCACATATTCACATAAATTCATTTATTAAAGCAGTAATTCACTTATTGCCCTCCAGGCACACTAATCAAGGCCCTAAGCCTTATTAGCAAATTTGGGTTGTTACATTACCTGTAATGCCCCAAATTTCCTAATAAGGTTTAGAACCTTGATTAGGAGGCTGGGAGGGCCATAATTGATTTATTATGGTATTTAATGACTATATGCATGTTTATGTGAATTATGTTATTATATTATGGTGAATGCATGCATATGAGTTCATATGTTAATTATAAGGGCATTTTGGTAACTTGGCCGTTGAGGGCGTGATTGTGTATTTTGGGTGCGTGGTTGTGATTAGTTAACATGGCCACCTTATAAGGTGAATTGGTTCGACCTATTCGGCATGAGACGATCATGAGATGTAAGTGTTCGGTCTAGTCATAATGGGTTTAAGTTCGGGGCTCGGGGTGAGTCTTGGGGTCATTTTGATGACTAGAACGTTACCGGGAATAAAAGGGTAATGGGGTATGATTTATTGGTATTTGATAATATTGAGAATAGCAGGAATTGGAGAGCGTTAGTTATAATTAACGAGATAGGCGGGAAAGGACGGTTTTACCCTTGGAAGCCTTTAGAGGGATTTATTTGGCTTAAGGGCATTATGGTCTTTTGACCTTAGGGATTTATATCAGCCTTTGAGTGTTTAGAAGACTGTGAAAAATAGAATAAAACAGAGCCCATCCTCATCTCTTCCTTTCTCTCCCGTACAAGTTCTCCTTCATTCTTTTCTTTGAATTTTGAGAGCCCATATTGAGGAAGCAAGCTAGGGAGTCAAAGCTTGGGGAGTATAGTTTGAGTTCAGCCATTGAGAAGGATTCAAATCAAGCTTGAGGTAAGTTTCAGCCATGAATTTTATGGTGTGCTCTGTTTTTGAGCTTTAGTTTTCAGCTTGAGAATCTCTTGTAGAAAGTTTGGATTAATAGAAGTTTGGTTGATGTTTATGTTGGGTTTTGATGAGGGTGAGTTGTAGATGATGTTTGGTGGTTGAATTGGGTGTTAGGTTGAGGTTTGGGACAGGTTTGAAGGGCTTGGTTCCAAGGGAAAACGCAAGGGAGGCGAGCTGGAGCGAACTGAGTTTTTGGCTGAATAGGGTATTGAGTCGCGGCATGGCTGTGGTGCGTCGTGGCTCAAGGCGTCTGGCAGAGAGGGTTGTCTCTGTCTGGGGGGCGCGCTGCGGCGCAGCTAGGGTGGGCCGCGACCCTTAGTGACATTTTGGGCAGAATGGTGTTTTTAGCTTGGGGATTCAAGCCTTAGGCCTCGGGGTTGAACCTAGTACCCGGTATAGTGGGGATTGATGTCCCGGAGGCTAGATATTGGTTTAGGAACTTATGTTGATCATTTTTATTGATGATATCTTATATTTGGTTATGACTAGGTGACCGCTAAAGGACTAAAAGTTGATCGTTCTCAAGGGTCGATCTTTAAATCATTCTAGCTCAAATCTGAGGTAAGAAAACTGCACCTTGTGTATATGTATGACATGCATGGCTATTCTTGATACATGTTAGTTGATTATTATGTATGACATGCATGGCTATTCTCGATGCATGTCGGTTGATTATTAAGTGTGGCGTGCATGGTTACTCTTGATGCATGTTAGTTGATTATTAAACGTGACATGCGTGGTTGCTATTGATGCATGTTGGATTGGGAATATAATGCATATGATGCATGAGAAACATGTGATTAGGACATGCTTTGAGTAGTGAATTTGACATTGTTCAGAGCATGTGCCTCTGGGTTTGTGCATGGTCCTAATTGTATTAATACTTGTTGAGTAAGCATGCTGAATGCCTTGTTTATGGATATTGAACGTGAGATATATGTTTGGTGGCATGGCTTACCTGTGTATGGCGCTGGCTTACTAGTAAGAATCGGCAATGGTGTTAGGTCCGTCTGTGAAGCTGTGACTTATTAGTTAAGTTCACCACGGGCTGAGCACTGGTCGTGTTTCACCGACCCAAGAATCAGAAGTGGCAGTGCGTTGTGAATGCCGGGCCAAATGAAGATTAGATCTAATCGAGGTTGGCATTGAATGACCCATATAGGGTATTAATGCTGGACCGACCGGAAGGTCAATGAGAACTATAAGCGCTTACCTGGTCTAAGACCAGATGTTTACAGCCAAGGTATATGACCCCGGTGACTGTTTGTCACATGGCTGGGGGACGCTGTCCTTAGTTACGACTCTAGAGTCGGGAGGATGGTTATGTTGGTGACCAATCACCATGCACCTATCCTGATCAGACTTGTGAAGGAACCACTTATCAATTAAGCCCTGGTGACCCTATCGTCACATGGCTAGAGGGAGTTGTACCCACTTCTGTGACTTTTGGCTACTGTCACCTATCTGTTTTGGACCGTTGGTCCTGGATGGCTATTATGATTATCGTTGATATTATATCATGCTTTATTGGGTTTTCTTGCTGGGCTTCGGCTCACGGGTGCTATGTGGTGCAGGTAAAGGCAAGAGGAAGCTGGACCACCCTTGAGTTGGAGAGCTTAGGTGATGACGTGTACATATGCAGCTGCTCGTCCGCCACGCCTGAGGTTTAAAGTGGAACTAGGGTTGAACCCTACTTTGCCGCTTAGAACGGCCTATTGTAAATATTTTCTGTAATAGACTCTGAAACTATACTTTCGGGATCCCATTGTATATATTAAACGTTCTGGTGAAACGTTACATCTTAACCAAAATTTTTAATCCCTAAACCGCTAATCATACTTAGTTCACGATTTTGGCCAAATGACTCAATTAGTGAGTTTAGCACTGTTTACAAGGCACACCGTAACGGTCCCTGGAGTTGGGGTGTTACATTACCAAACCTAGAAACCAACCTAAGGCAAAAACCCCCAGGCGGGCCGCGACTTGGCCTCAAGAGTCGTGACTTGCCCTTAAGTTAGAGACCAAGAACCCAAGCCACAGGGGAGGCACCCCCTAGGGTCGCGGTGCACCCCCAAACCCGAGAGCACACCCAGAGCCTATAGGGCACACGCGTCGCGGCGCCCCAAAGCTGGGTTGCAGCGCTCCCCCTTCGAACTCAGAAATTCTGGGTTTCTCCTCCTCTTTCCAACCAAAAACCACAAAGCTTCAAACTAAGTTCTAGCCAAAATTCAAAACCAAACCCATAGTTCTTATTCCCACAGTCTAAACTTTACAGCTAAACTTCTAAGCAATTCATACTCTCACAAGACACTCAAATTCAAACCAAATACAGCTAACAAAACTAGACCTCATGCGAACTTAAGTTCTAACAACAAAACCAGCAGAATTCAACTTGATGATCAAGTTTAAGAGCTTACCCTTGAACTTAACTAAGCCTCTGAACTAATTCCCTGAGTTCCAAGCTTCTAGCCTCCCAAGTTCCAGCCTTGAACCCTTGAATTTCTAGCCTAAAATCTTTAAAAAATTCTTCAAACACCAAGCACCATAGAGAGAGAAGGTGAGCTGAATGAGAGAGATAGAGCTGTGAGTTCCTTTTCCTTCTGTTTTCCTCTAAGTCCTTCTAATGTCTCAGCTCCCTAAATCGTGTATATCCTCTTGCCAAAAAGTCTAAATTGCCCCTTAAGTCTATTGTTGACGCGGTTCTTCGCCAACAAGTAATTATACGAATAAACGGGGTGGATTAGTGCTGAATAGTGAACCGTAATGTATAAATATTTATTCTACAAACTGGCGAAATTAGTATGGTGGGAAGGTTATCACTCCTTTTTTTAGGTGGTTCGAAGGTTAAAATCTCTCTAGTCCACCCGTCAATATTATTGATATCTCTTGGGTATTCCTTACAGGGTGTTTCTTTACAATCAAAATGCCAACCCCTTGTAACGCCCAGGGTCTCCATATTTATAGGGAGAGGATATCTGGGTGTTGGTAAATGGGGTCATCCCGTGACTTTCTTACCCATCATGTCACCTTTGTGACACTTATGATTAATTCCTAAAACCTGACAATGAAGTGTTGTCTAATCAATAGGTAAGGGGGATAATGGGCCGCATGGCCCAAACCAGTCGTGGGGTGCCTGAACACGCGCGTTTATGCTGCGTGTCCGAGAATTCAAGAATGGAGCAGACACGTGATGTCTGATATGCGCACGTTTACATTGCGTGGTTGACTTCACAAATGGTCGGGGGTGCCAGATCTATGTCGCACCTTAAGCTTGATGTAGCGCCAGCTCGTGATATCTATACTGCTGACCCGATGCCTTCGAGCATACTTGCTAGCCCTTTGATTAGCTCAGGCTAAAGAGGTGGATACTCATAACAGCAGCTCCGGGTAGACGGTTTTCACGTGGTGGACTGAATTATGCTTTTTTCCAGCTCGCTAATAACTCGTGGATATTTAGGGTGTACATCTATCTAAGTACTCAAGTATCATCAAGGGCAATTTTGTCAATTGTCAAGTCCCGGTAATTACTCAAGTGTTCCTATAAATCCCCGTTTAATCCCGATATGTCTAAATAATTATTAAATTACTACCCGTTACTCAATAGTTCCCGAACACATATAACATTGCCAAAATACCCCTAGGCTCCTCACGAGCCGGGTATTTGACCCCATTGTGACTTTCTAGATAAACTCCTCCCTAGGACTGTCTCGGATTGTGCATGACAAATACATCACCACTCACTTGTGGTATCACTCACAATATACACAAATATTGCATTTATGCCCTCAACTGGCTAAAATTACAAATGTGCCCCTAATAACCAAATGGGGCCCACATGCATATTTAATTTACCTAAACATGCATTTCTAATTGCATAATCACCAAAATCATATAATAACATAATTAAATAAGTTATTGCCCTCCCAGAATGCTAATCAAGGCCCTAAGCCTTATTATTAGCACATTTGGGACGCTACAAGAAACATAGTACCAAACCCCATAGGGTAAAAGTCACACGGTCTACTTAATCCATCTATAATCCTATTATCAATAAAAGAGCGCGTAGCACCCGAGTCAATCAAAACAGTATAAAGGGTCCCAACACTAGAAAGCTAACATGTAACCACCGAAGGACTAGCCTCGGCCTCTGCCTGGCTCAAGGTGAACACTCGAGCTGGCGTCAGGCTGTCCACATTCTTGGGCTTTTCCTTTCTGGCTTTCAGGCAATCCTTCTTCAGGTGTCCCGCACTCTCGCAGGTGAAGCAGGCCTTTGGCCGACATTCCCCAATATGGAACCTTTTGCATCATGTAAACTCTAGGCATGCTTTCCAGGTCTCACCGCCACCCTGGCAGCATATCTGTATGCCCTGTGGCCTCCTATTTGGCCCTGGAGCTGAAACTGTTTCTGAAGTCTTTCTCTTTTGGTCACTAGGGCCTCTGCCCCTACCAAAGCCTAAAAATGGAGGTCTCGACCTCCTAGAATCACTTCCAGTCGCATTCTCGCTGAAGATCTTACTTTCGGCGCTCTCAGCTGTAAGCTCCTTCTCCATAACCTGTGCATAGGTAGTCACCCTTGACACAGTAGTAATACGAACATCCCGGGCTATCATAGGTTGTATCCCCTGGAGAAACCTCTCTCTCCTCGCCCCATCAATGGGCACCAGATCCTCAGCAAACTTTGCCAATCTATCGAACTTCAAGGCATAATTAGTCCTGAAGTAACTTACTAAAATCTTCAGCCTTCGCAGCTTTAACTATGTCATCGTAGTATTTCTCATTGAACAGAGTTCTGAATTCCTCCCATTCTATAATATTTACTGCCCTGGTCTGGGATACCATCTCCCACCATAATCAGGCATCCTCCCGAAAGATGTAAGTGGCGCAGGCCACTCTCTCATTACCACCTACCCTCATGAAATCTAGGATGGTGGTAATCATAGTCATCCACTGTTCAGCCTACAGTGGATCTGAGTTGCCCTAAAAAATTGGATGGTGCTATTTTTTGAACCTCTCATACAGGGGTTCCCATCTATCTCCCCCTGCCTAGGGTTGTACTGTTGGGGTTTTATGCTCTAATTAAAACCCAAATGCTTTGTAATCTCATTTTATTATCAATAAAAGAATAGAGATCATTTTTTGACTTGGTTAATCACTTTGCTCACATGTTTTATTTTCATGATTATTTGTTTAATATAAACTTCTATTAAATCCCAAGCATATAGCTAATCTTATTTATAGTGACGTAATCACAGTGGAATATAAATATGATTATATGTTCAAAATAAGTTAGTCCTAAGATTAGTCAGTGCATAGGATTTACACTAACTTGCCAATCTATGATATGATCTACTTACACATTACAGTGTTATGTTCTTTCCAGAACATTAGCAAAGTAGATAAGATCGGATGTATTTGTTACATCGGACATGACTGATATTGACAATTGATAAGATAAGTAAACATGCTGTTATTATATATTCTAGTCATATCATATAGTTGACCATAGGTCAATTCAATCTCAATTCTGAGTGGTTAGTATTCTAACTGATTGTATTATTTGAGTTCTTTGACTTGTTCATTACCAGCTTACCCTACGAACTAACCCATATTTACATCTTGGGAACTCGGTAGTATAATTGAGTGGGAGTGTTAATCATAGATATGAACATCTATAGCTTCTGATGAAGAAGTGAAATGATGGTTTCCTTTTAGTTTGGTTCAAGGTGTTAAAGGATAGAGATCTCATTTCAGTAATTAAATTAGTTTACTGAAATATTATTTACAAGGAACTAAGTGTTTTAAGGATAAAATACAATGATGGGTAAAACGGTATTTTAGTCCTATCTCATTGTAGACCGTCTATAGAGGATTGAGTGACAATTATGGTTGTAACAATGGATAATTAATAGCGTATCAATATTTGTTATAGAGCGTTCTATGAATTCAAGAGTGCAATTCCGAGTCTATAGTGGAGTCACGAGGAATTAATAAGTTAGTAAATTTATTTGTTAGATTTATGATAACTTATTGGAGCTTGATTTCATAGGCCCATGGTCCCCATTGTACCTTGGATAAAACCATCCAGATAGTCTCAATTAATTGATTTAATTATCAATTAGGATTATCAAAGTTGACCAGGTCAATTTTGGATAGTTTTACAGAGTTGTGTAATTTTGAGAAGAAAAGAGAAATTATGGCAGATTTATTAATTAAGATAAATTGGTATCTAAATTAATAAATAAGTTTAAATCAAAGTTTAAATTATAAATAATTAATTTGATAAAGGATTTAAATAATTATTTAAATCAATAGAAAAAAATATCATTATTTTAAAGTCCAATGGGCTTATAATAAAATAGGAAATTTCACGGGCCTAAAGCCCATGATAATTTCGACCTAGGGCTTCAAATTGGCTATTATTTTATTGATTTTTTAATTAAATTAAATGGCCTAATTGACTCTATAAATTGAGTGCTTAGAGAGAAGTCAAAACAAAAGTTTAATCACTGGTTTTTTGATAGTTTTAGATTCTCTCTAAACACAAGTCCTTTTCTAAGCCTCTTTGTTATTTTCTCTTCTTCTCTCTATATCTATCTCATGTGTTGAGAATTGCCCACACTAGTCTAGGTGATTCTAAGGATACATTGGAAGATTGTGAAGAAAATAGAAGATCGGTTCAGTTTCTCGATAATACTCTGCGACAGAGAGGATACAAGAGTTAGAGAAACTGAAGGAAAGACTCTTTCATTCTGCTGCGTATACTGTAAGTATTCTATTCTTTGTTTCTATTTGAATTCAATTTTAGAAACATGTTTTAGGCTATCTCGTATTAATTTATTTAATAATAGATATACATGAAAATAAATAAAGATCTTGTATAAGTTTCCCAACATGTGCTGCCGCTGGTACCTCTGGCTGTAACACTGTTAGTACCAAGGACTGTAGGTTCCCTGCTGGAACCTTATTCTATCTCAAGAGGCGAATCTCATCTTCCTGCCTCTGCAACCTGGCTTGCATATCAGCAAGCACCTGTTCCCAATTCTCTGAAGATGGCAATGGGGCCTGGCCCTGGTCATTCTCTTCCCTAGCCTGTATTTCTTGGCCAACCAACCTCTCTGACCTTTGAGGAAGCATATTGATAACTATTCCACTCTATAGTGTTCAAATCGGTTGTTAGGTAAGTAATAACTATACATCTTGCTGCCTGACGATCCAAGACCAAACAAACAAACAGATGCAATGCTAATAAGCATGCCAACACGTAATACATTCAATCATGGTGCTAATAAGCACTTCCTAATATTCATCAGCAAATAACAATGCTAATAAGCATTTCTGGCATTCATAAGCAATTAACAATGCAAATAAGCACGTTAAAGCATTTATACCCATATAGCAATGGTAATAAGCATGTTCTTTAATCCCCCAACAATATTAACAGTGCTAATAAGCATTTCCTAGCCTACATGCAAATAACAACGCTAATAAGCGTGTCTTGTCCTACATGTCCATATTACAACGCTAATAAGTAGTTCCTTTGCATTCACAAGCAATAACAATGAGCATGTTCCTTATCATTCATGACTGGTCTAGCTTTCCTTTTCCCTTACTTGCACCACATAGCACCCGTGAGCCAAGGCTTAGCAAGAAAACTTAAACACGTGCATGAAAAGTAAATACAAATTACAAATACATATCTAGCATGCCCAACAGTAATAACTTACTCATGCATGCATACAATTACAAATAAATGATCATTGGATCATACTGGAGCCCACTGCCCTGGATAGTTGACCATAAAGTCAACTTGGGGCCCTATGCCCTAGCTATTTGACCATAGAGTCACTTGGGGCCCTTGCCCTTATCTCTCAGTAACTAGCCATAGTGCTAGCCAAGCGCTTTGTTTTCCAATGGCCATGGGGTCAGCCAACGTAATAGAACATTTGTGATTGGGCCTAAGCCTCTCCACTAGCGTGCAACGTGCTATTGTCGCCCTTGACTAATAAGGCAAGTCTTTAATCAAACATTCACATAACCACACAATCAGATACATGATACGAATAACCATGTTCCTTAACGAGGTCGAGCCCTACCTATGCAAACAAGGAAAGCATGCATCAAACAATTGTCCCGATATAAAGCATTCAAGCATAACCTAATTCAAATTCATTCTCAAGGGTCGAGCCCTGTTCATAGTTATAATAAAAAATCGGTCCAAGCCCTAATCACATATATCACTTATTGGGTGCAATTTTCTTACCTTAGTTTGAGTGCAACGAGTTTTAAGAACGACCCTAAGGCATGGTTCTGGTTCCAAGCCCCTAGCGGCAATCTAGTCACAACCAATAGAGAATCTTGTAAAAAAAAACAAGCAAATAAAGGCTTCCGGACGGAGTCCTAGCCTCCAGGATGTCGAATTCTACTAAATCGGGTAGTAGAATCGATCCCAAGCCCTTAGGTTTGAGTTCTCGCACTCAAAACCCTCCCGAGGCTCAAAATCCTTTAAGCGCTGCGGCTCAAAACAATGGAGTCGCGACCCGCCCAAGTTAGAGAGCCCAAGGCTCTCCTCTGTTCTGACACGTGCCACGACACACCCCTACTAGCGCTGGGGCTCAAATGGAGGTTCGACACCTCCTTCTCCTACCTGTTCATGAGAGTCGCGACACCCCAAGAACAAAGTCGCGCCTCGCCATGAAAACTCAGAAATTTCCCTGTTTTCTTCAAGCAAAAACCCACCAAAAACATATCCAAACATAGATAAATCCCAAAAGTAATGTCCCCAAACAATTTAGTAGTCCACTATCATCAAAACCCAAGCAAAAGCTTGGCCAAAACCCCATCAAATTCCCAACTCAGAACTGAGTTTCTAAAACTCCAAAATCTCAGCTAAAAACCAGAGAAACTCAGAGATTTAGGGCTAGAAATCATTACCTCTGTTGCCCCAATCGATGGTAAGTCTTTCCCCAAGCAATCCTGAGCCTAAGCTAGCCTCAATTCTCCTTAAACCACAAGAATTCCCAAGGAATTGTGAGAGAGAGAGAGAGAGAGAGAGTTGACAAAGATGTGTGAACGTGTTTAACTGTTTGTGAGGTTTACTTAGACTCTAAGTAACCTTAAGAAAATCTCGAGGCTCGGGGTACTAAAAATGTCCCCAAGGGCAAAATGGTCAAAACTCCTGGAATTCCCTCCTAATCTCACAAACTCCAAATATATCCTCGAATATTCTTTCCCATTGCCCGATAACCCGATAATGCACTATATATCCAAAATACCCCTTGACTCACCCCGAGTTGGGTATTGGGTCCCGTTGTGACTTTCCCGCTAATTTGCTCCCTAGGATCGTCTCATGCCGAGTAACCCAAATATATCCACATAATAATGTGGTCTCACACATATATCATATATATTCCAAATATACTCATAACGGGTCAAATTACGAAAATTGCCCTTCTAATAAGAAAAATGCCCATATGCATATTTAATACACATAAACATGCATGTCTAGTCATATTATCATATAACTCACATAATCACATAATTACTCACATATATATCACATAAACACACAATTTTCCATAAACTGCCATCTTGACCCCTTATTCAAGACCCTAAGCCTTATTAGGTACTTTGGGACGTTACAGCTTATGCTTTGTTGTTATTGAATTGATTGGTCTAAGTTTACTGTATATATTGTTGCTCATTTGTGATTATGAATTAAGTTTTCTTGCTGAGCCTTGGCTCATGAGTGCTACATGGTGTAGGTAAGGGTAAGGGAAAGTTGGACAAGCCGTGAGTTGGAGAGCTTTAGGGGCATTGTGTACATCAGCAGCTGCTTGACCGCCACGACCGAGGGATTGACAGGGACTAGAGCCAAATTTTATTTTGCCACTTAGGCCGGCTTCAGTTGTAATTATTTTGGGATTCCGTGTACAAACTCTTACTTTTTAATGAAAAACAACTATTTTATTATCAAAATAACCCTAATTCGCTAATTGGCCTTAGTAACACATTTATGCCTAAACAACTTGATTAGCAAGTCAAACACTATTTAAAATACACAATGTAATGGTCTTGGCTATCCAAGACATTACAGTATGGATGCAGGAAAGACTCAAGTGATAAGTAGGAGGAGTTTGAGAACATTAAGGTCCCACAACTCCTAAAATGATCAAATCTCATCATTCAAAATCAATCTTCAACAAACAAATAATCATATCTCATATATCAAACTCAAATCTCCAACCAACAAAATCAAACCCAACAGTGATCAAATACAAGCCTACCAATGAAGAGTGAGAACATGTTAGCAAACCACTAACATCACCTTTCGTTATTGCAAAGGTCTTTTGCCTATTGCTCAAGTCCTATGCCCAATGTCTTAGGTCCTCTACATGACGTCTAAGGTGCTCCGTCTACGTCTAAAATCACAAGTTCTTTGCCTCACGTCTCAGGTCCTCCACCTAAGAGCATCTTTAATGGAGTGCCAAAAAAAATGGTGCATTATTATATTTAGCACATTTTAACAAAAATATCACTTCAATTGTGTTCTAAAATGTGTGCTAAATTTGACACATGCTAAAAGTTGTGCCAAATTTGGCACAAGATATAGCATGAGCCAAATTTGGTCAAACAATAAATGTCACTTTTTTATTTACTATATTGCCACTAATTTATTAGTTAACAATTAGTGAATAACCATATTACTTTTTTTATTCACTTTTTCTATAATAAAAAATGGAAAAAAATAATTTTTGTATATTATCAATAAATATTAAATGAATTGTTGACTTTTTTTTTGTTAATTTACATATTGTGTATTTGAGCACAATTGCAAATATTGAGTCAAATATAACGTTGATTCATTTTTTGTGCCAAATTTGACACAAAATTTACATCTTACATTGGAAATGAACTAATGTTTTAGGTCATCTACTCAACGCCCAAATCTTCTGTCCTTGGTTCACTGCCAAATTTAGGGAGGATTGTAGGTTAAAGGTTTATAAATTATTTATTTTATTTTAGCTTTGTTTTACTTTCCTTTAATCATTTATTTTATTTTATTTGTGTTTATATCTCTTAAATAATTTATTTTAATAAATTAGAATGTATTTTTTTTATATTTCTTTATTTTAAAGATATTTATGAAATATACTAGGGGTGCACACGAGTCGGACTTTCGGGTTTCAGGTGCATCAGGTTCAGGTTTTGCGGGTTTCGAGTAAGAAAATAGGTACCGAACCTGCTCCGAAGTTTTCGGTTTATGGGGTGATTTCAGGTTTCAGGTTTGATCGGGTCATGTTTCGGGTGGGATTGATCCAAAAATGGGCTTTGGGCCGAAAATAGGCATTGGTAAAAAATTTTCAAAAATACCATTTTTTGACACTTTTTTTATTTTTTTTACTTTTCACACGTTTTTTTTTTATAATTTTGTTGTTAGTTTGGTAATGTTGATTTTTTACTAATTGGGCCTTGGTAAATTATTTTTGAAAAATGCATAAATTTTTTCGAAATTTTTTTTTTTTTAATTATGTTCACTCGAACCCGTGTGTTCTTAGTTTCAAAACCCGAACCCGACCCGAACCATATCGGTTTTGGACCGAATTTTACCAGAATTCAACGAATTTGCAAAAAATCAAGTTTTTGGTTTGCGGGTTTGACAATTTTGCAGATTTTACGGGTTTTTCGTGTTAAATATTCACTCTTAAAATATACTAATCAAGACGAAACACATGAGAATATCATGAGCATTAACAAAAATCAATGAAGGAAATAGCAAAGGACACTTTTTTTAAGGACATGTTTGAGTATTTTTTTTTCCTGAAAAAAATTATTATAAATTTGATACAATCAAAAAAGTTGGTGCATATTTAAAAAAAAACTCAATCAATATTTTTAAATTAAAAAATTTCAAATTAAAACGTAAAAATTATTATAATTAAAATAGATACCAATAAGCTCCAAACTTTTCTTTTATGAGAGAGAAAGCAACAACGGATGCATTCAAGAAATCACAATTAAATTGGGTAACACATAATTCAGCAATAATAATAGTAATAATTGAGTTGGACATAGATCTGAGTTAGTTGGAGCTTCCAAAGTTTGAGTACGAGCCACATGTCCCACAAAATAAAATAAAGGAATAGCACGTGGGGATGAGGTTTAAGTAGTTTTACCTTATTCCAAGGTTTTTTCTTTTTTCTTTTCTAGGGAACCTTATTCCAAGGTTCACTAATATATAATTTCTAATTCTATTTCTACTTTTTTAATAATATAAGAAAAAATGTACTGTACAAAAAATACTTAATTTTTATGTTGCTGAAAGTCAGACATCACAAAATAAAATAAAGGACAAGGCGAATTAGTTGTGAATAGAATCTTTACAAATACTATTATCCTTATTCCAAACACGGTTACATCGCTCTTCTAATTTTAAGTCATTAAAATATGTAATTGAAAAAATAGCATCAAAATATGTAAAAAAGCAAAAGTTTTTTTTTTTGGTATTTTGTAAATCAATTATAAAAATAGGAAAAAACATTCACCAATAATAATGATAGAATTATGCAATAATTTAAAAAAAAAAATAATATTATGTACTTTGGAAAAGAATATGAATAATTCAACAGTGAATTTCAACGCTATTACAAATACCACCGCAAATATATAAAGCAAAAGCTGTTTTCAGGTCAGTTTATATTGTAAGGCAATTTTAGAAAAATAATTGAAAAAATAATTAGGAATAAGAAAGATAAAACGATATCTATGCAGGTCAATTTACTACTCCTTTCAAAAAAAAAAACAAAAAAAAAGTGGACTTTAGGTACGGTCCAACTAACGAACGATTCAGCTTCGAAACTAGTCCTCATAAATATAAAAATAAAACTATTCGCATTCAGATTCACATTGCTAAGAAAAATTCTCAGAAGAAACCATTAGTCTTCTTTTTGTTATCATTTTCTCTCTCTATAAAAGTCTTCCATAATTAGAGGGAGAGAGATAGACATTGTTAGTTTGTTTGTGGTGTTCTGAGCTTTTGATCTGAAAATGGCGAGTAAAACAGAGAGTTACAACATCTACAAGTTTTTCAAGTATTTCAGTAGGAAGTTCAAGATCAAGGATAAGGGCATACCCTCTGACGTAAAGGAAGCTTTCTCCAACTACGCTGGCTCCCCTGAGGCCCACATGATGCCCGATCAGCTCCGCCGCTTCATGGCCGAGCACCAGGGTGAAACGGGTCTTACTCTCGCCGAGGTCGAGGGAATCGTTCGCCAGGTCCTGAGTAGGTGCAGAAACGACGTCGTTCATGACGAAACGACGGGGCTTACCCTCGAAGATTTCTTCCACTTACTCTTCCTCGACGATCTTAATGGCCCTTGCAAGTCCCAGGTCAGTATGCCTTTTAACTCTTGTCGTTTTCTCATAATTATTTTTAATTCATTTTGGTAAAAGAAAAATTGAAGGCTCTTATAGATTTCGAAAAATACATTGAGAATTGTTTTGTTTCCCCTTAATTTTGAATAGAAGAAGATTGAATCGTTTAGAGAAAATAGTAATATAGTACTATCCTTGGTTTTCATTCCAATTTTGTGGTTTAAGTATAACCATACCACTTTTGGTTCTTCTGTTTTTATTTGTTTCCTTTAAGATGAAAGATACCCAATAAAAGGTTGAAAGTATGTAAATCAGACAAACATATCTAATGATACCGTTTTAATTTTAAGTATCAACACCTTCCTCCTTCTTCCGTTATTGGGTTTTAATAAAAGGTCTATAATAGTATGCTACTGTACTACATTGTTAAGATGTACTCTATGGATGCATCTAACAGTTTAGCTAATTTCTTTTTTAAGCTTCTTTTAATCTTGTTTTAAGTGGGGACATAGTAACTTTTGTTTGTTCTTTAGAAATGATAAACCTATATTGTGTAATTTCAGGTACACCATGATATGACAGCTCCACTGTCACACTATTTCATATATACAGGGCATAATTCCTACCTAACAGGCAATCAACTTAGCAGTGATTGTAGCGAGGTCCCAATTATAAAGGCTTTGCAGGGAGGCGTTAGAGTCATCGAGCTTGATTTATGGCCATCTTCCAAAGATGACATTAATGTTCTACATGGGAGGTTAGTTTAACTATGCTTTCTCTTCACCCCATAATGTATATAAATTTAGAACTAAGATTTTGTTTTTTTTTTGGGTATTTATTGTAGGACATTGACTACTCCTGTGCCATTGATTAACTGTTTGAAGTGCATCAAAGAGTATGCTTTTGTTAAATCTCCATACCCAGTTATTATAACTTTTGAAGACCACCTTACACCAAGCCTTCAGGCTAAAGTTGCTGAGGTTAGTCTTTAAAGCATCATTATAATTCTTGCTCTTTTCTAGTTTTAGTATTTGTTTTATGACGTTCTAGTAGTTTTGAATGTAGATGGTAACTCGAACTCTTGGAGACTTGCTTTATTATCCTGAGTCTGAATGCTTGTCAGAGTTCCCTTCTCCAGAATCTTTAAAGCATAGAATAATTATATCAACTAAACCACCAAAAGAGTTTCTAGAATTGAAGAATAAGGGAAACGTCTTGCCTAATGAGAAAGAGTCATCTGGAGAAGAAACCTCAGGAAAGGACACTGTAGATGGAGGCCTTGGAGTTGAATTCGATGCCGATGATAGGGTGAGTAGTAGGGAATAATGGAAACTTAATACCTTACATTTCGTATCTGTTTTATTCTGTTAATTATCTTTTTCTTTCCAAATAATGTAGAGTGATAGTGATCAAGATGATGAGGACAACAATGTGTGTGGCAATAGTAAATCAAGTCAACCAACAGCACCACCTGAGTACAGACGTCTTATTACAATCCATGCCGGAAAGCCAAAGGGTGGTCTAAGGGATGCTTTGAGAGTAGTAAGTGACAAGGTTCGACGTCTTAGTTTAAATGAACAGGCACTTGAAAGGGCTGCTGCGTCTTATCCAACTGATCTAGTTAGGTATCATTTTAAACTTGTTGCAAGAACTTTGTGTCCTCTTATTAGATCTAAAAGTTTCTCTTAGTGAATTGATTTTGATACAAGGTGTTGTACCATCTAGTTTCACTCAGAGGAATGTTTTAAGAGTATACCCCAAAGGGACTCGAGTCAATTCCTCAAATTACAAGCCGATTATTGGATGGATGCATGGAGCTCAAATGGTTGCTTTTAATATGCAGGTGAGCATTCAAGATTTTAGTCAACCTTATTAGCTTGTCTTTTAGAGGTTTAACTTTTTTATCTTGTTGAGTACATGAAACTTATTGCAGCTTTCCCTTCTACATGGAAGAACTTTACCTGTATGTATGTGTCCTTATTACTAGTTGCTTCTATATATATATATATAAATATAATGAACTCGATAAAAGAAAATTCAAAGTTTTCATGCATAATCATCGGATGATGATTTAAATTTTCTTGGGACTTTAATCATGTAATAAAAGGTTCTTGCTGTTGCTGTTAGTTTTATGGCTCCTAATTCTATGAGCTTGTTCTATGACATCACCTAGTTTATATCAGGCTACCAGCTACAAGCTAATTAGCACTTTTTAAAAATTTTTAGTTTTCAATAATTACAGGGATATGGAAAATCACTGTGGCTGATGCATGGGATGTTTAGATCCAATGGAGGCTGCGGTTATGTGAAAAAACCTGATTTTCTGATGCAAAATGGTCCAAGAAATGAGGTGTTTGATCCAAAAAGAACTTGGCCTGTGAAAAATACATTAAAGGTGAACCTTTCTCTTTGTTTACCTTAGAAGGGTATTATTTGATAGACCCGTGTAATAAAGTTTAAAATGACTTCATCTTAATAAACAGGTTAAAATATATATGGGGGACGGATGGAGCCTTGACTTTAGTCGAACACACTTTGATACGTACTCACCACCAGACTTCTACACAAAGGTTACTACTAAAATTTACTCTCTTTCTTCCAAATGACATTAGCCATAGTAGTGGGGAACCACCATTAAACCGATTCTTGGGGTGCACTCGACTCGGTGTGATGACTCCTATTCATTTTTTACTTTCTTTATTTCTCTTGTTCTGCTTTTGAGGGTTGTAGTAGAATGAAACCTATAATGACCAAACAAGACCAATTTGAAGTCAGTGTCCCTCAATATAATCACTATTAGCTTTTCTAATATATAAGGAAACATTTTGTCAGGTTTACATAGTTGGTGTACCAGCTGATTGTTCAAAAAAGAAGACAGAGATAATAAATGATGATTGGGCGCCTGTTTGGGACGAGGAATTCACATTTCCTTTGACAGTACCGGAGTTGGCTTTGCTTAGGATAGAGGTACGAGAATATGACAAATCTGAGAAAGATGATTTTGGTGGCCAAACATGTTTACCAGTCTCTGATATAAAACAAGGGATCAGGGCAGTCCCACTTCACAACAGAAAGGGAGAGAAATTCAAATCTGTCAAGCTCTTAATGCGCTTTCAGTTCCAATAAAATTTACTCTCCCAGTATTATAAACTTATCTTTTTCATCACTAAAAAAATTCAAGGGTGTCATTGTAAATATGATTATTTGACAAGAGTGGTGAGAGATGTAATTGTACAAGGGACAACCCCAAAGTTGATGTTTGAGTCTAAATGTCTACTTTTTTTAAACTTAGATCTCCTTACAGTCTTCGCTGTAAAATTAAAAAAAAATGATTCGTTTTATACAGCAGTTAGTGTTGGGAAACACCTCCTAAATATCAAGATTAAGAAGCAACTAAATATGTGGAATAGAAGCAGAATAAGCAAAGATAAAAGAAAAATAAAGACACAAAATTTACTTGGTTTTTACGAGTATTCACAAACACGCACTCCTCTCTTCTCACAACTTAAACCCCGAGTGCACCCAACAGAATCACTTTTCACTCACTCTCAAGAGAACCTCACTACTTTTTTAAGCACTCAAAGAGCTACATCTCTCTCGATCTCTAATTTCTGGGATGAAGAGAATGAATAAGAGAATCATCAATGTATAGGCTTCACAAGGCCCTCTATTAATGCACCATATTAACCTTTTAATCACCATATGAAATGGTGATTCTTTGAGATATGATTGTGATTCCACCACTACGAACCTAACCTTATATGTGGCCAAGTTTATAATTTCACACGATCTCCTTATTGAAAAAATCAAATGTCATACAATCTCCTAATTGAAGAAGAAATCAGGCATTAAATGATCTATGAGACGAAATCACATTAAAATAGAAACCACATCTTAATAATCTCCCACTTGAAGACTTGATTTTAACTTGTCACTCAAGCAATGTTGTAGCTCAAGTCTCCTTTTTCTATTCTTGCAGTCCCACTATAGTTTATCAATGGTCACTGTCTTTGTAAGCATATCTGCAGGTTTATACTTCCTAGAATCTTGTCAAGCACTAAGACTCCATATTCTAAAACTGATATTATGAAGTGATATTGTACTTGTATGTGCTTCGTTCTCACATGAAAAGTTGGATTCTTGGCTAAATGAATAACGCTTTGACCATCACAATACAACACATTCTTCCCACATTTCTGACCAAACTCCAAGAATGACTGCAACCATATTATTATTTTGCTGGCTTTTGTTGTTGCAACGTACTCTGCTTCAATCCTCGAAAATGCAATTATCTTCTGTCGCTTAGAAAATCAGCTAATTGTAGTTCAACTAAATGCAAACACAGAACGGGAGGTACTCCTGTAGTCTAAATCACCAGCCATGTCTGCGTCAACATAACTCTGCAAGCCAAGATTTGACTTCTTAAAACATAGGCAATAATCTGTACTGCGCTTCAGATACCTAAAAATCCAATTCACCACCTCTCGGTGTTGGTTTCCTGGGTTACTTATATATCTACTTACAACTTCCATTGCATGTGCCAAGTCTGGTCTCGTACCCTCCATGGCATACATAAGACTTCCGATAGCAAAAGCATAAGATACTTTTTCCACGTGCTGACGCTCTTGCTTTGTTGAGGGTGATTGATCATTTAGATAACTTGAAATGGTTAGCTAAAGGAGTACTCACAAGCTTTGCTTCATTTATGTTAAATTTGTTGAGCACTTTCTTCACGTACTCCTCTTATGATAGCTTTAATGTCCCATTCACCCTATTTCTCGAGATTCTCTTCCCAAGGATTTTCTTTATAGTTCCTGCTTAACACAAATTTGGACATGACATTTTAAGAGGACACATGACAGTAAATGACATTAAATTTTGAGAGCTAGTCGAGATAAGATAGCTTCTCGAGTAAGACATCATTAGCGCGAAGAGCTGCAATTTGCTCGAAGAGAAGATGACTAGTAATACCTCATGAAGTTGCTTGAAGATGGACCTGCTCGATGGACAACTTAGTTAAACCTGAAGATCCGGATTTCGCGAGATATTACGAAATATCTCAAGATATTCATGTAACTGATGTTTGAATGTATTTTTCCAGTATTATTTAAATTTGTAATCAGTTGTAACAATCCCACACTACATGTGTAGGACCTAGATTATTTTGTAGGGCCCAGAGCCCATGAAGAGACTCTATAAATAGGGATCTCTCACAGTCATTATACATTTTTTGTGTCATTTTACGTGATTTCAGCTCATTAAATTATTTTATGTCATTTATATTGACTTCGTGTCGTTGACCAAAACACTGATCAACATTTTGGTGCTTTCGTTGAGAGTTGAACTCAAGATCATCCTCTATCAGATCCATCAGAAGCAATGGCTATCACTGCTAGAAGCCAAAGCCAAGAACCACTAGGGAGGAACCCTATCACTAGACACCATGACCGTCCTTCGAGCAGCCAGATTCCCCTTGCCTTGGTCAACAGGTTCCTCCACCTGGACACCTATCTCCACGAGCAACATACAGGCGTGATGAACCCTATGTGGACTTAGGGGAAGACCTTAACCCCAATATTGGACAACTAAAGGAAGTCGTGAGACAAATGCAAGAGGTGTTTGTGTCGCCATGCATGAAAATCAGACAGCAACTCAAGAAGTTATAGTTGAAGCCCTGAATAAGCAAAGACAAGACTTTTGGTCTTGGATGGATCAACAACAACGAGCCTTTGAAGATTGTCAAGAAGAAGTTGACCGTCATAATGTTGGAGCAGCAAGGCTGCTAGAAACTGTCTTACTAAAGAGTCAAGCTACAAGACCTCGACCAGTAAATCCTCAGCCTGAGAATACTGGCCAAGCAAATCTAGAAGTTCAAAGGACAGTTGGTCGAGCCCCAGGGCCTGCTTAACCATCAAGGTCTCGAGATCAAGTGTTTCCCCCTGGAAAAACTCGAAGTCATAACTCGAACCGGGGCACTCAACTAGGAGTACAACATCAAATCCATCAAGATGAGCAAGTGCTACCTAATCGTGACCAAGGTCAAGGTTGTGCTAGACAATTTTCTAGAGAAGGAAGGCCTACTGGTGGGCTACCAGGGCATGCAACCTCGAAGGGAGGACAACCTCCTAATCCACAAAATCCATGGCTTGGTCAGCAATTCCAACAACCAAGGAATGAACAACCAGCTAGTCAAAATCGAGGCTATCCACCTCATCGTGCGGGATGTAATCATGGTCATCAAATAGACGAAGGAATGATCAAGAAGCCAGTAGCAGCTATCAAACATCCTACCAGGATGGTTATGATAAAGATGAAGGGGATAGTCAATACTACCAACCCCATGAGAATCAATATTATGGCGATCGTCATAATGATGGACATCCAAGAGGACAATTTGTTTCGCTAAGGTCACCTATGCCTCAAAATGTCTCTTCTAGGGAAAATGTGCAGCCTGAAGGACCATTTGTCCCACCAAGGCATCAAGAGCCAACAAATTGTCTAGTAAGGCCACCTCCTAGTGCTCCTCGACCAGATAGCTAGAATGCTGGGGGTGGCCTAGAGGAGGCAGTGTCTTTAACATACTTGGAAACAGAGGATATGAATTGTGAGATGTCCTTGACAAGCTTTAGGAAGGCAATAGGTCTAATGTTGTGGGACCCGTGGCACTAGTAATCCCACCAGCACCGCAAGAAGAAGCTGCAACACTCTTAGTCGCTGCACCAGCAGCTGCGCCATTTGTTGCTCCAACTATCCAAGCATAACTTGATGTCCTCACTCAGATGGTTCGGGAGTTGACTGCCCCGAAATTAACTGATATCGACTTAGAGAAAATGAAAGGATCTCTTTTCTCTAATCGAATCAACACACTTACAATCCCTTCTAGGTTCAAGATGCCAACTTGGAAGATGTACACTAGAAAAGAAGATCCCATGTCACACGTGAATAACTTCAAAATATAAACATATCTTCAAGGAGTAAGAGATGATGTCCATTGCAAGATTTTTCCTGCTACTCTAGCTGACTCTCCTCAACAATGGTTCTTTAAGCTAGAGCCTGGAACCATCACTTCCTGGGATACATTTGTGAGACTCTTCTACTCACAATTCTTTGCTGCTCATATTCTACCAGCCAAGCTCAACGACCTTGTTGACATTAAGCAAGGACCTAATGAGCCCCTCAAAAATTATGTGCAGTGCTTTATGCAAGAAGCTGCTAGGTCCAAAATAGTCAGCGATGATGGAAAGTTGATGGGCATCATGGCTGGGATCCAATTTAAAGGTCCTCTGTGGAATGATCTTAGAAGAAAATCCATCCACTCAACAAGGGAGTTCCTAGATCGACCAGATGAGTTTATAAAACTGGAAAAAGTTATATGAAAGGTTGATCAGGACAACCAAGCTAGAACCAGTATTGCACCAGCCAAAAACACTGGGGTAGCTAACCAGAACTAGAAAACCAATGGTAATGGTAGCAAGGAAAACCATAACAGTGGCAAATGAAGTAATAATTCCAATGGTGGCAACAATAATGATAACAAACGGGAAAAAACCAATGATAAGCCACTACACTCCTCATTTTACCACCTATTCTATGCTCTTAGGGTCACGAGCGAAAGTCTTTCAAGTTACACAAGCTGAAGTGCCCTGTAGGAAGCCAAATCCTATTAGGAAAGATATAAGCAAGAGAGGCACTAACAAGTTTTTCCGCTTCCATAACAATTATGGACATGACACCAACAAGTGTAATCAACTTAAGGATGAAATTTAATTTCTCATCCGCTAGAATCATTAGGCCATGAGAAGATATGTTCGTCGTCATGCAGAATAAAACTAGACTGCTACAAGAAGTGCAGATGCACCAGCCCAACCTTTACAACCAACACCAGTGGCAGGTCAATTAGACATAATTTGCAGAGGATCACACCTAGCTGGTGAGAGTAGTAAGGCCTTAGAGTGATATGCTCGAACATTACACCATGAACCAGCAAAAGAAGTGTTGGTTGTCGAGGAACGTACTCCAAAAACACCCCAATATGAATGCAAGCCCATTACATTTACCGAGGATGACGCCACACATGTAAAGTTTCTGTACAAAGATCCATTGGTGATAAAGGCCCAAATTGCCAACATGATCGTTGTGTGAACCATGGTAGATTATGGTTCTTCAGTTAATATTCTTTTCAAGACCACTCTTTAAAGGATGAAGCTATCTGTTCGAGATTTGGAACCCTGCACACAAACTCTGTATGGTTTTACTAGAGAGGGAATGACTCTAGCAGGGACAATCAAACTATCAGTAACTGTGGGATTTGCACCAACAAACAGTACGGTTATGGCCACATTTTTTGTAGTCGATCTTCTCTCAGCTTTCAACGCCTTACTTGGAAGGCCGATACTTATCTACTTGAGAACTATCACATCCATATTCCGCCTCACGATGAAATTTCCAACTAATGTTGGAATTAGATGTGTTAAGGGAAATTAGAGGGAAGCTTGGGAAAGTTACAATTATTCCATCATAGCTGCTAAAATAGGCTTGGAAACGATCAACGTGATTTTTGCTAGACCAGCACAAAGCAAGCCAACAATAGTGATGAAGATGAGCACAACTCCCTTGAACGAGCAGATCAATTCCAAATAGGGTGTTTCCCAAAGCGAGGAAGGGAACATTGATCCTCTCTTTGGGTATCATGATACTAGAGTGGGACCAATTGAAGACTTAGAGGAGGTTCCACTCGACCAGAACGAACCAACCAGAGGGTTAAAAATTGGAAAAAACTTAGCAGTGGAAGTAAAGTCCAAACTTAAGTTTTCTGAGAAAGAACAGGTTAAGTTTTCTGAGTAAGAACCAAGACGTGTTCGCCTGGTTGCACAAGGACATGGTGGGCATCAACCCTACTATGATCAGCCATGCCTTGAACATTGACAAGGAAAATTTTAAGTTCGCACATCAGAAAAGGAGGCTACTCAACAAAGAAAGGCCAAATGCCTTAAAAGAAGAAGTGGAAAGGCTAAATGAGAACGAGTTCATAAGAGAAGACTTTTAACCTAAGTGGGTTTCAATCCCTGTTCTAGTGCCAAAGCCCAATGGAAAATGGGTGACCTGCATTGATTTCACAGATCTGAACAAAGCATGCCCCAAGGACTGCTTCCTTTTACCTAGAATTGACTATTTAGTCGATGCTACTGTAGGGCATGAGGTTCTTACGTTTATGGATGCCTATTCAGGGTACAATCAAATTAGTAAGCACCTTCTCGATGAGGATACTAGCTTCAAAACCGACATAGGCTTGTTTTGTTACAAAGTTATGCCATTTGGAATAAAAAAATGTTGGCGCGATGTACCAGCAATGTAGCGACCCAAATTTGCTAATAAGGCTTGGGGCCTTGATTAGCGTGCCTGGAGGGCAATAATTGTTATATTGTATTAATATGTGAATTTAATGAATACGTGATTAGAAATGCATGTTTAGGTGAATTAAATATGCATGTGGGGCCCATTTGATTGTTAGGGGCATATTTGTAATTTTAGCCCGCTGAGGGCATAAATGTTATATTTATGTGTATTGTGATTGATACCACATGTGGGTGGTGATATAATCGCGGTGCACGATCTGAGACGGTCCTAGGGAGATGTTTAGCTAGAAAGTCACAACGGGGTCAAATACCCAGCTCGGGAGGAGCTTAGGGGTATTTTGGGTATATTATAAAATGATCGGGAAATTATTGAGTGGCGGTTGGTAACTCAGTAATGGTTTAGATGTGTTGGGATTAAATGGGGATTTTTAGGTATACTCGAGGATTTAGTGGGACATGTTAAAAGACTAAATCTCCCTTGGAGAGATTTGGGGACTTAAGCTAACTTAAGGGGTAATTAGGTCATTTTAGGCAAATGGATATGCTTAACTTGGGGGCTGGGACTCTAGAAACACTCAACCAAAGAAAACAGAAGAGGAAAAAGGGAACCAATTTTCTCTATCTCTTCCATTCGATGCTCTTCCTCTCCCTCTCTAAGGTGACTGATTTTGAAGGATTTTAGGCCAGAGTTCAAGGGATTTAAGGCTAGGAATTGGGAGATTGACCTAGGCTCAAAGGTAAGTTTTAATCAGTTCCTTGATAGAATTCTGCTAAGAAATGTTAAGGTTAAGAGTTGATATGTGTTTCTGCTTGGTGGATGCTTGGGATGAAGCTTGGCTAGATTCAGTTTGGGAACCAAAGAGGATTAGCTTGGAGTTGGATTTGGAGGAGGCTCAGGGACGAATTTCTACTTGAGGTAAGGGTTTCAAGCATCTCTGGTGTGTATGTGCTGCTGTGGTTTAGGTTTATGGTTTATGGTTTAAGTTTTATAAAGTTTTAAACCAATTTGTGAATCATGGGTTTGAATGTGTGTTTGGGCTAGTTATTGGTGTTTTTCGAGTTGCCATATGGTCTATTTGGGGTTTTGGAATGAATTTGGGATTTAGGTATGTCTTGGTAATGATTTGGAAGTGTTTTGGCTTGGGAAAATGTTGGGGAAAACCCGAGTTTTCTGGGTACGCGTATGGGCTCCGCGGCCCTGTTCTTCCGTGCCGTGGCGCTAGGATGCATCAGGGGAAGGACACCTTTCTGTGCGTCGGGGCCCCTATAGGGGGTGTTGCGGTGCTAGGCCATTTCTGAGCAGGGGAAAAATGTGTTTTTGGGGTGTTGGCTCAGGGGGCTCGGGGGATGCTTCCGCTACCTTGTGGGGGGAAACAGGAGGTCCTGAGAGCACAGGATTGGTTCCGGGAGATGATTATAAATTGGTTGGTAATGAGAGTGTTGTGTATGTGTTGTGACTAGGTTTTCAGCGAGGCTCGGGTTAGAGGACCGTGCTCGTGATTTCGGTGCTCAAGAAGCTCGGGACACAGGTAAGAAAACTACTGTTCCCGTAGAGTTGGTATGCAGGGCAGGCCCCTATATGATTGTATTGCAGGGCGTAGCCTTTTGATTGATTTTATTCATGCTTGGTATTTTCTTTATTATGTTATGTACGCATATGTGTGGATGTTCGGTAAGGGCCGAGAACGGCACAGGCCCAGGTCGGCAAGGCTGGGAACGGCAAGGGGTTGAGAACGACGTTAAGCACGTGGAGTGTGAGTTGCCAGAGCGAGACCCTAAAGGATACCTGGGATATCCTTACAGTGTGGACTGCAAACCCAGGGCCTGGTAAAGCGCCTGGGACGACATGGCCGTATGTGTATAGCCTGTTGGTGGCTTGTTTATATGCTAAATGTTTGATATGCATATGTTATCTGCTTGTGAGGGTTTTCTTGCTAGGCTTCGGCTCACGGGTTCTCTGTGTTGCAAGTAAGGGCAAGGGAAAAGTCGACCAACCATGAGTACGAAGAGCGTGAAGCGGCACGTACATGTTTGGCCTGCCTGGCTGCCACCGCCAGGGGTATTTTGGGAGATGGTTGTATAAAACCCCAATTTTGTCGTTTAGTCGACTTTAGTTATTCTTTTGAGTTGTAAATATTTCTAAACAGTATTTTGGGATCCCAAATGTTAAACGCTTTATGATTTTCAGTAAATGGAATTATTTTCAAAGTTTATGACTTTGTTTATGGTTTAATTACACGTTTGTCTTAAACCTCGATTAGCGAGTTAAGTGCATGTTTTAAGCTCACTTAGTAATGGCTCTAAGGAAGTAGGGCGTTACAAGCGACTGGTAAACATGATGTTCAAAATCCTGCTAGGTAATAACTATTAGGAAACTTATACATGATCTTTATTTATTTTCATGTAGATCTAATATTAAAGAAATTAATATGAGATAACCTAGAACATGTTTCTAAAATTGAATTCAAAGAGAAACAAAGTTAAGAGTACTTACAGTATATGTGGCGGAATGAAAGAGTCATTCCTTCAGTTTCTCTAACCCTTATATCCTTTCTGTCGTAGAGTATTATCAAAAAACTGACCCGTTCTTCTAATTTCTTCACAATCTTCCAATATATCCTTAGAATCACCTAGACTAGTGTGGACAATTCTCAACACATGAGACAGATACAGAAAGAAGAAGAGAAAATAATAATAAGAGGCTTAGAAAATGACTTATGTTTAGAGAGAATCTAAAACTATCAAAAAATCAATGATTAAACTTATCTGTCGTCTCACTTGACTTCTCTCTAAGCACACCTTTTATAGACTCAATTAGGACATTTAATTGAATTAAAAATCAATAAAATAATAGTCAATTTGAAGCCCTAGGTTGAAATTCTCATGGGCTTTAGGCCTGTGAAATTTCCCATTTGATTATAAGCCCATTGGACTTAAAATCAAGGCCTGTATTATTTTCTATTGATTTAATTAATTAAATAATTATTTAAATCCGTTATCAAATTAATTATTTATAATTTGAACTTTGATTTAAACTTATTTATTAATTTAGATACCAATTTATCTTAATTAATAAATCTGTCATAATTTCTCTTTTCTTCTCTAAATTACACACCTCTGTGAAACTATCCAAAATTGACCTGGTCAATTTTAATAATTCTAATTGATAATTAAATCAATTAATTGAGACTATCTAGATGATTTTATCCAAGGTACAATGGGGACCATGGGCCTATGAAATTAAGCTCCAATAAGTTATCATAAATCTAACAAATAAATTTACTAACTTATTAATTACTCGTGACTCCACTATAGACTCGGAATCACACTCTTGAATTCATAGAACACACTATAACAAATATAGACATGCTATTAATTATCCATTGTTACAACCATAATTGTCACTCAATCATCTATAGACGGTCTACAATGAGATGAGACTAAAATACTGTTTTACCCCTCATTGTATTTTCTCCTTAAAACACTTAGTTCCTTGTAAATGATATTTCAGTAAACTAATTGAATTACTGAAATGAGATTTCTATCATTTAATACATTGAACCAAACTAAAAGGAAACCATCATTTCACTTCTTCATCAGAAGCTATAGATGTTCATATCTATGATTAACACTCCCACTCAATTATACTACCGAGTTCCCAAGATGTAAGTATGGGCTAGTCCGTAGGGTAAGCTGGTAACGAACAAGTCAAAGAACTCAAATAATACAATCAGTTAGAATACTAACCACTCAGAATTGAGATTGAATTGACCTATGGTCAACTATATGATATGACTAGAATAGATAATAATGGTATGTTTACTTATCTTATCGACTGCCAATATCGGTCCAGTCCGATGTAACAAATACATCCGATCTTATCTACTTTGCTAATGTTCTGGAAAGAACATAACACTGTAATGTGTAAGTATATCATATCGTAGCGTAGATTGGCAAGTCAGTGTGAATCCTGTGCACTGACTAATCTTAGGACTAACTTATTTTGAACATATAATCATATTTATATTCCACTGTGATTACGTCACTATAAATAAGATTAGTTATATGCTCAGGATTTAATAGAAGTTTATATTAAACAAATAATCATGAAAATAAAACATGTGAGCAAAGTGATTGACCAAGTCAAAAAATGCTTTCTACTCTTTTATTGATAATAAAATGAGATTACAAAGAATTTGGGTTTTAATTAGGGCATAAAACCCCAACAATAACATGGAGGTTTATGTTGAAGATATGTTGGTCAAATCAAAAAAGGCTGAGGGGCAAGTTCAAGATCTAGCAAAATGCTTTACCATTTTGAAGCATTACAATATAAAGCTAAACCCCTTAAAGTGCTCGCTTGGGGTAGGCTCGGGAAAGTTTCTTGGTTTCATCGTCAATTCAAGAGGTATAGAAGCAAATCCTGAAAAAATTAAAGCCTTGATTGACATGAAGTCCCCAACTAAGATAAAGGATGTTCAAAGCCTAACTTGACGAAGAGATGCTCTCAACAAATTCGTCTCAAAATCAATAAATAAATGTGTTCCATTCTTCAACCTGTTAAGAGAAAATAACAAATTTGAATGGATAGAAGAATGTGAAAAGGCTTTCTAGGCACTTAAAGAGCACTTGGCGCAACCACCAGTTTTGTCCAAGCCAATTGATTGGGAGACTCTCTATTTGTATCTAGTAGTTACTGAACATGTTGTTATTGCAACACTTATCAGAGAAGCAGAGAAAGTCCAACATCCAATATATTACACTAGCAAGAGGCTGATAGGGGTAGAAACAAGATACCCCTTGATCAAAAAATTGGTGTACTATCTGCTACTTGCAGCAAGGAAATTGAGGCCATACGTTCAAGCTCACACAATCATAGTTTTAACTTACCAGCTCCTCAGGCAGGTGTTACAAAAACCCAATGCATCAAGTCAACTCTTAAATGGGCAATAGAACTAGGGCAGTACGAAATCTCCTACCAACCATGAACTGCTATCAAAGGATAAGCGCTGGCAGACTTCATTGCTGAATGCACAGGAGTATCAGAGGAAATCGAGCGACAAGTAGTGCCAGAGGAAAATGAAGAAACATGGCCAACATGGAAGCTATGTAGATGGGTCCTCAAATGAACACAACTTTGGAGCTGGAATAATTTTAATCACACCTGAAGGGCATCATATGCATTATGCCCTAAGGTTTGGATTTAATGCCTCAAACAATGAAGTAGAGTATGAAGCCCTGCTCCCCGGATTATGACTTGCTAGAGATGTCAAAGCCCTATCAATATAAATATGCAGTGATTCACAACTAGTCGTGAACTAGATACTAGGGGAATACCAAGATCGAGGTATAAAGATGGCTTCCTATTTAAGAAAAGCTAAAGATCTTTTAGTATAGTTTAAGAAATTTACTATACAGCAAGTGCTACGTGACTCGAATTCCAATGCTGATGTCTTAGCCAAACAAGCAAGTGCAAAGATGTAGACACTCTAAACATAATACCAGTTGAGCACCTTGCCATACCAAGTATTAATGAAACAAAGATGGAGCTGCTACTCGACAATACCCTTTCCTGGATGACTCCAATTGCTGCTTATATGGAGCACAAAACTTTGCCCCAAGGCAGAAACGAGGCCAGATAAATATCAAGGCATGTTGCTAGATATGTAATCCTTAATGGAGTAATGTATAGACGGGGGTACTCGATGCCTTTACTCTGATATGTCACAAGAACGATAGTTGAGCTATTAATGATTGAAATGCACGAAGAATTTTGTGGCAATCACGTAGGGGGCAAAGCCTAGCCAAAAAGATATTAACACAAGGGTAATTCGGGCCAACTATGAATGAAGATGCAATGGAGTATGTGCAAAATGTGATAAGTGTTAGAGATTCTCTAAGATACCTCGAGCAGCTCCTAATGAGCTCAAACAAATGCAAAGTCCCTGGCCCTTTGTTGTATGTGGAATAGATATGATCAGACAACTACCTATAGGAAAATGAGGAGTTAAGTTTGCAGTAGTTACAGTAGACCAGTTTACTAAATAGATTGAAGCAGAACCGCTAGCAGCTGTCACTTCGAAGAACATGCTACTTCGTGGTAAAAAATATCATCTGTAGATATGGACTACCAAAAAAGATAGTTTTAGACAACGATACTCAATTTGACAGTGACTTATTTACAGACTTTTATGTACGACATGGTTTCACAAAAAGTTTTTCAGCAGTCACTCATCCCCAAGCAAATGGACAAGTAGTAGTTATTAACAAAACTTTAAAAGATACGATGAAGAAGCGACTCGAGCAAGCTAATGGAAATTGGTTGGATGTTTTTCCAGAAGTAATATGGTCGTATCATACTACTGCTCAGACATCAATTGGTCATATAACCCCCCCCCCCCCCCCTATCACATCGAAGAAGTACATATGACTAAGCACAAAATCACCATTTTTTAGCTGAAACACTTGACCTAATCGACGAAAAACGAGAGCAATCATAGTTACGAGTAGCTACTTATCAAAAAAAGGTTGCTTGATATTTTAATTCTCGAGTTAAGGACAAAAAGTTTACCACATGAGATCTAATATTGCGATAAGTGTTCCAAAACACTAAGGATCCTACAACAGGAGTTTTGGGGCCTAATTGGGAAGGACCGTACCAAATCGTAGATGTTTTACATCAAGGAACATACAAACTTGCTTGAATAAAAAGTGAACTGGTCGCCATATACTGGAATGGCGAACATCTGAGAAAATACTATCAATAGCCACTGGTCGCAAGTCATGTTTTGCCCATTTTATAGAATCAGTGTGGTTCTAGATTTATTTCCTCTGTGTAAGATACACTTTTGCCCATTTCGTTTTCATTATTAATGCAATTTGGTTGTAAGGCACGTATTGCCCATTTTTTTGTTATCTGCTCGTGATGCACGTTTTTGTCCTTTAAAGCGAAAAAATATTTAATAAAGCTCAATTCCAAATGTTTCCATTCAAAACATTCGTTGCTCGTAGAATTTTTTTTTAATTGAATAGACACGGTTTTTTCCAATTTATTACGAGATATTTACAAGGGAGTGTGCTAGATACACTCAACATTGCCAACTTTTGTTATTTTAACAAGTATTGCTTAACTTGTGTGTTTTTTCTTTTCAAACACAAGTATACTACTTTATGATATAAATTCGAGTAGCAGTGTTAGCTCGAACAGGTTTGGTCATTTGGCAAGTGACCAAGGACTCATCTCTTCGATCACTTGGGGGGGCATATAGAGTATACACAATTGCACATAAGCAAAAGAGGTAAAGAACACAACTGAGTAGTACTTAGAAATTTTTTCAAAATTTATAAAGTGTGTGCTTTGTTTGTAAAGAACATGGAAACTAAAAACTTTGTTTGTTTAAAACGAGCAAGAAAGTTTGAAAACTTATATAACATTTAAATTGTTATAAATAGTCAAATTTAAGGACCATCATATTATATGTAATGCAAGAAGAATATTACAAAAATATCCGAGATTAAAAGTTGCTCAGTCAACCAATGTTTTTGCACCACAAACCTTACGGTTCGGGTGTCCAGCAAATGACTAGAAAAAATAAAAATAAACTCCAGCATCACTGGTCGACCGCGCCATCATTGGCTTGCTCCAGTTCCAGATTATCATCATGATTGAGAGAGATTTCTGGACTAGGTGTTTCCGGGGAAGCAGCAGCAGGCTCCTCCTCTCAAGTCACACACTTGGCAATTTCCTTATCTCGGAGGTTGGTGTACAGATAATCGAAGTTGATCCACCTTACTGTTTTTCCTAAACATGAACAAAAAATTGAAGGCCACACTCCTGAACTTGGTCAGGTCTGAGGAATGTTGCTCCTTCTCCTGAGCTAGCTCCTCTTCTAGTTGCTTCTGCTCTGCCTTGAGCTGCTAGACGCACTCCTCGAGACTTATCTTAGTTTGCTCGAGCACCTTAATATGGCACGTTTTCTTAGCCTCCTTATTCTCAAGCGCCTTGATCACCTTGCTCTTATTCTGGTTCTCTGTGATCTTATCCTTGAGATCCTTCTCAAGCTATTGGAAGTGTTGATAGTTGAAAGTGTTGGACTCCATAAAGCTCTTCAGGGATTCTAGTGATTTCTTCAGTGCTTATGCAACTTTTTGGGCTTGAGTTCTGGTATTGGCCAGCGTCATCATACCCTGCAAAAAACATAAAAGTTAGAATCAAGAAGGATACTTGTATAAAAAAGAAGTATAATTTTTGAAGATTGGAACAACTGCTTACTGACAGGATCTCGGACATAGCATGACCAAGGCTCGTGTTGACGTTCACTTGCTCGAGATTGGTGAAGGCCTTGATGCTCAAATGGTGCTGAGCAAAAAACTGGGTTTGGGAGCAGATAACATTTGAAGCAGACTTCAACCTCTCCATTTCTCGCTCAACGCCTGCAACCACAGGCGAGGAGGCTGGTTGGAGGGCTAGTGGAGGTGGACTAACAGGGGAACCTCAACAAGTAGAGGGTGTCTGGTCAGGAGAAGTTGGAGCAGGAGAATCACTCCTAGGTTGTTTAGCAGCTGGCTCTTTGCTCGAGCCAGCTCCCGGAGTCGTCTTTATTTTCATTCCTTCCCTGGTCGAGGTAGGAGGAGAGGCGTAGAGATTGAATGTATCAGACGCCAACATGGCTGCAGAAAAAAACAACGTGTTAAAAGAAGAAATAAAGGTAAAAAGCAAGCAGTACACTTGGAAATATTAGATGCTTGAACACATGAACATACAACCTATGTCTGCGATTAGCTAAAATAAAAGAGTTACAACACTTTATTATGTGGGAGTTCCTTGTCATCGTCTTAGGAAGAGAAGAACAAATTGAGAAGATCATCATCCTCCTCCAGCACCTGTTTGCCCTTCCCTTTTTCCGTGGAAGGTTCTGGAGCCCTTGGGCAACGAGCATCCCCTTGCTCCCTTATATTTATCCATGTTGCCTTCCTCCTCTGAGGGGCATGGGTCACTAGATGTTGCTCGGATTGCCCCTCTCCTCGAAAACTACTTGCTCGACAGATCTTCCACCAGCTGCACCATCAGTGGTGCCGTCATCATTTGTTTGGTGAGCCTCTAGCAGACAAACCAGTCTAAGGTTGTTGCTCGTTATGAGAGGCCTATAGTTCTTCTGCTTTGAAGAGAGCATTTAAAGCCACTGCTCATCTAAGCATTCCCGAAGTGGGAATGAGTCTTTCCCACAGGCGTAAAAATCAATGATAAAAATAAACTAAGTACTAGTAAAGAGAGGGTGAAAAATTAAAAATCCAAGTGAACTACTCACTAACTCCTTGTTGGAAGGCACGATTTTTCGCGACCAGGTCGGTCATAAGGAAGTATTCCCTGAGAAACACCCTTGTCGTGTCCCTATGGAAAAAATAAAATAACAAAGTGCCCTGATAGCCTGGGTTCAACTTAAGGTCAAAAAGGTAGTGGACCTCGTGGGGAGTAGGATGTTTCCACTTTAGAGAATGGTAAAGGATATATAATGCTGAGAGCATTAAATAACTGTTGGGTGTTATTTGCAATGCCAAAATACTTAGCAATTCCCCTTGTTTACTGTCTTTTAACTTTAAAGAAAATAATGAAGATAAACACTAATGTTTTACATGGTTCATGTTATAAAAAAACCCTAGTCCATGAGTCTATAATATTAGAGTTCTTAAAGCATGAGATGGTTAGCATTTATGAGGGTTTCTCAGGCAGCGTATATATTGCATGTTAGGATTAATGCCCTAAAAGCATATAAATACATATTATTGATTTAAATAAAATTACTATTTTATTATATTTTAATGTTATAAGTAATGTTTGAATTAATTATATAATAATATCAATAAAATTCCTTATTCATTCATGAGAAATGATCTTGTATTAGTGTGAGATAATTAAGATCATATATATGTTCGTATTAAATGATCACATCAAAGGTACGCAGCGGAATATATGGACTCATTTTAGTAAATATTAATACCAGCTAGGATCATATACATATATAAATATTAAATCACATACAAATAGATCATGGATTACCTCTTGTAGCCTATCAAGTGTCCTTGAGTCTTTTTGTATAAATCAACGATCTTCCTATCCAGTATTCTGAAATCTCACACCCTAATCTTCCAGACCAATCCTCAAACACACAAGGACGTGTGTGGGCACGTAGGATTCAAAATGTTGATTTATGTGACTCCTTAGATGTACTTAACACATGAGATCTAGAGAGTTTTGACAGAGGGAAGGTTTAGAATAGTTTTCAGGTTTAGAGAAAGCTATCGCTTTAGAGAGAGAGTCTAATTAAACATTATTATCTGAATATCACGTATATTAGATTTATAAAGATATTTAATCTAATTAAATAATATTTATTTAATTAAAATATAATTTAAATTAAAACTAATTAGATTTTTTTCATTTAATTATCTAATTAAATCATATTTTAAAAAATAATTAAATAACTGATTAAACAAATTTATTTGAAATTCAAATTTCAAATCCCAGGAATAAGAACCCTGATGCTAAGCGCCACACACTGTACTATACAGTGTGTGTCGCCTAGCCCTATAAGGTTTGCCTTAATTTTCTCATTTGTTTATTTAATCAACTTAAAATACAAGATATTTATTTCAACATAAATATGAGTTAATTTAAAATTAACTTCATCTTAAAACATCACTTTTAAATTAAATAAATATCATATTATAAATAAGATATTTATTATTTTCTCTCTTTATATTAATCCAAACAAGATTAATATAAATTTTAACATAGTTTTTCAGAATAAAAACTATATAGTTAAATAATTAATTAATTCGCAATTAATCAATTAACCAAAATTATCAAATAATTATTTCCTTGCTCTGGAAAATTAATTCTTTTGCAACTTAGCCCTTTATCTTAACAAATCTTTCTTTTGACATCTTTACCCTTGACAGTCTAAGACAAAGGTGATCTGAGGACCATGGACCTATAATACGAAGCTCCAATAAACCATATTATTAATTAAACTCTTTAATCTAATAATATTATTTATGAATTCCATGATTACTCCACTATAAATATGGCATTGCACTCTAAGTATTTATAGAATTATATTTACAGAGTTTTCTCTAGTTGCCCATTGATATAATCAATATATGTAGTTCTGTCCTCCATTATTGGTTCGTTAATTAGAGCTGGTCAAAATTACAATTTTACCCTTCAAATTACCTCTTGATCTTTAAGTACTATTAATTCACTAGAGAATAATTAATCTATAATCTAATTATAGATTTGAGCGCAATACCTATTCAGTTCCAGAATCAACCCTTAAGGGAACCAATATTCGATCTGTTATGAAATCATGGATTCCAATATTGTAATTCATGTTCCCAGCCATCCATGATATTGAATCTCCAAAGAAAATTTCATTAGCCTCATTATTATAAGAGACTTTAACGAGTGAATCAACCAATTAACATAAACAGAAGTTCATGAATACTCAGGATTTAGATTGATCTACAAATGATCATCTATTTTGACAAGAATTAAATCTTTATGTCAAATGGATATTTTATAAAGATAATTAATTCTTATCGGTCCTGTTATATATAATATCTATTATATACAATACCATTACTAAGATGCCTATCCACATCAGTAATCCGAATCTAGATTACTTGCATCTCGTATGCTTATCAAAACATACTAGTAACCATTCATTAAAGATTCCTTACTTTAAATATGTTACTGACTATTTTATTCATTATATATGATCTTAATTCTCTTGCACGAATACAAGATCATATTCTCATTAATGAATAGGGAATTTTCTTGATATTATTATATAATTAATTCAAACAATAATTATAACATTCAAATATAATAAAATTGTACTTTTATTTAAAACCAATAAAATGTCTTTACATGCTTTTAGGGCATTAATCCTAAAATTCTCCCACTTGCCCTCAAAGCAAGTGAGGCATTTCCGTTAATCCCATATTGCGCACATGACCCATGAACGACTTTGCAGGAAGTGTCTTGGTTAATGGGTCAGCCAGGTTCTATTTCGACACTATCTTCATAACAGTCACATCACCTCAGTGTACAATCTCTCTCACCAGATGATATTTCCTTTCTGTATGCTTCCCTCTCTTGTGGCTTCTAGGTTATTTGGAATTAGCTACTGCTCCATTGTCGTAACAGTACATGATTAGTGGCTTATCCATATGGACACAACTTCTAGATCAGTGTAGAACCTCCTCAACCAAACTGCTTTCGTAGCTGCTTCACAAGCCGCTATGTATTTGACTTCCATGGTTGAATCAGCTATGCTGGATTGCTTAGTGCTTCTCCAGACCAAAGCTCCTCCACCAACAGTGAACACTGACTCATATGTCAATTTTCGACTATCTTTGTCTGATTGGAAATCAGAATCAGTGTATCTAGTAGGGTTTAGCTCACCCCCCGAATATACCAACATATAGTCTCTCGTTCTCCTAAGATACTTGAGAATGTGCTTTACTGTAATCTAGTGTTCCAAACCTGGATTCGATTGATAACGACTTACAATCCCAACTGCATAACATATGTCGGGCCTAGTACACAACTTATCATACATTAGACTCCCTATTGCTGAAGCATAGGGATACTTTCTCATATCCTCTTCCTCCTGAGGTGTCTTGGGACATTGTTCCTTGGAGAGAGCAATTCTATGTCTGGTAGGTAATTGACCTTTCTTGGAATTCTCCTTAGAGAATCTTTCAAGAACCTTATCCATATAATTAGCATGAGAAGGTGTCTAGAGCTTGTTCTTCTTATCCCTTCGAATTTGGATTCCCAAAACATAGCTCGCCTCGCCCAATTCTTTCATTTGGAACTTTTCAACTAACCATTTCTTTACATTTGACAATGTCTCTACATTGCTCCTAATGAGCAAAATGTCATCAACGTAAAGAACTAAGAAAACTACCACTTTTCCTTTGATATATTTATACACACATGCTTCATCGATATTCTGTTCAAAACCATATGTTTTAATTGTTTCAACAAAAGTGATATTCCAAGATCTAGATGCTTGCTTTAATTCATAAATGAATTTCTGCAACTTGCACACCTTTTGTTCTTCCCTTTTCTTTATGAACCTTTCTGGTTGTACCATATAGATACTTTCATCAAGATAGCCATTCAGAAATGCTATCTTGACGTCCATTTTCCATATCTCATAATCACTGGCAGCTGCTATGGATAAGAGGATACGAATGGATTTGAGCATGGCCACGGGAGAAAATGTTTCTTCATAATCAACACCTCTCTGAGTGTAACCTTTGGCTACAAGCCTTGCATTGAAAGTCTTCACTTTCCCATCTACACATCTTTTCTTCTTATATATCCACTTACACCCTATGGGCCTGATATCTTCAGGTGGATCCACAAGTTCCCAAACATAATTGGAATACATCGATTCCATTTCTTAGTTCATGGCTTCTTGCCATTTCTTAGTTCATGGATTTTTGCCATTTCTCCTTTTCAGGATCATCCATTACCTATTTAAAGGTTAATGGATTGTCCTTGTCTGTATCAGAAACTAAGTTTCTAGAAAATACAGGAATAAAATAAACATTGTTCAAAACTAAATAATTATTCCCAAATTTTAAACGGATTGTTCCTTTTGCTCTTGCTAAAACGAGCGTTGCACTTCCAACTCGCATGGTCACCTCGCCATTTGCCAACTCTCTTGATGTAGAGTCCCAGAATGTTTACTTAGTCAGCTAGTTAGTAGAAGTTGTAGTATTTTAGATTTCGTGGATTTTGGTTCAAACCGGGACTTAGTTGGAAACTCCTAGCAATAGTTATGAATTTTATAAGTTTAACTTATAGTTTAAGAATATTAATTATAACATAAGGTTTGATTAATATTGCTGGTCATAAATATGATATTTATTATAACCTAAGGTTTAGATAGAGCCAATAGGATTATGACACTTGTCATAAGCATGATCATTAAGGAATTAAGTATTTTAATGATAAAATAAAGAAATAGCAGCCTTAGTGAGCATATTCATGCACGTTCATGTTGATTTTTGTCATATTAATATTTTCATGGTCAAAGTTTTTTAAAATTACTTATTTATTTTTGCAAAATGTTACTTTTGAGTCAAATTTTGTTATCTGTATTACTAAGAGTTTCTCTAGAGTTACCTAATGCACATGCCAAATGTTGTGGTAAGATGGCTATTAGTACATATTTGCTTAGAAATTTGCAATGTTTAAGTAATTCATTCTTTTGTGTGAGAAGTGAGACTTGAGAAAACAACTTTTAAATTTTTATTGATTCTTAGAAATGGTTATAATTATTTGGACAAGGTGTTGTGGTATGAATGGATGATGTTTTAGGGATAATATTTTCTATAGAAAAATCTTATTGGAGAGCCTTTTATTATGTTATTCATGAAAAAGAAAATGAAAAAAAAAAGAAAAAAAGAAAAAAGAAAAAAATTCCTCATTTGTTTGGAATTGGTTGAAACAATGTGAATGAACTTTGTCGATCAATTCTGAAAATTGAGTCCGAATTTCTCTAAGTTCCTCCATCATGTGTTTAGTAATGTTGCTTATGTGTTCAGTAAAGTTTATTTTTTCCTCCATAATTGTATATAATGTTTCCTCTAAGGAATCTGTATTAGTCCAAACATTATGTGATGTTCATGGTAAGAGTTATAAAAATCGTGCTCAACATTTCTGCTAGATGGTGACAATTCCCAACCAATCGGTGCACGATAGTTGTACTTAGGCTTCCAACTTGAAGCAACATGGTTTTCCCAGATAAGATTACTATTCTTGTAGTAAGAATAGTATTGAAAAGGTTCCTCCCTTTCTCTAAGAGTTGAGTAATCTTGAGCAAAATGGTCGACTCTTTCACAGTCAAAATATGGTTCATCATACTCTACCCTTATAACCTCGTTACTTTCTCGATCATACTTAGCTTTCAAGTTTTCGAATTCTCTAGTCAAGAATTATACTTCAGATTTAAGGTACTCTCTTTCGCTAAGTTGGTGGGCACCTCTAAAATTTCTAGTACCCTCAGTATCACTAGATTTTGGATTGTTTTGAAGTGAAGAGAGATATATTGGATAATAGTACTCAAAACGTCGATGATCTTCTGCATTCATTTGTTATTTTTTTTATTTCTTAATATATATATATATATTCATTTTCTTTTTCATGAATAACATAATAAAAGGCTCTCTAATAATATTTGTCTATAGAAAATATTATCCCTAAAGCATCATCCATTCATACCACAATACCTTGTCCAAATAATTATAACCTTTTCTAAGAATCAATAAAAATTTATAAGTTGTTTTCTCAAGTCTCACTTCTCACACAAAAGAATGAATTACTTAAACATGGAAAATTTCTAAACAAATATGTACTAACAACCATCTTACCACAACATTTGGCATGTGCATTAGGCAACTCTAGAGAAACTCTTAGTAATACAGATAACAAAATTTGACTCAAAGTAACATTTTGCAAAAATAAATAAGTAATTTTTAAAAAATTTGACCGTGAAAATATTAATATGACAAAAATCAACATGAACGTGCATGAATATGCTCACCACCCCCAACCAAAATCTGACAGTGTCCTCAATGTCTCAAAAGATAATAAATGTAAAAGAGCAGGGAAAGAGAACACCTGGATAGCGAGCGTCGAGTGATAGAGCGATTATTGATTCTCTAAAACATGAAAAACTGAAAACACAAAATGATAATAAATAAAATAAAATGACAAAATGGAAATGAACAGAAAACAAACCTATGTACAAATAATTTGGAACACTACTCAGACTTGGTAAACCGATTCCACGAGAGTGACTTCTTCAGGCTGGGTCACCCTCTCTATGTAGTGTTTCGATCGTTGGCCATTTACTTTGAATTCTCTCCCATCAGTTGGATCAATGACCTCAACAGCACCGTTGGGAAAGACAGTTTTCACAACATATGGGCCAGTCCACCTTGATCTCAGATTGGAGGGTGGAAAAAGACACTTTGTATTTTGTTTCTTTTCTTATTTCCAGTAGTGTTTAGCTTTGTCATTTGGACTTTCATGTCTTTCATTTCCTCTACCATTTGTGTGAAACAAGATTTGAGCTCTTGAGTTGAGGCTATTTGAGTTTGCGCAAGCATTTGCAAAGTATTCTCAAGAGAATTACTTGACTGCATGTTATTTTGAGGAGCAATGTATGCTTTTGGCGGTTGTTGCTGCTCAGGCCTCCATTAGCTTCCAGATGCTTGTTTTGAATCCTTCCAGCTGAAATTTGGATGGTTGCGCTAACTGGGATTGTAAGTGTTTGAGAAAGGGTTATAAGGCTTCTTGTAATCCCTAAAGCATTGTAGTGTTCCTCATTTCCTCCTCTTAACTCACCAAGAGTTGGGCACTCTTGCGGTTGATTTTCTGTCTCTCCAAATATGAAGCATGGATCTCGTGTCTCTACCTTTGCAGCCATATGGATTCCTCTACCTTCTTGAGATTTGAAAGCCTCGAATTGTTGTCTCAATGATTCAATTTGGCTTTTGACGTTGTCATCTTCCTGAAATTGGTAAATTCCAATTGATCGTGGCTTATCCATAGGGCTTGGTCCATTCCATGTGTAGGACTTTTCAGCAAGATCATCGAGGTACTCGAAAGCTTCATCGGGATCTTTTTGAAGGAATTCGCCATTGCACATCATTTGTACGAATTGTCTTTGTCCGGTTGTGAGATCGTCATAGAAATAGCTAATCAGACGCCAGCTTTCGTATCCATGATGTGGGCATTGATTTATCAAATCTCTAAACCTCTCCCAGACCTGATGGAAAGTTTCATGGTCTTTCTGGATGAAGGTAGATATTTGCCTCTTAAGGCTGCTAGGCTTATGGGGCAGGAAATATTTGGCAAAGAATGCTTTTGTCATTTCGTCCCATGTTCTGATAGATCTAGGCCTTAAGGAATACAACCAGCTTTTTGCTTTGTCTTTGAGCGAGAAAGGAAAGAATTTCAATCTCACAATGTTGGTGACATCAGCTCGGTTGTTGAATGTAGCCACCACCTCTTTGAATTCCCGTATATGCACATACGAACTCTCATTTTCCAACCCATGGAAGGTTGGTAAGAGGTTAATCATGCCGGGTTTGAAATCAAAATTTGGCATATTGTTGGGATACATTATGCATGAAGGTGTGGCTGTACGCGTAGGATGTAAATATTCTTGTAGCGTTATTGGTTGGACTTCATCTTGATGAGCCATCGTGGGTGGTTCAGGAAGTCTCGGTGAATCAGGAGTGTTTGAACGAATGGAAGAAAATGACGAACTAGGAGAGTTTTCTAAAGTTTCTACATGTTGTCTCACAAATCTCCCTAGTGTGTCTCTGTTTCGTGGCATAATTTTTATTTTTTATTTTGTAAGTATTATAAGCGCAAGTGTGTAATAATGTAATAAGTATACACCAAAATGTTCCCAGGCCAATTGGAAAGGCTGCCAAGGTACCACTTTAGGCTCAAGAGCTTTTCTAGAACTCCCCGAGGTTCTTTGAAAAGATTGGAGGGTAACGCTAACACAGACCTTATTTAAGAACCAATTTTTCTAAAACAAAACAAGTTTGGTTTTTTACTAATTTCCAAAATTACACAAATGTTCTCAATACTTTTTTTTTGTTTTTTTTAATTTTATGATTTAAAATTTTATGCTTTTTTTTCGGAAAAATCTAAATCTAGAAAATAAAATTCTAAACCTAAAAATAAAATAAAAAAATGAATAAATAAAAAAAATAAAAATTACTAAGGAAAAATAAAATAAAAGAGAAATTAAAGAAAATTATACTACTTTGTTTTTTTAATAAAAAAATTAATTTACTATGCAAACCTTTAATTGTAGAATTACCTCCCCGGCAACGGCGCCAAAAATTGATATCGCCCAATAAACTCCTAAGTGGTCGCAATAGTAATCGGGCTATGTCGTATCCACAAAGAGGCAAACACAAATAAAGATTAGATTAGTAAATAAAAGATAAAAATAAAGTAGAATTGAAGATATGGATTTTGTGAAATTAAAATTATAGATTAGAGAAAGCGATCAGATAAAGAGCATGGCAAGGTAGAGATGCAGTGCTGTAAAACCTATTCTAATATTGATATTAATTCAAAACACAGTTGCAATTCTACACCATTAATTGCAACTGGAAGATGTATATGTTAATAGCACAAATTAAATAATCTAGATTAAATTGAATCTAACTCCTAATTTCATAGCATATCATATTATATATCCAAGAGCGACAAAATACCACTGGCAGAATGCAGTAAAAGACATACAATATAACAAATATACTAAAATAAATTAACAATCTAAGTTACATAAGAAAAGCATGATTGAACTTATGTAAAAGATGCTAAATAATTTTAGAAAAGAAATTAGAAGATAAGAAACAAAATAATTAATGAGATATGAAAATGAAGCATAAGAAGAATCAATATCAATATTGAGAATGAAAAGTACAACAACTACACTCAAGCTTTTCCACAAGAGAATTTAGCCTAAAATAGGCATTGTTTTCACTCAAAGTAATGTAAAAGAAATGAAAGAAAAATAAGAACAAAAATGCTTTTCTTTCTCACTATACTCTCCACACTTAATTCCACCATATGAATATTTTTTTCCCTACATTTGGTCCTCTATTTATAGTGAAAATTGGACCCAAAATGTGTATCTACGTGCATTAGGAAGTGGAGAAGGTGGCTTAAAAATCTGATGGAAAAATGGACAAGTGGGACACATGTCGGCCTCGGATTGGCTAAGGAAAAATGTTGCTGGTGGAGTGGGAGACAGCAAGGTGACGTGGTGGAAGCTGATTGCTCGGCAGGTTGCGCGTCAGATGGCGTTAGGCGGCGTGGGGACAACTGTTGGCGTGTGGGACCGTGTCAGGAGGCTTCGGCAGGCTGTTGTTGGGCACGTGGGGAACAGCTGTTGGCGGCGTGGGATGCGTGTCAGGCAGCTGGCAACAGTGTCAGATCATGGCAGGCGCAGCTCCGGCTTGGCTTGGCTCGGCTGGGCTCGACTCGGCTCGGCTTGGTTGCTGAAAGTTTGGGCTTGGCTTATTTGGGCCATTCCATCTTCAAAAATGTAATTTTCTTCATTATTTCTTCAATTTTAATTCTTTCTTTCTTCTTTCTTTTTCTTTGTGTCAAAATACATTTTATTTCCTGAAAATTAACACAAATTAAATTAAAATTAATATTTTCAAATATAAAATATATAACAATAAATCCATAAAAATATTAATTAAAACTTAATTAATTTTAAACTTTGAAACTAATAAAATGATATTTTTGAGCACTAATCACTTAGCACCTACCAGAAACTATTAAGGTCATATTTTGACTCAGTTAAAACAGTTATCCAACCTTAATTATGTTGAAAAAGTGCAATTACGTGTTTAAAATATTCACGTATGCTGATATATTGCAGCTGGGAGCTGATATATTGTCTGACGAAGGATACGGAAAACACGTTGACGTTGCACGAACGGACGAGCGGAGGCTCGGGATTAGGGCAGAGCCGATATATCGCCACATAGGGGCGATATATCGCCCTAAGTTATATATATTTTTTATTTTTGTTTTTATTTTTTAAAAAAAGCCTTAACTACTTAGACCTACCTCTGAATGTTTGACCGAGTCTTCAGCCTCTGATTGACGACAATTCAATTCTTTTTCATTTTAAAATCATTATTTTATTCAAATCAAAATGGGGTTAGTTTCACTCATTACCTCTATAAATAGGATCTAGTACCCAGCCCTTCCACTCACTCTTCAAGCTGTGATCAGAGACTCCAAGGTGCTAGTGATTCTATAGAGTGATAAACACTTGGGTTGGGAAAAAGCTTTGCCATTCTTAAGCTTTATAAAATACTTGGGAAGTGAGGATTAATGTGTTTTGGTATTGAAGTTAGACCAATTCATAAGGTTAACTAAGGTATTTCTATTCTCTAAGTCCAGTTCTTTAAACTACTTTAGTTTTTCTTTATTTCCTTTTATTCAGATCCTAACTTTTGATATTGGCTTTTGACTAGGTTTTTGAAACTTAAGGATCTATCTTGGTAAGTTTCTTTTTGAAGGTTTAGTTCCCACATTTGTTCTTTACTCTTTAGAAATTCTCACCATTCTTATTGTTGGTTTTAGGAGTGTTCCAAGTCCCACATTTGTTCTAAAAAATCTCAGTTTTGGTAAGGACAATAGGATAGATCTTGTATGTTTGTATGATATGTTATGTCATCTTATAATGTATGTTAACATTATGTATAGTATGTTTATAGACCTTGGGCATATGACTTGTCTAGCTAGCAAGCCCCAATAATGTATGGGCATATGACTTGCTTAGCTAGCAAGCCCCACAAATCTATTGGGCATATGACTTGCCAAGTTAACAAGCCCCAAGCAGTATAATGGCCATTGTAGTATTGTATGACATATGTTTATAGTGTATGTGGTTATGATATAATTTATGTATATGTTTTATGTTGTTAATAGTTTTCCTTGCTGGGCATGAGGCTCACTCCTTTACTTTTAGTTTGATGCAAGAAAATAGATACAAAGGCGGAAGGATTATTGGAAGCTTGGCATGTGTGTTGAGGTGAATGGAGTGGATGGGCTGCGTGTCGATTCGAGGACGACGTTATTTTCTTTAGTCTCTTAAAATTACGTTTTTATGTATTTTCCGCATTTAGCTTTGTAAACAATTTCATTTAAAGTTATGTTTTATTTTTAAAACAATGAGCTCATTTATGTATTACAAATATTATTTTAAAGTGTTCAATAAAGTTATGAATTTTTCTCATGTATGTTCTTTTCAAAGTAGTAGTTATGTCTAGTAGGTTTCATGATCTAAGTCTTAAAAATAGTTGGGTCATTACACTTGATGACTCAAGTATCTGCATGGAAGAACAAACATGGTTAGTGGCTCCTGAATCTAAAACCCAGGATGACATATCGTCTTCCACTACACAAGCTTCAAGTACAAGTAAATCATATTTACCTTTCTTTTTCAGCTCAGAGAGATACTTCTTGCAGTGTCTCTTCCAGTGACCTTCAACTCCACAGTGGAAATATTTTCCTTTTGGTTCTTTCTTCTTGGAGTTGTTGTCAATTTTGTTCTCCTTGGCTTTTGGTGTCTTATTGCCTCTATTGGACTTTTTTCCCTTTCCCTTGTACTTATTGTTGTTCTTCTTTCTCTTCTTGGATTTCTCCTCGGAGTTTGAAGATTTCTCCTCTACCACATTTGCTTCAGTCTCTTTAGTAATGGATTTGTTAAGAGACTCAAATGTCTGTAGTTCATTCAATAGCTGGGTCATGTTGAATTCCAACTTATTCATAATATAGTTGGTGGTGAACGCAGAGAAGGCAGGAGTGAGTGATTCCAGTATGATGCTTACTTGTGTACGCTCATCAATGATGGGCCCATGTATTTCTGCTTAATGCATCACATTAATCATGTGTAAAACTTGTTCACGTACAGAAACACCTTTCTTCATCTTAGTAGTCATGTAGATTCTAGTAGCCTCATGTCTACTTTGATCAGATTGCTGCCCAAACATGGCCTGCAGAGAATCCATTATCTCAAATGCAGTTTCCATGGTTTCATGCTTTGTTCTCAGAACATCATTCATGCTCACAAGCATGTAACACTTTGCCTTATTATTGGATTGAATCCATGCATCATACTTGTCCTGAACATTCTTCGGGGCAGAGGAAGCGGGCTCTTCAAGACTTTCCTCAGTCAGGACAAATTTTTGGTTCTCACAGATTAACATAAGATTTAGATTTGGTTTCCATCTTATAAAATTATCACCATTAAGTTTTTCAAGTGATAGTAAAGTGGTTATAGGATTGCCACCGTTCGACATTATTGAAATAAATAAAAAAAACAATAAAATTATCATTTGAAAAAATATCAATGTTTTGGAAAGTAAACATGATGCATGAATGCAACAATTGAAACACATAAATTAACATTTACTTTTCCACGATAAAACTACCCAACAAATAAAGTGTCGCCTTAAGGTCAGTCAAGTTAAATTCAGATAGCTTATAAGACAATCTTATCTTTATAATTTAAAACTTAAAATAACTCTTTATTTTTGCTTTAAATATAAAGTACCGTTAGTTTGGTCAAGATGTAATTATCCACCACAAAAGCTTAATTACAACTTTGTAAGTGTAACCCATTATTTCAGATTTCATGACCTAACTTATAGAGTGCCGCTTTAGGGTCAGTTAAGCCTAAAATACATCACTTCCTCCTATCTTCGTAAGAAGCCAACCTTGGTATTGATATGTCTAGAAACCTTCCTTAGTGGGACGGAAACAAAGCCGCCTTGAAGCCCTATTCATATCTCACGGTATTGTACTAATAATGCAGACCATAGGTCACATTGAGAGGTTCACCTTCTCCCACTTACTACTTAAAATTAAATGTGTTTTATTAAACTAATCAAAAATTCCAAATTAATTACTAGTTTATTAATAACCCTATAAATGTAATTAATTATAAAAGAGCATGTTTCTATAATTAATGTGATCTAAATAATTACCCATTACATTTATCTAACTTTACTAAAATACTTTTTACATAAATTTGGTTATCTTAAAGGCCTATAAAAAACTATTGCCTTTATTATGGTGTGATTTACCAAGTTTTAACTAATTTAATACTTAGTAGTTTACATGAAATTAATTTCACTAAAAACAATTCATATAAACAAATACGACAATTCTAGATAATCATGTTTCTAAAATATGCATGATTAATGAGAAACTGTGTGGGGTTTCATGAATGACATGTAATTGACTAATGCATGATCATGTTATCAATCAAACATCATTGAACATTTATTTAAATAAATACAATAAATAAATAAATAAAAATAAATGATGAACCGAGTACTAATGGGTATTTCTAAGATTTACAACCATTTGAAAAAATTAGAAATAAAATTGCAATCTAAACCTATGTAGCTTTCAAGACTCTTCAAGAATGCTCCTCCTCTCCTTTAGGCTTTCTTGCTAATCTTTAGGTACTTTTTTTTGCCAAAATTATTAATTAGAAACAAAATTTCTAATTAATTTATTTAATTAAAAATAACTTCTAATTAAATAACAATTTTTGTCATCTTTTTAATTTAGTTGAATTTAAATAATTAAATAATCAAATTCAAATAATTATTTAAACTCAAGACATTAAAATATGTTAACAAACTAAAAGATATTTTATTTTCTAATAAAATAAAATAAGATAATTAAACTTTTAAATTCAAATAATTTAAAAATTAATTAAATAAAAGATACTTTATAACAACTTAGAAATTAGGGTTTTGGGCACCAAATGATGCCCTAGGGCCGACGGCACAAGGAGCCAAGGGCTCAGGATGGGCGGCTGGGCGTGTGAGGCAGCCACGGGGCTTGGGTGTGTGCGCGGGTGAGGCAACCACGTGGTTTGATGCACGCGAGGGTGAGGCAGCCACGAGGCTTGGTGCGTGCGGCTGCAGGAGGCTTGGGTCGTGTGCCATGTTTGGTGCGTGGCTCGGGTCCTCTTGTTTTTCTTTGTGTGCAAATTTTTCAATTTAAATTTCAAGAAATAAAATTACAAAAAATCCTATGCCCTTTATGGCTTACACAATATCTAGAAAAACAATAAAATTCTTGACCCAATAGCACCATATAAATAACGATCCATCATTCAACCTTACATTCAACGAACATATCTATCCATTCAATATAAATATCAACATACATATAACAAATGCAAGAAACCCACACAGTATTTAATATATGTATATATATATGTACAGACTACTCTGATACCAATTGTTAGTATTAAATGATCAAATCAAATGTACGCAGCTGAATATATGGACCCATTTTAATAAATATTAATACCAGTCGGGATCATATACATATATACATATTAAATCACATAAAAATAGATCAGGGATTATCTCTTGTAGCCTATCAAGTGTCCTTGAGTCTTTTTGTATAAATCAATAATCTTTCTATCCAGTATTTTGAAATCTCACACCCTGATCTTCCAGACCAATCCTAAAACACTCAAGGACGTGTGTGGGCACGTAGGATTCAATAGGTTGATTTATGTGACTCCCTAGATGTACTCAATACATGAGATCTAGAGAGTTTTGACAGAGAGAAGGTTTAGAATAGTTTTCAGGTTTAGAGAAAACGATCGCTTTAAAGAGAGAGTTTGATTAACCATTATTATTTGAATATCACGTGTATCAGATTTATAAAGATATTTAATATAATTAAATAATTTTTATTTAATTAAAATTGGTTATATTTTTTCATTTAATTATCTATTTAAATCATATTTTAAAAAATAATTAAATAACTGATTAAACAAATTTATTTGAAATTCAAATTTAAAAGCCCACGGATAAAAACCTTGATGCTAGGTGCTACAAACTATACTATATAGTGGAGGCTTCCAAAAAAAAAACACTGAGGCGTGCGACTGGTTTCTCTCTCCCCATGGTGAGGCGTAAGAAAGCTGGTCAGAAGCCTGGTCTACATTCATCTCCGACGGTTGTCAAATGGGATAATGTACCTCCAGATGAAGTGGCAGAGGAGGTCCCGGTTAGAGAAGAAATTGCGGATGAGTACTTTGCTGATTCAGAGGAGAAGTTTCAAGAGGCTGGGGAGGATATCTTTCAGGAGGGTTGCGTTGAACCTTCGCCTGAGAAAGAGGCTGATTCCCGGAAATGGGTGAATGAATCGGGAGAGACTGACTTTCAGGAATTGGCTAAAGAAAAGTGGGCTAACTTTCAAGGGAACCTTATAGCTAATGGTGGAGTTCGGCTCAACTACGAGGAGCCGATGATTCGTGAAGGGATACGAATAGCTCAGATTGATGTAGAGGAGGTTGAAGTAGAGGCATCGTTTTGGAAATCTGCGCTGGTTTGTGTTGTGTTAGGAGCGAACCCCCCTCTAGCAGTCTTTGAAGGTTTTATTAATCGGATATGGGGGAATCTGGGTATAGAACGAATAGCCCGAATGAATGCGGGTTATACTCTTGTCAAGTTTAGGGATGAAACAACTAGGGATTTGGTTTTGGAAGCAGGAGTGGTTCATTTTGATAGGAAACCAGTCCTTTTGAGGCCATCGTCGACTGACTTAGAAACTATGAAGGTGGTGAATTCAGTCCCTGTTTGGATGAGGCTTCCTAATCTTGGCCTTCAATATTGGGGTTTAAAAAGTCTGAGTGCTCTTGTTAGCACTATAGGGAAACCTATGATGATGGATAGGGTAACGAAGGAAAAATCAATGGTAAAATTTGCTAGGGTCCTAGTGGAGGTGGAGATTACTGATAGAGTACCTCACTCAATTAGTTTTATCAATGAGAGAGGCCAACTGATGGAACAAGCTATAGAATTTGAATGGCTTCCCACTAGATGTTCTTGTTGTAAGGGTTTAGGCCACACTGCGTCAAGCTGTAAAAGTGCTTAGGAAGTAGTTTGGAGACCAAAACAGCAGAATACAGTCTCGGGCACAGGGGGTATTAAAGGGGTTATGGCCTAGAAGGAAGCAAATAATGAGAATAAGATAGTGGCAGACAATCAAAATGATGATGGGAATGAAGTTGAGGGTACTGAGCTGGTACACCAGGGAGGTTCGAAGGAGCTAGAAACTGTAACTAATAAGGAAATAAATGAGGCTGGCTGTTCGACGGATGAGAAGGGGAAAACATGGTCTATACCAAGGAAAGTGGGGGGTCTGAGGAAGAAAATCACCACAGATCATACCATGAAAGCTAATAAGTTCAGTGTTTTGCAGGAGAGAATTGGTTTGGAAGTTAATAAGGATTCACATCTTCCTCATATTTCTAATGGAGGGGTGTAATCTTTTATGTTGGAATATAAGGGGTTTAAATAAGAGAAATAAGCAACAAGCTTTGTTACAGTTTTGTTCTGTTCATAAAATAGGTATGGGTAGTTTCCTGGAAACGAAGCTACACAGCAGTAAAATTGATGAGATGATGAATGAGGTTTTTGTGGGCTGGAACTGGTATAGTAGTAAGGCTATTGAAGGGCGTATATTACTGGTTTGGAATCCGGATTTGATTAAAGTGGTGGTTGTTCTGGAGATGGATCAGCTGGTTACTTGTGAAGTGCTAATAAAGGGAGTTAGACAGGATGCTACTCTTTCATTTGTGTATGGCAGTAACTCTTTGGAAGAGAGGAAAAAGCTTTGGGCTCAGCTTCAGATCTCTAATTCTAACTCTAGACCTTGGCTGGTTGCAGGGGATTTTAATGCAGTTTTTTAGTATGATGATCATAGTGGAGGTAGGCAGATCTCAGCTTTAGAAGTGGAGAACAGTAGGCAATGGAAGGCTTGTTCTCATTTGACCGAATTAAGATCCAGTGGTTCTTTATTCACCTGGTCAAATAAGCAAAAAGAAGGCCTAAGAATTTTTTCTAGACTTGATAGAATATTTGTTAATGAAGTGTGGATAGACTTATATCCTGATTCTGAAGGCCGGTTTAATTGGGATACAATATCAGATCACTGCTATTGTATCATAAAAGCTGTCCATTTCCAAGTTTTAGGGGTAAAACCTTTTAGATACTTTAATATGTGGGATAAACATCCTGATTTTAGGAGGACTGTAATGTGTAACTGGTCTAAACCGGTTGATGGTACTGGTCTGAAGAAGATTCTGCAGAAGCTCAATAGACTAAAGTCTACCTTGATTCAATTCAACAAAAACCAGGTGGGGGATGTGGGTCAGAATTATGTAGCTGCTAAACAGAATTATGAATCAGCTCAACTATCACTTCAACAAAATTCGGGTTCGAGTTTATTACATCAAAAAGACGAAGAGGCAGCTGCTGAGTTTGCTAGAGTTTCCAGGGTTTATGAAAATTTCTTGAGACAAAAAAGTAAGAATAACTGGCTGAGATTTGGAGATGAAAACACAGCCTTCTTTCATGCTAGTCTGAAACAGAGGAGAATGAGGAATCGAATTACAAGTTTTACAAATGATGAGGGTCAAGTTATAGAGAATCCTTCTGAGGTCATAGATCATTTTCATAGTCATTTTAAGGGATTTCTGGGCAGGAGTGTTACTCCAGATGAACGGGTTGATCTGAGTTGTTTCCATCAGGAATCAGTTTTGACAGTGGACCAACAGATTAGTCTAATACAGCCCTTCACTAAAAAGGATGTTCAGAGAGCTATGCTTAGTATTCCTTCAACCAAGAGTCCTGGCCCCGATGGTTATGGCTCGGGTTTCTGTAAGTCTCTCTGGAAGGAAATTGGTGATGAAGTTACAGAGGCGATTCTGATGTTTTTTGAAAATGGTGCTATTCCGAACTCTTTGAATGGAACAATCTTATCCCTTATTCCTAAGATTGCTTCCCCATCTATGGCCACTGATTATCACCCTATAGCTTGTTGTAATACACTGTATAAGTGTATTTCAAAGATGATTTGTTTCCGTTTGGCTAGGGTGCTTTCGTTGATAATTCATCAGAATCAAGGTGCGTTTGTCCAAAATAGACAGCTTGCTCACAAAATCTTAATTCTTCAGGATATATTGCATGGGTATTCCAGGAAGAATATTTCGCCCCGCTGTGTTATAAAAATCGATCTTAGTAAGGCCTATGACTCGGTTGATTGGAAGTTCATGGAGGATATTTTGAACGCGTTCTGTTTCCCTGGTAAATTTATTCGCTGGATTATGAAGTGCTTGACGGGAACATCCTTTACGCTCCTTTTCAATGGTAGATTACAAGATCATTTTGAAGGGAAGAAAGGGTTGAGGCAGGGTGACCCTATCTCTCCGCTGCTTTTTTTTCTAGCAATGGAGTATCTTACCAGAATATTGAGTCAAGTATCTAAGCATAAAGAATTTCGATTTCATCCTCTTTGTAAGAATTTGCACCTGGTTAATTTGTGCTTTGTGGACGATCTTATTTTGTTTTGCAAGGGGGAATATGAAATCTGTTCAGATTCTTTTTGATGGTTTTAAGAAATTCTATCGTAGCTTTGGTTTGGAGGCTAATTTGAGTAAATCTCAAGTATATTTTGGGGGAGTGGCAGCTGAGATTAAAGTTGATATTCTTAGGTCAGTTGCTCTTGGTGAGGGGCAATTTCCTCTGAAATATTTGGGGATTTCTCTAAGGCCTGCACGATGGCTGATAGCTGATTGTGGTGAAATTCTCAAGAAAATTCATAATAGACTCCATGTGTGGGCTAGTAGGCATCTTTCATTTGCGGGGAGAACCAAATTGATATACTCTGTGTTGCATGGTATTCACAATTATTGGATGAACATCTTCTTGCTTCCTATTAGTGTGGTTCATGAAATAGATAGACTTTGTTGCAACTTTCTTTGGGGGGAGAGGAAAAATCGAAGCAAATTTCACTGCTCCTCATGGTCCCAAGTTTGTCTGCCGAAAGTAATGGGAGGTCTGGGGTTCAAAGAAGGCTGTTTTTGGAATAAAATCCTCTTGGCTAAATACCTTTGGGCTTTATCTTCAAAGCAAGATGTCCTTTGGGTGAAGTGGATAGATGGAGTCTATTTAAAAGGTAAATCTATCTGGGATTACCATCTGAAATCAGATGTTTCTTGGTATTGGCGTAAGATTTGTTATTTGAGAGAGGATTTTTCTGGCAAGGTTTTGGAAAGTGCGGCTCCTCATGGTGCTCTAATTTTGCATCAGCTGTATAGCAACATGCTGAAGCAGGATCAGGTGGGGTTTGCCAAGGCTGTTTGGAGTAGTTATTCTGTGCCGAGACATCGTTTTATATTATGGCAGGCGGTTCTTGGGCACCTTCTAACGAGAGATAATCTGGCCCGTTGTCACATTGTGATTGATTCTGTGGCTTGTCCTCTGTGTGAAAGAGATGAGGAATCACATAGTCATTTATTTTTTGACTGTATTTTTTCTCAAAAAGTCTGGGACCTGTTAAACAGCTGGTTAAGTGCTGTTATGTGGCCGAACCAGTGGATCAATTGGAAGCTCTGGCTGAACGGGAAACCAAAATCAGTGATGCACCGCATTTATTTAGCTTGTCTAGCTGCATCAGTGTACCATATCTGGTGTAACAGAAACTTGTGTTTTTTTTCGCATATGTCGTACACTCCCCACAACATAGTTACGATGATTAAAAGGAATATAAAGAGTAGATTACAGGGTAGAATTAGTCATAAAGAATTGAGCAAGAATTGTAGTCTTTATGATTTTGTTCAGCTGATTTAAGCTGCTGTGTGGTTGGTTTTTTGTAATCTGGTGGTTGTAATTTGTTTGGTGCAATATAATTTCTCCTTTTCATCAAAAAAAAAATATATACTATATGGTGTGTGTCGCCCAACCCTATTAAGGTTGCCCTAATTTTCTCATTTGTTTATTTAATCAACTTTAAAAACAAGATATTTATTCCAACATAAATATGAGATAATTTAAAATTAACTTTATCTTAAAATATCAGTATTAAATTAAATAAATAAATATCATATTATAAATAAGATATTTATTATTTTCTATCATTATATTAATCCAAACAAGATTAATATTAATTTTAACATATAGTTTTTCAAAATAAAAATTATATAGTTAAATAATTAATTATTTCACAATTATTCAATTACCCATAATTATCAAATAATTATTTTCTTGCCCTAGAAAATGAATTCTTTTGCAACTTAGTCATTTCTCTTAACAAATCTTTCTTTTGACATCTTTACCCTTGAAAGTGTAGGACAGAGGTGATCCGGGGACCATGGACCTATAATACGAAGCTCCAATAAACCATATTATTAATTAAACTCTTTAATATAATAATCTTATTTATTAATTCCATGATTACTCTACTATAAATATGGAATTGCACTCTAAGTATTTATAGAATTATATTTACAGAGTTTTCTCTAGTAGTCCATTGATATAATCAATATGTGTAGTTTTATCCTTCATTATTGGTTCGTTAATTAGAGCTGGTCAAAATTAGTGTTTTACCCTTCTAATTACCTCTTGATCCTTAAGTACCATTAATTCACTAGCGAATAATTAATCTATAATCTAATTATAGATTTGAGCTCAATAACTATTCAGTTCTAGATTCAACCCTTAAGGGAACCAATATTCGATCTGTTAGGAAAGCATGGATTCCTATATTGTAATTCATGTTCCCAGCCATCCATGCTATTGAATCTCCAAAACAAAAGTCATTAGCCTCATTATTCTAAGAGACCTTAACGAGTGAATCAGAAGATCCAATAACATAAATAGGAGTTCATGAATACTCAGGACTTAGACTGATCTACAAATGATCATCTGTTATGACAAGAATTAAATCCTTATGTCGAACGAAGAGTTTATAAAGATAATCAATCCTCATCGGTCCTGTCATATATAATCTCTATTATATACAACACCCTTACTAAGATGTCAATCCACATTAGTAATCCAAATCTAGATTACTTGCATCTCGTATGCTTAGCAAACCGTACTAGTAACAATTCATTAAAGATTCCTTACTTTAATATGTTACTGACTATTTTATTCATTATATATGATCTTAATTCTCTCGTACTAATACAAGATCATATTCTCGTGAATGAATAAGGAATTTTTTTGATATTATTATATAATTAATTTGAACAATAATTATAACTGTAACGCCCTACTGCCTTAGAGTCGTTAGTAAGTGAGTTTAAAACGTGCAATTAACTCGCTAATCAAGGATTTAGTTCAAAAGTGTAGCTAAACTATAATAAAAATCACATAATTTGAACATGTAACCATTCATTGAAAATTGTAAAACGTTTAACATTTGGGATCCCAAAATACTGTTTAGAAATATTTACAACTCAAAATATAATTAAAGTCGACTAAACGAAAAAATCTGGTTTAATACAAGACATCTCCCAAAAATACCCCTGGCCGTGGCAGCCAGGCAGGCCAAACATGTACACGTCGCTTCACACTCTCCGTGCTCATGGTTGGTCGACCTTCCCCTTTCCCTTACTTGCACCATAGAGCACCCGTGAGCCGAAGCCCAGCAAGAAAACTCAACACAAGCAAACAACATATGCATATCTATCATTCAGCATATAGTAAAACTGCCAATAGGCTAAACACACACAGCCATGTCGTCCCAGGTACTTTACCAGGCCTTGGGTTCACGGTCTACACCGTGAAGATATCCTAGGTATCCTATAGGGGTCTCACCCTGGCAACTCGCACTTCGCGTGCTTAATGCTGCTCCCGGCCCCTTGCCATACTCGGCCTTCGCCGTTCCCAACCCTCGCCGTTCCAGGCTCTCACTGTACATTTACAGATATGTAACACATAACATAAACTTAAAAAACACTTAAACAAATACTAGCATAAGCATTAGGGCTATGCCCTGCACCATAATCACATAGGGTCATGCCCTGCAATACAAACTATAGGGCCATTCCCTGCTCTATGGGTACAATAGTTTTCTTACCTGTGTCCCGAGCTTTCCGAGCACCGATCTCCCGAGCACAGTTCCCTAGTCCGAGCCTCACTGAAAACCTATTCACAACATCCATCCATCAAGTTCTAATCCATTAAATAACTTTGGGTTATAATTCTAATCTCCAAGACCTTGAATTCTATCAATCCGGGTGATAAAATCCATCCCGAGCCTTAACTTTTGGATTCTCGAGCCTAAAACCTCCTTGGGGTCCAAAAACCCACTAAGCGCCACGGCCCCAAGATCCCATGCCGCGGCCCGCCTCAACCAGAAGCCCCAACCCCCAGAACAGGCTATGCACGCCGCGGCCCAATCTATGGTGTGTCATGACCCGCCCTTCTTCCTGGCCTCCCAAGTGTTCTAGAGGGTCGCGGCTTAGCAAGAACAATGCTATGGCCCAACCCTTCGAACCCAGAAAAATCCTCCATTTTCACCACCAAAACAAAGCCAATTTACCCCAAAATCATTCGAACAATCCAATTCAATCACCACAGAAGTTCTATTATGGTCTCAGCAACAAAACCTAACAAGAAGCTAGCTAAAAACTTCATCAAATCCCAAACTAAATCTTCAATCCTCAAAGACTTAATAAAACTAAAACCCAACCAATAACTTACATAATTTAATGGTTAGAATCATAGTTTAAAGCTTACCTTAGCCTTTGCTTGAATCCACAAGTTGAAACTTAACTAATCCCCAAGTTTAGAGCTCCAATTCCTATCTTAATCTTCAAAGTTTCCCCTTGGTATGGTTTAGAGAAAATGAGAGAGAGAAAAGTGTTTGGGTCGGTTTCCTAGTTTCTGAATGCTTCCTTAGTTTTGTCTTACTTAACCAAGTCACTCAAGTTACCTTCAAGGCTCGAGGTACCAAAAATGTCCCCGAGGGGAAAATGGTAAATTTCCCTGATATTCCCTCCTAAACGTTCTAACTTCAAATATATCCCCAAATATTTATTTTCATAACCCGATAACCCCATAAAACATCTAATGCTCGGAATACCCCTTGGCTCGCTCCGAGTCGGGTATTCGACCCCGTTGTGACTTTCTAGCTAAACTGCTCCCTAGGACTGTCTCGGATCGTGGAACACGAATATGTCACAATATTCACAATTATTACATTTATTCCCTCAACGGGATAAAGTTACAAATATGCCCCTAATAACCAAACGGGGCCCACATGCATATTTAATTCACTTAAACATGCATTTCTAATCACATAATTATCAAATTCATACATTAACATAATAAACCACTTATTGCCCTCCAGGCACGCTAATCAATGCCCTAACCCTCATTAGCAAATTTGAGACGCTACGATAACATTCAAATATAATAAAATTGTACTTTTATTTAAACCTAATAAAATCTCTTTACATGCTTTTAGGGCATTAATCCTAACAATATAATGAATAAAATGGTCAGTAAAATATTAAAGTAAGGAATCTTTAATGAATGGTTACTAGTGCGGTTAACTAAGCATATGGGATGCGAGTGATCTAGATTCGTATTATTGATGTGGGTAGATATCTTAGTGAATGTGCTGTATATAATAGATATTAAATATGACAAGACCGATGATAATCAATTATCTTTATAAACTTTCCGTTTAACATAAAGATTTAATTCTTATCATAATAAATGATCATTTGTAGATCAGTCTAAATCCTGAGTATTCATAAACTTTTGTTTGTGTTTATTGGATCTTTTGATTCACACGTTAATGTTTCTTAGTATAACGAGGCTAATGACTTTTGTTTTGGAGATTCAATATCATGAGTGGCTGAGAACATGATTTACAATAATGGAATCCATACTTTCCTAACGAATCGTATATTGGTTCCCTTAAGGGTTAATTCTGGAACCTAATAGTTTTTGAACTCAAATCTATGATTTGATTATAGATTCATTATTCGCTAGTGATTTATTGGTACTTAAGGATCAAGAGGTAATTAGAGGGGTAAAACAATAATCTTGACCAACTCTAATTAACGAAGCAATAAATGGAGGACAAAACTACATTTATTGATTATATCAATGGACTACAAGAGAAAACTCTGTAAATATAATTATATAAATACTTAGAGTGCAATTCCATATTTATAGTGGAGTAATCATGGAATAAATAAATTAGATTATTATAGTAAAGACTTTAATTAATAATATGGCTTATTGGAGCTTTGTATTATAGGTCCATGGTCCCCAGATCATCTATGTATGTCCTACACTTTCAAGGGTAATGATGTCAAAAGAACGATTTGTAGATAGAATTACTTAATTACAAAGGAATTAATTTTCCAAGGCAAGGAAATAATTATGTGATAATTATGTGTAATTGATTAATTATGAATTAATTAATTATTTAACCATATATTTTTTATTATGATTAATAATTATCTTATTTTGAATAGATATTTATTTATTTATTTAAAACTGATATTTTAAGATAAATTTAATTTTGAATTAATTGATATTTATTTTGGGATAAATATATTGTCTTAAATATTAATCAAATAAAAAAAATGAGAAAATTAGGGAAAACCCTAATCTGGCTCCACACAGGGATATTTCCTATCACTGGGATTTAAATTTTGAATTTCAACTAATTTGATTATTTAATTTTATATATTTAAGTATTCTTTTTTAAATATGATTTAAATTAAATAATTAAATAGGTTATAACTGATCAATTTTAATTTAAATATAATAACTATTAATTAAATTAGTTAATTCTCTTTATAAACCTGAAAAAGAAGCGATACTTTTCAAGAAGTGGTTTTCATAGACTGTCAAACTCTCTCTCTGAAAATAAAGCAATATTTTTTTCTAAACCTAAAAAAACTATTCAATACATCTTCTCTCAATTAAACCTCTCTAGAACTCATGTGTTGAGTACATCTAGATAGTCCTAAATCAACCTTTTTAATCCTACGTGTCCACACACGTCCTTGTGTTTTTGAGGATTGGTTTGGAAGATCAAGGTGTGAGCTTTCAGAATCTGGATTGGAAGATTGTTGATTTATACAAAAATATTTGTGGATACTTGATAGACTTTAAGAGGTAATATCTAATCTATTTGTATGTGATTTAATATATCTATATATGTATGATCCTGGTTGGTATTAACAAATTTTAAAAGACTCCATTCCGCTGCGTATCTCTAATTTACACTTTGAATACCAACATTCCTATGTCAGACGGTGTTGTGGGAAATACCAATTGTCGAGTGTAGGAACTCGGCGCCACTACTCGAGGCCACCAAAAAGCTGCTAGAAAATCTTGTGGTGGCCCAAGGAAACAGTGATGAACACCTGGCGCTCTCTCTAGGCCTGAGGACAAAGCTCCTAAACCTGAGGGACTATCAGATCAAGAAGACAGGAGGACCCCTAAGTTAGTCCTCAGAGCGTGGCCTCACTTAAAGACATCCATGCCTAAAATAGGGGCTAGACTTGTTGGGAGGATACTACACTTCGAGGAGCCTTGGTCGAGCTTTATAGAGCTTCATTATCCTCTTGATGAGCTTAATTAGTTCTCTAATGACTGACACATGTCTAATTATGAAATCACGAACAATATTTACCCTCCAAGTCTTCAGACATTGGAGACTTAATCTAGGGGGAATAATTTCAAGGGTCCTCGAGAGGTGGCTCTTGAACTCTTCATGACGTCATACTCGAAGAAAACAGAACCACGTGTTGGATCCCAATTGCTTCACCCATCAATCAGTGCAATTAATGAGGAGTCCGTTCCACTCCCAAGACGTCTAATCCATACCTAAAGTGTCATTTTGCCCTATATCTGAGGCTACCTTTTCCCATGATAATAATCACGATCTGTGCTTTGGTAATCGTGATCGTTCAATCACGCTCGAGTGCCTACCTTGTAGGTGATCAACGACCGAGATAGAGCTGCTTCCACCCCAAGTTCTTTGAGTATAAAACTCAAGAACTGCCCTTTACACAGTTACCTTGGTTATTTGAAATTCAAAAAAGTATCAGAGCTCTCAAACTCATCCCAAAGTCTTACCACTTCCAGAACCTGAAACCTTCACCAATATCTGTGTCTCCGACGACCTGGATGATTGGAGAGAACCCTCGTTCTTCTGGTTGAACAACAAGAAGCACTTCCTGGTTTGTACGCGACACAATACCTTCAGGCGCTTCATATTGATTAAGTAACTTTGGCCTGTTCTTATTTTTAAGTTATGGTTTGTGGAATGTGTGGTTGCAGTCTTATGTCTTTGAAGTTGGCATTTAGAGGTCTTTTTGACCTCTTTCTAGTCATTTTAGGCTCGTTTTGACATTTAAAAGGGTCACAATGGCATGTTTCATGCTTTATGCATTCTTTTTCGTGCCTCTGGGCATTTGATCGAATTCTGGAAAATTTCCAGATTCCAGGGAGGTTCATGAACTCCGGTGGTGTTCTTCAGCACCAATATGTTGGTTCCGAGGAACCCCAGTCCCTTAGCATTCTTTCTCTTCCATTTCCTGAGAAGTGGTTTCAGGATCTCTCGTTTTGACCTATTTTCCTTCTGATCAAGGTGCTAATTGCTTAGTTTTGTTTCAGATATCTGAGGAGTTACATCACCTCCACCAACAAGGATTTTACTACTTCAACACAAAAAATCTTGGAGATGACTCGGAATGCGAGACAACTCCACAATAAAAGGAAGCAGAAGGCTGCAGAGCAGAGTAGGACCCTCATAGTGAGGGAAGACTATGCTATGGCGGTACAGAGGCCTGTCTGAGTTGGCATCTCAGAGGAAGAAGCCAATATGGGTCCCTTGCCAAGGGACATAACATATACCACCGATGACTTCGAGGCGGAGGAGCTCTTGAGCAAGCTAAGGTACCAGGGATCTCTTAACAAAATCTTCTCCCACCACAGAGTGGATACACAGGACATGTTGGTGCCCTTGTTACGGGAGAGTGAGAGGTTACACGAGAGCATCAACGACCTTAGAGCATGGAGCACCTCTCACCTCCGTACAGGAGCCACGGTACCGCTCCACTAGTACTATGTTGACTTTTTGAAGTTCGTTAGCATAGCTCCCTTCCAGCTATCCCTAAATTGATATCGGGTGATATCAGGGTTGTTCATTCTATACATGAGGTAGAACTATCTCGCCCATTCTCCGGCAGAGATCCTCTATGCCTACAGCTTCTAAGCCTGACCGAAGAAGGATAATCGCGACGAGTACTATACTTTGATGAAGTATATGTACTTGGGTTTGTCCTACAAGGCTTCGAGTAACAACGAGAGCCACGTTGAGACTAAAAAGACTAATTTTTCTGGACAAGTGGCTTCCCCACGCAGACAATCCCACCTTACTCCTGGAATTCGCAAGGGTTGGTAAGTTTCACCTCGAAGTTCGATAAGTTGTCCTCCTTTTGTGGATGGTCCTTAGGAGTTGAGTTTTTTGCAGGAACTTTCTACTGCACGCATCACATGGATGCCTACCACGAGAGGTTCCAAAAGGTGCAAACCCTCCCTGATGAGGAGATGAGTCTCACCTTCCTAGTCACAGAAGCTCACCTGCGCCAGTGTAGGCTTCTGCAGGAGGGTCAACGCATAAGCTCCATGAGCCTGTCCAGCTTCCGCGACTCGAAGAAATCACTGGAGGATTCCAAGCTTCACACGAAGTACGTGGAGGGGCAGGCAATCCTTTGGTACAACCAGAGGATCTGCGAGGAGCACGTGGAGATTATTCTCACCACACAGGCCACTGCCGAGGCCCAAGAGGATGAGAAGCTTGAGGCAGTGCTCGAGGCAGGGATAAAGTCATCTTCCAATTAAGGTAAATCCCCATAACCTTTTATCATGTTAAGCATGTAGGGGAGGGAGTTTGTCCCGACCACACATGGGTTTCTCCATCACTCCTCGAGTGCGAGCAGGTCTCGAAGTGTCAATGGATGGAGGAGGATTTTTAGGATTACCAGGACCTTATCGATGTTTTCCTTCGCCATCCGAAGAGAAAAATTTCCTCCTGAGGATTCGTGCCTCTAGAAGAGGTGACGTCCATGCACACCAGGTGGTTTTGCCAATACGAGACCAACACCATGCAGGAGATGGGCCGACTTATCCGTGAGTTTATCCACTTAGTTCTTCACCCGAGGGAGCCTTATAGCAGTGGGGCTCCTGAGGAGATTCTATAAACTTGCATGCATTTGTCATTTTATGCTTTATTAATCCATCTTTCCTTCCTTCCAAGTAATAACAAGGTTCTTTCTATTCCATAAATCATGGGCATGTACGACTTAATCCAAGAAAAATTCCAAAGGGTATCGGGGCCCTCTCAAATGATCTGGAACTTGCAGCAGTGGTTTTTGCACTAAAGGTGTGGCAACACTACTTGTATGGAGAGAAGTGTGAGATATACACGGATCATAAGAGTTTGAAATACTTCTTCACCTAGAAGGAATTGAACATGAGGCAGACACATTGGTTAGAGATGCTAACGGATTATGATTGTGAGATCTTCTATCACCCAGGGAAAGCCAACGTGGTAGTAAATGCATTAAGCCGAAAGGGTCCGGGACAATTGTATAGTGCTAGGCAGATATCCAGGGAGTTGGCTGAGGATATGACTAGAGCAAGTATTGAGCTAGTGGTGGGACAATTAGCCTACATTACCCTGTAATCTACTCTTTTATAGAAGATCTAGGAGAAGCAGTTGAGTGATCCATAACTGGGAAAGATTAGAGGGGACGTCCTAGCTGGAGTAGCTAAGGACTATATAGTGTCAGACATGGGCTTATTGAGATACAAGGATCGAATTTGCGCTTTGATGGACACTGGGATCAGACGAGAGATTCAGTATGAATCTTATACTACCCTTTATTCTCTACATCCAGGCACCACAAAGATGTACCAAGATCTAAAAGTTTTATATTGGTGTCCTGGGATGAAGAGGGACATGACTAAGTATGTGGCAAAGTGTCTTACCTGTCAGTAGGTCAAGGCAAAGCATCAGAGACCAGCAGGGCTGTTGCAGCCTCTGGCTATCCCAGAGTGGAAATGGGAGGACATCACGATGAATTTCGTGGTAGGAATTCTCAAGATAGTGGACCACCATGATTCAGTCTGGGTCATCGTGGATCGATATAAGAAATCAGCTCATATTACTAGTGAGGATGAATTATACGGTTGACCAGTATGCAGATCTCTATATGAGAGAGATAGTATTCCTTCATGAGATTCCATGGTATATCGTGTCTGATAGGGACCATATCTTTACTTCTAAGTTTTGGGGAAGTCTACAGAAGGCGATGGGTACACAGATGAAGTTCAATACAACTTATCTTCCTCAGACCGATGGTTAGTCTGAGAGGACTATCCAGATATTGGTGGAAATATTGGACTTTGAAGGGTCCTAGAGTAAATATTTGCCTCTAATAGTGTTTCCTTATAACAATAGCTACCAATTGACTATTGGAGTGGCACTTTATGAGATGTTGTATGGTAGGAAGTGTAGATCGCCCGTTCACTGGGATGAGATGGGTAAGAGGAAATATTTGGGTCATGAGGTAGTTCAGAGGACCACTAAGGCTATGGAAAAGATTAGGGTTCGAATGCCTATGTCTTAGAGTAGACAGAAGAGTTATTTAGACCCAAAGCGGAGGAATGTTGAGTTCCAAGTGGGAGACTATGTCTTTCTTAGGGTTTCACCATTGAGAAGGGTAAAGAGATTTGGGAAGAAGGGCAAGCTAAGCCCTAAGGGGCCAATATGGCAAATTATGGAAATTGTGTGTTTATGTGGTATATATGTGTGTCATTATATGATTATGTGAGTTATATTATGATATGAGTATATATGCATGTTTAGGTGTATTAAATATGCATGTGGGCCCATTTCTTATTGGAATGGAAATTTTCATAATTTGGCCCGTTACAGGTATATTGAGAATATATGTGTTATATGTGTGAAACCACTATATTATGTAGATATATTTGGGTTACCCAGCATGAGATGATCCTAGAGAGCAAGTTAGCGGGAAAGTCACAACGGGACCTAATACTTGACTCGGGGTGAGTCAAGAGGTATTTTGGGTATCTAGTACATTACTGGGTTATCGGGTAAAGGGAATAAATATTCGAGGATGTATTTGGAGTTAGTGAGATTAGGAGGGAATTTTGGAGATTTTGACCATTTTTCCCTCGGGGATGTTTTTGGTACCCCGAGCCTCGGGATTCGCTTAAGGTTACTTATAGTCTAAGTAATCTCACTAAAACACAAACACTTTTATTCGACGATTCTTTCTCTCTCTCTCTCTCTCATCTTGTTGGTGAATTTTGAGGAACCTAAGGGAATCAATAGCAGAAAAACTTGGGAAATTGAAGGCTTGGGTTAAGATTGGATTTGCTCCAGCTAGAAGGATAGAAATCACAGTTGAGGTAAGCTGCAAATCCCTATTTTTATTGAATTTTTTTTTGCTTCTTAAGTGTTCTTGAGCTAGAAGGATAGTAACATTAACCTTAGTTACACATTTATAACCAAATGACTTGATTAGCGAGTCTGACACTGTTTAAAGTACACAATGTAATAGTCCTGGATTAGGAGGACGTTACACTTGAGGTAGTGGAGCCGCCACAATGTGGGGAGCATAAGGATCCTCTTCCTCGAAGCCGGAGTCGTGACCTTGTCTCTGGGCCATCTTCGGTATTATCCTTTTCATACTCTTGAATTATGTGCGGAAGGGGTCATGATTTTTATTGGCACTCTATGCCAGGTGTTCTGTCCTCTAAGCATTAAGGTCGTCTCTTAGGTCCGATTGTTGTCTCACAGGATTGTCCTCGGGAGCTGTCCTAACCCTGTGAGCGTTCAAGTCACCTCGTAGCTTCGGCTGTGCTTGGTGGAGACCATCGTCCTCAGGGTTTCCTACTTCTGTTTCCCCCTCGGAATCAACATATTCGTTATTGACCGAGACATTGATTCCTTGTCCTCAGTTGGCAGAGATATTTCTCTTGTTGGCCCCCTGACTAGGGTCTCTATGATTTTGGCGAGGTGCCGATAGGGCACCACCTCCACGGCTAACGCAATCTGTCACAATGCGCCTTGGAGGAACACCCTGGGCTCCGTGAATGCTCACAACCTAACAGTGTCCTTGGGCCCCACGCCCTTGGTTATCATTGACCTTCTTCGGGGTCTGAATGGGCTCGGAAGCTCGGCGAGTTCTCTTATGTCCCTAATGCTCTATAAAGCTCGGCCAGGGCTCCTCAGAGTATAGTATGCTCCCAGCAAGCTAAGTCCCCTGTTTTAGGTGTGGATGTCTCCAAGTGAGGCCATACTCGAAGGATTAACCTAGGGGTCCTCCTGTCTTCTTGATCCGATAGTCCTCTAGGTCTAGGAGTTTTGTCCTCGAGCCTAGAGAGAGCTCCTGGTGTCCATCACTTTATCCTTGGGCCACTACAAGACTGTCTGATAGCTTTTTGGGTGCCTCGAGTAGTGGCACCGAGTTCGTACACTCGCTAATTGATATTTCCCACAATGGCCCCTTACACGGGAGAATGTCCAGCCGCACCTTGACAGTGTCAGAAGCATGTCTCCTATAAAGTTGATGGGCTGCAACCTATGAATTGGGCCCCTGCAATACACCTGGGCCCACAGTCTTTATTAGAACATTCAAAGGGGTTAAATAGTAATTAACTCCCCAAATAATTAAGGAATATTTTTAAATAATGATATTAATGACCTTCAGCCCCTATAAATAGGGCCAGGATACCAATGAAAAAGGGTTCACCAATTTTGTACTCAGAGCAATATATACGTTGCCTGAGAAACCCCCATAAAATCTGGCCATCTCAAGCTTTAAGAACTCTAATACTACAAAATCGTGGACTAGGGTTATTTTATAACTTGAACCACATAAAACCTTGGTGTTTATCTTCATTATTTTCTTTATAGTTCTTTTATTAAGTTGATAGCGAAAAAGGCAGTCAACACCCCTAAAGTAGTCATGGAGGGGGAGAGTTGCACTAGCTAAGATGTGGAAGCGCGACGAGGCACTGAAGACACCACCAGGAAGGTTTACGTGCTGGTCGGCTAGAGGAGTGACCATGTTTATTCCCCTGATTTTGTACTTTTCAGGGTACTCCTTGAGGAGACTGCTCAAGAAGGTGCTGGCAGGGACAAGATTCCAAGTTACATTTCTCCTCTTGCGAGGTCCGTATTTAGCATAAAGTCTTATGGTGTTAGTCACCTGCTCTTGCTGTTGTTGTTGTTGTTGCTACTGCTGCTGCTGCTACTGCTGTTGAGGTTGCTATTGTTGTTGTTGTCCATTGGCGCGTGCCTCGTGACTTGAGGGTCAGCTGCTCTTAGTTGCCTTGTTGTTTGTTTAACTCTGGCCATACCTGGGGAACAAAAAGCAACAGTTACAACCTCTTCAACAAATGAAGACCTGCTCATTGCCCTCCCTCTGGTCGGAAGTCCAATCGGGAGTGAATCAACAAAGTCAGGGTGGATAATATAAGTCCAATTATTAGGAAGGAATTTCCTTATTCCTTGGTGTAGTTCCTCAACCATCTGGTGATAATCCTGGTTAAGAACAAATTGAAAATCATAATGAGAGTACTCACCATTGATCAGAAGGTTCCAGAATATTGTGATTAAGATCAATGTCTAGTCGACTCCATTCCACTTTGTTGACCAGCATTTGTAGTAAAGACGAGTCTATGGAATAATGACTTCCCCAATGATCATGTGCATAGATCTAGTTACAAGTAAAGGGGAAGTGAGCTATTCGACTAGCTTATGTGTGCCTAAGAAGTGTGTGTTGCTCGAATAACACAATTTTACATTCGAGCAGAGGCTAGAGAAAATCCAAAAGACAGTTAAAAATTTAAAAACTTTTCACTTACCTTTTGGGGGGAAATTTCCCACCATTTTTTTTCCAAAAATTAGTAAGTCAAATTCTCATCAATTTTTAGATTTTATTAGTATTAACACACGATCAAGTGGAACCCAAAGCCTAAAAGTCATTTTCCTACTTCCCAAACATACATTTTCATTGAAAATCATTGATTTTGGCAAAGAAAAGCAAAAAATTTCATAGATTGCTTAAGAACATAGAAAATCTAAAAGTTCAATACCATCTAGAAAGTAGTTAAATCAAAGCAAGAAGTAACAAAAGTAAAGAAAATATGATCGCAAGATCAGAAAAATTACTGTATTGAAGATTTTGATGTTGGATCATGAGTAAAAATCGAATTTGGGGTATGGAGAGTGAAGAACAAAGCTTTAGTGTTGAGAGGATTTCAGAGAGAGAAATTGAGGAAATTTTGAAAGCTTAAAGAATAAAGAGGAGAAAGGCAGGGCTATTTATAGGTCCATGTCTTGCACGCGAGTAGCTAACGTCATAGGAGAAAATTAATCATGAGTTTTTGGGTTGATGTGACGTCAGACGTATGGAAAAGTGAAACGTTGCTTACATTTTCCAAAAAAGTACCATCATTGCTGCCTCGAAACATGGTGTCAGAAGGCTAAGGGAACTTAAAAGATTATTAGTTACCTTACCAAGGAGGTGCGATCATTTCCTTTTTAAGTGATGCTATGAATTTTAATGTGTAAGAATCTGAAGTAGTGCCAGCCGAATTGTACCATGAAAGTTTATTCAGTTATGCTCGCATTAGGATAAACTTGGGGGGCAAATGTTTAACCCAAATTTGGACATGGTGACATGACATTTGAATAGAACACATGGCAGTAAACGACATCAAATTTTGAGAGCTGGTCGAGATAAGATAGCCTCTTGAGTAAGACATCATTTGCGCAAATAGATGCAGTCTGCTCGAAGAGAAGACAACTGGTAATACCTCATGAAGCTGCTCGAAGATGGACCTGCTCAAAGGAAAACTTAGTTAAACCCGAAGATCTAGATTTCGCGAGATATTATGAAATATCCCAAGATATTAAAGTAACTGATGTTTGAATGTATTTTTCCAGTATATTTTAAATTTGTAATCATTTGCAACAATCCCACACTACACGTGTAGGGTCTAGATTATTTTGTAGAGCCCATAGCCCATTAAGAGACTCTATAAATAGGGATCTCTCACATTCATTATAGGAGAGGCACACTTTACATACAAAATCCCTATCGAATTGTATTCTCTTTTAGGCTTATGAAACTCAGTTGAACCTGGTTCTTCTTGATCTTATGTTTGAGACCTTTTTTTTATTAATAAAAGTGCAAGTAGACGTAGGGCATTCCCAAATCTTGGGGTCGAACCACTATAAATTCTTTGTATCGTTTTATGTAATTTCAGCTCAATAAATTATTTTCTGTCGTTTATTTTGACTCAATGTCGTTGACCAAAACGCTGGTCAACAAATAGTAACATAAAGAATATTATGAAAATTTAGGAGGACACAATGTTGGTCAAAGAAAAAATTTAACTATGACTTTTGAAGGAATGGTGATGTTCTTGTGCTTGGCAACATTCAAAAAGAAAAATATGCTCAGTAAGCACCCATATATATGTATGTACAAAGAATGATACGTATGTATATAAACGGTGCCTACAAAATATGAAAGGTACAAAACAAATGGCTAAGGAAAAAAAATAATGTGTGCTTCAAATAAAGAAAAAGAATACACATTCAATTTAATGAGAGAAACTTGGAACATTAAGCAACAAAAAAATATTCCAAATAAATTTAAAGTTCATAAAATATAAAAATGACCATAAACACAACTCATCTTATTTTTGTCAAAACATATTTCTCTCAAATACTATTGGATTCAATTCCACACTATAAGATTCAAATTACTTTCATAAAGATAACTTTTAATTTTGTTTCACAATTCTTATCAAAAATAGAATTATACGTCCAATCATCTCCAAACTTATTCAAGTGAGATTAAAAATGAGTTTCATTCTTTATCGCCCCTAATTGCCTATCTATATTAAAATACTAAATAAGTACATCCCACTAATAAATTAACATAATGAAAGACTCCAATGCACTATGATGTTCTGGATCGCTTTCTCATTCAATGGCTCCCTACAGCATACATACATAGTTATGGAAAACTGACTCAGCTCACTATGCGTGCCAAACAAGTCTACCTAGTGTTTACCTGCATGGGAGAAAAGTAAGGGTGGGTGAGCTAAAAGCCCAGTAAGGAAGTACAAACAAGACATACAAGCATAAGCAACATATCTCATACATTCTTAACATATTTTTCTTACAACTATCACTATCAACATAAGTCATAATAATAAACATGAGACTATTTGGGGCATAAGCATAATCATACATCATAAGATCGTAATCATAACCATAATATCATTTGCATCATGAGCATAAACATACAACGTAAGGTCATAAGCAACATAATCATAAGCATACAACATAAGATCATGGCACCCTTATTGTTCAATGATCACATGTGACTCCCTTTTGGTCATGTTCACCTGGCACTCTTTTGGCCATGAATTTTCCTGGCACCCTTTTGGCCTGAATCTTAGGCACGTCTGCCTTTAATAATGCTGCATACATATCGCATAACTAGAGTCCATTCAAAACAAAGCAGAAATCTAGCCCACTTCCTTATCTCAGGTCCAAGCAAAATAAGAGTGAGAATACTTCACAACGAGCCAAGAATAACAATCAAAACACTTGTCTTAATATCATGTAAAACACACATGAATGTGTCTAAACATATCCACGTGTGCATGGGCCATGCACACGTGACATCTATCTCATAACAAGTTGCACCACTTTCTAGATGCTAGCATAACTCATACACATAATCATGGTTGCATGTCACACATAACATCATGAAAAACAATGTCGATACACATATCAACCATAAAGGTCTTCAAGCAAGGACCTTTGACTTACTCAATTAACATATAATTACGTGTAAAAATGTATTTGCATATAACATGCATATGTGAGACTATTCTTGAAAACTATGCCAAAGTTTATGATATCATATACTTATTTCTTAAAAAAAAATTCGAAAATTCAGCAAGCATTATTAACACTTAACTAATTACCTATTAATTTTCCTAGCATATGCTTGCTACCATTTTGACATCTAAAAACCATTTGAAATCATGCATCAAGACTTGATCCCAAAAATCAAAACCAAAAACTCACAAGCTAATCATGGCCTAAATCAACAATAAGAAATGGATACCAAACTTTAATCCAAACATATATACAAATTTGTTTAATATTCATAATTAATTTTAGAAATAATATTACCAAAATAATTAATCAAGTTCTAACATGCTTTCAAATCCAACCACAAAATAAGAAACAACACTTTTTTTTTTTAAAAATGTAATAATTTTAATTCTCTTTCTAGAACACCTAATCACAAAAATCATGGCATTCGTAATTATTAAAAATTTGTTAAAAATACATAGTTATAAATACAATATCATCATGGCACAAAAACCACCCTTAGATACACATGCTTGCTAATCTCAAATCTTAAAAAAAAAATCAGCATGTCATTCATTTATTTGCTTTCATCTTTTAAGCATATAAATTCACATAAAATCATAGGTTTTTTTTAATGAAATGAAAGAACAAAATATATGAAACTAATCATTTTCATATTTAGCATATATCATGAAATCATGACATCAAACTCACTCCTAGTTTACTCATGATTGCTAAATAAATACATTAACAATAAAATTCAGCAAGTAACATAGAATTATAAAATGACCAATAAAACTTTAATAATATACCAACAATACATGGATAGGTCTAACATGTTTTCTAACATCTTATGCAAGTCCTTGATAATCCTTAATCTCATTTACGCATTTAGAACAATATCACACCATGCAATATAGCTTAGGCCGAAATACACATAAGACTTAACAACAAAGTTTACCTCAAAATCACATTGTTGACAGTGAGAACTCGTCAACGAAGTTAAGTTAGAAAAATCAAAGTATAGTGCTTATAAATGAGGAACTTCAAAAATCTAAATAGAAACTTAGAAAATAATTGCAGAAGAAAAATGGAGGAAAGAACTTGCATTTCTCTTTTGTGTCCTGCTACAGTGTTTTTTCCAACCCCCTTCCATGTGGAAGTGGGGTTCCTTTTATAATGGGCTCTAATGGCTCCTGATACATTGTGGTCCAGGGGACCAGATGGTACGCAAGTACACTGTCAGGAGAGTGGTCTCAGGGGTATATCGTGAGAGGAGTACATGGTCATATATCGTGAGTATGTCTCCACTACTTATTTTATACGAATGTCAGAGGAGTGGCACCAGGCATAGTGGTGCTAGTGGTGGTGTCGACTCTGACATCTGGTTAGAAGCATACAGGCTATGTCCCCTGTCTTAGTGCTCCCACTACTTGTCTGGCATGAGTATTTGGATCAGACATACAGGGTTTTACAGGTCGTACCCCGTATGAGCTCCGTACTTGTATGATATTTTCGAATTATACTTTCTTTTACCTCTAAACGTTGGAGTTTTCGCAGGTCCTCATAGGAGACACCTTCTTGAGGTGCGAGGTGCGAGATACCTGATGCATGTATGGGTCGCAGCGCGAGACGGGATTCTTGGGCCCTTGTTGCAAGATGGGCCCTTCATCGCGAGACACTCGAAAACACCTCAAGGCCACCCATGAGATGTGGGTGATAGACGTGCGAGATGCCACTCCTAGTGAGGCACTTGTTGGCGCGCGAGACATTCGTGGGCATCCGAGGCCATCCCTTGTGAGGTCCTGGTGGCACAGCCGAGGTGAGGTGAAGTGATCCCTTGCGAGGCCCTGGTGACACGGCCGAGGCGAGGCGAAGTGATCCCTCGCAAGGCCCTGGTGGCATGGCTGAGGTGAGGCGAGGCCATCCCTCATGAGGCCCTGGTGGCACGGCCGAGGCGAGGCGAAGTGATCCCTCGTGAGGCCCTGGTGGCACGGCCGAGGCGAGGCGAGGTGGAGCAATGGAGAGCGAGACGTTCATGGGCATCCGAGGCCATCCCTCGTGAGGTCCTGATGGTGCGGCCGAGGCGAGGCGAGGCGAGGCGAAGTGATCCCTCGCGAGGCCCTAGTGGCACGGCCGAGGTGAGGCGAGGCTATCTGGGATGCCACAGGTGCGCGAGGCGCTGGCCTGGGCAAGGTGTGCCCAGCTGCGTGAGGCCCTTTCCGCGGCAAAGACCTAAATGCGTAAAGGGAGGCGTGTGACCTTCAGGGTGGCTTGATACGTGAAGCGTGGCAAGGGCATATCGGTCTCGCAAAGGTGTGGAGGTAACGATCCCGCAGAGGTGCATAAAGACCTCGCGTGGCACACCTACTGGGCTCGCAAGACACAGGACAGGGGTCCCGTGTGGCACACTTGTTGGGGCTTCATTCGGCAAGGTTTATCAATACACACCTAGGGGTGTAGGCACAGGTATATACTTAAGCATTTTTGGGACCTTAGCACGTGCTTTGGACCTGTCACAAGCGTGGAATTTTGTGCATCCACACTTGCCCCCCAGTCTAGGAGAGGACCTTTAGGTGCTCTAGTAGACTTCTCTCTTTAATTCTTATAAATAGGCCTTCATGCCTAGCCTATTATTTACACCTTACCTCTTCAGCTTAGTGGTTTTGGGATCCTTGCTCCTTTCAAGAGGTGAGGGGTTCAATCCCCCACAACCTTATTTTTGTTATCTTTTTCCTTCTTTTTCTTTTCTTTTTATATATATATATATATTTGAGTTCATTTCTTGTATGTCTATATCCATGCAGGCATTTGATGACTAAAATACCCTTTTCCTTTGTTTTTGCAGACGCGTACTTTAGATCACTTGCCTTTATTTGAACATGACGGTGCTTTCAGCCCCTGACCTCCTTTTGACCACGACAGCACCCAATTTTACTTGCTTAAGGTATACTTTCTTTCTCCCTTATGTTTATTGGATCAAAATTAGCACCACTCGGGAGGGGGTATTTTGGCCTGAGCTTGTCGTGAGTTAACCCACTTGCATGCCTTTATTCATACCCGTAGTGGGTTATTTAGAGCGCTTGTACCTAGAGGTTTTGAGCCCATTCCTTTATGTTATGTAGCAATCCTCTCATTTATACGTGAACCTTTTTTGCTTTCGGGACGAGGTCTCATGGCATGTGAAGGTCCATTCGACGCTCCTCCGGGGGTTGAGTTTGTTGACTTGTCTTCAGACTCGAAGTCCCCTGAGGACAATCCTCACAATGACTACAACACCTTAAGGCAGGCCCGCATTCATCATCTTGAGCATATGGTTGAACTTAGGCGTAAAATTTGGATGGTAGAGTGCGAAATAGACTCAGTTTTGAGGGAGACGGAGTACCTTTCCCCCTTGACCTTAATGACCATGTAGCGAACCTTAGGGTGACCCTTTTAGATTTGCATATGGAGTTGGAGTTTATGGAGGGAAATCTCCCGCCTGAGCCTCCTACCCCGTTTTCCCCTAATGTTGTCATGGGGCCGTCCTGTCTTCTCCTCAACCCTTATTCTCGATCTACCCTTGCTTAGCGCTTTCACACCCGGTACCTCAGTGGAAGACCATTGCTAGGAAGAAAAAATGGAGGGTAAAGTGCCCTGTTTCCACCTCACCTTTTTCTTTTGGTTTTACAGATATGTCAAAGAGAGGGCGACGACAGGTGACTACTGATGATCAAGACACTGGCCCCCTGTTGGCATCCACTCTAGTGTCCCATGTGTCCGAAAATAAACTATTGGAGATAATGGAGAACTATCATGTTGGCCCAGAATACACGTTATACGTTCCTTCGAACAAGTGTTGGGCTGATTGCCCAAATCCGAGTTACGTGGCCATGAGCGAGCATATCTTGATAGTGGGTGGCACAATCCCATTACACCCGTTTTTCGTCACAGTTCTCAATCATTTTGACCTTGCTCCACTCTAGCTGGTGTCCAACAGCTGGCTGACCTTGAGTTGCCTCTTCATCTCATATATGGATCATTTCGAGCGTGCTCCTACAGCCCAAGAGGTGCATTTCATGTACAATCTCATGCCCTCTCCTAAATCCAAGGGCTTTTATTTCCTGCAAAAAGCCAATACTTTGGTCTCCTTGATAGACGGCTCTGTATCCAACCCAGGGTCTTGGAAGTAGGACTTTTTCTTTGTGAAGGGTCCCCTCTCTGTTTGTGAGCACTTTCACTCAGCCCCTAGTAATTTCAAGCCTTTTTTTTTTTTTTGAAACTTACTGTTTTGGAACTTTTGTTTGTGTCGGAAACTATGTTGATTGTACATAGCATTTATCCACGCCTGAAGTTGTTGGGTCGGAGGCGAATGCAATGGATAAATTTCTCGAGGATAACCCTATCAAGAAAATGGTTGTACACCTCTTCACCGTGGACAAACTCAACTTTCACAAGCTATCCCCAGTTTCGGAGCTCGGGTTGTTGTGGACTATTTCTGGAACAAAGAAGAAGAAGGCTGGTTTAGCTGAACATCACTCGGACGGGGGTGAGGCTGAGCGTGTGCCAGAGGGGGTCTCCCCTGGACATGGGCAACCCCACCAACCGTCTTTGTCTCCCAGGGGTGCCCTCCTTTAGCCCCTACAGACCATGGCATGGCCTCCCACTCCATGGATCAACAGGCCATGCCGACGGATTTCGTCTGTCCTTATTATGAGGACTTCGATGCTTTCCCTCAGGCTTCCCTTGATCGTGGTCCATCGGGGGTTCATTTTTCCAATCTCCTTGCACCCTCTCCTCCTTCGGCGAGCGGGTCATCGGTCCTTACCCAGCCAAGCGCCCTTGGCTCCGAAGGGGTGCCCTGGGTGGGTCGCATGGCGGCCTCTTATGGGCGACGATATGTCTAGGTCACTACGGATCTTCCTGAGGCTTATTGGAGTGGTCTTGGGAATTTTTCCATGTCAAAGCTCGGGGAGACTCTTGCGCGTTCCACCGCTTGGTTGAGTTTATGCATCTTACGTTGGCCTTATCCCTTTTTCTCTCTCTTTTTTTTGTTGCTTATCATTGTTATTTTTCTTGCGCAGACCTATATAGTGGCTCAGGAATTTGTCAACTCGGCTCAAGACCTCTCCACGTCGAATGCGTAGAGGGACCGTCTTACGGTCCAGGTCCAGGGGCTCGAGAGGGAGCTTGCTGAAACCAGGCTTAAGCTAGAGAAAAGAAGAAGAGGGCGATTGCCAAGGCCACAATGCTGCAGGAAAAGGTCACTTCCTTAGAGACCGAACTTGAGGGTGCCAAGGCTACCATCGCAGCGTTTCAGGGGAGGGTCGCTTCCTTAGAGGCAGACAAGGCAGCTATTAAGTATAGATCCATAGAGCGCGCCCTCTACGGAGTATGGAGGTAGAATCCTAACTTCGATTTCTCCTCCTTTGGTGAGCACGCTGTTGCCCGGGCGGCTGATTGGAACGCCCATGGCAGGAGGCCTTGAGATTATCATTCTGCGATTTTTTTCCATTTAGTCAAATGCAGTTGTATGCTCATTTGAGCCCTATTTTGCTTGTAATTTCTCTGAGTCATGTTATATTATCAAAACTCTTTTTATATATATATATACATATGTGATCATTCATCTTTATTCCTCTGTGTTCGAGGTCCTTTTGAGCCCGCACAACGGGGTTCGATAGGTTCTCTTTTTTATTTATCAGGCTTGAGGTCCTTTGGAGCCCATGCGAAAGGGTTCAATAGGTCCCTCTTTGATGCCTCGTGATTGTTCCTATAAGGATATATTGACCCCTTGGGTTCTAGTTATCCTTTTATGTATTTTTGCGCGCGCTTATTATTTCTTGCGAGAAGCGTCCTTCTCATCGTTATTCATAGTACTATTTTTGCAAGGGCCTCTTTTAGGACCCTTTTTGGCTAGACGGCTTGGTGGCTGCTCTAGGCTTATCGGAGGGTGTTTCCCCTGAGGCACTTCCTCTTGTGGAAGCATTTTCTCTTATTTAGATGCTTTTCTTGTAGGACCTTTTGGCCTTCTTGATGTTCATAAGGGTAGCTAATCCGAACTCAAGTGATACCTTACAAGGTCTTCTTCTTGATTTATAAGGGGTTTTTCCACTCCCTTTTTTTTTATATATATATATACATATATATGAGGGTCTCGTTTAGGATCCCGAGATAAGAGGTCCTTTTAGGGTTCTCTTGATAAGGGGGTCCTTTTAGGATCCTCCTGATAGGGGGTCCCTTTTAGGATCCCTCTGATATAAGGGGTTCTTTTAGGATCCTTTTGATATAAAGGGTCCTCTTAGGATCCTTTTGGTATAAGGTTCCCCTTTTTTTATATACATATATATATATATGAGGGTCTCATTTAGGAACCTGAGATAAGGGGTCCTTTTAGGGTCCTCCTGATAAGGGGGTCCTTTTAGAATCCTCCTGATATGGGGTCCTTTCAGGATCCCTCTGATATAGGGGTCCTTTTAGGATCCTCTTCTTTGCTGTATACTTTGCCTCCTGTCCTACCCCTCCAAGTGCTTGGTGAAATTTATTTCAGCAGGCACTTTGGTGGATGCTATAGAGAAGAAGAATAACACGTGAAGTTGCGAATAGTTTCATTCATAGCATGTGGGTTACAATGACATATATGAAAGGGTTACATCTAATTGGGAGGTTACCCAAGTAGCCTCTTTGATTCCTACCTACTAAGTTAACATAACAAGGAACAAACTAAACATAGGTCTTCTTTGCATCGGGTGCAGAAGTTTCACTGGTAGTATATCTTGAGGTGTTCCGCATTCCATGCTCGAGGTATAACGATGTTATCCATGCGGGACAGTTTGTAGGTGTTTGGTGGTATGCATTGAGCAACCTGGTAGGGTCCTTCCCAGTTTGCCCCTAGTACCCCCGCCTCCGGGTCTCGCATGTTGGGGAGTAATTTTCTCAGTACCAAGTCTCCTACCCTGAACATTCTCTCTTGCACCCTTGAGTTGTAGTACCTCACTGCTTGTTGCTGATATGTGGCTAACCTCAGTTGTGCCCTTTCTCTCTTGGCTTCCAGCAGGTCCAAATTCCCGACCAATGTTGTGATATTATTCTGGTCATCATATGCTTGCGTGTGGATGGAGTTAATCTTCATTTCTATTGGAAGGATAGCCTCGCAGCCGTAGGCCAAGGCGAAAGGCGTCTCCCCAGTGGTGAAACGAGGGGTGGTCCTGTAGGCCCAGAGTACATTGGGGAGTTCCTCGACCCAGGCCCCTTTCAACTTTTCCAATTTTGTTTTCAACTTCCTTTTCAGGATCTTATTGATGGCCTCTACTTGTCCATTGGCTTGTGGGTGTACTACTGCGGAGAAACTCCTCTTGACTACTTTTTCCTTGTAGTATTTGATGGACCCAAAATGGGTATGTTTTAAAAATTTATACTCACAAGTGCACGAATCGTATATGGAATATAGTGTTCGTGTAAGCACGAGATTGAACCCAAAGGAGTTGTCTAAAATTGAAAAGAAAACTATTTTAAACCAAAATTAATAAATTCTAACCTAGCTCCAAAGATTGAAGGGATTTTTTAATAATGAAAATAAAATAAAAGACAATAATATAGAAATTAAAGACAATATATATTACTAAATTAATAATTGTAAACAAGATGGTAAAATAAGATTATTAAGGATTAGAATCCACAAAATATAAGTTCAATAATATTTATAAGTACATTGATTCCCAAGTTTTAGTGATAGTTAAAATAAATCAAACTATCATTTTCCAAATAGATTTATAATTTTAAGCACAAATTACTTCTAAAAAGATAAGATTTTTCTTCACTTTTCAAAATTATAATTTCAAAGCATTTAGTGTAAATCAATCTAATGAAATAACAAATAAATCAATGAACATTATTTATAAGGCAAAACATAATATTTTTGTTCTAAGCATGGATGTGTACAATTTAATGACACATCTTACACAAAGAATATTATGTTTTTGCACTAATGAAGAAAAAAGTGTAAATATGTGCTAACAATCTAAAATACATGATATTTAAGATGAAAGAAGATATTTGAAGAAGAAAATTCCATAAACTTTGTTGCACAAAATTGGAAATCAACATACAAAATAAATACTATCTAGTTACAAATTGTTTCATCATCACCTTAATAATCTTAAAAAGATTAGAAACTCATAACTAGAATAGCAAATACAAACTAAAACTTACAAACATAAATAGGAAAATTTGGAGGAGAAACCTCCAAAATTTTCCTCTAAAAATACATAGAAAGTAACCAAAAAGAAGAAGAAGATGAAGAGAATAGAGAGGTTTTGAAATGTGTAGAATTTTTGGTATGGTAACCTCCCCTCTAAAAATTGACACCAAATCCCTTATTTATAGCCAAAAATGAGGTATTAAAATAATCAATTTAAATTAATTAAATTGATTAAATTAATTATAATATGGAAAATATGGGTAAATTATAGGGTGTAATAATGATGTTTTGGGGTAAAATGTGTAGAAATGTTTGGGTAAAAAGTGTGGTATTTTTAAACAAAAGGACAAGGGGACAAAATTGCAATTTGATGGGCTCAAGGGGATTTTAGCAGCTTTGGCAGGTGGCTGGCTGGGAGGAGTACACAGGCTGGGGCATTGGGCCTAGCTGGGCAGGAGGGATGGCTGCGGGCCTTCAACTGGCCCAAGGTCAATTCTATTTGTTTTTTCACAAAAATGCCACTTTTTCATCATTCTTCTTTTCAAGAGCAAATAAAGTACAACAAATTCCCTATAAAACAAACATAAATTAAATTAAAATTAAATATTTTCAATAATAAAATATACAACCAAAAGTTCCATGAAAATATTAATTAAAACTTAATTGAATTAAACAACAATAATAAAACATTTAAGCTCAAAATTACATCTTTTTACCTCAAACTAAACAACAATAATTCAAATAATTAACTACAACATTTTACAACAAAATAACTATAAAAACACACAAAAATATATAAACTCAAAATAAGACTAATAAATTCAAAATTACTTAAAAACTTAATAAATTAATTAAAAACTCAAGAATTAAGCAACAATTAGCACATAAAAAGTGGTAAAATAACTCTATTTTGTAGAGTTATCAGTATTCCTCAAATATTCCTCCTTCAAACTGCATTCCATTGTTGGAGATAATCTTGTAGGGTACTCCAAATTTGCAGACGATATACTTGTTGACAAAGGTGTTGATTTGCTTAGTCGTTATGTTGACTAAAGGCTCTGCTTCCACCTACTTAGTGAAATAGTCGACTGCGACCACTGCGTATTTAGCTCCTCCTCTTCCTATTGGTAACGCTCCAATCAAGTCAATTCCTCACACAGCGAAGGGCCACAGGCTGGTCATGTTCACCAGCTCATTTGGTGACTGTCGGGGGTAATTTTCATGTCTCTGGCACTTGTCACACCTTCTCGCGAAGTCACTCGCATCCTTCTCCATGGTAGACCAATAATACCCCTAGCGGATGGCCTTTTTTGCCGTGGACTTCCCCCCAGCATGGTTTCCACATTCTCCTTCGTGTATCTCTTGTAAGATTTTTATAGCCTCTCTCTTATCTATGCACCGCAGGAGCGGGGTAGAGAAGCCTCTCTTATATTAGGCTCCATCTACTAGGGTGTACTGAGCGGCTTTGTAAGTCAGTTTATGGGCATCTTTTTTGTCTAAAGGCAGGGTCCTGTCGTTTAAGTACCTCACGATGGGTGCAAACCATGACTCCTCAGTGTTATTTACCATGTTGACCCTTTCTTCTGCTATGCTTGGCTTGGGGAGGTATTCGACCGGGATGGACTCAAGCGTATCTTTGTCTCATGTGGAGGCGAGTTTTGCGAGTGCATCGACGTTTGTGTTATGCTCCCTAGGGATCTATTCTATAGTGTATTTTTCGAATTGATCCAAATACCCCTTCACCTTGGCGAGATATGCAGCCATTTTTGGACCTCTAGCTTGGTATTCACCCTTCACCTGAAACATTACCAGCTGTGAGTCACTAAAGACATGCAAATGGGTTACCTTTAACTCCTTAGCTAGCCGTAGGCCGGCCAACAACGCCTCATATTCTGCCTCATTGTTGGAAGCTTCAAATCCAAATCTCAAGGCACAATACATCTTGTGCCCCTCAGGTCCCCTCACTACTATGCCAGTGTCGGCTCCTCCTTCGTTAGATGCTCCGTCTACATGGAGGCTCCATTCTTCAGGGTGCTTTTCCTCTTCATGCGCCGGTTCATTCTCTTCTATTTCTCCCTCCTCATGGGGTCGGTGTGCAAACTCGACTATAAAGTTTGCAAGTACCTACCTGTCGATTGAGGTCCTTGGGGTGTAAGTGATGTCGAATTGACTTAATTCAATCGACCATTTTAACAACCTTCCCGAAGTCTCCAGCTTGTGCAAGACATGACGCAGAGGGGTGTTTGTGAACACCTCGACAACATGAGCATGAAAATAGGGCCTCAAATTTCGAGAAGCCACTATCAAGGCATATGCTAACTTCTCTATTTCCGGGTACCGGGCTTCTGCGTCTATTAACCATTTGCTCACATAATACACGAGCTGCTGGTGCTTCTTTTCCCCTTTTGACCAAGGCATCGCTTATAGCATGCTCTGATACAGCCAGATACAAATACAACTTCTCCCTTTTTTTCTGGCTTGGCCAAAAGGGGTGGTTTTCCAAGGTGTTCCTTTAGCTTGGTGAAGGCATCCTGGCATTCATCATCCCAAGCGAACTTTTTGTTCCCTTTAGGATGTTGAAGAAAGGGAGGCATTTGTCAGTAGACCTAGAAATGAACCTATTGAGGGCTGCTACTCTCCCCGTTAAGCACTGCACCTCCTTCTTGCTCCGTGGTGGGCTCATTTCCAACAAGGCCTTGATTTTTTCAGGGTTAGCCTCGATATCTCAAGAATTCACCATAAAACCCAGGAACTTTCCTGACAAAACTCTAAAGGTGCATTTGAGTGGGTTTAGCTTCATTCTAAACTTTCGAAGGGTGTCGAACAATTCCATGAGATCGTTGGTGAGCTCTCCCGCCTTCTTTGTCTTTACCAGCATATCGTCCACGTATACTTCCATATTCCTTCCTATTTGATTTGCAAACATTTTGTTCACCAGCCTTTGATAAGTAGCACCTGCATTTTTTAAACCAAAGGGCATCACTTTGTAGCAATACAATCCCTTGTCTGTTATGAACGAAGTGTGCTCTTCATCAGCCGGGTTCATGGGTATTTGGTTGTACCCGGAATATGTGTCCATGAAACCAAGTAGTTCGTGCCCCACTGTGGTGTCTACTAACTGGTCTATCCTAGGAAGTGGGAAGTTGTCCTTAGGGCAGGCCTTATTGAGGTTAGTAAAGTCCACACAAGTCCTCCACTTTCCGTTGGGCTTCGGGACTAGCATTGGGTTTGATACCCATAGTGGGTAAAATGCCTCTCGGATAAACCCATTTGCCTTCAACTTGTCAACCTCCTCTTTTAGGGCTGGGTATCTCTCTCGGTCTAGCGCTCTCCTTTTCTACCTCACAAGTCTTGTTTTTGGGTCGATGTTCAGGTGGTGGCACATGACCACTGGGTCTATCCCTACCATCTCCTCATGACTCCAGGCGAATACGTTGAGGTTGGCTTTCAAGAATTCTACTAGTTTCTCCTTCACGTCACCCATAAGGTTTTTTCCTACCTTCAACTTTCTTAACGGCTCGTTCATGACCATGACTTCCTCTAACTCCTCTACTAGTTTAGCTCTGGGTTCTTCTGCAACTCGTGGGTCTAACTGGCGCGGGTTTGCGCCTTCATGTACGACCATTTCCATAGGCGTTGATGACTTTGTGGCCGTGCGGAGGGATGTGTTATTGCATTCCCTCGCTTCCTTCTGCTCTCCTTTCATGCATGCTATTCCCCCGGAAGTTGGGAATTTCATAGCTAAGTGGTATACAAAAGTTATGGCCTTCAATTCTCTTAGGGAAGGTCTCCCTAATACCGCATTGAAGGTTGAGGCGCAATCTACCACAACAAATTTTGCCATTATGGTGGTTTTTCTGGGATGGTCTCCCATAGTGAGGGCTAACTCGATCGCCCCTAGGGGCTGTATTGAATCTCCCGTAAATCCATACAAGGAGGTAATGCAAGGCTTTAGGTGTCGAATGTTTAACCCCTTCTTCTCCAAAGCTGGGCGATATAAGATGTCTACCGAGCTTCCGTTATCCACCAAGACCCGATGCACCCTCATGTTAGCAAGCTAGACAGTCAACACTAGGGGGTCATTATGGGGGAAATGTACACCCCGGGCGTCTTCCGCAGTGAAGGTTGTTGAGTCATTTTCAGCCTTAAAACTCTTCGGGGGGCGTTGCTCCAAACTTAAGACGCACGGTGGTGGACTGCGTCTGGCCTTCCTGGCATATTTATCTCGCCCCTTCCTTGATTCGCCCCCGAATCCCAGCCCTCCAAAGATGGTCCTGACCTCTCCTTGTACTTTTTGGGCCACCTCTCGTGCCTGCGACGAGGATGCTCCTTCTTCCGGTCTTTGGTTCTCCTTGCAGACATATCTTCCCAAATGTCCCCTGCGGATAAGCTCCTCGATTTCTACCTTCAAATGGTTGCATTCCGCGGTGGTGTGGCCGATATCTTTGTTATACTGGCAATATTTGTTGGGGTTTCTTTTGGACCGGTCTTTTTTCATTGGCAGGGGCCTTCTGAAAGGAGCTTAGTTTTCATTCGTGAAGAAAATATGCTCTATAGCATGGGTGAGGTCAATATAAAAGGTGTAGGGGCCCTGTCTGCGCTCATCAGTGCGCTGAGGCTTCCGGGGTCGATCATCTCTCGTTCCTTCATATACCCTCTTCTTCTTTGTGCCACTTTGGCTCTCATGGATCGAGGGTTTTGGTGGTGACTGGCCTTTTCCGGCCTTGAGGCTTTCGACCATCTTCCACGCGAATATATTTCTGCGCTCGCTCGTAGAAGTCGTCCAAATCTGTGACCTCCCTCTTTAGCATGTTATCCCATAACTTGCTTCCCGGGTGTACTCCGACTATGATGGCCATTTTTAGCTCTCTATGGGTCAAACTCCCTACTTTGCCCGCCTCCATATTGAACCTGTGAATGTAGCTCTTTAGACTCTCATTTTCTCCTTGCTTCACGTTGGCGAGGCTGGTGCCCGGCATCGTGTAGTCCGCACGACGTGGTGTTGCTAGAGAAATTCATAGGAAAATTGTTGCCAAAATCTGATGGATCCTGGTCTAAGTATTTTTACCATTTGCACGCAAGTCCCTTCAATGTGACAGTGAAGCAATGGCATCCGGCCCCGCTACTAATCCCCCTTAACTTCATTAGGTCATTAAATGCATCCAGATGGTATTTAGGATTTGTGCTTCCTTCATATGGGGTCATATGGGGCTCCTTGAAGTTGGATGGGAGCCGGATAGCCTGGATCTCCTTGACAAAGGGTGACTCTTGGTCGAACTCATCCTCAATGGCTTGTCCTCTAGAGGCGGTGATGACTTTCCTCCGTAGGCTCCTCATTTCCGTGTCTAGGTCTTGTCTCCTTTCCTTTGCCTTCCTGGGACACCATAGGAGGCGTGGTCCTTTTACCTGCCCTTTTTTTGTTGAGTTCCTCTCGTAAATCTGAGGGTGTTCTCCTTGAGGTGACTTCGACATCAATACAAAGGCCAGCATTGGTCTTCAGCTCTGGCCGCTGGGGGTGCTTCGGTGGTCCAGGACGTTCATACTGCTTCGTCCGGGGGGTGTTACTGGTGGAGAGTCGAGTCCTTCCGTCGTCTATTGGGACGGTGGTTTCTGCCCCCTCTTGACCTCTCTCTTTTCGCTTAGGGAGTGTTACGTTTGATCTCCCTTACAACATGGAATTTAACACCTCTTGCATGTTTTCCAGGGTGGTTTCTAGCCTTTGTTTCTTACGGTGCAGTTCACGTATCTCATCTGCATAGAATCGACATCTAGAACTCGAGCTCACAGAGTGGACCCGAGGGTGCTTGTCAGGTGTGCGCGTCGATGGGCCTGGATCTTACTAGCCGTAGTTTGGCACCTGCGGTGATCTCTGAGGCAGGAACTCACCGGCATCCCTTGTTGGGGCTGTCGTTGGCCTTGAACGATCCTCCTCAGGTGGGACTGCCGAGGAAGAGGCTTCCCTTTCACCTCCGGGAACCTCAAGCTCCTTTGGGGCCTCCACGTTTGAGGGTGGAAGAGGATCCTTCATAGAGGCTTTTAGCTGATCTCCGTCAAGATGGACCTCCACCTCTCGCGGCTCTTTCAATCGTTTCGAATGTCGTGACATTTCTTTCTTATCGGAATCGATGGAAGAACAGTGGCTCGACACTTGTTCTTCCCACAAACGACGCCAAACTGTTGACGGTGAGAACTCATCAACGAAGTTAAGTTAGAAAAATCAAAGTATAGTGCTTATAAATGAAGAACTTCAAAACTCTACACAGAAACTTAGAAAATAATTACATAAGAAAAATGGAGGAAAGAACTTGTATTTCTCTTTTGTGTTCTGCTATTGTTATCCAGATTTCCGAATAGCGTTTAGATGGATAGCCTCGGGGAAGCAGAATTAGCAAAGTCTTTCACGAAGGGTGACCAGGGCTCACGGATGGACAGAAAGGCTTCGCCTCTCTCGCTTAGTGTCTAGCACACTCTTTCAAGCAACCGCGACCCGGAAGCTCGTCAATTCTCCCGAACTCCCGAAGGTCCTTCCAGGGGAAGCTCTTCAGGTTACCTTCGCGGATACAGTTCCGTTCCTCGCACGGAAGAAGACCAAGCGGTTGAGTCACGGAGGAGGCATAGTTGGAATGATACTCACCTGACACGGGATCCCACCTGACACGCCTGACAGGTCGAGGCCGCACACATCCCAGCACGCCTAAAAATGCCTTTTCGCCTACTGTTCCGCTGACAGCCTGGAAAAGACAGCTGCCTTTTGACGTTCCCCATATTTTCATGTAATTATACCTACGTAGAGCCTTGTAGCCATGCTACTAGGGTAATTGTATCCCCTATTTACGGTTGGTGTAATTAAGACTCGTGGGGGCAGAGTAAAACCCTAATCCAAAACCCTAGCTATAAAGACCTCCTCATTTTACGATAGGGGGGAAGGCCGACAGGTTACAGAGCAAGAACTCTGCCAAAATCACTCTAGCTTCATCTTCTTCAAGAGAACCCGAGAGAAACAGGGTGAGTTTGTGAGGTTCTTGTACACCAGCCATTTTACTGTAATTCTCTACAAGTATAATAACATCGACTCGTGGACTAGGGCTCGTTAACGCCTGAACCACGTAAAAAACCTGTTTGTCTATTTATATTTCTGCACTTCTACAGTTCTTATCTTTTTATTATTTTGTTTGTATTCGTTTCCGAAAAACTCGGTAAACATTTTAATGCTTTCATTGAGAGCTGTAGGGAGTTGTTAGTCAGCTCTTTTTCTGTGTACGTTTTTTGTATTCACTCCGTACTGAAAAGATGGTGAATACGAGAAAATCTGCGGTTGACAAGAATGCTAGGGTCAACCCCGATACTATGATGGAAGATGCGGTACAAAACGAACCCTTGGCAGCCCAGACCAAAGGAGAAAGTACCCACGACTCGGACTACCAAGGTGAAGACCCGACTTCCCGCCAGGATCGGGTCAGTACTGAAGATACGACATACTTAGAAAACGAAGAAGAGTATGTCCGAGACGGTTACTACAAAGACGGCTACTACTACGAGAAGGATCCAGAACTGGCCCAAGTAGCCGAAGAACTGGTGGCCACTAAGGCCAAGCTTGCTGAGCAGGAGCACGTCGCCGAAAAAATGCAGCGCATGATGGAGCGCCTCCAAAGCAAGTTCGGAGATCTAGGCGACTCGGACGAGGACGCCTCTGTTTTAGGTGGTGCTGATGCCACCATGCCGGATCCAGCCGCTGCTGGACCATCCAAAGCCGCCCCTAACAAGGGCAAAGAAAAAGTTGGGGAGCCTGTGCGCACTAACGCCCCTGCACCTCCTAAAGGCATGAATCACCAGGCCGACTGCCCCCCCCCCCCCCCCCCGCGCGCAGAAGGTCTCTGGCGCTCCTAAGCCCAGACGTCCTTCAGCCCCAAGGGGGCACTCTATGCCTAAAGGGCCCGGTGCCAAGGCACCCAGGCCTAGGGGAAGGAACAGCCGCCCCAGTGATTCCGTCAACCAGGACGGTCGGGCTGCGAACACGCACTCCGAAGATAGCTGGTCCACGGTGGACCTAAGAAGAAGGTTGGAGGCCAAGTATGAAAAGGCCAAAGGAGAAAAGGCCCGGCCTCACGGAGATGACCTACGAAATCATCTCAACGACAAGCTCCGGGGACGTGACCTCCCGGAGAGCGATACAAAGAGGCTCAAGGAACAGATCGCTGCCTTGACCGAGCTGGTCTGGAAGCAAAGTGGGGCCCTGTCAGACTCTGAGGAGGAAGACCCGGAACCATGTATTCAGAGGATCGCGGAAACGCCCCTCCCGGAGAACTTCAAAATGCCTCATATAGAGTTATATGAGGGGAGGACAGACCCGCGCACCCATCTAGCTAAATACAACAAGATGATGCAAGTGGCGCGCGTCAGTGAGGATGCCAAATTCATGTGCTTCTCACTCACCCTTACCAAGTCCGCGGAGGACTGGTGGAAAAGATTAGCTCCCGGATCCATCCATAGTTGGAAGGAGCTACAGTCCGCGTTCAGGAGGCAGTTCATTGCTGCCCGAGACCACGACATGGAGGTCGGTTCCTTAACCAACGTCAAGCAGCTACCCAATGAGAGCCTCAAAGCTTTCATTCAAAGAATGATGGAAGCTGCTGCTAAGACCAAGGTCAGCGATGACATGAAGCTGATCGCCCTTCAATCGGGGCTTACCGTCGGCTCCCTGCTATGGGGGGAAATGCAAAGGAGACGGGCAGAAACTCTGTCCGAATTCATGTCAAAAGCTCAGGGAATCATCAACCTTGAGGATGCCTACCAACAGGCCTTTGGAGTTCCCCCAGCTCCGACGCCCTCCGTGACTGCGCCGAGCTTTTCTTCGCAAGCTCCCGCACCAGCCCTCACGCTTCCAGGAGCCCAGCTCACTCCAAGCGTGTATGGGCCTTCCGCGTCTGCTCAGACGCCGAGTCAAACCCATTTCTCTGGGTACGGAGCTGTACAAACCGGATGTAGTATCGCTCCCGGCCCGTCGCAACCGCAAGCGGAAGGCCCAGAACAAAATCTGAGCCAATCGCGGAATAAACGAGGCGGAAGAAACTCCAACCGGGGGGACCATTCAAAGAAACCCCGGAAGGACTATGAGCCCAAGTTCACGGAGTACACCAGTTTGATAGACTCACGAGAGAATGTCTATAGGGAAACCTGTAATATGGTCAACTACAGGAAGCCCCCGAAAGTGTCTCACGGAGGAAGGCGTCTGCGAGACTCCAATAAGAGGTGTGAGTTCCACGGAGACGTGGGGCACACCACAAACGAATGCCTTCAGCTGAAGGATGAGATCGAGTCCCTGGCAAGAGCGGGACACCTCGGTCAATGGGTGAGGATACCCATAATCTATCCCGGACAGGGAGTAGTTCACGGAGCTGCGTGCTCTCCGGGACAAAGGGGGACCGCTAGCGCTCCTGGAGCCGGTCACCCCCAAGCTCCTGGATCTCAGTTCCCAGCGCTTCCTGCTCCGACCTCTCCGGCACCCATTGCCATGTTGACTCCAGGACCCAGAAACCCATATCCGCCTGGCCTTGCTCCGCCACCCATTGATGGACACGTAGCCACCATTTCCGGAGGACCGCACCTTGCCGGAAGCACCCGCAACTCCCAGAAAAGGTACTTGAGGGAGTTAGAACGAACCGGGGAGATGTGCGCCTTGGTTCAGTCACCTGCTCAGTGCCCCCGAATGATGGATCCTCCCATCACCTTCACGGAAGATGACACCCGACATGTGCACTTCCCCCACAACGATCCCCTCGTCGTGGAAGCCCAGATCACCAATAAGAAGGTGTCGCGGATCCTAGTCGATAATGGAAGCTCCGTAAACATCCTCTTCAAAGCTGCCTTCCACGCGATCGGATTAACCGAGACAGATCTGACCCCATGCCCCATCCAGCTTCAGGGGTTCAATGGGGATGCACTCATGCCCTTAGGCAAAATTCAACTTCCAATCACCCTCAGAGGAGACCACGACGCTTGTGCCTTCAAGCACTACACATTCGTGGTGGTCGACTGCCCCACGGCGTATAATGCCATCCTAGGCCGACCGGTCCTAATCGATCTTGGGGCCATGACCTCGATACGCCACTTATGCTTGAAGTTTCCATGCGACAACGGGCGTATCGGCACCCTCCGGGGAGACCAATGAAGTGCACGAAGCTGTTATAACGTCTCCGTCCGATCCGTCTACACGGTCCAGGAGGCGATTGTTGCCGCTCCTTTGGCGGAGGATTTACCAGAAACTGGGGGTGCCCAAGGGGCATACGTTGACGAACTCGACCCTAGAGTGGGGGTCGAGAGGGCAATAGAGCCAATGGAAGAAGTCGAAGAGGTGATCCTCAACTCGGGAGATCCCACCAAAGTCATTCAGGTGGGGAAAAACCTTCCATCGGCCATTCGAGAAAAGATCGTGGCCACTGTGAAGAATAATCAGGATATCCTGGCATGGTGCCACGCTGATACAACGGGGATTAATCCTAATGTTGCGTGCCACGCACTCAACATAGACCCATCTGCAACTCCAGTTCGCCAAAAGAGGAGGCCGTTAGACCCAGTGAGGGCCGAAGCAGTCAAAGCTGAAGTGGACAAGCTGATGTCCATAGGCTTTGTCCAGGAGTCACTCTATCCCGTGTGGTTGGCCAACCCAGTTCTGGTCCCAAAACCCAATGGGTCCTGGAGAATGTGTATTGACTTCACGGACCTGAACAAAGCCTGCCCAAAAGACTGTTTCCCTCTTCCGCGAATCGATCAGATGGTAAACGCTACTTCCGAGTATGAACTCTTATCCTTCATGGATGCATACTCCGGATACAACCAGATCAAGATGCATGTCGCGGACCAGGAACACACCAGCTTCCTCACAGACAAGGGTGTATACTGTTACGTGGTCATGCCTTTCGGTTTGAAGAATGCTGGGGCGACATACCAGCGTCTAGTAAACAAGATGTTCAAGGACCAGCTGGGGAGGAACATGGAGGTGTATGTAGACGACATGTTGGTGAAATCCAAGACCTCCGGGGACCACAGTGACGACCTTGAGGAAGCTTTCGCCGTGATCTCGTCTGGGAAGTTCCTCGGTTTCATTGTCAGCTCCCGCGGAGTGGAGGCCAACCCTGAGAAAATTAAGGCATTCATATATATGCCTTCTCCCCGAAAGCATAAGGATGTCCAAAGCGTTACCGGAAGGATATCTGCTCTCAGCCGCTTCGTATCTAAGGCCACTGACAAATGTGTCCCCTTCTTCAATGTGTTGCGAGGAAACAAGAGGTTCGAGTGGACCCCCGAATGCGAAGCAGCCTTCCAACACCTCAAGGAACATCTAACTCGAGCACCCATTCTGTCCAAACCTGTCGAAGGAGAGGCGTTGTTCTTGTACTTAGCTGTGACAAAGCATGCCGTAAGTGCCGCTCTCGTCCGGGAAGACGGCCGTCTCCAGCTCCCTGTGTATTACGTGAGCAAGAGGTTACTGGACGCCGAGTCCAGATATTCAATGATCGAGAAACTCTCCCTCTGCTTGCTAATCACTTCACGGAAGCTAAGGCCCTATTTCCAGGCGCACACCATCAGAGTACTCACCAACCACCCTCTCTGGCAAGTCTTGCAGAAGCCCGAGTCTTCTGGCAGATTACTTAAATGGGCCATGGAACTGAGCTAGTTTGACATCCACTACCAGCCACGTGTTTCCATAAAAGGCCAAGCTCTCGCGGACTTTATTGTGGAATGCTCAGGAATGAATGACCTCCTGGAAGATCCTGTCCCGGAACTTCCCACATGGAAGGTCTATGTAGACGGAGCCTCGAATGAAAAAGGAGCTGGAGCAGGGGTTATCCTAATATCTCCCCAAGGACATCAGCTCCAGAGCGCCATCTGTTTCACGTTCCCAGCATCCAACAACGAGGCAGAACACGAAGCCATGCTAGCTAGATTACAACTGGCCAGAGAAGTCGGAGCCCAAAAAATCGAAGTATACAGCGACTCCCTGCTTGTGGTAAACCAAATATCCGGAGAATACCAGGCGAAAGGCGAAAGGCGAAAAAATGGCTGCCTACGTTTCTCTCTCCCGCGGCCTCCTGCAGCATTTCAAAGGCTACCAAATCCGCCAGGTCCCCCGGGACCAGAATTCACTCGCGGACACACTGGCCAAGCTTGCAACAGACCCGGAGATTGAACAATATGGCCTAGTGCCCATCGGGCACTTAGAAGCACCTAGTACTGAGACACAGAGGGTAAATGCCATCATCGACCATTCCCATTCCTGGATAGGACCCATCCTCAGATTTCTCACCACCGGAGAGCTCCCCACTGATAAAGCTGACGCAAGAAAGCTCCAATATCAAGCTCCCCAATACGTGGTTATGGATGGAAAGCTTTACCGCAGGGGGTTGTCCATACCCTTCCTTAGGTGTGTTGCCGGAACCGAAATCAGCACCATCATCCATGAGATTCACGGAGGCTTCTGTGGCGACCATACCTCCGGGCTGAGCCTCTCCAAAAAGATCCTTCGTCAAGGATACTTCTGGCCCACCATGAAGAAGGATTGTGTGGATTATGTCAGAAAATGTGAGCAGTGCCAGAGGTACGCCAAGGTTCCGCGAGCGCCGCCTACAGAAATTACCTTAATGACCAGCCCCTGGCCGTTCGCCGTTTGGGGCATTGACCTAGTAGGTTCCCTTCCAACTGGAAGGGGTGGAGTGAAGTATGCCATAGTCGCGGTAGACTACTTCACCAAATGGGCTGAATCTGAACCTATGAACACGGTCACGTCTAAGAAAGCACTGGACTTTGTCATCAAGAATATAGTGTGTCGTTTTTGGGCTTCCACGAAAAATTGTGTCCGACAACGGGAAGCAATTTGATATGAGCATTTCACGGACTTCTGTGCTTCGCATGGAATCATCAAAATCTTTTCCGCAGTCGCCAGACCTCAAGCTAATGGGCAAGTGGAAGCAGTGAACAAAATCTTAAAGACCACGTTGAAGAAAAAACTCCAAGCATGCAAGGCTCACTGGTCGGAAGAGCTTCCGCGAGTACTTTTGGCCTATCGCACAACAGAGAGAACTTCGACGGGGCACACACCTTATTCCATGACCTTCGGTTGCGAGGCCGTCATTCCAGTAGAAACTATGATCCCCTCTCACAGGCAGGACACCTACGACCCTACCCGGAACCACGCCCTTCTCCAGGAGTCCCTGGACATGATCGAAGAGCTCCGGGAGCAGTCACAGGTCCAACTCAAAATGTACCAAGGCAAGATAGCCCGACACTTCAACACAAGAGTCAAGAGCCGTACATTCGAAGTTGGGGACCTTGTCCTACGGAGAGTATTTCCTACTACGCAGGATCCGGGAGTGGGAGTCCTCGGACCCAACTGGGAAGGCCCCTATGAAGTCCAAGAAAAAGTGGGCCATGGGACGTATCACTTAAAGAGACTCGATGGATCTAAAGTCCCGCGCGCCTGGAACGCGGAGCACCTCCGCCGTTACTATCAGTAGGCCACGGACTATCTAGTCGAAAGTCCTTGGTGGACATAGCAAAAATATGGAGATAATCCTCCTAACTGTAAAACACATGCCTAACAAGCTAATTTAATAAAACACGGAGAGATTCACTCCGCTTTTACTGCATTTTTTATCCCTTTGTTCCAAGCTGCGTTTTAACAAGTGACCACGCGGTCCGGAGACGTCCGGACCCCACGCTCACTTGGGGGGGTATACATGGCTAAGGCATAGCCATACGCCCCTTGAACAAAACATACAGAGAACACCACTTATGTGTTAGCATTGTGTTTGAAATTTTTAAATTGTTAAGCTTAGGTTGATTTGTTGCCATGAACATATTTGCATTACATGTCATGTGTGCATTATGTGGTTATGTGAAAATTGCCATGAAAATGTCTGCCATTATGCATCATGAAAATTATCTCCTGTGTAGCCCAGCGATGAACAGGACTGGGGATTGAGGCACATTCAGAGAGCTACGCCGAAACACCCCCATCTTCCTGACAAGTCCTTCGCAGAATACTCCGCGACCGCTGTAAAGCTTTGCTTCGCAAGCTTCAGCTCCAAGTCTCATAAAGTAATGCATGGCAAGATTCGCGACCGCTGAAAGCTTTGCTTCGCAAGCTCCAGCTCCGGGTCCCGCAAGGCGAAAGATGGCAAGATCCGCAACCGCTGAAAGCTTTGCTTCGCAAGCTCCAGCTCCGGGTCCCGCAAGGCGAAAGATGGCAAGATCCGCGACCGCTGAAAGCTTTGCTTCGCAAGCTCCAGCTCCGGGTCCCGCAAGGCGAAAGATGGCAAGATCCGCGACCGCTGAAAGCTTTGCTTCGCAAGCTCCAGCTCCGGGTCCCGCAAGGCGAAAGATGGCAAGATCCGCGACCGCTGTAAGCTTTGCTTCGCAGGCTTCAGCTCCGGGTCTCACAAAATAATGCATGGCGAGCTCCTCGACCACTGCAAGCTTCGCTTCGCAAGCTTCAGCTCTGGGAGCAGATATAATCAATCCCCCAATTACAGCAGGCCTTGCTTCGCAAAGCCCCTGCTCCAGGATCGCACATGGTAGGCGTGACGATTTCCCCGACCGCAACGAACCTTGCCTCGCAAGGCTTCATGCCAAGTCCCTGAAGTCGACCACCGTGAGGTCCACAACGACAGTTAGTATTGCTTCGCAAAGATCTAGCCCTAAGTCTAGCGACGCTCACCAAAAGAACTCTCGTTCCGGCACTATCCCACGGAATCGTATTAAGTGTTTGCCTCGCAATCTTTGTAAAGATCGCGATGGGGAGATGGAACGGGTCACCTTAGCCATCCCAGCGATCGGTATAACTACAAGTCCCGGGATTGGCTATTTACCTTAGGAAAGCTGAGTACGATGAAAGAGGGAGTCTGGCCGTTGGAACCAAGAACCCTCCGTAACCCAGAAACTACGTGGGAAAAGACATAAGCCGTTGGAGCTTCAAGTTAGAAATGCATAGGTTCTGGCCGTTGGAACCAAAACCTCATGCGCCCCTATAGCAGTTCCTACCGTATAAAAGTCTCTACCCTAAGCACAAAATTAAACAAGGAACTCAGCAGAAAAGGAAAGAAGAATTCTACAATTGTTACAATGAAGGCCCTGCGAACCGGGCATCTGTAATGTTCCCGCAATTAAAAAAGAGTACAGGGAGCTTCGCCTCAAAGGAAAATAAAAAAATAATAATAATAATAAAAAAAATATTATATATACACAAAGGATAAGACCCCTTCAAGCATTGGGGGTGGCAGCGGCTTCCACGACCGGGGCCTCGGAGACAGCGGTTTCAACTAGGGCTGGCGGAATCGGCTCGTTGGAAGGTGGAACTTCATCACTGGCAGGATCAGAGGTCCCCGCCTCTTCGGGATTTTTTGCCTCAGGGGCTCCAGCAGGCTCGTCGATGTTATAAGTCTGGACGTACACCTCTGGGCTTTGATCCCACACCTGTATCTTTTCCCTCATGGCGGCGGCGTCCTCTCCTAGGTAGCCTACTACCTCCGGGTTTATTTTCCAAAGTTGGTGCATGAGGACCACATGGGATAGATTAATCGTTCTATTCAGCACCACCTCGGCATCTTCCTTCTCCTTCAAGCGCTCCACCTCAGAGGTCGCCAGCTTTGCCTCCGCGACAGCCAATTGAGCCCTCAGTTTTTCCAGCTCGGCCTTGGATGCATCCCGCTCTCCCTTAAGGGAATCAATCTCCTTGCGCTGCACCTTATTTTGATCCAGCAAGGATTGCTTCTCGGTCACATGCCCCCTGACAGTGAATTGCAAGGCTCCAATCTGTTTATCCTTCTCAGCGAGCCCCAACTCCTGCATAGACGTGAGATCCTTGCTCCTCTTGTGATCTTGCTCCTCCTCGTGCAGCCTATTCTGAAGAGTGGTATATTCCTCGTTCTGCTTAAGGAGGAGATTATTTTTCAAGTGTAAGCGGGCATCCAGGGTATCCTTCTCCTCCCTGGCCCGGGATAGCTCTTCCTAGAGCTTGGAGTTTTTGGCCTTCAAGTCATCCGACCGCTGCTTGAACTCATTCTCCGCGCTGGCCCGGTACTCTTGATATTTGGCAAGATATTTCTTGTCCGCCTCTTCATCAGCCTTGCGCCGGGCCTGGTTAATCTTCTCCACAGCCTCCCCCTTTATGCTCTCGACCTGTTGGGTCAGTTTCTGCTTCTCCGCCTCCAAGGCCTGGCGAGCCACCTGGCTCTCCTCCAGCTGAACTAGAACTGCACCCAACTCCCGGAACGAGCGTTCCGCGATGAGAGAGGCCTGCAAGGGAAGACAACAGAATGAGTTAAGCAGAACCAAATGTACTAAGACAAATGATCCCAGAACACAACAACTGACAGCTTACCCCAGAAAGTTGCTGCTTTACGGCATGTGTCAGCAACAGCGGGTCCTTACTGCTACTGATGGCCCATTTCTCAGAATTGAGCTCGCACAAGCTCAGGGCCATGTCCTCCATCATCTCTACTCCGAACGGCGCCAATGCACATCCGAGCCTAGGCACCAGCCTCTTCTCCAAGGCTGGGCCATCCAAAATCGCTCCAGCCGAGTGAAGGGATCTCACCCCTTCTGCCAGCTCAGCTCTCTTCGCGGCAGACAGGTTGTCTGCCCTTCCCTGAATAACAGCCTTCTCGGCCTCCAACCGCCTCTTCAAAAAATTATCAGCCCGTCTTACACCCTCCAGGAGGGCAGCGGAGAAACGGGTTGGTTTCTGAGGGAAGTGGAACTTCAGGCCAGGCTGAGGAAGGCTTGTTTGTTGAGAAAGTGGAAGAGAAGGAGAAGAAGGAGACCCCGAAAGGGTGGACTCCCTTTGGACTGGAGGAGGAGGTAGACGGGGTATTAGGGACGGTGGCGAAGACACTACCGCCCCGGTTTGTTGTTGCTGCTGATGTTGCTGCTGTTTTTGCTGCTGCTGTGGCGGTGTTGGTTGTCTTTGTTGTTGTTGTTGTTGTTGTTGCTGTTGCTTTTGCTGTTGGGGTTGTGTTTGCTGCTGGGTGGGGGTAGTCTGGCGGGGACTGCGCGCAGCCCGGAGGTCTCCATCACCTCCGGGAGAAGAATGTCTAAGGCGTTTCTTCTTGTCGCCCTCAACCTCTCCTCCAGGGCGCTTTCTCACCCCGGCCATCTTCGCGAGGAACACAAGACCTTCCCCCTCGCTGCTACTACTCGAGACCACCATGTTCTCGGAAGGCCCCTTGACAGGAGGCTTCTCCACCACGAGCACGATTTCCCTCTCCACCACCGGAGACCCTTGCGCCTCGCCACTTGTCTTCTTGTGTGTGGCAGCTTTACCTCCCCTACCAGCTCTGGCCTTTCGTCCTTTCCCCTTGGACGGGTCTTGGCTGGTGGCGGCCTTCTTGATAAGTGAGGTAGCTCTCCCCAACATCTTTGCTTCGGGATGTTCTGCAAGAAATGTACGAAGCAAGGTTAACCAACCAGCAAGCGATGTGAAAAAAGATAAGCAGAAAACAAAACAAGCAACAACATAAAAGCACAAACAAGTCCACCAGCAGGGAACAAGAAACAAAAAAGAGAAAAGTTTGAAAGGGACGACCATGCACGAGAAACGTGGATGGCCTTCCCCGAGCAAAACAAGACACCGCTTCCTTCTCCAGGAAGCTCCCGTACTCCTTGAAGTCCGGGAATGACATGCTGAGGGAAGAAGGGCCAACCATGGTGACACCTTCTGGTAGACTACCATCACTCAAACACTCGAGGAGCTCATCTACCCTATCGCAATATCTGTCAAAGGGTATCCTATGCGGATCTAGCCTAAGGAAGCGGGGATCGAACCCCACCTGAGAAGTCCGGGAAACCTCAGACAGGCTGGGGGTGTGGATCAATCGAAAGCTAGTCTTACCTTTCCCGGAAGTACCAGCTCCCGGAGTCCCTTCATTGGGGTAAGCCGCGGCATGGCGAGCCTCGATTTCTTCTTCCTCCGACTGGGGGTCGGGGAACCTCTCCGCCCAACTGGGGGATAAATCATTCTCGTCCTGGGCTGCCTGGCAGATCACCTTGGACAGCTTCAGGGCAATCTGCTCCCGGACGTCAGCTGACACCTGACTTTGCCCCCTGCCACTCACTGGCTCAATATTTTGGAAAGAGGCGAGTAGCCCATACTCCCTCAAAGATTCGGTGGTCACAAGTCCTTCCACCTTCAGCTCTTCCTCCGAGAGCCCCTCGTAGAAGTTTGACCTCCTTATCATCTCCGCACAGCGAGGTGTCCGCGGGACGGCTTCTGCAAAATCCAAACACAAGTGTTAGAGATCCTCCCGGAAGGCAAACCAAACGTAAAGAAACAAAGTTAAAAAAGAGAGGAAGGAGCACTTACCAGGGACTTTGAAGTCTAAAGATAGAGCTGGCACCCTCTTCAATGGGAAGCCAATCGTCAGGAACCAGTACTCCCGGAGATCTGGAACCCTCACGGTATGACATGTGGGGCACATCACGTCCGGATACCTCTCCAGCCTATAAAACCCCACCTTGTCTGCATGACCTCTCATGGGCTGAGACTTCAGCCCATAGAAGTATAGCACCTCCTCCGGGGTAGGGGCCTCCAGGTCCCGGGACTTGCAAAAGATATACCACCCCGCTAGAAGCTTGTAGCTGGGGGGAATCAACTGGAAGGGGGCAATCCCTGCCTTCACGCAGAAGTTGGCAAAATAACTTCTTAGGGGCAAGTGTGCCCCACACACTATGTGTGCCCAGCTCCAGGCACCAAAACCCTCGTGACTCTGGCTGGCAGACTCACCCAGCACCGACAGACGGTGCCACATCAGGCCTGGGATGTTCTTCAGGCCTGCCTCTGAGGAATACAACTCCAGCATGCCGTAGTTCCTGAACAGGTTCGGCTTCTGGTCCATCTCCCAGATGGAACTGTTGATAGTCGGTGGGCTAGCCGCGGCCACCTTAGCCTTTGCTTTCCCCTTTGCGCCGGCAACAGGGGAACCTTGCTCCTGGGCAGATTCAGCCTCTACCGCAGTGATGATTTGTTCCTTTGAGGTGTTCGTCACTGAGCAAAAGAAACAAAGAAGAAAACACTCCAAGCAGTCAGCACCCTTGTCATACCCTAACGGTATTAAAGGCGTCGAGGAGACCCTCCCCGAAAACTGCTTGGAGAGGCTCCCACCGAGCTTGCCAAGGGGTTGGCACCATGCCACCCGGAGGACAGCAAGGAACCAGATTCAAACTTCGAGCCTAAGCCCGCCGAGAGAAGTGTTTTCCCAGGGGAAGACACCCTAAAAGGCGTTCACGCTTATGCCCTAAAATAACAAACCAGAACAGCACAAGCAGACGAGAAACAACTTTCCAAAAGCAAATCGTCAAAGCATGCAAAGAAATGACTTATTGACTCACACAAGTCACGTGCCTATCAAAGCCCTATTCACGCATGCATAAAGATGACACTGGCAGAAAACTCAACCCTAACAACTACCAACAATCTGAGGTTTAGAAGGAAAAAGCAAAGTAAAAATACTTACTGGTATTCGGGTAGTTGAAGATTGAGGGAGTAACCGGGTCACTGCACCGCACGAACACGTGAAGTAAAGGCTGCAAAGACAAGCAACGATTCAAACCTAGAACTTCGGCGAACAAACCTACTGCCAAATCGAAAGAAAAGTTTCTGGATTCCTTACCAAAAGAAGTGGCGAATTCGAAGGAAAGGAAGCTTGGAAGCTTGAGAGTTCGAAGATTTGGGAATCTGAGAATCTGAAAGCTCGAGAATTTGAAAGCGTAAAGAGGAAGAAGGGTCTGTTCCCTCGTTTTTATAGCAGTAACGAAGTCATTTCGAATTCCACAAATGGACGGTCCCGATCTTCCCATACTGCATGCATCAGATCCGATGGCTGGGGATGAAGTGCCGGTCCCATTTATGACTCCTCGGATGGGAATAAAGTATTTATTTCCCATCATTGTACCATCTCGGGCCCGGTGTACCATTAAATACCGTCAAATCACTACTCAGACGCCTGACGCACGCATACTCAGCCAGTCGCCTCACGCACACGTCTTGGTCACAGAGCCATTCCCTGCATGACGCGTGGCCCTTGCCACACTTGAGTACTTGAGTTCAAAAAGAAGAAATTTCCTTTTTTTCGTACTAACACTCAGACGGGAAAAAGGAACCCTTCCAGGAACACAGGAGGTGACCCCTCGCCTAATCTAGAGACCAGAATACCCGGAGGACTGTACAAGCTCCCGGACCTCTCAAGCTCCGTGACCTTGGGGGGTAAATGTTATCCAGATTTCCGAATAGCGTTTAGATGGATAGCCTCGGGGAAGCAGAATTAGCAAAGTCTTTCACGAAGGGTGACCAGGGCTCGCGGATGGACAGAAAGGCTTCGCCTCTCTCGCTTAGTGTCTAGCACACTCTTTCAAGCAACCGCGACCCGGAAGCTCGTCAATTCTCCCGAACTCCCGAAGGTCCTTCCAGGGGAAGCTCTTCAGGTTACCTTCGCGGATACAGTTCCGTTCCTCGCACGGAAGAAGACCAAGCGGTTGAGTCACGGAGGAGGCATAGTTGGAATGATACTCACCTGACACAGGATCCCACCTGACACGCCTGACAGGTCGAGGCCGCACACATCCCAGCACGCCTAAAAATGCCTTTTCGCCTACTGTTCCGCTGACAGCCTGGAAAAGACAGCTGCCTTTTGACGTTCCCCATATTTTCATGTAATTATACCTACGTAGAGCCTTGTAGCCATGCTACTAGGGTAATTGTATCCCCTATTTACGGCTGGTGTAATTAAGACTCGTGGGGGCAGAGTAAAACCCTAATCCAAAACCCTAGCTATAAAGACCTCCTCATTTTACGATAGGGGGGAAGGCCGACAGGTTACAGAGCAAGAACTCTGCCAAAATATCTCTAGCTTCATCTTCTTCAAGAGAACCCGAGAGAAACAGGGTGAGTTTGTGAGGTTCTTGTACACCATCCATTTTACTGTAATTCTCTACAAGTATAATAACATCGACTCGTGGACTAGGGCTCGTTAACGCCTGAACCACGTAAAAAACCTGTTTGTCTATTTATATTTTTGCACTTCTATAGTTCTTATCTTTTTATTATTTTGTTTGTATTCGTTTCCGAAAAACTCGGTAAACAGCTACAGTGTTTTTTCCAACCCCCTTCCACGTGGAAGTGGGGTTCCTTTTATAATGGGCTCTAATGGCCCCTGATACATTGTGGTCCAGGGGACCAGATGGTACGCAAGTACACTGTTAAGAGAGTGGTCTTAGAGGTAGTGGTGTTGGCTCTAGTACGTGGTCAGATATCGTGAGGATGTCTCCACTACTTATTTTGTACGAATGTCAGAGGAGTGGCACCAGGCGTAGTGGTGGTGGAGGTGGTGTCGACTCTGACATCTGGTTAAAAGCTTACAGCCTATGTCCCATGTCCTAGTGCTCCCACTACTTGTCTGGCATGAGTATTTGGATCAGACATACGGGGTCTTACAGGTCGTACCCCGTATGAGCTCCGTACTTGTACGATCTTTTCAAATTATACTTTCTTTTACCTCTAAACGTTGGAGTTTCCGCAGGTCCTCATAGGAGACACCTTCTTGAGGTGCGGGGCGCGAGATACCTGATGCATGTATGGGTCACAGCGCAAGACGAGGTTCTTGGGCCCTTGGCGCAAGATGTGCTCCTCATCACGAGACGCTCCAAAACACCTCAAGGCCACCCATGAGATGCGGGTGATAGATGTGCGAGACGCCACTCCTAGCGAGGTGCCTGTTGGCGCACGAGATGTTCGTGGGCGTCCGAGGCCATCCCTCGTGAGGTGCTGGTGGCACGGCTGAGGCGAGGTGAAGTGATCCCTCATGAGGCCCTAGTGGCATGGCCGAGGCGAGGTGAAGTGATCCCTCAAGAGGCCCTGGTGGCACGGCCGAGGCGAGGCCATCCCTCGCGTTGCCCTGGTGGCATGACCGAGGTGAGGCGAAGTGATCCCTCGCGAGGCCCTGGTGGCACGGCCGAGGCGAGGCGGGACCATCCCTCGGGAGGCCCTGGTGGCACGGCCGAGGCGAGGCAGAGCGATGGCGCACGAGACGTTCATGAGCATCCGAGGCCATCCCTCGTGAGGTCCTAGTGGCGCGACCAAGGCGAGGCGAAGTGATCCCTCGTGAGGCCCTGGTGGCACGGCCGAGGCGAGGCGCTGGCCTGGGCAAGGTGTGCCCAGCTATGCGAGGCCCTTTCCGCAGCAAAGACCCAAATACGCAAAGGGGGCCGTGTGACCTTCGGGGTGGCTGTATACGTGAGGCGCAGCGAGGGCATATCAGTCTCGCGAAGGTGTGGAGGTGACGATCCTGCGGAGGTGCATGAAGACCTCGCGTGGCGCACTTACTGGGCTCGCAAGACACGGGACGGGGGTCCCATGTGGCACACTTGTTGGGGCTTCATTTGGCAAGGTTTATCAGTACACACCTAGGGGTATAGGCATAGGTATATACTTAAGCATTTTTGGGACCTTAGCACGTGTTTTGGGCCTGTCACAAGCGTGGAATTTTGAGCATCCACACACATCATGCTTCTTTATTCAAGTATCAAAAGAAAATCAATAAAATAAAATAAACAACTAAAACCCATTTCATACCCCTTGGTCGAACACCCTATGTATCCAAAAGAAGCATGTTCTATTAGTCAACATAAAATCATATCATGAATAGTGATTCAAAACAAAAACTATAACATGCTTAAATTCTTATTCCAAAATCAAACCGTCACATAAAACCTAGACCTTAGAACATCAAGGCCGATACCAATAATCTCAACAACACAATATCAATTTCAACATCATTGCTAGATTTAAACCATAGCATGCTTCTAGTATTCTAGCTTTGCATCAACATAATCATGGCATGTCAATCATCACACTAACATAAAATCAAAGCATCCAAAATCACATGTGTTGGTCAAACCCATCATACATCATCCACATAGCTTTACATAATTGAGATCTCAAAATAAATTAAAACAAACAAAAAAAATATCAAGAGCACCAAAATCAAGTCGTACCCATCTTGCAAGAATTAATCCACAACCTTAGCATGATTTTCTATGAGAACAACAAATCAAGAAAAGAGATAAAAACAAAAATGCCCTTACCTCTTGATGGTGTTAAAGAACACAAAGAAAATAAATCCTTTGGCACCTATGGATTTCGAAATACACCACCAAAGAAAAGAGAAACAAACTTCTTAGAATTGAGGAGATATCTAATCTTAGAAATTCAAGAACCAAAAAAAACTCAAAATAAGAATACATACCTAGAGATCTTGGAAACCTTTTCCTCTTCTCCTCATTTCCCTTTTTCTTTCTCTCTTTTTCCTTATTTTTTCGTGCTCCCTTTTCTTTGTCTCTACAAATTTTGGCAGCCACACAACAAGAATTCCCAAGGCTCACATGTCTTCTATTTATAGTACCCTAGTGACCTAACCCTAAGGAAAAACCCAAGTGTGAAAAGCTCAAATCCTATTCCACGAATTAAGCTAAATCCCACTAGTTCCTCTCCTTACACCTCACCTAAACCTTATCTACATGTAAACACAACCCAAAAGATAAGTCTTGTCATCTTATCCCAAAAGATGACAACCCATTTCCTTTTCCTTTTATTTTCTTAAATTAAATGAAATAAAAAATTCCACACACATACACACAATTTCGGCACACACACACACACACTTTAAATAAATAAAAATGCAACCTATTCTAATCACATACTGTTGTCACACTTGAAAAAATGTAATACTAATAATTAAACAAACATTACACAATTATTCCAAATAATCAATCAAATCCTAATTCACACAAAACAAATATTTCAATTATTTTTTTAAAAATCAAATAGTTAACTAAAACATAACAATTAAATAATAAATATATTTTTGGATCACTACACATTCCAAAACAAACTCACAGTCTACAAAGAATATAAGCTATACAAAAAATCTTTTAACAACGTTCAACTTGTTTCCTCCAAAGGATACGTAGGCAACCTAATTGCTAAGGTTTGATGCAGTCACAAACTCCCCAAGTTTCTCAATGATGTCATTCACCTCAAACTTTCCTAATGAGGTCATTCACCTAAAAAATCCCAAGTGAGGTCATTCACCTCAAATTGTGAGAATTTCAAAGTGCGTTAATTCTTCACAAAATTCTCAAAGATACAAAAATCATTGAACTATGTTTGACTTGATTCATTTAAATGATATGTAGACAACTTAGTTGCTAAAGATAAGTACAATCACAAATACCCCAAATGACCAAATTATTCAAACATCAAACACAAATCTCAAAATTTCATAAAAGGTCATTTACCTCGGAATTTTTCCTAACTTTCAAAACAACAAATAATACCATGATAAGGTCATCTACTGAGATTTCATAAATTTCTATAAATACCATGAATTCTTATGCATGATCATTTACCAGAATTCTTCCACTCACTTCCTTAATTAATTTTGCTATTATACCACTTAAAAAGAAATGCAAAAGCAAGGGGCTTAATACGGAAAAGATATCACATTCAGAACTACAAGTGGCTTGATCCCTCAACCAGGGTATGTAGGTAGCTTAGTCAACCAAATTTACTGAGTTCAGCCACAATTCCAAATTCATCCAAAATTTCTCCAAAATTTCAGAAGTAATTAATCCCATCGTAATTGGAATCAAAGTGTTTTTTTAAACAAAAGGGATAGTAATTAAGAGATTATTCTTATAGTCTTGGATGGGTCGAACTCAAATTAATAAACTCTTATATTATAAATTGGCATAGGTAAAATTGTGCTTAACATTAATTTTTATATTATAAATTTGAAATTTTTGTTTAACATAGCAAAGCTTATAGATTATTAGACTTGGAGTCTAATGTGATAATTTAATCAAGAGAGGTTGAGTTCTTTGAGAACATGTCATGCGATGACAACAAGTTAATAGAACCAACTCAACCTAGAGAACCTTAAGGGGAGACTTCTAAAATCGTTGGTGAGCAACCTCAATTGCTTAGAAGGAGTCAGAGGCTCAATGATTTGGGATCAAGTGAGAAGTGTTCTCCAATAGAGACACTATACCTTGTAGAAGGTGATAATGAGGAAGTCACTTGGTAATATCCTATAGTACTTCAAATAGTGGATGATCCCAAAACTTTCAAAGAAGCTATGTCCTCATGGGACTCCGTTTTTTTGGAAAGAGGCATTAATGATGAAATGTATTCAATTATGTCTATACACACTTGGGAATTGGTTGACCTTTCAAAGGGGTCAAAACCTATTGGGTGCAAATTGGTATTTAGAAGGAAATACCATACAGATGGCACCATAGAAACCTTTAAGGCTAGATTAGTAGCCAAAGGATTCAAACAAAAGAAGAGAATAGATTACTTTGACACATATGCATTGGTAACAAGAACTACTTCTATTATATTGTTATTTGACTTATCATCTATATATAACATTTATGTTCACCAAATGGATGTCAAAACAAGATTCCTAAATGGGGTTCTCAAGGAGGAGGTCTATATGGAACAACCAGAGAGTTTTGTTCTTCAAGGAAATGAACATAAAGTGTAGCATCCCAAAATTCCTAATAAGGCTTAGTGCCTTGATTAGGGAGAGAGGGGGAGGGGGGGCAGGAGTGCAATTTTGGAATATTATGTGAATTAACTGAACATTTATGTGATTGTGTGAATTGCATGGATTATATTATTATGTAGTTGATTATGCATGTTTAAGTGTATTAAATGTGCGAAGTGGGCCTGCTTTTATTCAAAGGGCATATTGGTAATTTTGACCCATTGAGGGTCTAATTATAATTATTTGATATTATGTGGATATATTTGAGATGTTTGATAGGAGTCAGTCTTTTTGAGCAAGATAGTGGTTTAGTCATAATGAGGAATTTATACCCGGCTCGGGGTGAGTCAAGGGGTATTTTGGTACTTCGGTGAGTTGTCAGGACACACTAGAGTATGATTCATATTTTGGGAGAATTAGTGATATTCCAAGTTTAGTGGGATTAACTGGGAATTTTAAGTGTAATGAGAGACGGGAGGGTAAAATGACAATTTTATCATCGAGGGGCGTTGAGAGGAAAGAATTGACTTGGGGGTGTTTTGGTCTTTTGGACCCTAAGAACTTTTTCTCTTAGTTGAGTTTATTAACTCAGGGATTGGGGAAGACAGAGAAACACACAGAAAATAGAGTCTTTCTTTCACTCTCCCTCATTTTTCTCCCATTCTTTAAGTTTGGAGGATTTGAAGGAGGATTGAATTTTTAAGAAGGTTAAGGGCAAGTTGGAAGCTGTTTAAGCTTAAGAAAAGCATAGTTGGGTCGAACTCAATTATTTGAGTTTTAGTTCTAGTTTTATAGTTTTTTTTTATTAAATTTATATTGAATTCTTAGTTTGAAGGGATTTTGATTGAGTTTAAGATTGTTTATTGTGTTTTTGAGTTGCTAGGACCATTATTATGGTCGAAACAAGTGAAAAACATGTTTTGGGATGGTTTTTTGGAGGATTGGAGATTCTAAAATTGCTAGTTATCTGAGTACGCGGGGTCCCGCCACAGCCCTATTCTTGGGGTGCCGCAACCCTTATGAACTTAGAGGGACAAGCAGGTGCGTCGAACCGCCTTAGCGTCGCGATGCTAGGTGAGTTATGTCGCGTCATGTGCCCTATGCTTTTGGGCTCAGGGCTCTCTTACTTGTTGTGCCATGAGCCTTAGTGGGGGAGCTACAACTCAAATAGGGGAAATGAGAAAAATGGGTTTTGGGAGCTGGGAACCCAAATCTAAGGGCTCGGGAATGTATCTACTACCGAGTTAGTAGAATGCATGGTCCCGGAGGCTAGGACTGGGTCAAGAAGCCTTTATTAGCTCATTTCCTAATAGTTATTCATTGTTATGGTTGTGGCTAAGGTGAACCGTTAGGCTCGGGAGGAAAGGACCATACTCGGGGGTCGTTAGACACTATTTTCTCAGAACTTGAGGTAAGAAAACTATACCCGGTGTGTGTTTAGGGCTTGGTTCGGTTATAGTACATGGTTATCACTATGTTCAGAATGTTTGATTAAACATGTTAATTGCAATATGTTTACCTGTGTTAGGTAATAATTGCTTATCTTTATATCTGATTGAAAAGCTTGACTTATAAGTCGAGGGTTACCTATTATATCTGATTGGAAGACTCAGCTTATAAGTCGAGTACTTATTTACTATATTTGATTGAAAAGCTTGACTTATAATTCAAGGCTCTACCTGTGGCACTTGACTAAAGCTCGTCTTATAAGACGAGGATTCATCTAGGATATCTGATGAAAAGTTTGACTTATTAGTCATGGATATATCTAGTTAAAAATATTCGACTTATAAGTTAAAGGTTAAAAGACTTGACTTATAAGTTGAAGGTTAAAATACTCGACTTATAAGTTGAAGGGTAAAAGACTCGACTTATAAGTTGAAGCGTAAAAGACTCGTGTTATAAGTTGAGGGTTTAAAGGCTCGGCTTAGGATTCGAGGGCGGCAATAGCGTGCTGAACACTGGCCAATATGGTTAAGCTAACCATGTAGCGAGATATACACTTTAAAGGCCCTAAAGTCGCCTAAAATAATAAGCGCCAGACCCGCTTGGCCAGCTCTAAGGCTGGTTATATTAGGAATTTGGGAAATAGGTCCAGCCATGACTCTACAGTCACTTATCTGGATTAATCACATGCATGAGTAGGTTATTACCGCTAGACGTGCTAATTATGATTCTGTGATCTTATGAATTAATGCTTATAAGCACGATTATGTTTTCTTGCTGAGCCTCGTCTCATGGGTGCTAAATGGTGTAGGTAAAGTAAAGGAATAGATAGACCAATCATGAGGTTGAGAGCTTCATGGGCAGAGTGTACATATGCGGCCTACTCGTCTGCCATAGCCGAGGTTATCAGTTGGAACTAGGGTTGGACCCTAAATGTTGCTGCCTAGGTTGGCTTTTGTATACATTTTGGGTTTGTAACCTTTTTAAACTCTATTGGGATCCTATGTATTGAGATTAAACATTTTTAATGAAATGGTTGACTTTTGACCGAAATTTTTAGAACCTAAACTTGTGTTTAGTTTCAACTACATGTTTTAAGTCCAAATGACTCGTTTAGCGAGTTAAGCACTATTTAATTACACATGGTAATAGTCCTGGATTAGGAGGACGTCCCAACTTGGTATCAGAGAAGTTTAGGTTTAAAGGTTCCTGAAGATTGGCTGGCCATGTACACTTGGCGCTGAAGACAAGCTCGACTCAGGGTTCAGTAACTATTTATATTAATCTGTGTTATCCTGCCTATTTGATATATGAATGTCTTATTTGCATGCTTGATTAGGATGCATGAGTTATATTGATAGGGCCTGACCCTTGACTGTTATGTGGATGATAAAGGACGTGCTTATTAGCACTATTACTGCTATCAATATTAAGAATGTTCTTATTAGCACCCTGATTGAGCATGAATATGAACTTACTTGCTTATTAGCATGACTGATGTATGTGAAAGTTATTGAACTACTTATTAAAACTGTTGTTGCATGTGTATGGTTAATTGTTCAGTCTTGGACTGTGGGGTGGTGCTGAGGATCGTTATTGTTGCCTGATGTGTCGAGTCATTGACTTTGGACAGACTTGGAAGTATGCTTCCAGGGCAATCAAATGAACCAGTCGGCACTGGAAGTCAGGTTAGAGACAACGACCAGGGTTAGAACCCTCTGCCAGCCCCTGAGAACTGGCAACATGTGCTTGTTGATATGCAAGCTAGGTTGTAGAGGCAAGAAGAAGACATCTTCATACTGAGACAACAATAGGTTCCACTTGTTGTAGCACCAGTATTACAGCAACAGCTAGGGGCTGAAAACTGGTGGGAGCCTCTCTATGAGCGCTTCAGGAAACAACACCCTCTTACCTTTAAGGGAGGAGGGCCAGATTCGCTTCGAGCTGAGCAGTGGATGGGTATGACAACCTCTATCCTAGAATCTATGGGGTTGGCATGTAATGACAGAGTGGCCTATGCCACATTTATGTTTTGGGAGGACGCTCGGATCTAGTGGGAAGTGGTATCCCATACCAAAGATGTAAAGACTTTGAGCTGGGAAGAGCTCAGAGAATTGTTCAATGAGAAATAATATAACGATGCAGTCAGAGCTGCAAAGGCAGATGAGTTCAGTAATCTAGTGCAGGGCACCATGACTATCACAGAGTACGCTCTAAAATTTGATAGGCTGGCCAAGTTCACTGCAGACTTGGTGCCAACTGATGTGATAAGAAAATAGAGATTTGTTTGAGGGCTAAATTTTATGATAGTCTCGGCTCACGGACCCTAAATGGTGCAGGTAAAGGAAAGGAAAAGATAGACTAGCCATGAGTTGGAGAGCTTCAGGGGCAAAGTGAACATATGCGGCATGCTCGTCCGCCACGGCCGAGGTTATCAGTTGGAACTATGGTTGGACCCTGATTTTATCGCCTAGGTTGGCTTTTGTATACATTTTGGGTTTGTAACCATTTTAAACCATGTTGGGATCCCATGTATTGAGATTAAATGCTCTTAATGAAATGGTTGACTTTTGACCAAAAATTTTAGTACCTAAACATGTGGTTAGTTTCAATTACACGTTTCAAGTCCAAATGACTCGTTTAGCGTGTTAAACACTATTTAATTACATAATGTAACAGTCCTGGATTAGGAGGATGTTACATATAGTGTGTAGACTTGTTAAATCATTATATGGTTTGAAATAAGCTCCAAAACAATGGCTTGAGAAGTTTCATAAAGTTATTGTTTCAAATGGATTTAGACACAACAATGCGGATAAGTGCTTATATTCTAAGACTTGTGATGACTATGTAATATTAGTGTGTCTTTATGTAGATGATATGTTGATTTTGAGTAATGACATGAGAGAAATAATGGAAACAAAGAGGTTTCTATCCTCTAACTTCAAAATGAAGGACCTTGGAGAGGTGGATACCATTTTAGGTATCAAAGTTTGAAGGAATAGTGGGGGTTTTGTATCGAGTCAAGCCCACTATGTCGAGAAAGTGCTTGACAAATTTAGTCATCTCAAAATCAAAGAGGCAAATACAACATTTGATTTAAACATGAAGTTTGAAAACAATGAGGGAAGTGTTAGGGCTAATACCTTTTAAGACATATGTATTGAACAATGTTTTATGAAATAAATAACCGAAAGGAATTTTTTCATACATTGATTGTTTATTATTATTATTAGAATAATATTATATGAATATCAGAAAATTCCAAAGTTCGTTATTGTGACTACAATCTTGTATTGGTACGAGAGGATTAAGATTGTAGGGAACAAATTTAAATAATTCGCAGTAAAACAAAGTTATATGGAATCTTTGGATTAAATAATGTAAGCACGATTCACTAGTATTATGAATACATGTAATCTAGATCCGGATTACTGGTGTAGTAGGACATCTTAGTGGAGGTACTTTGTATAAAGATGGTATACATGAACGAGATTCGATATGTTATTAATACTTTACTAATATCATTTATTTTATAAGTATTAATTAAACATATCAATAAGATGGTCATATACAATTGATCTTAATCCTGAAGTTATTATGAACTCATGTTTATGTCATATGAGTTCATTGATTCACTGGTTATGGTTTGTCAGAATGATCAGGCTGAAAAACTTTTGTTTTGGGAACTCATTGATATAAATGGATGCGGACATAATATACAAACATGGAATCTATACCTTTCCGAGAGGAATTGAATAATGGTTCTATTAAGGATTGGCTTTTGGAACTGTAATGCCCCAAAATCCCTAATGTGGTTTAATGGTTGGATTAGTAGGCCGGGAGGGCCATAATTGTTTTATTATGTCATTAAAAAATTATATGCATGTTTATGTGAATTATATTATAATATGATGTTAAATGAATGCATGTGGGTCCACATTTCATGACAGGGCTATTTTGGTAATTTGGCCCGTTGAGGGCATGATCGTGTATTTTGGTGCATGTTGGTGATTTATTGTTGAGGCCACATTATAATGTGGATTTGTTCGAGCCATTCGGCATGAGACGATCTTGGAATATTGATTAGTGGTTTAGTCATAACGGGATTAAGTTCGAGGCTCGGGGTGAGTCTCGGGATGTTTTAATGATTAGAACATTGCCGGGAATTAAAGGGTAACGGGGTATGAATTATTGGTATTTGAGAATATAAAAAATAGCGGGAATTGGAGGGTGTTAATTATGATTAACGAAATAGGTTGAAAAGGACGATTTTACCCTTGGGAGTCTTTAGAAACTTTTAAATGACCTAGGGGCAAAATAGTCATTTCACCCCTAAGATATATATCTGCTTTTGGATTGTAGAAACCTGTAGAAAACATAACCAAAAAAAAAAAACAGAGCTGCTTCACCCTTCCTCACATTCATCATCTTCCCTCTTTCTCCTTTGGGGTTTTTGAGGCCAAATTGAAGATACAAGCTAGGAAATCAAAGTTTGGAGTTTATAAACTTAATTCATCCATTGAAGAGGACCCAAAACCAACTTGACGTAAGAAATCATCCATGAATTTTAAGCTATACTCTTTTTTTCTTTTAGTTTTCAGTCAAAGGAATTTGATATGGATAGTTGGGAATTAGTGGATGTTTTTGTGTAAGCTTGTGTGGATTTTGATGAGGGTGTGTGGTAGATGAAGTTTAGGGGTTGAATTGGATTTTTGGGTGATGTGTTGGGATTGGTTTGGAGGCTTGGATTTCAAGGGAAATCGCAAAGAAGGAAAACCAAAAAAATTCTGGTCTGATGCTGGCGCCCCAATGCTAGGCAAGGCAAAGAATCAGCCTTCTCTGCTTTAGGGACAGCGCCCCAACGCTAGGCCAATTCCAGCAAATCTCATTTTTAGGGCTTGGGATGATCTTTAAGGCTCGGGGGTTGGTTCCTTTGTCCTGGTTGGGTGGATTGAGAGTCCCGAGAGTGCGGGATTGATCCTGGGAGTGAGATTTTAGATTGTGAACCTTTTATTGATTTACTTTATTAATGGATTATAATTGGTTATGATTAGGTAACCGCTAGGGAATCAAAAGGTCAATCGGTCTCAAGGGTCGTTCTTTTATTATTTCTCGCTCGAACTCGAGGTAAGAAAATTGCACCTTATATGTGACATGCGTGGTTATTATAGAGGCATGTTTGTTATTAAATGTGGACATTGATTGCATATTAAATGCTTAGCAAATCTTGCTTACTTGTGTATGGCACTGACTAATCAGAATCGGCACTGGTCGTGTGTTACTGACCTAAGAGTCAGAAACAGCATAAGTGTCATGAACACAGAGCCGATAAAAGATTAGATCTAATCGACATCAGCATTGAATGACCATATGGGGTATTAATGCTGGACTGACCCTAAGTTCGATGAAAATTATAAGCATTTGTCTAGTCTATGATTAATTACTCAGAGCCACGGCCAAAGGCCTAGGTGATTGTTTGTCACATGGCTAAGGGAGCGAAATCCCACAGTTGTGACTCTATGGTCACTCGGTAGGTTTATGTTGGTGTCTATTCATCATACACCTACCTCGTTTAAGCTAGTGAAATGGTCACTTATCTGTAAAGGGTACAGAACCCACCTTAGTGACTTTTCCAACCGTCACTCCTTTATTTTGGACTAATAGTCCTGAATGATTATTATGATCATTGTTGATATTATATTCATGCAGTATTGAGCTTTCTTGCTGGGCTTTGGCTCATGGGTGCTATGTGGTGCAGGTAAAGGGAAGGAAAAGCTCACCCAGCCTTGAGTGGAGAGCTTAGGTGGCGATGTGTACATATGCGGCTGCTTGACCACCACAGCCAAGGAGTTCTCAGGGGAACTAGGGGGTTTACCCTATTTTTTCCGCTTAGATCGGCGGGTTGTAAATTTTATACAATAATGATCGTTTTGCACTGTAAATAACTTGTGAGTGTTTTTATGGGCCCATGAATAGTTTTATGTTTTAAATAAAATATATCGCTTCCTTTTGATTGGTTTTCCACCTTAACCTATTAATAACACCTAGAAGCACGTTTTTAACCAAAGAACTCGATTAGAGAGTTAAATTCATGGTTCAAAGTTCACCATAATTGTCTTGGGGTAACCAAGGCGTTATAGGAACTGAAAGGTTATTGAGCTCAAATTCATAAATCAGTTCATGATGAACCTTCACTAGTAAAGTTAATGGTACTTAAGGAAACAAGATATAATTAAAGAGGTTAAATGGTAATTAATTCCTACTTTAATTATGAACCATTAATAGAGGATTGAATTGTATGAAATGATTAAATCGATGAATGCTTTTTATTCTTAAAAGTATTCAATAAATAAGTGCCTATAATTACAAGAATGCAATCTCATATTTTTAGTGGAATAATATTGAGATTAATAAATTAATGTTATTATATTAAAGAGTTTTAATTAATAATCTAAATTTATTGGAGCTTGAAATTATAGGTCCATAGGTCTCCGAGATGGCTCTATCAACACTATTCAAGGTAAGAGATGAAATCGGGAAAAATCAGGGAAATGACATATTTGGAAGAAATTTGTTCTTCATGGTCAAATATATAATTGAGACAAATTAATTAATTAATATAATTTTTTAAATAGAATGGGCATTTTCAAAAATAGAATTTAAATAATTAAGATAATAAATTTTTAATTAATTATTTTTATTTATTTAAATAATGTGAAAAGATATTTCTGATAATTCAAATTGGATTTGAATTTGAAATGATATTTATTCTTTAATTAATCTGATAAGATAAGTTATCAGGTTTAGATATGTTTTAATAAATAATAATTAAATAAAAGTGGTTGGAACACATCCCTAAAATCAGGGATGTGTTACATGCCAATTACAGTGCATGCATTGTAGTTGGCATATAATAGTGTGTATATTGGAAAGTGTAGATATATTAGTCTAAGACATGAATATGTGACAATTGATTCAAGATAGAATCATATCAATCGTATATGTTAAGACAAGTGATAACTTAGCGGATCCATTTACAAAACCACTGGTGAGAAGGTTAGTAAGTTTTACTTCAAAAGGATTGGATTAAAACTTCTAGAATAAAAGATTCTCCAATGATGGCAACCCAACTTCAAACTTGTGAACATCAAGGGAAAGAGTTCAATGGGTAAGAAGAAGTCATTTATAAGTGAATAGTTTCAACACTTAAAACTTTTGTAAGTTCCATCCAAGATGGTTAGTGTTGGTTGCAACCGAGTAAGAGTTAAGCCTAAGGCTTTTAATGAAGTTTAGTTGAACAAGCATTTATAAAGGTAGCAAAGATGATGTAAGAACTTCACCTATGTGAACTTAGAGGTGGTTCCACCTCTCATAGGAGTAGGATTTTCTCCCCGGAAAGTTCATGAAGGGATGAGCACATGACCATATAAGTGATATTCTAGAAAAGTGGGAAAACAAAAGATCTAGTGGAAGTGTGTTAGGTATCATCGGTTTCATCATAAGGAATACTTGGTTCAAGCTTTTATGCTACCAATGATTTCAATAAGACTTTGTGGTATTTTCACTAAGTTAAAGTTCAAGTCGAAAGACACTTTACTTTAGTCACCAAAACTATTTTGAGCTAGAGGTTGAGGCTTATATTTAACTAAGTAGGGGAATGTTATGATTGGTTAAATAAAAAGGACACATGTTTTTATACAAGCTGGGTATAAAAGACTTAGTTATTTCACAGAGTGAAGATGTGAAATTTGAGTTTCAATTGTAGACCCTTAAAAATTGTGTTTTTGGGTTCAAAGTGATACATGGAGGTATCTAAGGATCCTAAAAAAATTTGGTAGCATTTGGAGGATTTTTAGGTTTCTTAGAGGAGGCCTTGGATAGAGAGGGTGGCAATGCATCGCCTCTTTGGAGGTGTTGCATCACCTAAATGCAAAGGGGCTTGAAAACCCCAGCAGGTGATGCATTGCCTACAAGCAGGCGATGCGTTTCCTAATGTGTCTGTATGGACATGTGTTTTAAGCTTCAAATGATGAGTTTTGAGGCTCTAATCCTATTGGTTAGACCTAATGATGGTACCTACACTATAAAAGGGTCCTCATATATTTTTGGAAGACTTGACCACTCTCTCAAATCTCTCTCTAACCTCTCTCTCTCTAGCTTTCAAGACTCTCAAGTTTTCCCAAGAAACTCTCAAAGAAAGTTTGTGAGTTTAAGGCTGGTTCATTCCCAATTCTATTTCCTCTTAGAAAAAGCCTCAAGCATCAATGAATAGATAGGAAATAGAGAATTAGGATAGCGATACACATCATTTATAAGCCTTTGGTTGTGTTTTTACATTGAAGAAGAAGTTCAAAGTGGGGGTTCAACAAGGGTTTTGAAGCTTTAAGAAGATTGAAGAAATTTGATCAACTACAAGGGTTTGCATCACCTAAACTCAATTTTTTTGGTCTCTGTAAAAAATATTTTAGTGTAGATTCTTATTATTGTGGTGGTGTAATCTCACTCTCTCCCAACATTAAGGTACTAAATCTCATTAGGAGTTTCAGGTGTTACATAAGCCTTCTATTTATAGTCAAAAACTAGGGCATCAAGAAATTTGATTTCTAAATTATTAATTAAATATTTAATAAATAAATTGAGATATTATGGAGCCCAAAAGTTGGCCTGGCAATTACTCCTGGTTGCCCCCTTATAGAAGGGAATGGGCAAAGATATCTGTTTTGAATTTTGTTTCTCAATTCATTCAAAATTCAAATATCCATTTATTCATTTTAATATCAATTTTATTAAATCCTTGTCAAATTAACTAATAATAGTTTTAACATTGATTTAAATATTTTTATTAATATCAATACTAAGTTATCAATATTAATAAAATTACCCAAGTGATAAATAATATGACATTATTTATTTCTGTTGACCTAGTCAACATGATATTTACAATTGATAATTTATTCAACATTGTGAGACTATTAAATTTAATTTAATCAAAGACGATGCAAGGACCATGAATCCATGAATGCAAGCTGTTGTACATAAAAAAATACGAGTTAAAGTGTCTTGTTCGCAGTACATCTGGAAAGTCATTAATGGAAGACCTTCGATTCTTAGAGTGTTGTATAAATGGTCAGGTCCACAATCTGAAGATGATTGCCTCTGCGACTCGATAAGATGCCACAGAGATTGCTCCGTGACTTCTTAGATCACCCAATCAACATTTTAAACATCTCGATATTCAGGTCGCAGAAGCCTGCAAACAACCTCAAGCTCGAGAATGACATTAGCTCGTTGTGAACCGTTGGGATACACAAATTCGAATTTCTACAGACAAGGGGACGTTATGCAGTGAATGATGTCTTGTAACTTTTGTAACCCCTTACTTGGTAAACGTATATTACCAAGTAGTTAGTGTATTAATTATATTTATTTGTATGTTTGAGGATTAACTCAGACAAATACATTATACACGTCTCAAATGGCTACCCAATTCACCCATGAAACCCCTATAAATAGAGGGAAAAATAAGGGATTTGGGACCAGACTTTGTATGCAAGAACCCTGCCAAAATTATCTTAAAACAATTTTTCTAGAGATCTTAAAGAGAATAACATAGACTCATAGACTAGATGAATTTGAATCATTGAACCACGTAAAAATTATTATGCCATATTTACTTACGGTTTACCAAAAAACCTAATTATCTATTTCAGACTTCTTAGTTCACTGCTGGCAAAAAATTGTGTCAACACAAGCTACAATAAGTTCTCGTGAGTACATTCAACAAATAAATATCCTCACAGATTATTAATTTCAAATTACTCCACTATAGGCTCGAAATTAAACTCTTTATTCATGGAAATTGTTTACCAGTATAAAACGCGATCCATTGTGATAATAATTTCCATATGTCAATCCTCTATGTATGACTTACTAATGAGCTGGGTGTTAATTATCATTTTACTTCTCATTTATATTTTATCCTTAACTCCCACTAAATCCCTTGTAAATGATAAATTTGTGAAGTGAATCACAAATATGAGAGCTCAATCATTTAAAAATTTGGACTAAGCTACTAAGGAAGTCATATTTTCACTTCTTGACAGAAGATAGAGATTTCGTATCTATGATAGATACTCTCATTCAATTAAATTACTGAATCCTTAAGATATAAGTATTAGCCATATCAAATAGACAAGCTTTCACGAACAAGTCAAAAGACTCAATATTATAGTCAATAGAAATATCATTGCTCAAAATTGAAACTGACTTTACCAATGTTCAACATCATGAAACTGATTAGATTTGATAATAACGATACTTATAATTCTATCAATAATCAATACCAGTCCCTAGTTCGATGTAACAAAATACACCCAACCTTATCTACTTAGTTAATGTTCTAGATAGAAAATCACACCATTGTGTAATTAGGCCTTATCGTAGATTTCTAAATCAGTTAAAATCATATGCACTAATTTAATCTTAGGACATGTTTCTTTTTAAATACAATTATAATTATGATCAACTATGACCTAGTCACTATAAGCGTAACGATAAACAAGATCAGAATTTCATAAATGTTTGTATTATACAATAGTCATATAATAAAATATGTAAGTAATGTAAGTGTGAACAAAATGATTTATATTATTGTTTATTGATAATAATTTGTGTTACATAAGAAATCTGATTTACAGGGCACAAAAACCAACACCATGAGCCACCATTAAAGGTCATGCAATTGTATTCATCATCAAGTTGTCCATCTTAGATGAGATTCTTTGTCAATCTTGATACATGTTTCTCCTTGTTGATTTTCCATATAGATCTATTTAACATCTACAAATGAACATCATTGACACCAGCAATCTCTAATGGTTCTTATTGTCGCAGTTTTTTGCCAACGAGATATTAAGAAATAAAAAGGGTAGATTAGCTCTTTATATTAAACCGTAAGGAAATAACCAGAACTCACTAAAAAAAATAGAACTTTTACGTGGTTCATTGGTTAAAATCCACCTAGTCCATGAGTCAATATTATTAGTGTTTCTCTCTCTACTTTGGCAGAGTTTCGGCAATACAGAATAATGGTCCCCTTCCCTATCCAATATTCTTAGTATTTATAGGGGAATTCCATGGACAGGTTTGAGTAACCGTGTCAACACATCGCGTAATTATACATATGGTATATAATTAATACAACTTATTCCCATTTACATTGGGATATGATTTGATAACATAATAAATACGTCGTCGCTATCTCGGGTAATAAATGACATAAATATGATATCACCTGGTTAATGAGCATCAGAAGAATCCCCGAGTCTCTTGGGATCCTTCAGTATGTGTTATATCTAGGTCCTCACGAGCTGAATATCTCATACGAGCTCAAGCTTGATAGATATCTAACTCTGATCTCGTAATAAGTCTAGGATGCCTAATACTGGATTTGACCACTACGAGTCTGGAGCTGCTCACATGGTTAACAACCAGATATTCCACTTGGTTATTTTTCCACGTATTTACCTGACAGCTGTACCTAGGCCTGGCAATTCGTGTTATCGTATCATAATCGTGTCGACACGATTATGACACGACACGATTATAGTAAACACGAACACGACATGATTATTATTCGTGTCAGAAATCCAAACCCGTACACGACACGCTTATCTTAGCAGGTCACACGACACAACACGATAACACGTTTAATAAATTTGTCATTTGACACAAATCTAAAACTGACACGATTAATACACAATTAAACGTGTAATGACACGACACGAAATTGACACAATTAACATAATATAAATAAATTAAAATGTTTATATCATCTTAAACGTGTCTTAAGCGTGTCATTTTCGAGTTAAGCGTGTTGACCCGAAAATGACATGTTTAATAAACGTGTTAAACGTGTCGACACGATTATGACACGAAAATTAAATGTGTCACCCAAACCCATTTATTTCGTGTCATATTCGAGTTGTGTCATCGTGTCGTATCGAAAATTTGCCAACCCTAGCTGTACCCGAGCTGAGTGAGTGAACTCGTGCTAAAATTAGGGTACAACATTTGCCCCCCAAGCTCCTGCTCATGTTTGATGTCGTCACTTTCTGACATACACAGTAGGGGCTTTAAGACTTCTGTCACATAAAATCGTGCATGCCTATTACTCAAGTACTAGATACATGGCTTTCTACGACTGGCATCCGTTCATGTTTTGAGGACTGAAATAACTGTCCTGTCAACTTTTTTCGCCATCTGGTCTATTTAATCTTGGCCCTTGGATCTCGAGCTAACCCAATTGGATGGCCCAGATTAATTTCCGTAGTTTACGTATAAATAGGGTGATTAGTCCTCAGACTTCACTACCTTTGTATTAAAAAAACCTCCCTTTTCAAACTCTCAAACTTCCTTTCTTCTTCTCCAGAATCCCCAAAACTTTTTATCGTATCCCAGACCTTCGAAAGTTTTCAAAGAACTTCTCGTGGCCATATCTACACCCTCTCCGAATCGAACATATTTCTTGTAAGTATTTTATCCCCTGGTTTGAAAAGTTTTTTTTTTAATCTTCATTATCCAATAAGATTTTTTTTAACAATGTTCATTATTCGACATCACTAGGTTATTTCTAACGACTAATAGGAAATATTTTTCAGTTTAGGTTCCATGAGTGAACCCAAACGTATTTTAGAAATAAGACATTCATAAAACTGGGAAAATTTCTGGGTTAATCTGAGGTAGCCCTAATGGCAAATAGGTTTAAAGAATACTTGTTTGGGGTATAGGAATCGAAGGATTTTTAGGTTTAATATCAGGTAGCTTGGGGGTTATGATTCCTTAGGCGGTTTTGCACTAAACCGCTTTCCAAAGGAAAGTAGTGGGCCTGACATTTCTGACACGTGGATCCCGAAGTATCCGGGGATTTTAAGAAACCAAGGCGTGTTTCCTAGGATATCGCGTGGCATCACGCGATGAGGCTAGGACAAACTTTAGCTCGTATAAACTTTCAAATGTTGAAAGTAGTCCTCTTCGTCCTCTGTACCTCCACGACCATAGCTATAGACCATCTTAGGTCGCCTACTAACTAGGCCGCTTTGTCGTCAAGCGATCTGAATTATGGCACCTCCAAAGAAGACTGTCGCGAGCTCATCTACCCAGCACAAGGATAAAGGCAAACAGGTTGCCTCCGAATCTCCTATCCCACATTTTGGATCTGTGGTGGAGAGGGAGGTCGTCATCTATCCAAACGCTTTCTTCGAGGCTGAACATATAGTCTCAAAGATAACGACTCAGGGGAGAGTAAACAAAATTATGTTGAACATAATATCGAGCTAGGAGCTGGTGATCTCCTCCCCCAACCTGCTTTTGAAGGAGAGCGGAGTTGTGCCCCCTTCCAAGACGATTATGGGGATTGGAGTGACGAGCACCTGAAGGTTGGTGCTTTCGTTCCACTGGACCAATACTTCGTAGATTTTTTAAACTACGTCAAGTAGGCTCCCTTCCAGCTCCCTTACAGACTTTTGGCGGGACTAAAATATCTATTCCTGAGGCATGAATGGGAGGTCCCCACTCCAACAGACATTTTATATATCTTCTGCCTCAAAGGGAGTCCTAACCAGAAAGGACGAGGTGATGGATTCTACTACCTTACTCGGTTTCTGAACTACGCTTCTGTCATCGAGCTCCCCAGCCATCCAAATTACTATAAAGATTCATTCTTTATGTCAAATGGATTCAGAAATTGTGAACTTCACTACTTCAACTGACCTCGTAAGTCTTCTATCTTTGTAAACTCAGCACGTGAATTTTTATCCCTTTCATTGTAAATAATTTTTTTATGTATATTCTAATTGAGTTTGTTCCTTGTGTAGCTATATTTGAGAGGATGGAACAATCTGAGATACTCAGGGGTCAATACGAGACTTTGTCTCGTCTCCCCTCCCCCCTGGGGAAAAAGATTATCGCTAGGTCGTGAATGATGCCACCATGTTGGCATGCAAGTTGATCGACAAGGGTCAGACATTAGCTCTGAGGACCCAAGGTCCACTCCCTGTTATCCTCGACCTCCCCTCTTCTCAAGAGGCCTTGCCAGCCACTGAGGACACTGAAGAGGAAGAAGACATGGCACCACTTGTACGAAAAAGACGAGCTCCAAAAGCCAATTAGGGGCCTGATCCTGATCAAGTTGTGTTTGGGGTAGCAGCCGGCCCCTCCGGCCAAGGTAACCCATACCTCTTTAGAGAGTTAGATCGGGCCACTACCAGCTTTAGGTTAATATGTTTTAATCCTAACCAGCTCGTTAGCCGCCATCCCACCGATTTGGATCTAAACGTAACCCTCCTCCAATGAGTGGATCATTTAGTGGTGCGCAATGACCACAACTATCCCAGAGGTGTCGTTGTAGTTGATAACACGCTAAACTTTAGATCTTCTATCTTCGAAGAATATGAGACTAACCGTAGGACTTGGCCTTCTCTGCTCCAGGGTGCATTTGCTCCTAGGTTCAGGCAATACGTAGATGAATCCAGCCCTGATGAGGAACCTAGGGACCTGAACCCCCTAAGATCCAAGAGACTGTAGCCTTAGATTCCCCCTCCCCTTCATTAATCCAAGAGTTGGAGGTCGTGCCTAGACTGATCCATACATCCGAGCTAATCGTAATAGATTCCTCCCCTAGCCCGGAGGGTAGGATCCTTGTTTTTTTTATATATATATAAATATTTTATACCTTTGAAACATTAATACTGTAAATTGACTCCTTTTTGTTCTTTTGAGGTGAAGATGGAATCGACAGGAGCTCCTGATTTAAAGAGTGCCTTCCAGGTTGGAGGGTCCGAAGCTGGTCCCGTTGTGAAAAGGCCCAGGGTTGCGAAGAAGGCTACTCCTAAAATGGGGGGTACTAAAAAATCCCCCTCTAAGGGTAAAGATGTGAGCTCTGCTCGAGAACCAAATCTGGTGACAAGTGTCACCGTTTAACAAGTCTGCCCCCCTTCCTTGACATATGCCTCCTTCACATCCCTAAGTAATTCAAACCGAGGCCCCTATCATCTGGATACCGGTTGAGCCACACGATATGGACAAGATCCTTGAGGGCTTTCAGGGTATCGTGTATGAGACAGCGAGTCACATGGCAGGCCATGCATATAAATCTAGTGCTAGGGATCTGAGGGCCATAGAGGAGCGCAACCCAGAGGATGAACCTCACCGTGAGTCCTTTTCCCACTTTTGATTCTTTTTTCTTTACTATGTGTTCTTCCTTCTTTTTTTTATTGACTTGCTTCATTATTCTGCAGCCCATCCTAGCCCAATATCAAAACATAGCTTGTGCTAGAGCTAGAAATGAAGAGCTCCAAGCCAAGCTAGTCGTTGCCAAAGTCGCCCTAAATGCTGCTCAGGAGAGTGAGCACGCCACCAAAGCCGCCCCGACACTTGCTCAGGAGAGTGAGCATGCTGCTAAGGCTGCTCTTATCTCTTCTCAAGAGGGCAAGCAATATGTGAAGACCGCGTTGTCCACCTCTCAGGTTCAGATCCCGAAGATGAGTCACCGGGCTGATCAGGTTCAGGCCAAGAACGATGAACTAAAAGCAAAGCTAATCAAGGCCAAGGAGGAAGCGACACTATCTTCGTCAACAATGGAGGATATGTTTTACTGTTGTTGGGCTTTTAACCAGGATGGAAACTTCTCCTTCATGGAGCCCGAGCTGTGGGATTCGTATCTTGCTAAATTCAAGATTCAGTTTTTGCAAGAACCCTCGGAGACTAGCGAGCCTTCCAGAGTAGCTAAGGGAGACGACGATGAGGTTACTTCGATGGAGTGAGCTGACGAAGCCCCCTGACTTAAAAAATTTTCTTTGTAATCATTATCATACATTGTAACAATCCCTTAGGAATAAAACAATTGCCTTTGGTCTTAGCTCGAGGGTTTTTTTTTATTATTTGAATATACATTTAACTTTTGATCTGTTTGTCTTTCTTTTATTATTTTCTCATGCTTGTGAATCCTTGGACCCTTGTACATTCAAAATCTTAGGGTTCGACTTTAGATCAAGATAGATTATATCAATCTTGGTTGTATCCAAGATTTTGCTCGCTTATTTGCATCATACATGTTAATATTCAGGCCTCAGACCTAGTTATGCCCAGGGTTTTTAATGATTTTAAAAAAAAAACTTATTTTGTGCTAGGTTTATTGACAACTCGAGCTTTTAAAAAGCCGATGAATAATCAATTTCCCCAAGTTCCTAAGCTTCGGACCTGATTATTTCCAGGGTTTTTGATGATTTAAACTTAGTTCGCGCTAGGTTGATTGAAAACTCGATCTTTAGAAAGTCATTGAATAATCAATTTTTCCAAACTTCTAAGTTTTAAATCTTATCCAAGTAAGCTTAATTTTTTCAAAAAACTCATCGACCTCGGTTATGTGCCCCCCAAGTAACCAGAATGTATAAACTTTCCTGGTTGCCTCTACAATTATGAAAATACGAGCTCGCAATAATAAAACTAAGAAATGGTTATTTAATAATCCATATTTTATTTAATTGAAATGACTTTTATAAAAGCCTTACATTGATGGCACTACTATTGATAATACTTTTTCAAGTGAAGAGCATTCCAAGTCCGTGGGACTACTTCCCCATTCAGTTGAGCTAGCTTAAAAGGTCCCTCGTGTAAGACCTCTAGGATCTGGTATGGTCCTTCCCAATTCAGGCCCAACACACCATACTTAGGGTCTTTATTCGCCAAAAAGACCCTTCGGAGAACCAGGTCGCCTAATCCAAGTCTACGCCCTTGACTTTTGAATTAAAATATCGAATGATCTTTTGTTCATAATGGGCGAGCTGTAATTGTGATTCCTTTCGTTTTTCTTCGATTAGATTGAGAGATGCATTAAGTAGCCCATTATTCTGTTCTTGATCAAACTTCCTTTGCCTGTGAGTAGTTACCATGGCTTCAATTGGAAGCATGGCCTCACTTCTGAGAGTTAGGGAAAAAGGAGTATGCCCTGTGGAGGTCCTATGAGAAGTACGGTAGGCCCAAAGTACTTGCGGGAGCTGTTCGGGCCATAATCCTTTGGCTTCATCTAGCCTCTTCTTCAGGCTCGCCTTAAGGGTCTTATTTACAGTCTCGACCTGCCCGTTGGCTTGTGGGTATGCTACCGACGAGAAACTCTTCGTTATTTCATATCTTTCACAAAAGTATGTGAAAAGATCACTATCGAACTGCGTCCCGTTGTCTGACATGATCTTAGGGAGTCCAAATCGACAGATGATACTTTTCACCACGAAATCCAGGACTCTCTTTGAGGTGATGGTTGCTAGAGGTTATGCTTCTACCCACTTCGTGAAGTAATTGATTGCCACCACCGCATATCGAACTAATCCTTTTCCTATAGGTAGGGAACCTATCAGGTTAATTCCCCATGCTGCAAATGGCCACGGGGAGGAAATCATTGTTAGCTCAACTGGAGCAGCTCGAGCAACTATGGCGAAACGCTGGCATTTGTCGCACTTCTGAACATACGAGATTGAATCTTTCGTTAAATTGGGCTAAAAATAGCCCTGTCTCAGTACCTTCAGCGCCAGGTTTTGCCCCCAGCTTGATCTCCATAAAATCCTTCATGTATCTCTTGCAAAATGGTTTTGGCTTTCTCGGGCAGAACACATTGCAAGAGAGGCAATGAATGACCATGCCGATATAAATTTCCATTGACTATTACGTACCGTGGAGCTTGATAGAGTATTTTTCTAGCATCTTTTATGTCATTAGGTAACTTTCCAGTTGCGAGATATTCCATTATAGGAGTCATCCAGGTCTGTCTTATGTTAATCATTCTGACCTCCATTACTTCTCCTGTTACACTTGGGCTCTCCGAGAACTCCACTGGTACTACATTTAATGTTTCAGCCTCTTTTGTGGTAGCAAGTCGTGCCAAAGCATCAGCGTTAGAATTCTGCTCCCGGGGTATCTGTTCAACAGAGCTATATTCAAATTCAGACAATTCCCCCTTTACCTTAGCTAGGTAGGCCACCATCTTGATGCCTCGAGCTTGATACTCCCCCAAATTCTGATTTACCACGAGTTGGGAATCACTGTAGCATTGGATGGCTTTCGCCTTCAGCTCTCTTTCCACCCTCAATCCTGCCAATAATGCCTCATATTCTGCTTTGTTGTTGGATGCCTCAATTTCGAATCATAGAGTCGTATGGAATCGATGTCCCTCTAGTAAGATTAAGATTATCCCAGCTCCTGATCCATTCTCATTCGACGATCCATCAATGCATATTTTCCATAATTCCTGTGCCGGCTCCCTCATAAGCTCGTCTTGAAAACCGGTGCATTCAGCCATAAAATCAGCAAGAGCATGACTCTTGATTGAAGTCTATGGCATGTACAATATCTCAAACTGGCTAAGTTCGATGGCCCATTTTAAAAGATGTCCCGACATTTCAGGTTTTTGCAAAACCTACCTTAAAGGTTGGTCGGTTAAGATGTGATAGAATGGGACTGGAAGTATGGCCGGAGCTTTTTGGAAGCCAATACCAGACAGAATGCCAGCTTTTCTATCAGTGGGTATCGTGACTCAGCTCCGAGAAGCCTCTTGCTTACGTAATACACTGGTTTCTGAGCACGGTCTTCTTCTCGAACTAACACGACACTGATTGCATTCTTTGTCATGGCCAAATAAAGGAATAAAGACTCTCCAAGTATTGGTTTAGATAATACCGGGGGCTCAGTCAAATGCATTTTTAGGTCGTGGAATGCCAGTTCAAACTCCTCAGTCCACTCAAATTTCTTGTTTCCTCTGAGCAAGTTGTAGAATGGCATACACTTGTTAGTGGATTTTGAAATGAAGCGATTCAAAGCCGCCAGCCTTCCAATAAGCTTTGAACTTCGTTTTGTGACTTGGGTGAAGGCATTTCCAATAACAATCTTATTTTTTCAAGATTCGCCTCTATTCCCCTCGTGTTGACTATGAACCCCAGAAACTTTCCAGATGCCACCCCGAAAGTGCATTTCTGGAGATTTAGCTTCATGCCATATCTCCTCAATATTCTAAAACATTCCTCTAGATCGAATACATGGTTATTGGCAGTCTTCGATTTGACAAGCATTTCATCGACATACACTTCCATATTTCTCCCGATCTGGTTAGCAAACATTTTGTTGACCAAGCGTTGGTATGTAGCCCCGACATTCTTCAATCCGAATGGCATAACTTTATACGTTATGCTCAGTCATAAAACTATTATGCTCCTAGTCCGCAGGGTTCATCGCGATCTGGTTATATCCAGAATACACATCCACGAAAGACATGAGTTCGTGACCTGCCGTGGCATCTACCAACTGGTCGATCTTAGGCAGTGGGAACAGTCATTGGGACAAGCCTTGTTTAGGTCGGAGAAGTCGATACAGGTTCTCCACTTCCCATTCGGCTTCGGGACCAGCACGGGATTGGCCACCTAGATCAGGTATTTTTCCTCCCGGATAAACCCGCATTTTAGTAACTGAGTTACTTCTTCCTCAAGAGCTTCAACTTGGACTATTCTCAAAAGTCTCAGTTTTTGGGATTTTGCAAGCACATTCTTGTCTAAATTTAAAGTGTGCATTATTATATTAGGACTGATTCCCACCATATCCTCATGTGACCAAGCGAAAACGTCCAGGTTTTTCTTTAAAAAATCGACTAGCTCAATCTTTCTTTTGTCATCAAGATTCTTTCCAATCTTTATGAATCTTGAAGTTTCTTTGGGATCAATGTTTACTTCCTCGAGATCTTCTATGGCTTTGAGCTCTGATATGTCTTCGCCTACCCGCAGGTCAATGTCGTCGCGTTGGGCGACCTTACTATCCTCTTCCTGCTGAGGTTCTTCCATCCCATGAGTAACTTCTACTTCCTGGGACTCCTTACCTTCGTCATTTATGACCATCACTTGCTGCCCGGGTTGTGATTTTCTCTTCATAGAAATGCCATAGCATTCCCTGGAAATGAGCTTGCCAACTGTGCATATCCCCGTAGTTGAGGGGAATTTCATTGCCAGGTGGCAGATAGAGGTTATGGCTTCAAATGCCATCAACCCAGGTCTGCCCAAAATTGCATTGTATGCTGGACAATCAATTACCATGCACTTGAGTACTTTGGAAATAGTTCATGAGTCTTCTCCCAATGTCACCACCAGTCTGATCGTCCCGATGGCAGCTGAACCTTCACCTGAAAACCTGCACAAAGTCATCGAGGTCGCCTTCAAATCGGTTACGGATAATCCCATTTTTTCCAGGGTGGACCTGAAAAGTAGATTTACAGAGCTTCCGTTATTCACTAGTGTTCTTCAGACCCTTCGGTTGGCGAGTTGAACAGTTACTACCAGCAGATCATTATGTGGGAATTGGACGTGGCTAGCATCCTCTTCCATGAAAATGATTGGTTGCTTTTCCAATCGTTGCTGTTTTGATAATCGCTGCTCCGGGATGAACTCCACCCCGTTATGAGCCTTCAGCTCGTTAATGTACCTCTTTTTGGCCCCGCTGCTTGTGCCCGCCAAATGAGGTCCTCCTGCAATAGTGGTTATATCTCCCCTACTATCGGAGGAGGTTCAACCTGATTGGTCTGAGCTCTGGATTGGCCTATCAGAGCTTCGGGGACTGAATGAGGGTTCTGCCCGACAGGCTAAGTAGGAATCACCCAATTTTGGGTGTATTAGGAAAACGATCCGACTCTGATGAGAGTTTCAATTTCATCCTTCGGCTGCCAAAAGTCATTAGTGTTATGACAAATGTCATTATGGAATCGACAGAATTTTGAGGGATCTCTCTTCGCCCTCTGGTTCCTCAACGGTTCTAGGTTCTTCCATGGAAAGCGATTAGAATTTTCCAGAAAAATGAGCATTCGGTTGTCTTTTAGGTCGGTATATGTAGCGTAGACAGGTTTGAACTTCTCCACGGACTTGTTTTTCTTCAACCCACTCTGGTCGCCCTCACCACTCCCCTTCCTTTTGTTACTCCCCCCTTGGTTATTCTGGGCAACGATTTGAGCCATAGCTGCAACATCCGTTGCCGCTCCAACGGGTTGGACAGGGGTTTGACTGGTTCCTGCGACAGAAGCTCGCACCTCCTCCAAGTTTATCCATTCTTGAGCTCGGGCCAAGAATTCGTCTATGCTCTTAACTCCTTTTTTTTGAAGTTCCTACCATAAGTCGCCCCCAATGAGGATTCCCGTCCTCATCTCCATGAGCTTGGAGCTGTCATTAGCATCCTTAGCTCATGCATCAACGTTGGTAAATATGCTTAGATATGCCTTCAGCATCTCGCCAGGCTACTGCTTCACGGTTGCCAAAGAATCACCCTAAACCTGAGCTGCCTGTGAAGCTCGAAATGATTTTTTGAAATCGGAAGAAAATTTCTTCCACGAGCTTATGGAATGCCTCTTGTATTGCTTAAACCACTGCCTGGCAAGCCCGACCAAAGTTACGGGGAACAAGCTACAACTTAGATCAAGCCCGACATTGTGGGCCATCATCATGGTGTTAAACATTCCGAGCTGATCAAACGGATCTCCATCTCCATCAAACTTTGACATGTGTGGCATCCTAAAACCTACAGGATATGCTATCGCCGCAATGTTTGGAGCGAAAGCTCGAGCTCCTCGTTTGAGTCGCAATCATCCTTTTCCTTCCTGGACAAGAATATCTTCATTTTTCTTCCATTAGAGCTGGTCTCTCAAGGGTTGTTCCCTAGTCCCTAGGTTAGCTGGGGGTTGTTCTGCAGCTCCCATCCTATAATACGCGTTTGACGGGTTGTTGTCCCTCCAAGCTCGAGCTTGGTTAGGTGGGGCATTCCCATTGTCGCGTACTATGGACAGACCTCCCTCATGTCAAGTATAGTTAATATCTTCATCCCGGGCTGGATACCTTCTCTGTGAGTTCAGATGATCATGCAAGTTGGGTTGTGGATTATACCTAAGACTCTGCGCTGAACTCAAATGATTTCTTAGGTCACTCTCGCACCTACCACCATGGTGGCTTTCTGTCCAATAACTTCTGTTTGTGAAGCTTACAACTCACGGTTGAGATCGATGGCCTGGATTCTCAACACACGTTCGTGGGGCGGAAGTATTCGTAGATGGGGGAGGATTTCTCCTATTGTCCCCATAACCTGGAATATCTCGTTGAGGACGAGGTGGTGTTGGATGTCTTACAGGTAACGGAGGATGCCTTATTGGCGAGGCTATACTCGTTCCATCAGGACGGACTAAATTAGCCTGCCTCTGTTCTACTCCAGCGTCCCTAGGTCTCTGTGCCTGGCGCTCCAATCATGGCACAGAGGAATTTGTTGGAGCATTGTGCCTTTGTGAGCCTGTCCCAACCCCTCCTCGTGGATTGTCATGGGCGTTTCTGGGGATCTATGAAGAACGCATCGAACTTGAGGTTGCAGTTCTGACCAATCGACTGACATGTTGAGTACCCCTGTGATGGTCAGTGGGCTGAACATTTTAGTGGTGTTTCCCTAAAGGCACAAAACTTGGAGTGGCAGTTCTGATATATTGACTTAGTTTAGACCGGTTATTCCTGTGGGACTTATGATACCCACTTTGCCTCTTTTCGACATTAACGTTGGTTGAAAGAGGGGGTAACCAAGGCGAAACCTCCTCAATCTGCATGTTTGATCTAGCAAGATGGCTCCTCAACTGCATATTTTCCATTTTGATGGCATTTAGATAACCTTGGTTAGGGTTCAGCGGTAGTGACGCCAAACTCCCAGTATCAGCCTGACCCGCCGGTTGTTTTCCCCGGCGTTGCTAAGCATCCAGACCCCTATTATTAGTAACAACGGTATGATGGACCTCCTACCCACCAGGTTGTTCTACCTCATTATCGTGCATCGAACAAGTGACCACCATGATGAAAATTGACTGGAACTTGTGAAGCACTAATTTACTCTCAATGAAAGCACCAAACTATTAGCGTGGCTTTTCGCCAACGAGATATGAAGAAATAAAAAGGGTAGATTAGCTCTTCATATTAAACCGTAAGGAAATAACTAGAACTCACTCAAAAACACAGAACTTTTACGTGCTTCAGTGGTTCAAATCCACCTAGTTCACAAGTCAATATTGTTAATGTTTCTCTCTCTACTTTAGCAAAGTTTCAGCAATACAGAGTAATGATCCCCTTCCCTGTCCAATATTCCCAGTATTTATAGGGGAATTCCATGGACATGTTTGGGTAACCGTGTCAACACACCGCGTAATTATACATATAGTATATAATTAATACAACTTATTCCCATTTACATTGGGATATGATGTGATAACATAATAAATACGTTCCTGCTATCTCGGGTAATAAATGACATAAATATGATACCGCCTGGTCAATGAGCACCTGAAGAATCCCTGAGTCTCTTAGGATCCTTCAGTATGCGTTATATATAGGTCCTCATGAGCTAAATATCTCATACGAGCTCAAGCTTGACAGCTATCTGACTCCGAGCTCGTAAATAAGTCCAGGACGCCTAATACTGGATTTGACCACCACGAGTCTCGAGCTGCTCACATGGTTAATAACCAGATATTCCACTTGGTTATTTTTCCACGTATTTATCTGACGGTTGTACCCAAGCCGAGTGAGTGAACTTGTGCTAAAATTATGGTACAACAGTTCTCTATCAGCTAGATACACTTTCCTGTTGTAAAATCCTATTATTGGCTAACCTTTTTAATAAATATATTTTATTATTTAAATAGTATTTTTTTTTAAAATTATATATTGGGTATTTAAGTGTGATTGTGTCTCATTTTGGTAAGAATCAATTCTTTAATAAATGCACTTTGTATATAGTCAAGTTTCCTTAAATATTTATGGTGACCTTGTCTATAATGAGTATGTGTATTACAGAATTATTCTCTGTATATTTTCCCTTGATGTAATCTGTCTAAAATAAGGATTGAATGAAGCTTGTGCCCAAAGGAAGGAAATTTTGAAATGAACCTAGTTGGATTTTAAGACCAGGTTCGTCCATTAACTGATGCTGCAATATGGTTGTCTGTCACATCTAGAAATTCATGCAGTAAATGAAATGAGAAGTTATTTTGAGTAACTTCCCGATTTAGTCTGATTTAGGCCATTAATGAGATTGGCTGGCTTAGGGGTTTCTAGAACTTTATAAATACTAGACCTAAGCAGCAACCATTCTTACTTCTTCACCATTTCTAACGCTTTATGCTTTTGAAGAGTTATTTTATTTATAAAGAGTAGTTCTTGTTATACTATCTCTTTGTTCTCTCATACTCAAAAATGGGTAACTAGGCATTTTGTTAAGCCTATATCCCACGTTTGGCCTCAACTCCCACGATCACTCTTCCACTCTCACACTTTATTTTTTATCTTGTTTTCTGCTTGTTTATTCTCTCGCTTGTCTAAGTGTGCAGGAACCCATGGCCTGAACTAAGACCACCGGAGCTCCCAGACCTTGAGCTGCTACGAGTGGTTCTGCTCCATCAGCTTCACCTCCGGCGACTTCAGAATCTTCTCTGAAGTCCACTGTCAAGACTAGGGCTCACAAAAAGACCTTCCCTATGTCCACAACCTCTTTGTTAATGCTTCCATCTCTATCTCCTTCTCCGATTGCTCTACCCGCACCACCATCCAAAGAAGTGGTGCCTACCGAGACCCTTCCTTCAGCAATCGAGTCACCTGCTCCAAATCCTAAACCCTCAAAATTCGGGGGTGCAAAATCAAAAGGACCTCCTGCTGCTGCACAACCTATTTCTGGTATGTCGTCTGCTTCCCAGAATCGCTCCAAAGCAACTGCCTCTAGTTCAATGGTAGTCGTGAAGAAAGGAGGAAAAGAGGCAAGACTTCTCCTTCAAAAAAATCTTCTCCAGCAAAGAAACTCAAAATCACTCCACCTGCATGTTCTTCCTCTGAGGCTGATCCATCTAGTGAAGTAGCCAATCATTCAGACCACTCAAGTTCTGAAAGAACCAAAAGTTCAGAATCTACCCAAGAACTTGATGATCTGATTGCCTCTGAAGAACGCATTATTGACTCAGAGGATGGTTCAGATGCATCAAATACTCCGTTTGAGCCCTCTGAACCTCTACCTTCTGAATCCAAGGGAAAGAAGCCCATGACTTTTCCTAGTCCAATTGCTCCTAAGGTTCTGACCAAAAGCATTGATTCAAGTTCTTCTTTTGTTCCTCATTCTCATCATTTTTGCTATAATGATCATGAAAGATATGTGGTTTATTATGCTAATCATAAGGTTATTTGTGAAAAGAATTTTGATCTTGCCGCTCATAGGGTGTTTGGGGTTATTGATATTTTGCAAGAGAATGGTTAGATTCTTTACAGGGCTATTCTGGGTATGTTGATCAGGTTGTCAAGGAATTTTATGCTAACATTACTAATGATTTTCTTAATCATAATTCCTTTATGTATGGAAAAGTGTATGTTCGGGGTCATTGGTTTTTGTTTACAGTTAAAGATATTGCTAGTGCCCTAAATTTTCCCATTGGCTTCATTCCGGATACCCATGAATTTGATAAGGACCTAGTCCTTTCAAAGCTTGTAGGACAAAAGGTATCATGGAATCCAAGCACATCATTCTCCATTACTGATCTTACACATACCTATGTGTGCTTATGCTGTTTGCTCTATCCAACTGAATGCCCTCCTCTAATCCAGTTGTTGTGTCTCAAGAATTGGCATTCTTTCTGTTCAAGATTGGTTCTGGTGCATAGATAGATCTTCCTTCCTTAATTATGGACCAAATTGTTTCTCTAAGGAAGGAGAAAAAGAAGGGGTTCTACTTGTTGTTTCCACAACTCATCTTTAAGGTTCTGTCATCTTAGAAAGATGTCCTGATGCCCAATGAGTCAATTGAGGTTCCTCCTCTTGGTTCCACATTCAAGCCATTTGAAGGGAAAGATCAAGTATCGAAGAAGTCCAAGTCCTTGGTGATTCCCTCTGTTTCCACTACCACTGCTGTTATTCCATCTGGTGTTGGTCCTGAGACATCAGAAATGCTCACTGTCAAGACTGATCTTACAATGGTACAACATCGACTTGGAACATTGGAGGCCACTCAACAAGCAATCATTGCTCAACTAACGACTTTATCCAAGGGTGTTTAGTATCTATTTTTCATGTTTTTCTATTTTTATCTTGATTTAGTTTGTCCAAAGGCCATGTTCTTTGTTTTTTTTTTTTAATTTTCGTTACTTTGACTACTTGTTAGACAAAAAGTGGGAGTAGTTGGATTATTTTTATGTTTTTGTGTACAACTCTGGACTCTGTTTTCAAGGGGATTTGTGTGGTATGTCTTGTTAAAAAAAATTCAAAAAGTTGACAATTCTTTTCTTTGTTAGTATGGTTGTTTGCAGAGGGAGTTCTTAGGAACTTTTATTTTCTTTTCGAACAAAGTGTTTGCTGCAGGTGTTTGAGCTCATATTGCTAAAAATATATTTTTTCTGAAAAGTTGCCAAAGGGGGAGATTGTAAAATCCTATTATTGGCTAACCTTTTTAATAAATATATTTTATTATTTAAATGGTATTTTTTCGAAATTATATATTTGGTATTTAAGTCAGATTGTGTCTCATTTTGGTAAGAATTAACTCTTTACTAAATGCATTTTATACATATTCAAGTTTCCTTAAATATTTATGGTGGCCTTGTCTATAATGAGTATGTGTATTAAAGAATTATTCTCTGTATATTTTTGCTTGATTTTATCTGTCTAAAATAAGGAAATGAATGAAGCTAGTGCCCAAAGGAAGGACATTTCAAAATGAACCTGGTTGAGTTTTAAGACCAGGTTCGTCCATTTCCTTATGCTACAGAATGGTTGTCTGTCACATCTAGAAATTCTTGAAGTAAATGAAATGAGAAGTTATTTTGAGCAACTTCCTGATTTGGTCTGATTTAGGCCGTTAACGAGATTGGTCGGCTTAGGGGTTTCTAGTACTCTATAAATACTAGACCTATGCATCAGCCATTCTTACCTCTTCACCATTTCTAACGCTTTATGCTTTTGAAGAGTTATTTTATTTGTAAAGAGTAGTTCTTGTTATACTATCTCTTTGTTTGTTTGTTTGTAGTGCTTTGTGTTGTTTATTCTTGAACAGGTCATAAAGCTTGTGTACGTGACATACAAGTCTTCGGGAGAAGATTTCCATAAATCTTAGTTCGGGATGAAGTAAGCACTCATCAAGATCAGAAGGGATTTCATGCTCTTGGTGATTGTCAAAATCATATTATTAAAGTGTAGTACTTCAAGGTTGCGACAAAGTTTTAGAGGGAGTCTAAACTTGTATAAGTCAATTACTTTTTGTACTGTTGAGACTTTATTAATTGCTTTTATCTTTGGGCGTGGCCCCGTGGACTAGGTTTTCCAAACCACGTAAAAAACTTCTTGTGCCACATTACTTTTAGTTTATTTACTTTCTGTTCGTATATTCTGATTCATCAGCAATCTGTCCTGATGCATCATAATATCTGTATGTTCAAACAATTGTTTAACTATTCCGCATTAATTAAATTGTTTGTTAAATTCAGTTGGTAATTTTAAAAAATGGAATTTCTCTTGTAGTTACTAGTGATATAATTCTCCATTATATCTCAATGCATAGCAGTATAAAATGATGCTCTTAAATCTAAAACCTAAAAGTCAATAAAATTATCAACAAATAAAAATAAAGAATCATGTACCTCATCAGCCACAATGTTGGCATTGTCCTTATTGTCATCATTCTTTGGGAAGTTATGTGGCCAAACTTGCCACAATTCCAATACTATATTTTTCTTACATTTATGGACTTGACTCTACCATTCCTTAGTTTTTTTTTTAAAGTTACTATTCCTCAATTTTGACCTACCACGACCTCGATTAAAATTCTTCTCGTTGCTTCCGCTCCTGCTCTCAAGATTTAGAGTAGAATTTTGTAGCGCACCAATTTTTTTTATTTTTTTATTTGTTTATATTTTTTAATTGTTGTTTGTTAAGTGTTCAAACTTTATTTTAAATATTTGAATTGTTTGGTAGTAATTATGTGAATTGAAATTTAATTGTTTTATTTTGTGAAATTTTATATGAGTTTTGATTGTGTGCAAGGAGGTGCATGCTTAGTAGTGATGGACTAGAACACTTGGGTGTGTGCATGTCCATGGTATGCACGGTGAACATGCATTAGTTTCCATGCAAATTATATTATTATATTTATTCATTATGTAAGGAAAGGTCTAGAACACTTGTGTTTACACAAGTGTAAATGGGAAATCATTTTTCTATTTTATTGATAGGAAATTAAAAGAAAGAGGTAAATGATTTATGATTTGGTTGCCTTGAGTTATTTTGGAAAGTAGAAAATTGAGGTTGAGTGTGTATTGGCCTTGGTGGCTGAGTGGAGAGAGAGGGAGTGGGTTCGGTTAAGGTAATGGATTGAGAGTGGATGGGAGTTTTCTTTTTGGTGAGGATTCAAATCATTTTCATAGTTGGCAAGAGTTTGATTTGGGAGAGGCAATTAAGGGTAGAATAAGGCTCTTAATTGGGAACTTTCCCATTCACACTAGGCTAGGGTTCTCATCTCTTAGGGTGAATAAAAGGGAAACAAAGGAGTCTTGGGACTCATATGTGACTGATGGCATAGAGGAGAAGAGAGAGAGAGAGTGAGTGAGTGAGCTCATGTGGAAGAAAAGGAGAGGAAAAAGGTGGTTCAAGATAGGTTTGCGTTCTTGTTTTCTTAGTGATTTAATCCTCTACTCCATTTTCTTTTTCATTTTCTTGTTGCTAAGTCTTTTTGTTCTTGGTTGTTGTTGGTTTCTTTCTTTGTTGTGGGTTCAAAAACCCTAGGTTTGCCAAGAGGGTGACCATCATCTTTTCCTGTCTTGTGTTTTTATTTCTACCAAAGGAGGTAACATAATCTCTAACTTTTTTTTTGTTTATATTTTTGGGATTTTTTGTTGAGACATAATATTGAGATATGGAAATATGTTGATCTGGATGGGTTTGTTTTGTGGTGGTTTCAGTCAACATATGTATAGGCTCTAGTTTATTTTTCTTTTGATTTGTTTTGTTGCTTTGATTGAATGCATGCCTTAGGGTTTGTAATATTTAATTGAATTTTGGATAATCATGTTTTGAGGGAATGGTTATTTTTACTAGAAACATGATTATATTGTTTTGATGTTGTATCTTGGCTTAGGGTTCATATGGATTTTAAAGAGTTTAGATTTGAGTTTTGGTTAATATTGAAATATGAGTTTTCAAAGCTCTTTTAAAAGGTTCATCACTATTTTGAGATTAAATATTTATAGATAAACAAATATTGGTATTGTAATAATGAAATAATGCAATTTTACACTAGAAAATGCTAGTGGGTTTCAGCCATATGTCTTGTTGTAGACTTGAGGGATTTTATTGTATAAGGGAAGCATGATTTAGTTGTATATGTTGTGTGCTATTTTAGTAGTGTATTCGGCCTAGGCATTGTTTTTTATAAATTATTGTTTTAATCATATGGTTAAATTATTGGTTCATGCTAATTGAATCTTGGAATGCATAAAATTTTTAGAAACATGGTAGGTTAATGAGTTAAAATGAATATGAGCATTTTTTTAATAATTTATTGCTGATTTTCACTACAAAAAACTCCACTTTCAGTGACCAAGTTCATTCTGTCATTACAATATAATATTATCATATTTACTTTGCTGTAAGGTTTCCTGTAGCCTACTATGAAATATACTAGTCTAGTTAAACTAAAAGTAGCTGATTAATTGAGGCATTTTTCAGGTGGTGTTATCATTTTCTTTTAATTGACATGTTACTAGAAAATTAGGAGATTATGTTTATTTTATTATTAGTTATTGGGTAATACATATTTATTAACTAATTTATTATTATTGTTTTTATTGTTTGCAGTTATTGCTCTTGAATTCTATTCCTTTTACTTGGAAGCTATGGTAAAAAATTTACTTGTCTGGAAAGTGCAACATCAGAGAATGTGAGGGAATGTCGAAGATAGTATATAAATGTAAAAAAAAGAAAATTCTATGTCGATGCATTGATTGTTTGTATTGTATTTTTGGAAAATATTATATTTTGTATTGGAATTTTAATTTTTGTATAGTGATTTTTTTTAATGGAAGCGAGTAAATGCTATTTTATTATTCAAATATATATATTGAATAATTTATTTGTTATCGTGATAAAAAAAAAGTGATATTAAAATAAATTATTTTTCAGGATTAAATGATTGTCACTAATAGTGTAGTTTGCTTCACTATAGTGACTAATATTTTTAGTATGTAAAACTATTTAACGACTAATTATTATATAATTTTTTATTTTATTTTACTAATTCAATCTAATTGTTTGTGACTAAATTATTTAGTCATATAAAGTTAGTTTTTTAGTGACTAAATTTTAGTAATTGAAAATAGTTTTTTAGTCATAAAAAGTAAAAAAATGGTGCTTATGTGACCAATTTATTGGTACTTCAATCTATTTTTAGTGACTAAAAACAAAAATATTTATGACTAAATTTTAGTCATAGTAAGTGGTAACTTTTAGTGACTAAAAAAAATTTAGTCACTAAAAGATTTCCACGACTAAGTGGTGATTTTATGTGACTAAAATGTTAGTCATTGAAAATGTTCTTTTTTGTAGTGTTTATTTTTGCATGTTATGGAGATTCATAATTAAATAAGAGAAATAAACCATGTCTTAAATTTTCATGTTTTTAAAACCAAGACAAGAAAACTTGGTTGATTTTCACATGTTAATTAAGTATTTTTCTTCAACAAATACATGCATAAATGTTGTTTAAAATTTGAGAAAAGCTACTTTTAAGAAGATGTTTAAAAATTGGTTTATTTAAAAAACAATGTGAGTAATATCAATCTTTGTACCAATCTCTAGATAATTATAAACTAATATAAATTTTGTGATCTAGAAATGTTATTTTTAAGAAATTAATATGTCACGTATTATTATTTATTTATTTTATTTTGCCAAAATAAAAGATGACTTTTATGAAAATAATTAATAATTTTATAACTACAAAATTTTGTCACATTTTAATTGTTATTAAATAACAAATTATTATTTTATACAATTAAAGCTAAAGAATTATTTTAGTAAATTAATTTTTTATAATGAAATTCATGAATGATAATTATATAATTTAAGGGAGTAGTAACCAAGTTGGTAAAATATTTTATGATTGCTAATTTGTTTATGAAAGTAACAATGAAATAAAAGATACCAACTTCAAAGTACATTTTAAGAACCCTCTCACGTAGGCATGTTACATGCAAGTTCATTTTTAGGTTCAAGTATATGCAAATTAATCAAATATATGGTTCTTGTTTTGTAACCATTGAGGATTACTCAATAGAATTGGAATTATTCTTGTATGATTTTATGTGGAATTATTGTATGTTTATAATTATGGTGAAACTTGTGCCACGTGTGTATGACCCATGCACACGTGGGGTATGCTTGTATTGTATGCTTAGTTTTCCTTGATATTGAGACGAGTGTTTGATTGTGATTCTACGCTCGTTGTGAAGTATCCCACTCTTTAAATTGCTTGGACTTGAGGTAAGGAAGTTAGCTAGATTTTTTATGAGTTTATGTTGACTGTATGAGATATAATGTTATGAGATGAGCTGCTTGTATGTGTGTTTGTATGTTGTATGAGAAAGCAGAGGCTGTTAGCATGCTGAACACGACACAACAAAGGAGTTTCTAAGGTATGACGTAACTCATAGGGCGGACGTGCCGAGATTATTCTAGGACCAGTGCTCCTGAATATCTCACAGAGGAGGATTTATTGGTTTATGCGTTACTGCTCACCTCATAGAATTGTTTGCTCTATTTGTTATGATGAATTTTCAGATAAAGTGTATGAGATTATGATTTGTCTATAATATGTTATTCTAAGCTTATGCACGATGAGAACAGTTTTGTATTGTACTTATGTGAATTGTTGTTTTGTTTGTTTGTACTTCTTTACTGGGCTTTTAGCTCACCCCCTTACTTTCCCATTTTAGGTAGGCAATAGGGTTTCTCATTAACACACATAGTGATGTGGGGTGTTCCTGTGTCTGAGAATGTATGTCGTGGGACTCTAATGAATGGAAAGCGATCTAGTTAATGGTAATAACGTTTTATGGAGTTTATCTATGCTTTCTTACGATTACAGTGGAACTTTATACTTTTTTTTAAAATGAATGGGCCCATATTGCATGTTTTATTAAGGCCACACTGAACCTTTTTCATAATTATGGCATTTTTCTTAATAATTATCAAATAGTCGTCGTTCGTAAATAAAGTAGCATAGGGTGTTATTACAAATTTAATGATGTTCTTTCACATGAATTGATTCTTCGTAATTCCTCTAACAAGAATTCAACATATAACACTATTAAATTGCAACTTCCCTTTGCCAACATAATTTATAACCACGCTCTCATTGGTTCACAACTGTTTGGTAAAGACGCCAAAATGATGAGAGCACGAATCTCATCTTCAAAATTGATTTCAATTGATGTTGATTGCATAACGATCATGTTAAACTCATTTATGTGAGTAGCAATTGAAGCACTTTCCCCTATCTTCAGATTGAACAACTTCATCATCAAGCATTGGAAGGCTATTGAGAGAATTCTTAGATACCTTAAGAGTACCAATGAATATAACATTCACTATTCAAATGTTCCAAGGATACTTGAAGGATATTCAAACGCTAGTTAGATATCGGGAATGGGAGATAATCTCTCCACCACCAGCATGGGTGTTTACTCTTGGAGGAGGTGCTATCTCATGAGGCTCCAAGAAACAAACTTGTATATCACACTCAACTATGGAAGCGGAATTTATAGATCTAGCGGCAACTAACAAAGAGGTCGAGTGGCTTAGGGATCTCATGTTGGATATCCCTTTCACCGCAAATATGGCATCAAAAATTTTAATACATTATGATAGCCAATCCACACTTGCTAGAGCATATAACAGTGTGTATAATGGAAAGTCTAGATATATTGGTCTAAGACATGAATATGTGAGACAATTGATTCGATATGGAATCACATCAATCTCATATGTTAAGACAAGTGATAACTTAGAGGATCCATTTACAAAACCTCTGGTGAGAAGGTTAGTAAGTTCAACTTCAAAAGGGATGGGACTGAAACTTCTAGAATAAAAGATTCACCAATGATGGCAAGCCAACTGGGAGATAGAGAGAGATTTCCACTCATCGATCCCTAAAGTTGATCCCTTCATCATTATGATAGGGTCAACGATTGGCAACAAGATCTCAAGGTTTAGAGGAGAAGTGATCTCAAGGTTCCGAGGGACAAGCTCGACATGCACCCATCATGTATAGAGGGAACCCCATACCGCAGACTAGGGGTTGGGATGTTAGACAAAGTCCTCTGGATATGGGGGATGTCCACACAAGTGTTTTTGGCTGACCACAGAATCCATAATGAAATACAAGGCTCTGAACCTAGCTATCTTGAAACACTTTGGGCCACTATTAGCTTTCGGGATTTACCTCCAACAAGTTAAACCTTATTGTAATATAGTTACAAATGGTTACACATTTATTTTCTACGGGATAAAATAGTTTTGTTAATGACGATTACAAACTTGATTTTTTAGCCATAATAATTCCATTACAAATAGTTACATACTTGATTTCTCTAAGACACAATGATTTTGTTATTAATAGTTACGGAATGTATAATCTTGATTTCTCTGAGACCCACTAGTATCATTATCGATGGTTAACAAAATTGGTTTTTTTTTAACACAATAGCTTTGTTACTGATAGTTACAAACTTGATTTCTTTGAGGCACGGTAATTTTACTGTCGACGAATGGACAATTGAAGAAGTGGTAGTCGGATGAAGTGTGGATAGAATGGATGTTGAGGAGAGAAGCACCAAGAAAGATTCAGGAGGATTTAGGTGTAGAGGACTTGTGCCCATTTTTGGAACTACAATGGCGAGCGTGCTATTGTCTGCAACAAAAGATTCTCTTGAAAAATCTAAAACCCTTATGTTTCTTCTGCTTTGATTTAGAGTCTCTTAGCTTTGAAATCTAAGACGCATGTGCATACATCTGAGCTCACCATATGGCACTATTTTATTCCAAAAATACATATAATTATTATTAGAAACATTGTACCTAAAACTTCATTGCACATGATGAAATCCTAATAATCCCAATAGTGTGCATTTGCTTCCAAAAGAAAGTGATTTTTTTCAAATAAATTTTCTAACATTATTATTAAAATCATTAATGTATGTACTTAGAAGTAGTTGCAATGGAGGGATGGGCTTTAGAATTCTAAGAGATTTTAATCTGGCTCTCTTAGGTAAGCAAGGATGAAGATTATTAGAAAGAGAGGATTCGTTGATGAGAAAAGTTTTTAAGGCTCAATATTTTCCCAAGGGATCTTTCTTAAAATCCAATTTGGGAGTTAATCCAAGCTTCATATGGAGAATTATATGGGAATCACAATGACTGGTGAAGTGTGGGGGTGAGGTGGACTATAGGTTCGAGAGCTGATATTAATATCTTGGGGGAACCATGGCTCCCTGAAACAAAAAATTCTTTGATCATTTCTACTCATCCAGTACTTCAAAATCAAAGAGTCAGTGCGCTTATGAGGACAGTTGGAAGAGTTTGGGATGAGGATATTATCAATGACTTATTTAAGGAAAGGGACAGAAAGGTCATTCATAATATTCCTCTTAGTACATCTACTGTAAATGATAGATGGTATTGGTGGAAGGATGATTCAAGGCATTATACTGTGAAGAGTGCTTATCATTTCTTACAGGATATTAAAGGAAACTAGAGTTTAGAAGATAACTCGGGCTTCTGGAGGAAAATGTGGAACTTGAAAGCTCCTCCGAAGGTGAATACAATTTTGTGGCGTGCTTTAACAGGTTGTCTACCCACTCATGTTCAGCTTAGATTCAAACATGTCAATGTGGAATTAGAATGTCCTAATCTTACCTCAGTGGAATTTGTTTATCACAACATGATTGAATGTCGGTTTGCTAAGCAATGTTTTAGTTAAGTTTGTTTGGGTTATAATACTTGTGAGGCAGCTATGTTTGCTTCGTGGTTTAGCATTGTACTAAATAGGTGTACCAAGGAGCAATCAACTCGAGTAGGGATGCTTTGTTGGGTAGTTTGGAGAGCATGAAATGACCTAATTTGTTATCAAAAACATACTTCTGCAGATGAGATAGTTGTATTGGCTAAAGAAGGACTTGGTCAATGGGTTAATGCTCAAGAATGTGACATTTTACTGTAAATGGGGTTTCACCTTAGGAGAACATGATAGAGGTGAATTTTGATGCTTCTATCTTTGAAAGAGAAGGAAAATTTGGCTTCAGATTAGTTGCTCGTGACCACATAGGTAATTTGCTAGAGGTGGTTAGTTGCTACAGAACAGGAGCAGTAGCACCAGAAATGGCTGAGGTAATCGGAGTCAAAAAGGCGTTGAGTTTGATCAAGACTAAAGGTTGGAAACATGTATTTCTAGAATCAAATTGCCAAGGAGTAGTTCAAGCCATTAGAAGTTCTATTTGTATGATATCTCATTTTGGGTTGATAGTTAATGCTAGTAAGGGATTATTACAAAGTTTAAGTAATGTTTCCATTTCATTTATTAAATGATCTACTAACACTCATCAAGTTACAAGAAAATCTTGTTTTTCTCTACATTGTAGTTGTAGAGGGAACGTTTGTTATCCTTGTGTTTAGAGGATACACTACAAAAAACTGTGCCTATACCGAGAACATAAGTCGTCGGTAGACACCCGAATGTTCTCGATACAGCTTCTACCGACAACATGTTCTCAGTAGTAGGTTCTCGGTACATCCTCGTCGGTAGAGGAAAACTTCTACCAAGGACATTGAATATGTTCTCGGTGTAGGATGTACCGAGAACAATGTCCTCGGTATAGAGTTGACAATATCGTCGGTGAAACCTGTCCAATTTTGTCATCTAGATGGGCTATACTGAGAACACTGTCCTCGGTATAGAATGAACCGAGATTTTTTTATATATGCAATGTTTATTCATTTATATATTTATTTATAGATTTAATTTGAATTAAATATAAAACAATAGATTAAAATTAAAACACTTATATTAAACATATAAATAAAAACATCAGAGTACATTTGCTCAATCAAAATAAAGAGTTTTCCTAAACATGAAAATGTAATAGTCCATAGTAATAAAACTCATACATAAGTCCTACTGACTCGGTGCTCCAACATCAGGATCATCAGATGGTGGTGGGGCACATTGAGATCCCGAGGTGATACAATGAGTCTGGATGTGCTCCTCTAATTGTCGAACACGATCTCTCATCCCAGCATCTCTAGTTTGTGGAGGATCAATAGTAAATGGAGTTCGGTCCCTTATGTTAAGGATACGTCCATATCCTTTCTGGTGGCCATGTCATTTTCCGAAGACAGTTTGTACCAAAGATACGTCGTCATCTTCAGGCGCACTTGAAACTAGCGTGGAACTCTCAGTATTAGTTGTTTGTGTCTGCTGTGTGTCGCAATATGCACGCAATTCCTCCTATGATATAATATATAATGTAATTATTTATTATAAAAAAACAATTAAAATTTTTAAAAAGTGTTTAAAAAAAAACTTAACGTACCCAAGTTTTTTTTGTTGTTTTTGTCACCCAACTTGTGCCTCATTTATGGTGAGTATCCATTCAGCTATCCGGGATCGGCTCAAGTTTTCCAGTCTCTAAATTGCGCTGTCACGTACATTTTTTTTTTAAAATAATAATTAAACGCAAATAAAAAAAACAAACTTAAAAAGAATTAATTAACTAACTTTTTTATAGCACAGCGCTGGGATTGACTGAGAACCTCTGTAGCTAAGCTCTTTTAGTTTCTTCTTATTTTCCTTGTTGACCCCAGAACGTTTCTGCAAAAAGTTTCTGTTAGTAATATATTTAATTAAGAGAGTTAAGTTTAGCAAGAAACTAATATCATAATTTATGGGTATCGGAAAAATTCAATGGCTTTTTGCCACTGCGTATCTGTGCAGCCATCATAACGATTTTCTGGCCCATTAATCGTTAAATGTTCTTTAATATCTTACTTCCAATCAAAATACTTTTTAGCACATGATGTATCAATGCCTCTCAAGATCCCAGGCATGTGCCCTTATCCATATCTGGTATGCCCGATATCAAACAAATCATCCTAAATTACAAACATTTATTAGAAAATATGATATATAATTAAATAGAATTAATATAAATACAAAAATTACTTACCTCCAGATGTGCAAGTATTGTTTGTTTCGAGGCATTTGGTACTTTTGACCATTGAGGACAGTCTGGATCTGTGTACTGTCCAACAAGTAATCACAACTCTCTTGAGAAATTTGATCTGTAATCTCTGATCTCTTTATATGTTCTCCCTTGCACGTCCCACTCGAGAGGGAGAGGACGCCCCAACTCTTCCCTTTTTCCCGCGTGTTCAATCCTTTGTGACGCCCACGCTTGTTTGGAAGCGCTATTGTATGCAAATTTAGTATGTATTAACTGTTAAAATTTAAAGAGTGTATCAATGTGTAATGTATTACCTCGTTCATAATCAGCTGTGATATCTGACGGTCCACGTGGAGAATAGCATCCTCCACCCCCTGTGAGATTGAGCAATAACGTCAGCCATATCTGTCAAATTAATCGATATTAAAATTACATTTATACTAAACATAATAGCTATAATAATCAATTATTGTAAAACATAATTACTTTAACATATTATAAAATTATCACTTAACCATCACTATAATAATCTTCACTATCACCATCGGTTTCTATGTGTTCATCTTCCTGTTCATTATCTTCTTCTTTATATTCAACTTCTTCTTCCTTTTCCTCTTCCTCTTCCTCCCCCTCCTCTTCCTCCTCCTCTCCTCCTCCTCCTCATCTTCCTCTTCCTCCTCCCTCTCCTCCTCAATTGCAACATTATCTATCTCAAAAAATTGTAATGGAGCCCCGTACATTCAAAGCTGATTTATGGTAACGAACCAAGATCAACGAATAATTGGAAATCAGAGGAACTAGTGTCGTGCATAACATCTACTTCTACATCCTCCACTTGTTCTTCAACTAGCGGGATGTCCCACACATTTCTGTGATGCACTACTTGGACGACTTTCCAGTGAGATTTATTTTTAAGGTCATCAATGTAGAAAACTTGGTTAGCCCTAGTTGCCAAGATCTCATTGTAGTTATTTAAGGATTTCTTATCAATTGGACGACCCTGAGATCGAAAGACCGACATCTTTTTAAGTGATGGACCAACATCTACTTTTCGGTCTAGACGATTGAACTTTGTTTCAACTCCTTTCAAGTACATGAAGCAAAATGTTAATGCCTCATCAACCACATATCCTTCTGCTATTGACCCCTCTGGACGTGCTTTATTACAAACATAATTCTTCAACTTTTTCATATACATTTCAAAAGGATACATCCAGCTCATGTGAACCAGTCCTCCAAGTATTGCTTCTTCCGGTAAATGAATTAGTAGATGGACCATGATATCGAAAAAAAGCAGGGGGGGAAATGTTTTCTAACTTGCAAACAATCTCAACAATTGAAGTTTTGACCTTTTCTAAATCTAAGACTTTTAAAATTCTCGCACAAATGAGCTTGAAGAAAGTGCATAACTCAATAATAGTTGTACTAATCGATTTCTCTAGGAATGCATGCACACCAACTAGCAAAAGGCATTGCATAATGATGTGAATATCATGCGATTTCAAACCGGTGATCTTATTATCATAATCAATCACATTCTTCCTTAGGTTAGATCTAAAACCATTTGGAAACTTCACTGATTTAAGAAATCGACAAAACTTTTGACGATCTTCAACAGTGAAAGTGAATTTGTCCGCAAGCTTTTGTATCCGACCATTCAATGTCTTCAGCTGTAACTCTGGTCTCATCTTCATCTTCTCCAAGTCTACTCTGGCTCTAACTGTATCTTTGGTCTTATTCTCCAGCCTAACTATTGTGCCTACTAAACTGCCGCACACATTTTTCTCAACATGCATAACATCTAGATTGTGTCGCAACATTATGTTGGCCCAATATGGGAGCTCAAAAAAAAAAAAAAATTCCGCCAACCTACTTGCTCTTTTGTACGCTTTCTTTTTTGGCCTTCATATCTTACATGCTTACCAGGAAGAGAATCAGGTATAAAACTCATTTGTGTGAACATATCTTGCATGGTTAATGGCTTTGGTGGTAGTCTTTTTTTCAACCACACCATATGTCTTCTTGTCCCTTCTAATAGCTTGTTTGATTGGTAAAAAAATGTCTATGGCCATAAAAAAGCAACCTTCTTTTATAAACGAATAGATGGTGTTGCCACATTACAAGTAGAGCAAGCATGATAACCTTGGTCAGTCCATCCAAAAAGGCTACTCCTTGCTAAGTAATCGTTTATAGTCCACATCAAAGCTGCTCGAAGAGTGAAGAAAATACCATCGATTGCATCTCAAGTCTGTACACCGGTCACCCATAATTCTTTTAACTCATCAATCAATGGTCTTAAGAAAACATCAAATATTTTCCTGGCGAATGAGGTCCTGGAATTAATAAGCTCAACATGAAATTAGTTTCTCTCATGCACAACCATGGTGGCAAGTTATATGTCGTCAACACAACCGGCCATATACTATAAGAAAGACTCATATTACCAAAGGGATTGAATCCATCTGCAGCCAATCCAAAGCGCACATTCCTGGGTTCCATTGCAAACGTTGGATTATTTCGGTCAAAGTCCTTCCAATACACCATCTTCTTTTATACGTTGCTCGTGATGCCATCTCATATGTTGAGCAATGTTCCTCGATGCATATTTTTGCATTAACCTAGGGCTTAAAGGAAAATAACGCATCACTTTATCAAACACTTTCTTGCCCTTGGTGTTCTTGTCCACCCATCGATTCTCCCCACAAATAGGACATTTGCTTTTTCCAGCATGTTCATTCCAAAACAATGCGCAATCATGCTTGCAGACATGGGTTGACTCGTAGCCCAATCCAAGTTTACGCAACAACCTTTTCGTTGCATAATGCGATTTTGGAAGCTTATTTGGGGCTAGAAATGCATCATGTAACAACTCCATCATTCTATCAAATATTTTGTTTGGAATTTTGCCCAACACTTTGAAAGGCATCAACTTCACTGAGAAATTCAATGATGTGTAATTTTGACACCCAGGGAATAATGGAACCTCGATCTCAGCAAACAAATCGGTATAATGTTGCCCACCCCTGTAGTCTGCTGTAGGTATCTCTTAATCGTGCCCATTCTCTTCATATTTGTCATTGTCATTTTGCATAACATCATTGAGATACATCCATCATTTCATCTTCATCATTTTGATCTATCACTTTCCTCATTGGTATTATTCATCCTCTCCATGCCAATGCCAATTGGTATATTTCCGTAGAAAACCATTTACAAAGCGATGATTTTCTAATACATCAATCGTCTGAAATTCAACGTTGTCACACCTCTTACATGAACATTTCACCAATCCCCTTGAGTCAACGCACTGCCTAGCTCTCTGAAGAAAATCCATCACACCAGCTTCATACTCCTCAGATAATCGATATGTCAAATTAATCTAGCTCTTGTCGATCAACATTGTATAAGTGTAGCACTGCACGGAACACTTATCATCAAACTTACAATCAATTTGTGTGTGCCCTAATTCAGAGAGAGTCAAATTTAAGAGTCTTCAATGACTCACCCTCTCTGAACGTGTCTAAGGCTTCTTGTGATGAACACTAATAAAATAAACAATTATCACCAGGTGATAATAACACACTATCATATCTTTGGAAATAATTTCTTATTACCAAAGAAAAACAAATTTTACTAAATATTGTTTTTATAATGTCTTATGCTCTTTGAAGTTAATTATGTTGTTTTATGATATCTAACTGTAATATATTTGAGTGTAAATATTATTAAAATTATTTAAATTGGATATATTTTTTCTAACTTCAAATATTAATTTTAATTTTAATTACAATTAATGGTTATTCTTTTACGATTAAATTAATTTTAATAATTATTAAGATTATATTTAAAATTGGTTTTCTTATAATATATTTGTTAATTTTATTTAATCAGAACTAACAAATATTATTATTTTACATATTAATTCACTATTTATTAAATTACATATTTTACTTATGCTTTATTGAATAGTTTTATTAATTTACATAAAATTTTGTTGCATAATGTTATTGTTAATTTTATTTAATCATAATTAAAAAATATATTATTTTACTTATCAATTCACTATTTATTATAAATTAGAAATTTTATTAAGTACTTTTAATTCTATAAAAAATTTGGCAGCATAATGACTATATTTTCATCTATCTCAAAATTTAAAAACCTGCAAATAACATATAAAAAATATCCAGTCCCATAACATACACAAAGCAATACAAGTATATTGCAAAAGGCTATATAATTTATAAAAATATCATTATTTTACTAAAAATTAACAAACACAACACAGTATAAATATTAATCAACACTAAGACTAATATATATATATATATATATATTAGTCTTAGTGTTAACAACAACAACAAAATTTAATTTAAAGAAATAAAACTCAATCTAATAACCAAACATTATTAACCCAATCTAATAATCTAACACTAAAATTATTTAACCTAATCTAAAAATTAACACTCAAGTATTATATTTCCATTTATAATTATTACACACATTTTCAAACATTTCTATTAAACATAAATCTGATTTTTATTATAATTATTTAATTAACAAAATTATATATATACTGAGCAATAGAGACACCAACGGAACCAAGGCTATGGAGAGCGGAGGGGCAGCTGAGACTCGTCGAAGGGGCGGCTAAGGCTATGACAGTTGCAAAAATGGAGGAAAACCCATTTTAAAAAATGGGTAAAATAGAAAATTAAATAAAAACCTTACCAATGGAAGTTGTGTAACCTCAAATATATGCTTCTAGACACTAAATCAAGCCAAGATCTTCATAGAAACAAAAAAGAACAATAATTTTGGATTAAACTAAACCCAAAAAATTAAAACCATAGAAAACACAAAAATACATCAAAAACAGATATAGAGACTCAAAATTCAACTATGGGAGAGCAAAAATCGGGCTTAAATGAGTTATTTATAGTGATAGAGTGGGGGTATTTTAGAGAGAAATTGGAGAAAAAAAAAAGTTTTTTTTAGAGAAAAGTGACCATTTTCGCGTCTGGAGTAAGAAGAAAGGTTCCATCCAGGAGTTTTAATTCTGTTGACGACTTCTACCGACAACATATTGTGGGTAGAGTCACTAAAGCCAAAAAAAACTGCAAACCATGCGCACTTTTCTGAATTAGGCTTTACCGACAACAAATTCGTTGTTGTCGTTAGAAACTTTTTTTTTAGTGATAACCTTGATTAACGAAAGTATCTCTCATTTTACTGAAAAAAAGTCGTTGCAAATTGCGATCAGGCTCGGATCTACGTGTAATAAGTGAAAGGCTCAAGCTCACCTCAATTTTTATTTTATTTTTTAAATAATTTATAATCAATTTGTTAATTTTTTTAATATTATTCTAAAAAAAGGCATTAAATTAAAATCCTCCTCTAAAGTACAAAATAAAATGAATTTCATGGATCTGTGCGTATCATTGATATGAGAGGAGTAGTACATCAAAACGTTATTTTTACTTTTTTGAAATTGAAATACATCAAAACTCAAAACATATACATAGTAATCAATTATTATTATTATTATTATTATTATTAGATAGAGGAATATATGTAACACAAAATAATAAAGTGGCAATAGATGATCAAGTTGGACATTTGTCTGAATAGCCAGGACCACCATAGAAGAAATGAGTTCCGTTAGTAGTCTTGTCAATTGCTACTTTGATATCATAGCAGGAAGGCTTGGTAGCATAAGCGGTGAGTTTCTCGGGATCTTTGTAGGATTTGGAATCATCCATGTACATTATATTACTAAAATAGCTTGCTTTACCGTAGCCTTCATCCGGAAAATGACCACTCCCCATCTGAGTCTCTGAGTGGTGACCTTTGGCTCCATCGTTAACAATTTCTCCACCCCAACTCAGGAGGTCTGCACCATTCCCCAATGTCTTAAATATGGTGTTGGGCCAATAACCTATTGCCTTATTTTGAAATCGCAGCCACCATTCTCCATTCTCTGTGTCCTACATATATATATATATATATTAAAAATTATTGATATTATTATTCGTATCTCGATCGTGTGTGTGTGTATATATATAATATAATATTACCTGGTTTATGTCAACATTTATAAAGGCTTGCTTCCCGTTATAGCTGGAAATAGGATCCAATATACTACCTATAGCAGCAGTCCTGCTTACTTGTATAAAACCGGGGCAATCAAGATCGTAACAACCTGTGTCTTTATAGCCATCCCTCTGATAAGTAAAGGCACAGGATCGAAAATTAAGTTAACATTGTTAAATATATACTAATGCATATCTATATATATATATATATATATATATACACATATATATTATTAGCTAGATGACTTACTGTCCAATAAATAAAGAATCGTGTTCTTGGGTCACCATTACCAGCCTGCAAAGGAAGCCCAAATTTAAAATGTTTTATGTCTTAAAAAATGAAGTTATTATTGGCAGAGGTCATATGTATATGTATGTGTATGTGCATAAAGATAATGTGAAACTGAAGAGTATATATACAATAAGTAGTGGAGTACAAGAACTTACTATCCAACCAGCTTCTATAGTATTAAGTTGGTCATAGTTATTGGATGATGACGCAACCCATATTTGAGAAACACTCATTGTTCCGTGTGAATCTGGATTCCATACGTTGATATTTGATTTTGCTCCAAAGTATGGACCACCCAACATCGTTACTTCGGCATACTATATACATATTCCACCAAACAAAAAAAAATAAAAAGATCAATAATATAAGTTTTCCGTACAAATCACCATCATGTACGAAAAATGATAACATTATTATTACTACGAACTCGAACAAGTATTATGCAGGTAAACAGAATAAAGATAATAATGGTACCTCATGATCTTCACGAGCTAAAGCGTGGCTCTGATTTGGTTGTGTGGATATATAATGAAATTTAAAATGGGTTTTTCGACCATATTTAGGTTTCCGAACTATGGGAATTGTTCCCTCTGGGCATTCGCCATACTTACGCCATCTTTGTAACGCCTTTAGTGCATCATCGTTTTCTCCTTTTACTCGATTTATGTGAATTGCACTGGGCTGTATTTATATATATATATATATATATAGCATGTATGCATTTATATTTATATATATATATATGAGTACCACTGTAGTGAGTGTTTTTTATCATTACCTATGAATATTTTTGAGTATTTACGGTAATAGATAATCGCAACCCTATTTCTTTACTATATAATATAGTGACAAAAGATGATATCACTTGTAACTTCATAATATACTATTATATAAAAAAAAATTGCAACTTATATATTACCCAAATACTAAAATAACTATTGGTACTGATTAAAACAATCAATCCACAATAATTTTCCAATATAAATTAACAAAAGACAGAAAAGTGAAAACCTCTATGGTATGGTTCTTGAGAAGCGGATGATCAAAAGCAGGTTGCTTGTAAATATCAACACAATCGATCACATCACCATCATCACTCTGCCAATTAATTAATTAAATTTTATTACCAGCAGAACTCCATTATTAGAAATATATGAAAGAAAATAATAATAATAATAATCACGACAAAGGATGTCCAATACTTACTCTCATATTTCAATTTACATTACTCGCATCACAAATCACATAAAAAAAGAAAGTAAAATCACACCATTTTTAAGTGATTTTGTCCATATTTTTTAATGAGAATATATTTTAAAAACTAAAATATTTATGAGGGAAAATGGCGATAAATTGTATAATCTAGTCAAAATATTGAAAAAGCACAAGAAAAAAAAAAGATTTTATACATAATAATGGGGAGAGGATTGGAGACAAGTTACAAACCTCTATGGTTTTGATCGTTCCTTTGCGTTTACCTAACTCTGAACTATGCAATTTTCTTCCATCTGCAAAGTTAATATTTGGAATAAGCACATAACATAAAATTACCAAAGTGAGTATGCTACTCCTTGTAACGACGGTTCTGATAATATTTTCAAAACTCATGATATTTGTGTTGTGGAAATATTCAAATTACACAAATTAAGCACAGGTATATGATCCATACGTCTATGTATATATAGGGTGTTTATGTTTACTTTTCTGTCAAATTCATAACTATATATATAAAATAATTAAGATATCGTACCACATTAATGTGTATCTCCAACATTTCCCATATATATTAGGATATTATCCTTAGAAAATTATTGGGTAACTGATATTTTTATCACTACCATAGATACAAACTATATATATGAAAAAAAATCTAATGTAAACAAAAAATATCATTATTACACATGGAAAAGGCATTATTTAGTTATTTTGCTAAAAAATTTATGGAAAAACAAATTTTGTATTAAAAATAGTATTTATTAATATATAGTAAGAATAAAAATTAATTTATTTTAACAATTTTATTTTTATAAAATAGTGAGAATTTAATTTATTTAGTGGTAAAATATTTGAAGAGATATATATATTAATTTCACCAAATTGAAATATCTTGCTTATAAATATAGAAGGGAAAAAGAAAATGCAAATATGCAATTAAGCAACAATAAATGAAAAAATATTTTTCTTTTAAAAGGCAAGTCACACTGCGCATCATTATCAAAAGTAATTATGCCTAATTGATATATATTGTATCATATTCTACACAATCTTTTTATTGAATGAAGAACCAATCATTTTTTTTTCAGTTTGAAAGAAAAAAGGAAGATGATGCATATACCTCCAATGTCCGAAGTTAGATGAGAAGAGATATCATCAGAGTGATTAGGCAGCAAAATGGTGGGATCTCTTTCCTTAAAAATGCCTTGAACAGCAGCTTTGTTAAGGTCTACCATGGGCGTAATTAGGCAGCAAAATAGTGGGGTCTCTCTCCTTAGATGAGAAATAGTTAAATGTATATATATATTTATTTGTATACAAGTTACATTTACTTAATTTTGTTTATATAATTTATTTATTATTAAATTTGTATCGCTGTCATATAAATTTCAAATAAATAGTTATAAAAAAATAACTTAAACATATTAAATGAAAAATTAAATTAAAACATTGATATGATTTTTTTAAAATATATATAATATGATAATTTTTTTAAACATAAATGATGATTTTTTTAATAAAAATTAAGATTATGTATTATATATTATTATAATGATATTTTATAATATATATAAGTATTAAATATTTAATCTTGTATTAAATTATAATAATATTTTATAATATTTGAATTCATATTAATACAATTAGTTGAAAAATATGAATATATATTATTATCATAATAATATTTTATAAAATTTAAATTTATATTAATATAATTATCAAATATTTAGTTTTGTGTTATATATTATTATAATAATCATTTTTTATAACATTTGAATTTGAATTTATATTAATATATTATTATATATGTAGTTTTATATTAAATATTATTATAATAATTTTTTATAATGTTTTAATTATATTAATATAATTGATAAATATCTATTTTTAAGTTAGTTTTATTGGAATATTCCGTTAAATATTTAAAATATTCAGTTAAAGTTAACAAAACAAATCATTAAAATCAATAATTTTTGTTATCTACATATTTTTTATATAGAAGAAATATAGACATGAGCTTAGTTATCACTACAACATTTAATGTCATTTGCCTGTATTGTACAACTTATTAGCGACGGACTAGGGGGTTCGTCGCTAATAATGTGTAATTAAAAATATATGTATATAATAATTTCTATTATTAGTAGCGGACTTATCATTATTAGCGGCGGATAGTTCGCCGCTAATATACCAAAAGAAATGCCCGGAAAACGTTAGATTTTTTTTTATAATTATTAGCAGTGGATAATCACATTTATTAGAGGCAAACTATCTGCCGCTAATAGTATTATTAGCAACGGAAGAATACTAATAGTGGCGGGTCCCACCGCTAATCCTCTTGCATTATTTAAAATTTTGCACAGCCCTCGTCCGCGTCTTCTATTCTCCCAATTTCCTCAGCCCCTCTCTGTCTCGTTCTCTTCTCTCTCAGGCGCAAGGCAACGTTAACTTCCCTTCTTTCTCGCATCTTCTCTTCTCTCTCAAGGCATCAACAACGACAACAACAGGTCCTCATTTCCCATTTTGGTTAACTCTCTATTATTTCACTTTTAGACAAGTTTGGATTTTTTTGGATAGCTTTAGTATCTTTAGGGTCTTCATTACAATATTTTTTTGTGAATTTTTTCTTTATCAATAGCTCACCCAGACAGCGGCTCTCCTTCACAGGTTTGGATTATACGGGGTTAACTTTATAACCACTGCTTATTTATTTTTATATGATAACCACCGAAATTAATATTAAAGGTTTGTACGGTTAACTAGTTACCATAAAATGTAATAGAGTGCTTTACTATAAAAGTGGTATAAATCAAACAAAAAAAAACAATGGTGATATAAATACATTCAAAGGGTATTTTATTCTGTTGGAGCAGTTAGCAGCTTAAATAATTTGTTTGTATGTGAATGTATATATTTATTTCAAGTGTAAGTTCATGCTCAATTGGTGGTGGTGGGAGAAATGGGGTTTGTTGACTGTAAATTGTAATTCTTATAAAGCAAGCAATTGACTGATTTGCATTCTCTTACTAGACTGTAAACTTATTTGCATAGATGAATAATATTCTTTCATATTTATGCCTGTATTCATTTTAATCTTTATTGTGATATAATCCTATTTAAAAAAAAAAAAAAGAGTTTATATATTTTTGGACCCTGTATTTTTTCCCATTACTTGTTTGGACCATGTGTTTTGAAAAATTATTTTTTGGACCCTATGTTTTGTAAAATGGTTAAAATAGAACCATAAACCCGATTTTGGTCAATGTTTCAACTAAAATTACAAATAATTTATCAAACTAACAATTCAGAACAAAATAAAATCATTCTGCGTAAAATCTGTGTTGTTATATTCAATTTTTTCTTCATCAAAATTGAGTTTATGGTACTATTTTAACCATTTTACAAAATATAGGGTCCAAAAAGTAATTTATCAAAACACAGGGTCTAAACAGGTAATGAGACAAAACACATGGTCCAAAAAAGTATAAACCAAAAAAAAAATAAGGGTATAGCTAATTAATGTCGAATATACATTAATCTTCGATGAGAAATGCTAAAGAGATTATAATTTTTTGTGGTAAAAATCATATTTCTTTTATTAATTTAGTGTGATTGTTATGAATCTTGTTTTGATTCATAACCATTCCATTGGTAATTGAAGTGAATGGATGATTTTTTTTTTTTAGTAATGTGATTGGATGATAATAAAAAAATGTTAGTATTTATTAAAATTATTAAAAATAAATAAATTATGGTTGTTTAATATAAATTTAATTTATTTTACAATTATTAAATTATATTTATTAATTTGATAATTATAAATAGAAAAATAATTTAATTTTAGAATAATTATAAAATATATTTATTAAAAAAGTTGTATAGTAAATTATCATAAATAATTTTTGAAACAAGGAAGTCATTATAAAATAACATAGTTATCATAAAATAACATGAGATAAATTTAAATAAATTTTACCATGAATAAAAAAAATAGTTCTTGTTAACTATAGTAATAATTAATTAAGTAATAAGATATCATAAAACTCAAATTTGTCCAGGAATAACACTTTTCATAAGACATCATAAAACATTTAAAATAATAAAACTTTTTAAAATGATTGGATTAGGACACTTGCTCTTTTTTCTTCCATTTCTTATACTCTCTTATATCGCCGTACATGGCGATTGATAAATCTTGGACAACATTGAGAAATCGTGGTTGTCTAGAATATTGGAATGGTCTAAAAGATATTTTGAGGATGGCGTCGGAACATAAAGATTTTGATGGAAGATTTCGATGCCCGTGTGTGAGACACAATAATAATAGATTTGAATCTTTGGATGTTGTGTGAGCACACGTATTCGATAGGGGTTTTCATCAAGCTTATGATAAGTGGATTTTTCATGGTAAAGTGGAAAAATTGTTGCCGATGATTTGGTTGATGAGAATGAAGACAATGAGATGATTCATGTTGTGGAAGACTTCCTTTTACCGACAACTGGGGAAGTAGAAAGGGATCCATGCAGGAGTCAATATTATGACGAGTTATTTGAGGAGATTGAAGCAGAGTTGTATCCTGGCTGTGATTGGATTTCATCCCTGAACTTTTTAGCAAAGTTATTATATCTAAAAGTTAGAGGGAAGGTGCCTAACAACATATTTGATGAATTTTTGAAGTTGTTAAAGCCTTCCTTATCGAAGGAAAACAAAATTCTATCATCATACTACGAGGCGAAAAAGAGATTGAAAATATTAGGGTTGGGATACGATTTCATTCATGTGTGTCAATATGATTGCTGCTTATTTTACAATGAGTATACATCGAAAGAGACATGCCCAGTATGTGGAAGTAGTAGATGAATTACTTCCAAAATGAAGAAAGGAAAAAAAAAGTGTCACATAAGGTGATGCGTTACTTTCCGTTGACACCTCGGTTAAAAAGATTACACAGTTCAAGGATTACAGCGAAACACATGATATGGCATCACACCGGGAAATTGAAAGATGATGGGGTGATGCGACACCCGGTGGATGGCTCTGCGTGGAAGGACTTTGATGTCAAGCATCCTGATTTTTCAAGGGATCCCAGAAATATTCGCTTGGGTATAGCTGCCGATGGATTTAATCCATTTGGCAACATGAACCTCGCATACATCATGTGGCTTGTGGTGTTGGCAAACTATAATGTGCCACCTTGGTTGTGTATGAAAGATAATTATTTCATGTTGACTCTCCTTATTCCTGAGCCAAATTACCGGGTAAGGACATGGATGTATTTCTAAGACCATTGGTGGATGAGTTGAAGGAACTGTGGGTTAACGGAGTTGTTACAAGAGATAGTACGACCAACACGATGTTCAAGATGCGGGCAGCCCTTTTGTGGATAGTGAACGATTTTCCAGCTTAGCAGTTTGTCTGGATGGAGTGGTCAGGGATACTAAGCTTGTCCTACGTGTAATGAAGACACAACTTCTATCCGAGTGATTGGTAAGACATCTTATGTTGGTCACGGAAGATTCTTGCCAAGTACTCATCAAATGAGAAGAGACACTGAATTCGATGGAGAAGTTGAGACAAGATGTCCTCCGAGACAGTTTACTTGTGAGGATATACTAGAACAAGTTAATGCTCTTGCACCGCAAGTTCCAAGAAAACATGTCCAGTTTGGGGGTGTGAAATGTAAAAGATGTGTAGATGAAGGTAATTGGAGGGGGAAAAAAAAGCATCTTCTACGAGCTTGAGTATTGGTGTACAAACAAATTAAAACACATTATAGATGTCATGCATGTAGAGAAGAATGTGTGTGATAGTCTCCTTGGCACCATCTTAGACAATGATAAATCTAAGGACCCAACTAATGCAAGACATGATTTGAAAAAGATGGGTGTGAGTGAATCATTGTGGATTTATGAAGATGAGAACGGGAAGTTGATGAAGTCGCACGCTCCTTACGTGTTAAGTCCGGCGCAGAGGCAATAGTTTTGTCAATTTATAAAAGGAGTTAGATTTCCAGATGACTTTTGTTCAAATTTGAAGAAGAAAGTGTCCGAGAATGATACAAAATATTCTTGGGTTGAAGTCACACGATTGTCATATGATAATGCAACGATTACTTTCTCTCAGTGTTCACAAGTGTCTCCCAAAATCTATATCAACCACCATTACAGAATTGTGCAAAATCTTTAGGCAAATATGTTCAAGGACTTTAAATGTTAAAGATATGGAGGAAGCACAAAATGACCTTATTCAGACATTGTGCAAGATGGAGTTGATTTTTCCTCCAGCTTTTTTTGACATAATGATTCATTTGGTCTTACATTTGCTAGAAGAAGCTATATTGGGTGGCCCGGTATTTATGAGGTGGATGTATCCTTTTGAAAGGTACAAGAAAAAAATTGAAGAATTATGTGGGAAATAAAGCTTGCCCTGAAGGGTCGATCACCGAAGGCTATGTTACAGATGAGGTTTTGACCTTTTGCTCAATGTATTTCAACGACATTGAAACAAGATTTAACCGTCTTGATCGAAATGAAGATGCAACTTATATCCTATGAAACCTTACGGTCTTCCAATCTCAATGTCATCCACTCACAAAGGGAACTTTGAAGCCTCCCAATCATAACACTCGTGAAATAGCATAGTGGTTCATACTTGAGAATTCTCTTGAAATTAAGGCTTATTTAGAGTAATTTTATTCCCTTTTAAATTAGAGCATGTGTGGTTATTATAAGTTTTTTGTTATCAAGAATCGTAACACTATTCTAATTAACAACGAACACCTACAAGAGATTAGACGAAAATACTAGGATGGTGTTCGTTCGTGGTTTCATAAGAAGGTAACTTTGAAGTTTGAACTTTCATTTTATTAATGATATTTTTGTGAATCTAATACAGTTTTATGTATTTAGATTTATGACTTGCACAAGCTTGGGTCTTTTGAAAATGGTGATGAATTTCTATCTTTAGCATTGGGTCAGATCATTTGGCAACCTACTACCAAGGTTGTATAATCAATGGTGTTCGATTTATTGCATACGACCTAGACAAAAAGTGCACCACACAAAATAGTGGAGTGTCTGTTGTCGGAATAGAAGGTTTTAATTATTACAGCACGCTTGAAGAAGTAGTGACACTATCTTTCACTGGTGCATATTCAGTGGCATTATTTCGATGCAAATGGTTTAATACAAATCCAAGAAGGAAAAAAACAACCATTGAAAATAATATCACCAGTATAAACGTCAGTGGTGAATGGTACAAAGATGAGTCGTATATACTTGCTAGCCAAGCTAAGCAAGTTTTCTATCCCGATGATCTACTTAGAGGATGTGATTGAAAAGTTGTAGAAGATGTGAATCATCGACAAATTTTGGACATTAAGGACAATTTTGATGATGTTAATGATGATATTGATGTTGTACATGAAACAAGCTCATCAAATATTGTGTTGACTATGGACCTCTGAGAGTTGATTAAGCAATTTGATCAACCTGCTGCATATGTTGGGGCTGATGGAAAGGGTGACAACAAAGGTGATATGCCAGAACATGAGGAAGTCACAGATGCAGAGGATGAATTACTAGTTGAGCTTTGTGAAGATGAAAATGTGTCTCTGATTACTGATGGAAATGATAGTAATTACTCTGTTTAGTTTTTCTATTTGTGTAATAGAACTATATATTGAAATATAATAAAGTTTTTTTGTAATTCTTATGTCTACGAATTGAATTTGATATTAACTAGTATACCTCTAATTTAATTTAATACTAATTACCAACTAATAATTTCTAAACTGAAGTATAATGTCAGTTGATATAGCAACCTATCATGGCAGGGATGGTGGTGGTCGAGACGCGCCAGATCCTTCTAGAGTACCATCATCCTACGAGTCAGGTTAAATATTTTATATCAAAATTATTTTTGTAAAATATATTGTTAGGGAAATATAACAACAATACTAATATTGGTCATTGTTAAAAAAAAAAATTTAAATCCCTGCCGACAAGAAGAAAGGGTCGTGGCCTTACTAGTATTAATGCTCTTGAAGAACGAATGAAAAAAATCGACATATATTATATGCATGTTTATGAGTATTAGATATGCATGTGGGCCCTTTATAGCTTATAAGGACATATTTGTAATTTTGGCCCATTGAGGCATAAATGTGATTTTATGTGATATATAGTTGAGACCACATTATTATGTTGATATATTTGTAGTATATGGCTCGAGACGGTCCTAGTGAGCGGGTTAGCGAAATAGTCACAGTGGGGTTTAATACCCGGCTCGGGGGGAGCCTAGGGGTATTTTGGGAATCTAGAGCATATTTTAGGATTTATTGAGTAATGAATAAATAATTGGTAATGAACTAGACATGACAGGATTAATTGGTTAATGGTAGGAACACTTGAGGAATTAGCAAGAATTGGGAAAATGACCATTTTACCCTTAGAAACCATTAGAAGGCTAAATAAGTTTAAGGGGCAAAAGGGTCTTTTTGGGTTAAGGATATACACAGGGAAAGACTTAGGAAATGAACTAGAAACTCACATAATTCTTTCTCTCACCTCCTACACGTTCTCTCTCTCACTCTCTCTAGAACTTAGGTGAAATTTGGAGAATTGAAGGAGACCAAGTTGGGAATTGAGTTGGGAATTTGGAGGAAACTAAGTTGGGATTAGTCATAGTATTACTCAGGATCTAAGTTGTAATTGAGGTAATAAATTCATACTGAGCATGTTGAATTTTTTGCTGAAACTATTTTGGAAATTAGAGTTTGCATGAGTCTTAGTTTGCTAGCTAGTTTTGGTTGAATTTGAGTATTTAATAAGAGTAAGAGTTGATTATGAGTTGGGTATAATGTTTAGAGCAAAGGGATGGGAATTCTAGTCTTAAATTCAGGTTTGGCTGCTGGTTTGGGGTGTGAATTGAGGTTAGGCTCGAGGAGAAACGTTAAGAAAATTGAGGATTTTATGGGTTTAGAGACTCGGGTCACGGCCTTGTTCTTCAGGCGCCGCGGCCTGCAAGAGTTTTTGAGGCTGGGGGACTCTGTTCGTCAAGTGCACTGCGACTCGGAGGAGGGCAGGTTGTGGCCCTTGTCCCCCATCAGGGAGGATTGAGCCTCTGTCCAAGGGGCGGTCCGAGGCCCTCAAGGGCAAGTCGCGACCCTAAATGGGGAATTAAGGGAAAATGGGGTTTAAGGCTCAGGGAAGCTCGGGAATTCAAACTTAAGCGCTTGGGACGATGTTTACTACCTAGTTTAGTAGAAATCAAGGTCCCGGAGACTAATATTTGTTCCCTAAGTATTTATTTGGATTAGAAATTGATGGTTACCCATTGACATTGTGACTAGGATTATCGCCAAGGCTCAAGACTGAGGATCATGCTTGAGACTGTTCTGTATTCTTCGCTCGGAATTCGAGGTAAGAAAACTGCACCCATGTGGTTGTGTTTGGGACTAAGGTTCCCTGTATCTGGATATATGTGTTGTGTAACTGTATTATTATGATGTGAAATGTTAAATTACGACCTAAGGGAGACGGGGCTGACGATTAGCACATTGGACACGGCTCAGCCACTATCAGCTGGGGTCAGCTAAGTAAACCATGGACTCAGCCTAAGCGAGTCGGGGTCAGCTTAGTAAATAGAGGGCTCGGCCTAAGGGCGCCAACCCTAGGCATTTGTACCACTAGTTAAAGTATATTCTTGAAAATACATGTTTACTGTTATTATCTTGATGCTTATATTCAGTTGAATTTCTAAATGACTGTACTGAGATTGATTGGATGCTACTATTGTTTATGTGTTTGCTACTTATGGTTTTCTTGTTGGGTCTTAACTCACGGGTGTTACGTGGTGCAAGTAAAGGCAAAGGAAAGTTGGACCAACCATGAGTTTGAGAGCTCTGGGGGTGGAGTGTCCATAGTCAGCTACTCGATCGCCATGGCCGAGGGAAAGTACAGGGACAGAGGCCTAAAACTTGTATTTTTCTAATAGAATGGCTTTTGTTTGTATTAAACTTTTGAGGATTGTAAATTGTCACTTAAACCCTGTTTTTGGGATTCCATGTACCAAACATCTGTTTTAATGAAAATTAACTATTTACAATCAAAATCTTTTAACCCTAACCTGATAGTTGACTTTAGCAACACATTATTGTTCAAACGACTTGATTAGCAAGTCTGGCACTATTTTAAAATACACAGTGTAACGGTCTTGGTTATCCAGGGCGTTACAGATTTAAGGCCGCGACTTTTTCAATTAGGCTCTAGACTTCTTTTCGCAACCTAGGCGATGAAATTTCTAATAGAGAACTGATTTTTTCATGGTTTGCCTCGATCCCTTGAGTTAACTCTAAAGCCTAAAAAATTTCCCGACAAAACCCTAAAGGTACATTTTTTAGGGTTCAGCCTCATATCATATTTTCTCAGCACACCAAAACACTCTTCCAGAATGGAGACATGGTTATTGGTAGTTTGACTTGACGAGCATGTCATCAACATACACTTCCACTTTTTTCCCAATCTGGTTCACGGACATTTTGTTGACTAGCCTTTGATACATGGTACCAACATTCTTTAGTCCAAATGGCTTGACTTTGTAGCAATATACATTGTGTTCAGTCATGAAGTTAGTGTGCTCTTGGTTCGCAGGGTTCATCACGATCTGGTTATATCCAGAATACGCGTCCATAAAGGACATGAGCTTTTGGCTGGCTATTGCGTCAACTAGTTAATATATTCTCGGTAGTGGAAAATAATCTTTTGGACACGTTTTTTTTAGATCGAAAAAGTCAATATAAGTCCTCCATTTTCCATTTGGTTTTGGAACTAGAACGGGGTTGGAAATCCAAGTTGGATAATTTGCCTCCCTAATGAATCTGCATTTCAGTAGGCGAGCCACTTCTTTCTCTAAAGCTTATTCTTGCTCATTCCCTAATGGCCTTCATTTTTGCTACTTTGTAGGCACGTTTTTTTCCAGGTTTAGGGTGTGCATAATCACACTTGAACTGATTCCCACCATATCTTCGTGTTTCCAGGTGAAGACATCGAGGTTTTTCCTAAGAAACTCGACTAGTTCCTTCTTTCGTTCAACTCCTAGATTATTTCCAATCTTTATCACTCTTGAAGGTGTCTCTAGATTGAGAATTATTTCTTCTAGCTCCTTTAAAGCCTAGAGCTTGAATCGATCTTCACCTATCCTTGGATCTATTTCCTCTGGTTGGGCGACCTTGTTGTCTGACCCTCAAGGTTCTTCTGCCTCTTCAACAATTACCATTGCTTGAGGCTCCTCATTCTCTTCAACTATCACCATTGCTTGCTGCCCAGGTTGTGATTTTTCCTCCATGGCAATGCTCTAGCATTCCCTGGCAGTGAGCTGATCCCCTCTTATCGTGCATATCCTCGAGGATGGGGGGAACTTTATGGCCAAATGGAAAACATAAGTTATGGCTTCAAATACCATCAGCGTTGGTCTTCCCAAGATTGCATTGTAGGCAGTTGGACAGTAAATTACCACGAACTCAAGCATCTTGGCAAAAACTCGTGCTTCATCTCCCAGAGTTACTACGAGCTCAATCATTCCTATTGTTGTCATTCCTTCTAAAAAAAATCCAAAAAGAGTCATGGTTATAGATAATCCCATTTTCTCAAGAGTGAACCTGAATAGCACATTCACTGAGCATCCATTGTCAATCAAGATCCTTCTTACTCTCTGGTTAGCGATCTGAATAGTTATCACTAGTGGATCATTATGAGTGAATTGGGCATGGCTAGTGTCCTCTTTTGTAAAAATGATTGGTTTTTATCCAATCGATGTTATTTTGACAACCTCTGCTCTGGAGTAAATACTACACACTCATGAGTTTTTAGCTCCTGAATATATCTTTTTTGAGCTTAATTGCTCGTACCTGCTAGATGAGGTCCGCTTGCAATAGTGATTATACCCCCTCCTTCGACGGGAGGGGGGATGATCTCACTGCCTGGAGCTGGGAAAACTGTCGGGCAATTGGCTTGATTCCCCAGAGCTAGTTGAGGATTTTGCAATGCTGGTTGATTAGGAGCTACCCTGTTCCGAGCATATCGCGCTAACAGTTCAGCTCGGATGAGTGTCTCAATCTCATCCTTTAATTGATGGCAATTGTCAATGTTGTGGCTGGTGTCGTTATGAAAATGACAAAATTTGGTCGGATCTCTCTTTGCCTGCTAATGCTTCAGGGGCTCTGGCTTCTTCCATGGAAGACGGGCATAATTAGCCAAATAAATGTGTTCCCATGTATCTGTTAGGTCGGTATACGCGGTGAAGATAGAAGTATACTTCTCCCCGAGCTTATTCTCCTTGGACCCAGTTTGGTCACCCTCACCATTCCCTTTTTTTTTTTTATTCCTGCCTCGTTGTTATGGACCACGGGCTAAGTAGTAGCTACAACATCCGTCGCCACTCCAACGGGCTAAATAGGGGCCTGGCCGGTCCATGGGACTGCAGAATCTGCTTTTTCCAAGTTAGTCCATTCCTGAGCTAAAGCCAAGAACTCATATGTATTCTTCACTCCTTTCATTTAGAGTTCCTTCCATAACTCACCTTCGACAGTGATTCTTGACTATATGACAATGAGCTTGGCACTATCATCAACATCCCTAGCTCAAGCTGCTATGTTTATAAACCGTTTGATGTACGCCTTAAGGGATTCACCCGGTTGCTATTTTATATTGGCCAGGGAGTTGGCCTCTACTTAAACTTCTTTTGCAGCTCGAAACTGCTTTTTGAACTCCATCAATAATTATTTTCAAGAAGTGATCGAGTGTCTTTTAAACTTGTTAAACTATAATTTGATTGGTCCTATCAATGTGGCTGGGAACAGAACACAGCGCAGGTCGATGTCGACGTTGTGGGCTCTCATCAGAGTGTTGAAGGTCCCGATGTGGTTTGATGGGTCCGTTGTTCTATCGTACGTGGGCATGTTGGGCACTTTGAAGCACATGGGATAGGGAGCTGTTGCAATATGAGGATAAAAAGACTCGAGCTCCAAATCAGAATCAGAATCATCCACGTTTTTCCCTAACAGAAGTCTTTTCATCTGTTCCTCCATCAAGGCCAGTCATTCAAGGGTTGGATCCTTTGTCTCTAGGTTATTTGGGAACTGGTTACCAGCTCCCATCCTATATTGCGTGTTATATGGGTTATTGTCCCTCTAAGTTGAAGCTCAGTTAGGCAAGACGTTCCCATTGTTGTGCACTAGTAACTCGGATCATTGTAATGAGTTGGTTGTCATCTTTGCGCGCTTATATGGTCACGCAGATCAGAGTGGGGATTGGAACGGAAGCTTTGGGCTAAGCTCAACGGATTTCTCAGGTCGTTCTCATGTCTCTAGGAGTGCATGTTGTGTACACCCCCGTCTCTGCCCCAACGATGGCTCTCCATCCAATAACTACCGTTCACGAAGCTTACTGCTCACAACTGAGGTCGTGGGGCTTGATTGTTCCTGCAAGATCGCTGGACATATGTTTCTTCTATGGGTATAGAATTTCTCCTATCATTCTCGCAAACTGAAACATTTCTTTGTGGGTGAGGAGATGTCGGTTAACGTATAGGCGATGGAGGGTGCCTTATTCGCGAGGTAATTCCTCTCCCATCAGGACGCATCAATTTATCTTGCCCATTATCTACTCCGATTTCCAGAGTCGATGGCAACATGGATTCGTTTCTTTGGACCTGAGCTGCTGGTTGAGGTGTTGATGGATTTACAGGGACCTCCAACCTTCTCGATGGGATCTCAGCTTGCTTTGTCTGACTATTTTGTGAGTATGAATCGCTTCTTCATTCCTACGATTATTAGTAGGTGGGTTGTTTCTAGGAGTCTGTTCAGAAGGCATGGAGCTCAGGGTCACTGTTCTGACAGAATGACTCACGTTAGGTCGATTGTTCCTGTGGGACTGAGATCGGTGGGACCCACTTTGCTTCCTCTCGAAATTCTCGTCAATTGCAGGGAGAGGTAATCTAGCCATTATCTTGTATATTCGTCTGTTAGCCTGGGCGAGGTGGCTCCTTAGCTGGGCATTCTCTATTTCGATGGCCGTCAGATATCCAGGGTTTGGATTCAAAGGGAGCGAAACCGAACTTTCAGTATCGTCCTAGTTCATATGTTGTTTTCCAAGAAGATGATGTACAAAGGTGCCCTCTCCAGTTGGGTCAGCCGCACGGTAATCTCCATGATCACCAGGTCTCTGATTCATTTTCACGCTTGGAACGAGTTACCACAATGTTGATTGTTGTGTCAAATATTATCTAACAAATTTCAACCCTAATCTGCTCTCAATGAAAGCACCAATCTGTTGACGCGATTTTTCGCCAACAAGGGATTAAGAAATTCGATTAGAGAGATTAAGCTTATTGCTAAACCATAAATATAAACTTACAAAGTTTTAATGTGGTTCAGTGGTTAAAAAATCCACCTAGTCCACGAGTCACTCTTATTCTTATTTAGGAACCCTTTTTTTTCATGACAATTTCATAAGAGTTTTGGCATACAAGATGTCGTTCCCTTTTACTACCAATTTCCCTTGTATTTATAGGGAATTATGATGGACAATATTGTGTAACCGTACAATAAAGGGTAACATACAGAATTGGGTAACTTCCCAAATAAATGGGTATGTAAATTCCCTAATTAAGCCTATTGCCATTTACATTGATCAATAAATGTATATAACGATTATGTGCATTCATTGCGCATATTGAGCATCCAAGTCTGTAGGGATTTTTCCATATGTGCATCTTTGAAACACCTCGAGCTAGACGCCACTCTCGAACTAGATATGACTGGGGCAGGACAACTTGACTTAGATAATGCTCGAGCTTGATGAGGGCGATCTAGACACTGGAAACCTCAATCTCTGTTGTTGGCATTTTCAAAGATCTGAAGGATCCTAGATTGTCCAAAAGTCATTGACAGAACCCCAAGACGTTTGGTTTGGAGTTAGTGAAACATCTCCGAAGTCTTACAATCTTTATTTATTACGTAATAGTTGTACCCCGATAAAGATAGTTGAGCTTGTGTTTTTGGGTACAACAAGGAGTTTCCCTGAGGAGCCCTCGAGTATAATAATATATTTTAGAAAGAGATTAGCAAGGATGCTTGATCTCAAGCTCAAACTTGTAGAAAAGTTGTGTTGTTGTTGAAGGAAAAACGTCTTATTTATAGTCGAAGAGGCTTACTTAGGAACTGTTATATCATAAGGGAAGTCCTTAGGTGGCGTTAAGCCAGTAAAATCAGGAAGCACATCTAGGTCACAATCCAAGTGTTAAGAGACATCGCCTAGGAAATTTGAGATGGAAGATTCGCCATTTACAGATGTGACAGCGTTAAAGGGGAATCCCTTTGGTGGACAAATCAAACTAGGATAGCATGCAGCGTTGTTCCCAAACATGCATGCATATAACGTCCCCTCGCAAATTCTTAAATTCAATTTACTTATTATTACACTAGGGTTAGTTAGCTGGCAACATGACTTCTCAGGCTGAGAGGGAGAGAACGACTTAAGATAAGGAAGGGCGCGTGTGACATTTTCCTATAGTCTGTGGGGAACCTTAAGCAATTTTTAGTCCACAAAACCTAAAAAGGTCTAGGCCATATCATCCTAACACCCTTTGGATGACACTGTTTCATTTGGGAAATGATCCCCTACATATATTGTGATGACCCTAAGGTAGGGTACTGTTATACCCAGATTTCGAGCCATAGCAAATATGACCTCGAAAGCTGAGTTCGCATTAAATGGTCTCGTGAGGGTTAGGGTATGCTCTACGATTGTGAATCGGAGCCTGCAAAGTATGATACAGACCTCGAATATGGTGACCTCGAAATGATCTCGATCTCGAAGGATAGCTCTGAGAGCCCCTCATCTTCAGGAACAACTTCGGAGCAGGGATCTCGAGCTCGATATGCTGTCTCGAAAGCAATGTTAGCTCGGGAGATGTCAGTGGCTCGCACAATGACGTGAAACCTTAGATGCTGAAGCCTTGGAGATACGCTATGATCACCTTGAATATCTACAAGTATTGTAGATATGGGATGTAATCCTCATTTATTGATGTAAATCCCCAAGAATCATGGGATATTATTTAGTCAGTTATGCGTTTCCTAATCTTTGGGGAACGTTTCCTTTTATATCTGATTGTTGGCATTTAAAGCCATTTATTTTTATTCACAAAAGAGTAACTACCCAAAATATGTGGGATAGTATTCTGCATCCTTCTCTATAAATAGAGAAGTCATGCACCATTGTAAGGCCCGAAATTCTGATCCTTGAGGGAAAACTCTGAAAAATTCATGCTTAAAGAATTTTCAGAGATAATCTTGAGTTTAATAACAGAGACTCGTGGACTAGGCAGATTTAACTGCTGAACCACGTAAAAACCGTGTGTCTAATTCGTTTGTTTCTTTTAGCCATTGTCTTTAATTGTTTGCGTGCTCTCTTCTTTTATCTGTTGACGAAAAACGGCGTCAACAGTTTGGTGCTTTCATTGAGAGCCTCAAGCATCCATCCCAGAGAGATTCATGGCTGCAAACAATCAAAACACTCCTGAAGAAAATTACCCAAGGCGTCCTGGAAAACAACCAATGGAGAACCCGGATGCTGAAGAAAGGAGTGGGTCCTCTGATTCCCGGGGACCACCTCCACAACCAAGGGATGAGGACATGTATTATAACCCTGAGCGTTATGTCCCTATTGTAGAATTGGAGAATCGGCAGCTGAAACAACTGCTGGCAGATGCCAACAAACGTAACGAGGAGTTGACTAGGATAGTCGCGGAGGCGCAGGTGGCTCAGCCCCCGCTTCCGCGCGAAGACCAAGTCCCTCCTCCAAGGGACGTGCACGTTCCTCCCCGGAGGCCCCGTGGGCGTCCACGAAAAAATGCTACCACAAGGAGGCCAGCACAACCTCCAGCACCAACAGAGCCATCTGCTCCTTCTAGGCCTCAGAGGAGTACCCGAGCTCGAGTCCCGCCTAATCCACCTGTGGAAGTGCCTGCAGGAACTGAGAACAACCAAGCTCCTGCCGAGGCTCGGACTCAGGTTCCTGGTAGTGCACCGAACGCAACTGGCCCATCTTGGGCAAATTCTGGACCCTCCAGGCCGAGGCAAGGACGGCAACCACCGTCACCTATACGGTTTCCTCCGTCTCCCATAAGATATCCTTCACCTCCCCGCAGGAACGCTCAACCTGGTCGAGATCAGGATCAAGGGCGTACAGGGGAAAGACAAGGGGACAGGGAGAAGTTCCAGGGGCGGAAAGGCGCGCCATCAGAGAGAAGTCAGACGTCCCGATCTCGCACTGCAGAGACAAGGCGACGTAGAAAGGATCCACCACGAAATGACCGATCGATGAGTTTCACCAGTGATGAATCCGGAGAAACTAGGTCTGTCAGTAAACACGACCGGGGTCGTAAAAATACTGGAAATCACAAGAGCCATCCCGACCTGCGCAATCATCTGAATCAGAGCAGGGGAAAGGGAGATCAGACAAATCCGGATCTTAGGAATCATCTGAATGGGCGTAGAGATCCCTCACGGAGGCGCGAGCCTGGGATCGCGATTAATGACTATCAATTCCAAACACCGCCTAAGGACCCAGTACAAGAAAGGATCGATCAGCTCGAAAAAGCCTTTAGGCTTTTGAAGAATGAACGAGGGAACGGTCGATATGAGGACTCTGATGAGGAGCTCGAGCCATTTGCTCCCAATATTTCAAACACACAGTTCCCCCAAGGGTTCCGGATTCCTCACGTCCCAGCGTTTGAAGGAAAAACCGACCCATGCAGCCATCTGAGTACATTCAACACTATCATGAGAGCTAGTAACGTGGGTTACGAGCTCAGATGTATGTTGTTTCCGACATCATTGGCCGGGCCTGCCAAGAGTTGGTTCGAGAAGTACAAGAGACATTCTATAACTTCGTGGGATCAATTGTCTAGAGACTTCAAGAAGCAGTTCCGAGCTATGATGGGAGTCAGACCCGAAGCATCCACTTTGACTAACGTCCGACAACAACCGGGCGAAACACTGAAGAGCTACCTGACAAGATTTAATCTAGAGGTCGCCCGAGCTCGAGACGTGGATGACAGTGGGCATTTGATGGCCATCCGAGCTGGTGTTTTACCCGGGAGTGCCCTTTGGGATGACATGCAAGGGAAACCGGTGAGGTCGATAACCAAGTTTAACAGACGGGCGCAGAGATTTGTCAATGTAGAGGAGGCGAGGTCAACACTCAAGGCGACCTCGCAGACCGAAACTACAACGATAAACATTAACTTCGCCTCAACCTCGGTTGACCCAGCAGCTACACAGCCTACCTCGGAGAATCCCTCCAAGAGGAAAAAGAGCGAGGGAAATAATCCCGAGGTTGATGGAGGAAAGAAGAAAAAAGGAGAAAGGTATTTCTCCGTATATAAAGTGCATACCGAGCTCAACGAGTCTCGGGAAAACATATACCTGGCTAATGAAAACCAGGTCCCCTTCAGGCGTCCGAACCCTATGAGGAATCAAAAGTCCAAGAGGGATTCCAGCAAATACTGTCGATTTCATAGGGACACCGGCCATACAACTGATGAGTGCCAACAGCTGAAGGACGAGATCGAAGGGTTGATCTCGAGAGGTTATTTCCGGCAGTACGTCAAAAACCAGAATACTGGACAGGCTACTGCTAGCCAGAGAGTAGTCGCGCTTCCGGCAGCACAGAATAATAACTCCCGATCTCGGGATGAGGACAGGCCTCCGCCGATAGATGGAGAGGACGTAATAACCATCTCAGGAGGTCCTCATCTCGCAGGAGGGGGCAGAAATGCTCAAAAACGATATGTGAATGAGCTGAAGACAGGGGACGGGTCTCCATACGAACCCGAACCAAGGGCACCAAAAAGCCAAAGGGTTGAGACTCAGCCTATAACCTTCACCGAGGAGGATGCCTCCCATGTCCAGTTCCCTCATCATGATCCACTCGTCATCACCCTACAGCTTGCCAACAAAAGAGTGCGCCGAGTTCTCATAGACAATGGGAGCTCAGTTAACATTCTTTACAAAGCGACACTAGAGAAAATGGGACTCTCCCTTCGCGACCTGAAGGCTTGTGCAACCACTTTGTACGGCTTTTCTGGAGAAGGAACCGCCTGTATGGGGTCCATTGAACTCCATGTGACCTTGGGAGACTATCCAGTCTCGGTGACCAAGATGATGGAGTTCGTGGTGGTAGAGTTACCATCTGCCTACAATGTACTGCTCGGGAGACCCGCCCTGGTCGGGCTGGGGGCAGTTTCATCTGTAAGGCATCTAGCCCTTAAGTTCCCAACTCCAAGCGGGGTCGGAACATTGAAAGGAGATCAATTGGCAGGAAGGGAGTGCTACAGCATTTCCTTAAGGGGAAAGAAACAAACAAGCGCGCAAGCACTCGTTGTCATACAGAATAAAGATGGGACAGTTTTAGAAATTGATGAGGAGATCGATCCAAGGATTGAGGAGAAGGTCGACCTCCAACCTTTGGAAGAGCTCGAAGAGGTTCAGCTCGATGAATCTGATCCCTCAAAGAAGGTGAAGGTCGGGAAACACCTCCAAGACGAATCAAAATAGCAATTAATTTGCTTTCTGAAGAAAAACCAGGATGTCTTCGCGTGGTCACACTCTGACATGGTGGGAATAAGCCCTAATGTAGCGAGCCACGCATTGAATATAGACAAAAGCTTTCCCCCGAAGCAGCAAAAGCGAAGGCAGCTGGATGAAGACAGAAAAAAAGCACTAAAGGAGGAGGTGGACAGGCTGAAAGCAAATAATTTTATAAGGGACGCTTTTTACCCTGATTGGGTGGCCAATCCAGTGTTGGTCCCAAAACCCAATGGGACACGGAGAACGTGCATTGACTACTCGGACCTCAACAAGGCCTGCCCGAAAGACTGTTTTCCCCTGCCGAGAATTGATCAGCTCGTAGATGCCACGGCAGGGCATGGTTTGATGTCGTTCATGGATGCCTATTCTGGATATAACCAGATTCCCATGCATGCCCCCGACCAAGAGCATACGAGCTTCATTACAGACAAAGGGCTCTACTGCTACAATGTCATGCCATTCGGACTCAAGAATGCCGGAGCCACGTACCAGCGGCTCGTAAACATGATGTTCTCAGAGCAAATAGGGAACAACATGGAAGTTTATGTTGACGACTTGCTTGTAAAGTCTCAACTTAACAAGAACCATGTTGATGACCTCGAAGAGTGCTTTGGCGTGCTCAGAAAGTACAACATGAAGTTGAATCCTCAGAAGTGCACTTTTGGGGTGCTTCAGGAAAATTTCTGGGTTTCATTGTCAATTCTCGTGGGATCGAGGCTAATCCCGACAAGATAAAGGCCCTCATCGATATGCCTTCACCTCGGAAGCATAAAGATGTTCAAAGCCTGACTGGCAGGATGGCAGCTCTGAGCAGGTTCATCTCGAAGTCAACAGACCGCGGTCTCCCATTCTTCAACTTATTGAAAGGAAGTAAGAAGTTCGAATGGACAGATGAGTGCGAGCTAGCCTTTCAGGAGCTCAAAAAGCACTTAGCCGAACCACCCATCCTATCAAAGCCTGAGACGGGAGAAGTACTGTTCCTGTACCTCTCAACTACCGAACACGCGATAAGCGCGGTGCTCGTCCGAGAGGAAGAGAGAATACAGAAACCCGTCTACTATATCAGTAAAAGATTACTGGGGGCAGAGTCAAGGTATCCACTGATGGAGAAGCTCGCCCTCAGTCCGATCCACTCATCTCGAAAGCTCCGCCCTTACTTTCAGGCACATCCTATCCATGTATTAACAGATCAACCACTAAGGCAAGTCTTGTCTAAACCAGAGGCGTCTGGTCGACTCCTAAAGTGGGCTGTTGAACTCGGACAATTTGAGGTCACCTACCATCCGAGGACGACCATCAAGGCACAAGCATTGGCGGATTTCATAGTGGAGTGCACCGGCATCGCTGATGACGAGGTAACAACCACGGCCCACGAGCTGTGGAAACTTTACGTCGACGGGTCGTCAAATGAAAATGGAGCGGGGGCAGGAGTTATTTTGATCACTCCTGCAGGGAGCAAATTTCACTCTGCCTTAAGGTTCGGCTTTAAAGCATCTAATAATGAAGCTGAGTACGAGGCTTTACTGGCGGGACTACGAATAGCAAAGGAACTCAAGGCCAAAGCTATACATTGTTACAGCGACTCTCAGCTCGTAGTTAATCAAATCTTAGGAGAGTACCAGGCTCGTGGCACAAAAATGGCAGCTTATCTAGAGAAGGCAAAGTACGCATTAGAGTTTTTTGAGTTTTATGCAATCGAACAGGTTCCCCGAGAACAAAACTCAAACGCAGATGCCTTAGCTCGCCTCGCCACCTCCGCCGAAAATGAGGAGCTGAATGTTGTACCCGTAGAGCACCTGTCAATGCCCAGCATAACTAAGCCTGACGAGGAAGATGTGAGTATGATCGAGACAGAGCCGACCTGGATGAGCTCGATAGTTGAGTACCTCGAAAATGGAATTCTTCCGAAAGATCGAAGTCAGGCTCGGAAACTAATGTATCAACTTCCCCGTTACACCACCCTGGACGGAAGGCTATACAGAAGAGGGTATTCCATGCCATTGCTCAGGTGTGTGACTCCCCCCGAGGCAAAGAAGATTATTGAAGAAATTCATGAAGGGTTCTGCGGAGATCATACCGGGGGGCATAGCCTATCCAAGAAGATTATACGCCAAGGATATTTCTGGCCAACCATTAAAACGGATTCTTTCGAGTTCGTGAAAAAGTGCGACAAGTGCTAGAGATTCGCCACGATACCCCGAGCTCCACCTTCCGAACTAACCATGTTGACATCCCCATGGCCTTTTGCGGTATGGGGCATCGACCTCATAGGCTCACTCCCAACTGGCAAAGGAGGAGTAAAATATGTTGTGGTCGCGGTTGATTACTTCACAAAATGGACGGAGGCTGAACCATTGGCGACCATAACTTCGAAGAAGATCCTAGATTTCGTGGTAAAGAACATCGTATGCCGATATGGAGTGCCAAGAAAGATTGTGTCTGACAACGGAACCCAGTTTGACTGCGATTTATTTACCAACTTTTGTAACAAGAACGGTATAATAAAGAGCTTTTCGTCAGTGGCTCACCCTCAGGCGAACGGTCAGGTCGAAGCCGTTAATAAAACTCTCAAGAGTTCCTTGAAGAAAAAGTTGGAAGAAGCAAAGGGACGATGGCCTGAGGAATTACCCCAAGTCCTTTGGGGATATAGAACTACAGCTCGGACATCAACTGGACATACCCCATTTTCTCTAGCATACGGCTGCGAGGCAATGTTGCCCATTGAGGTCGAAATTCCAACGATTCGAACTCAGATTTACGACCAAAGTTCCAATCATACTCAGCTCGAAGAAACCCTAGACTTGATCGAAGAAAAAAGGGAGGAGGCTCAGCTGAGAAATGCTGCTTACCAGCAACGAACCACAAGATATTTCAATAAAAGGGTTCGAAGTCGAAAGTTCGGAGTAGGAGATCTGGTATTGAGACGCGTATTCTTAGCAACCCGAGATCCAGCAGCAGGAGTACTCGGGCCAAACTGGGAAGGACCATACCAGATAGAATCAGTCATCCGCCCTGGCGTATACAAACTTGCGAGATTAGATGGGAGCCTCATACCACGAGCATGGAATGGCGAACACCTTAGACCTTATTATCAATAGTATAGGAAAAGTGTTGCCTGTAACCATGATTTCCTATCCACGTTAGTTTGTTTTTGAATTTCATCAAATAAAATGTCTACTTTGTTTCACATGTAATTTATTTTTATTTTTGCAATCTCTCTTAATTTAATAACCTATGGTCACACTCATAGGATATTAAGGGGGCATCATTGGTATACATACCTCCAGCTTAAAAAATAAAAAATATATAAAGTATTTGGATATAACCAAGTACGCGATCTTAGGTAGTTCGGACACAACCGAATTATCAAACAAAAAGTATTTGGATATAACCAAATACGCGAGCTTAGATAGTTCGGACTTAACCGAGCGAGCTTAGATAGTTCGGACTTAACCGAGTTATCAAAAACATTAAGTATTTGGAAATAACCAAGTACGCGGGCTTAGATAGTTCGGACTTAACCGAGTTACCAAAAACAAAAAAGTATTTGGATATAACCAAATACGCGAGCTTAGATAGTTCGGACTTAACCGAGCGAGCTTAGATAGTTCGGACTTAACCGAGTTATCAAAAACATTAAGTATTTGGAAATAACCAAGTACGCGGGCTTAGATAGTTCGGACATTACCGAACTACCAAAAACGTTTGGAGTTAACCAGATGTGCAAGCATAACAGGTTTGGAACAAACCAGCCAAATTATCGATCGATGATAAATGGGAGCCAAAACCCATCACGAAATATGTCGAGATCGAGGCTGGAACATCTTAAAATAGTTTCGAACTCATAACCTCGGAGCTAAGATACTAAGGATGAGGAAAAGTGACTAAAAGATTAACCAAATCATTCATATTACATGCCATATAAGTACTTTTTAGTTCATGGTTAAAGTAATGTCCGACCTTGATAAATAACGAGGTTGGAAACGGATAATTCGAATAAACTATGCATGAATGCATCGAATTTCGAGCCTAAATCCAAACTATGTTTGTATGCATAAATAAACATAACCGGTCCATCAATTATAAAAATATGCGAAATATTTCGAGCCAAGAAATGTAAGCATATAAAAGAATAGTAAAGGGAATTGTATCAGCCCCGTGGGCATAAGTTAAAATAATTACAGAAATAATGGGACGCAGCCCCAAAAACTGATCTCCCCGAGGTCAGATTCAAAGAAGAGGAGTCTCCTTGGCCTTCTCAGCATCAGTGGCACCGGACCCCTCAGGACGAATAGCATGACTATCCTCCTGAGCTCCCTCCGAAACGGTACTCGGAGCAGCTTTATCCTTCTCGAGCTGCTCAGCCTCTTCCTTCTCGAGCCGAGCATTCCATCGTTCGAGGAAGGACGCCTCGAGGGGACCCAAAAAACTGGTGTCCAGTTCTTCGTTATAGGCCCACATCCGGTACATGGCTGAATCGACCGCCGTTTCCTTCTTTTCTTTGAACTCAGCAGTAAGGCGGGTTTTGATATCCTCCATGAGGTCGAGGGTGACGGCCTTGTCTTCCTCGAGCTTCTTATTGGTCTCCCGAAGCTGGATGTTATCTCTCTTTTGCTCCTCGAGTTCATTTTTCAGCTTCCCAAGCTCCTTGGCCATTTCCTCACGCTCCTTAACCACTGCCTCGAGCTTAATGTTCGCCGCCTTCAGGTCATCATTCGCTCTAAGGTGGAGGTCCCTCTCCTCTTGGGCGAGGGTCCTGCTCGAATGGACCTCGTTGTTCAGCTCGTAATTGAGCTGGGCAGTGAAAGCAAGAGCCTGAAAAAAGGAAGAAACCATCATTAGCCTCGAGACAGTATGAATGTAAGCAAAGAGAATATAGGATACTTACCACGGCAGTGTGCTCGATACTCTTCTCGTACAGGACAGTGCGGTCCCGAGTGCCAGTTAGACACTGCCACTGAGGAGCCTCAAAATTGCCGTAGCTCTGGCCGATCCGGGACATTACATCCGAGATCAGCGTAGATCCGTGAGGACCGGCAGCATTGTCCACCACATACGAATCCATATGGGTGGAAATGGTTAGCTTCTGAGCTCGGGAAGCAGAAGGTCTTTTGGCGAGCTGGGTAGAAGGCATTTGACCCGCCACAGGAGGCTGGGATTCAAACACGGCAGCGATACCAGTCTGCGAGGCCGGCGCTACCACAGAGACGACGGCCTGCGAGGGTGGTATCGTCGTGGGGGCGTTAGTCTGGCCAGTCGACGCAGCAGCAGAGCTCGAAGCCGGCGGGGGAGGAGGAGTTGTTTTCTTAGATCTCTTGGAGCTTTTCCCAGGCTGGCTGGTTTTCAGTCCCCCTGCCCTGGGGCGTTTGCTCCTCTTGGCACCCGCATTGTCGATAAGGGCGTCGAGGTCGGAGTCCATATCGCCTGCACAAGTCATCACAGTGAGTCAGTAAAAGAAATACAAGTTACCTCAACACTATATATAGAATGGAGGAAGAAAAAACCTAACTGGAACTTTCCCCCGAGCTTGAGCTTGGGGACCATGAAATTCCCCCGTCTTCAGAAGAGGCGGGGGGAGGGCCTTCCCTATAAGTTGGTGATAACCTCGAAAGGTCCCTATAATCATTGGTCCCATACTGCACAGCTATCCCATTCCACATCTCGTCCGTGGTATACATAGTGTCGTATTTCCCGAGCCCACTATCAAACCTATGGACACAGTCATCTACCCAACTCCATATGTAGAAGTGGTATCTATCCTGTGGGCACGAGACTAGTCTATTGGGCCTGTGTTTTAATAAAGTGGGGGACCACATTCGCGAAGTAGGAAGGGTTTTACCTCCATCGGAGTCCGAACTCGAGGCTTCATCATTGGCCTCGTTCCCCGACCGCGGACTTCTCGAGCGAATTGGGAGAGATGTTTTCCTTTCCCTCCTCGGAGGAAGGATGCCTGTGGGCAGAGGCACTTCCTCCCAGCGTTCATATTTGTTACTGGACCAGTCAGAGGTTGACTGGTCCTGTCCCAACAACCCACAAGCTCGTAGCTTGTCCTCATGTAGCAGAAATGAGAGAGACCTCCTGCCATAAGGGAGTCGGAGCAGGCTCTCTCTGTGCTCCTTCATTGTCTCGTCAGGGGTGGGACGCTGAAAGTTAGCTGAAAGGCGAGATACACTTCAACTAAGCATGGATTCAAGGGCTAAAGATTCGAGCTCAAAAATAGAAAGTAACGAGAATACTTACGAATTCGCCTAAACGAACGATGTCGAGACGGGAACAGACCGTCTGTCCAGAAAAAAGCCCTCTTGAAGTCAGGAGGATGGTTTGGAAGGTCTTCAAAGATTTTTGTCTCTTTGGGGTAGCTCGAAAGATAGTAGAAACCATCTCCTCCCCGAGCTCGGGAGGGATTACTCTTCAAACAAAAGAGATATAAAATCTCTTGGGGTGAAGGTCCTATCCACCCCAGTTCGTGGAATAAGGACCTCAGGGCAGACAGCACCCTATATGAGTTGGTGTTGAGTTGGAATGGAGCCAACCCAACGAAATCGGTGAAGTCTCTGAAAAAGGACTTCAGGGGCAGCAAAGCTCCTGCCTTTAGGTGTTCCTGGCTCCAGGCCGCGTATTTCACACTGGAATCGCGGCCCCCAGGAGCGAAACAGCTCCGTTCATGCCTTGTCGGAGCTCGACACTTCAGCGTGTCTAGCGAGCTAAGGCCATGAATGGCCAGGATGTCAGTTATCTGGTCGGAGGTGATAACCGAGCTCTGGTAGAATTCGGCTTCAAACATCTCCCTCCTAGGCTGCGAAGACGAAGGCTCCGCCATTAAGGAAAACTGAAGTTCCCCCGGGTGGTATGCTACCGTGACTTTTAACGCGGGGTCGAGGGGAACTGGCCTAGGTCCGGGGTTAGGCTCCGGATAGATGGCTTCCCGAAGGACCCTTCTCTTCTTTTCGATGACCTCGTCAATCTGGCGGCGATAGTGGGCTCGAATGTCTTCTTGCTCGCGTGCGATCTCGTACTCTTTAATCCGACGCTGGTTCCGGACAAAGACCGATTCCGGGCTCGGAGATTTGGGCTCGTAAGGGATTGCTCGTAATGACCCCCACCGTCTTTCCAGATTCTGTGACATCTAACGAGAAAGAAAAAATGGTGAGGGCCATGCATGCAAATATCACGAACTCGATAGGATGAGCTCGGATATCTAAGGATAAGAAATCAAGTATTTAGACCCTTGCTAAAGAGTCAGAGCGTGGCTTCCACAGGAAAGAAAAAGGAGCGTGGATGATTTCTTTTTGAAAATCCCGAAATTCAAGGGAAAGGAGAGTGGCGGTTAGCCAGGAAAAGCGTTTTTGGTTTTCGTGTATTTGTCAAAACCCATGTTTTTACCCAAAAGCTTAATGAACAAGAAACGCCGCCTAAGAACTTCAAAACCCAGAAAATGGGAACCACATTCAAACGTCGAAACTGGGTATAAACCAGAGACGAGCATCCAGAGTGGAAGTCCAGAAAGCCTAAAAACCTATCGGTTCAAAACCTCCTATCGCATTATGCTAAGAACACATACTAACGTACACAGCAAGCACAGTATAAAAAGAACAACGAAAATGGCGTACTTACACAGTGATGGTGAGTGCAGCGAAATCGTCGAGTGGAGAAGAGGTTGCAAGAAAGAACTCACTGACTCGAACAGACCAGGGTTCCTTTGTCTTTTGGGTCGAGAAAACATGCACAGGATGGAAGCTTCTTAAGAAAGTTTCTGGCTTTCTTGTTTTTTCTTTTCTTTCTGGTTTACAATGAACAAACGTAAAGAAGAAGACGAAGAGGAGATCTTATATATATAGGTGGGAAAACTGAAATCGATCAGGAGCGTTGGTTAAAATCCTCAACAGATCGAATGGAGGGGAATCGGTGATGAGATGACGCCGAAAAGTTGTCAGACGAACGATCGTGGGCATGTTCCCAAGGTACTCAAGTACCTAAAGTGAGCAATACCCATCTGGCACGTGTACGTTTTTAAGAGTGTGACGGTATGGTTCCCGAAAAGAGTAGTTCAAAAGCTTCCTTCTCTTAGGATTCGAACAAATACTTTTGAGGGGGCAAAATGTTATACCCAGATTTCGAGCCATAGCAAATATGACCTCGAAAGCTGAGTTCGCATTAAATGGTCTCGTGAGGGTTAGGGTATGCTCTACGATTGTGAATCGGAGCCTGCAAAGTATGATACAGACCTCGAATATGGTGACCTCGAAATGATCTCGATCTCGAAGGATAGCTCTGAGAGCCCCTCATCTTCAGGAACAACTTCGGAGCAGGGATCTCGAGCTCGATATGCTGTCTCGAAAGCAATGTTAGCTCGGGAGATGTCAGTGGCTCGCACAATGACGTGAAACCTTAGATGCTGAAGCCTTGGAGATACGCTATGATCACCTTGAATATCTACAAGTATTGTAGATATGGGATGTAATCCTCATTTATTGATGTAAATCCCCAAGAATCATGGGATATTATTTAGTCAGTTATGCGTTTCCTAATCTTTGGGGAACGTTTCCTTTTATATCTGATTGTTGGCATTTAAAGCCATTTATTTTTATTCACAAAAGAGTAACTACCCAAAATATGTGGGATAGTATTCTGCATCCTTCTCTATAAATAGAGAAGTCATGCACCATTGTAAGGCCCGAAATTCTGATCCTTGAGGGAAAACTCTGAAAAATTCATGCTTAAAGAATTTTCAGAGATAATCTTGAGTTTAATAACAGAGACTCGTGGACTAGGCAGATTTAACTGCTGAACCACGTAAAAACCGTGTGTCTAATTCGTTTGTTTCTTTTAGCCATTGTCTTTAATTGTTTGCGTGCTCTCTTCTTTTATCTGTTGACGAAAAACGGCGTCAACAGGTACGTTCGCCACATACTCGTAATTCCAGGGTTAACGAGTATGTTAGGCACTTGACCAAATGAATTAAATAAAAAGATACTAAGAAATACAGAAAAATTTAAAACTTTTATATAAACTTATTAATAGAAATTATTACACGTATGAATACTTTAAATTTAATGTAGCCATATGAAAACCCTAAACCACTATTGCATTGCTACTGAGTCCGTGCTCCACAAGTTGCTCAACATCTAAAGCCACACCTAGAAAAATGTTGGAAAATAACATAATGAGATAACGCTCAGTAAGTAAATCTCATGCATACACATACACATGAATATCGTGAGTTTGAAGTGCACATATATTAATATGCTGACTTATATACTTATGCATTTCATTTATTGCTCATGCACTTACAAACTTTACTTTTATGCTCTTTCTTTTACTTTCACATTTTTATGGGCCCGATTTCACTTGTGCACACTGTTTGATTCGGCCAATGCCTGTAGGGCTTGTTACACATATCATATAGAATCCCATGGGTTCTCCTCCGGCTAGCCATCATTGTAGCTAGGCTCATCATAACACTCATTTCATCGTTGCCATAGCTGCCATACTTATTACACATATGGAGGAGAAAGATGGGAACATGGCAAACATATCTAAATGGTCAACTCTGACCTAGCCCACACTAGTGGGCAGCCACTATAAGCCTTATAGACCTCCGTCTTCTTTACTGAACTTACTTAATTGCTTCATCAAAACAGTGGCACCCTTTTTAAACATCTTATTATCACTTTGCTTAAGTCTTGTGTCATTAAAATGTTTAACTTTACATAATACTTTTCAAGGCATTTCATAACTTTTTCTCATATTCATATGCATGGTCTTATATCACATAATAATGTATCACATAAATATACATGCCAATGCTCATGTTCGTGATTCATATTTGATGGTATTCATTCAAGGCATTGTGTCACATCTCATATAACTCAAAACATCTTTAGTCATAATACATGAAGTCTTGGGTTGGTGGTGTTGTTATACCTTAACGTAGAGCTATGGCTCAGGTCTAAGGTTTCCAGCCTAAAAAATTAAATGCTTCATATATCATAACATATAACAAAATCATGAACATAAAAGTAATCCACATATTCATCAACATAAGAACACATACTTGCACATAATTCATATCAATCTTAACCAAGTAAGACAGCTTTCACATATCACGAAATTCATCAATTATATATCACACAACACCATTATGATATTAATATAACCATTCTTCACATACTTAACATATGCATCATCATCATCCCATACTTAACTCATCAGATATACACAATCAATGTAGTCATGCATCTTACACTTAAGCACAAAAGGTGAGATTTACTTACCTTAAGTCCTTAGCTTATTTTAAAACTGCTCACCAAGACTCAATCAATAAAATCCATACAAATCATATTCAAGGCACATCATTTATTAAATTCTATCAAAATCGTAAATATACACTATTGATAGTATTTATTAACAATACCAAAAACTATATAAATGATAATAATAACTATTATCAACGTAATGCAAATAACTCTTCATATAAAACCATGTTTTAAACCTTGCTCATAAGATAATGTACTCTTATAATAATAATAATAATAATAATAATAATAATAATAATAATAATAATCACAACAACAATAATAATTATCATCTATAAATAAACTTATTTCAATATTAATAACAAAATACCTCAATAACAATACGTATGTGAATGTATATATTCAAATAGTCATTTTATAAAAGAAATCATATTTTTAACATAAAATTGTAATAATCGATATAATGATAATAATATTAATTAGTTATAATATCAATCTCAGTGATATAACAAATATACTTTCTCCAAAATTCCCTAGTCTTACAAATATCAATAACTGTAAGAAACTAATATTTGATATTATTTTAATATTCAAATATTAATGAAAATATTAATATACAATAATAATTGTTAAATAATAGGTTTACTATAAATCACACTGTAACGCCCTACTACCTTAGAGCCGTTACTTAGTGAGTTTAAAACAAATCGTGCTTTTGACTGACTCTACGTGGTTTCTAAAACCAAAAGTGTGTATAAACCAGAGTTTAAGGCTGTACTCTTTGAAAATGTTTAGATTCATTGAAAACATTAAGTATCAAACATCTGGGATCCCAAAAATAAGGTTTACAAAATATTTACAACTCAAAAATAGATTTACACCAGGTTAACTATCAAAAGAATGAGTTAATACAGCCATATACAAAATGCCCCCAACCAAAGCAGTCGGGCAGGCCGAACATGTACGCGCCACCCCCACGCTCTCCATACTCATGGCCGGTTGACTGACTCCTTGCTTTTACCTGCCACACAGAGCACCCGTGAGTCGAAGTCCAGCAAGAAAACCCAAATAGTACATAACATATGCATAGTATATAGCTGACATAACCCACCGATAAATAGGAAAACCATCAGACTAAACAAGCACGGCCATGCCGCCCCAGAGGCCTTACCAAAGCCTGGGGTCTCGGTCCTCACCGTCAGGATAACTCATGTATCCCTTGGGTCCCACCCTGGCTATAGCATCCCATGTGCTGAGTGTTACTTCCGGCCCCAAGGCTGTACCCGGCCTTTGCCGCTCTCGGCCTTAGCCGTTCATTTCATTATAATCGCACGCATAATACATTTCGAAATAATCATTCAAACATATAATAATTCACCCAAGGTCATACATTTGCAAGTAAAACAATCTAGGGCCATGCCCTGGAATAACACTGTGGGCCCATGCCCTGATCCCGGGTGTTACGGTTTTCTTACCTTTAAATTCGGTAGCCTTGATCACCTGACTCCTTGAGCACAATCCTACTCGAGCCCTAGCGCTTACCCTAAGCAAAATCCACAAGTCAAAGTCATCACCAAACCTCAAGTCCAAAACCTAGCCTTGGGACCCATCTCGAGCCCCCGGGAAGTCCTAAATCTCCAAAACAAAGTGGCGGAATCGAGCCCCGAACCCTGGTCAAAATCCCTTCACAAAAGCCCAAAAATCCCTTCTGTGAACAGTGCAGCGCTACAGCGCTCAAAAGAGGGCGTTGTAGCGCTACAAGCAGAACCACCCCATCATAAACAGGGGCTAGCGCTACAGCGCCCCCCGACTAGCGCTATAGCGCTAGTTGCAGACCAGCACTACCCAAAAATCGCTTCTTGCGATTTCCTTCAACCATTTCAACCCCAAACTTGCACAAACCTTTTCCAAACCCAAAAACAAACATATCCACACCATACACTCATCCCAAGCATCCCAAGAACTCAATCCCAAGCTCAAGCAACCCAAAACTCAAAATCTACAATGATGAACCCATAAACCAGAAATTCACTCAAACAACAAAGATAAAGTCTTAGAAATCATACCGTGGGTGGAATTTCGACCTTGAGTTGAACCCTAGACTTCCTTAGCTTGCACCTTCACCACCTTGACCTGATTTCCCCAAAAACCCCATCCATTTAGCTCAAAAACACAATCCAAATCAGTCAAGCCCTAAAACAGAAATCTCCAAGAACTTACCTCAAATTTCTGATGTGATCTTGCTAACCCCTTGCCAATCCTCAAGTCTAGCTTAGGATCCTTGATGCTCAGCCTACCCCAGCTCTCCACTGAGCTTAACTCCAAGAAAAATGAAGGAAATTGGTTGGGAGAACCACAAACCGTTCTTTAAAGCCAAACCCTTCTGTTTTCCCTCTTTTCTTTTCTCTTCCTTCTTTCTTTCTTTTCAGCCTATACTCTTTTTCTACAAAATCCACTAAGTATAAAGCCCCCTATTAATTCATCTCTTACAAGCCTAAAGACCAAAATGCCCTCCCTTAATAATTCTAAACCGTTATGCCCATAAAGAGGCATTTTAGTCATATTACCCAAATTCCCACTAATTCCTCAAGTGTTCCTAATAATTCCCGCTCGCTACCCAATACCTGATTAATCATCAAATATAAATTCCTCATCATCAAGATTAACCTCAATATATTTCCAAATTCTCATTTAAACTCCCCAGGCTTAACCCAAGCCGGGTATAGACTTCCGCTTTGACTTTTCCGCTAACCCGCTCACTCTAGGATCATCTCGAGTCACAGATCACAAATATCAACACTGTCATGCCCAACATGGCCAAATTACAAATATGTTCAATCAGGTATACATGCATACTAATTCACATAGTCATGCATCACAAATGATCAAATAGTCATATAACGTGCATTAAATCATAATCATGCATTAAACTCATTGAAGTCACACACAGAATCTCATTATGCCCTCCAGGCACACTACTCAAGGCCCTTAAGCCTTAATAGTGAATTCAGGTCGTTACAACTATCCCCTCCTCATGAAAATTTCATCCTCGAAATTTACCTGAACAACTTGGGATACCGCTCCCGCATATCCGACTCCAGTTCCCATGTCGCCTCTTCAACCTTGCTATTCCTCCACAATATCTTAACCAAGGCGATGGTCTTGCTCCTCAAGACTTTGTCCTTTCTATCAAGGATCTGAACAGGCTTTTCTTCGTATGATAAATCTCGATCCAACTCCAAGTTCTCATATCTCAACACATGAGTAGCATCCGATACATACTTCCGGAGTGTTATACCCAGATTTCGAGCCATGATAAATATGACCTCGAAAGATGGATTTCGCAACAAATGGTCTCGTAAGGATTGAAGTATGCTCCAGGGTTGTATATCGAGCCTGCAAAGTACGATATATGACCTCGAATATATGAGCTCGAAACGATCTTGATCTCGAAAGGAAACTCCGAGAACACACTCATCTTCGGGGACGACTTCGGATCGGGGGTCTCGAGCTAGATGTACGTACAATCTCGAAAGACACGAGATCTCGGAAGATGCCATTAGCTCGAACAAAGACGTGAGACCTGAGATGCTAAAGCCTTAGAGATACGCGATAATCACCTTGAATATTTACAAGTGTTATAAATATGAGATGTAATCCTCATTTATTAATGTAAATCCCCAAGAATCGTGGGATATTATTTGGTCAGTTATGCGTTTCCTGGTCTTCAGGGACGTTTCCTTTTATATCTGATTATAGGCATTTAAAGCCATTTATTTTATTCACAAAAGAGTAACTACCCAAAAGATGTGGGATAGTATTCTGCATCCTTCTCTATAAATAGAGAAGCCATGCACCATTGTAAAGGACCGAAAATTCTGATCCTGGAGAGAAAACTCTGGAGAATTCATGCTAAAGAATTTTTCAGAGATAATCTTGAGATTAATAACAGAGACTCGTGGACTAGGCAGATTTAACTGCTGAACCACGTAAAAAATCGTGTGTTTGATTTGTTTGTTTCGTTTGGCCATTGTCATTCATTGTTTTTGTGCTCTTCTTTTATCTGTTGACGAAAAACGGCGTCAACACGGAGCATGGATACATGAAACACGTCATGAACCCCTGATAGAGCTGGAGGCATTGCTAACCTGTAAGCCACCTCCCCAACTCGTTCCAGAACCTCAAAGGGGCCAACAAACTTGGGACTCAACTTGCCCCGAACGCCAAATCGTTTTACTCCTCTCAGGGGTGAAACCCTGAGGAATACATTATCACCAACCTGAAATTCCACGCTCCTGCGTTTCTGATCTGAATAACTCTTCTGGTGACTCTGGGAGGCGAGCATACGAGCTCTAATTTTCTCAAGTGCCTCATTGGTCCTCTGAACCATCTCAGGACCTAAATACCTCCGCTCACCTGCCTCATCCCAGTGAATCGGTGATCTGCACTTCCTCCCATACAGCATCGCATACGGAGCCACTCCGATAGTCGCCTGATAACTATTATTGTACGAGAACTCAATCAGAGGGAGATACCTACTCCAAGATCCCCCAAAATCCAACACACAAGCTCGTAACATGTCCTCCAGTATCTGTATTGTCCTCTCAGACTGTCCATCCGTCTGAGGATGATAAGCAGTACTAAACCGAAGCTGTGTGCCCATTGCTTTTTGTAGGCTCTTCCAAAACTTGGAAGTGAAAGTGGGGTCTCTGTCGGATACTATCGACCTCAGAGCCCCATGAAGTCGAACAATCTCCTTCACATAAAGCTCTGCATACTGCTCCACAGTATAAGTTGTCTTCATAGGTAAGAAGTGGGCGGACTTAGTATACCTGTCCACAATCACCCACACCGAGTCATGCTGACCCACGATCTTCGGCAATCCTACCACAAAGTCCATGGCAATATCTTCCCATTTCCACTCGGGAATCCCTCGAGGCTGTAATAATCCTGCTGGCCTCTGATGTTCCGCCTTAATCTGTTGACAGGTTAAACATCTAGCCACATAGTCCACCACGTCCCTCTTCATGCCTGACCACCAATATAAAACCTTCAAGTCATGGTACATCTTCGTAGAACCTGGGTGCAAAGAGTAGGGAGTGGTATGAGACTCGTCCAGAATCTCTCTCCGAATGTCTGGATCCATCGGAACACAAATCCGTCCTTTGTACTTCAACAAACCCATCTCAGAAATAGAGAAGTCCCTAGCTGCTCCAGTTAGGACATTCTCTCTACGTTCAACTAACTGGGGGTCCCTTCCCTGTGCTTTCTTAATCCTCTCAAGGAGCGTTGACTGGAGAGTAATGTTGGCTATCCTACCAACCACTAACTCTATACCTGCTCTGGTCATCTCTCTAGCTAGTCTGTCAGATATCTGCCTCGAACTATACAGCTATTCTGGGCCCCTCCGGCTCAATGCATCAGCCACTACATTAGCCTTCCCATGATGGTATAGGATATCACAATCGTAGTCCTTTACCAGCTCTAGCCACCGTCTCTCGCGCATATTCAAGTCCTTCTGGGTAAAGAAATACTTTAGACTTTTGTGATCAGTGTATATCTCGCATCTCTCTCCATACAGATAGTGTCTCCAAACCTTAAGTGCGAATACCACTGCAGCTAACTCCAGGTCATGCGTGGGATATCTCCGCTCGTACTCCTTTAATTGCCTTGATGCGTACGCTATCACTTTCCCAGCCTGCATCAACACGCATCCCAGACCCTGTCTGGAAGCGTCACAGTAGACCACAAACTTCTCATCATCTGTTGGCAAGCTCAGCACTGGTGCAGTAATCAACCGTCGCTTCAACTCTTTAAAGCTGTTCTCACATCGATCTGTCCACACATACTTGGTCTTCTTCCTTGTCAATTCTGTCAATGGAGTAGCAATTTTGGAGAACCCCTCTACAAACTGCTGGTAGTAACCTGCTAGTCCAAGGAAACTTCTAACTTCAGGAACACTGCTGGGTCTAGGCCAATCTCTTACTGCTTCCGTCTTGCTTGGGTCGACCAATAACCCATCCTTACTGATAATATGGCCCAGAAATGAAACTTGCGATAACCAGAACTCGCATTTGCTAAACTTAGCATATAACTTATGCTCTCTTAACCGCTGCAACACCAGGCGCAGATGATGCTCATGCTCTGTCTCTGACTGGGAGTATACTAGGATATCATCAATAAATACAATCACAAACTTATCCAGATAGTCCTTGAAAATTCTGTTCATCAAATCCATAAATGCCGCTGGGGCATTGGTTAATCCAAAGGACATCACCAGAAATTCATAATGCCCATACCATGTCCGAAAAGCAATCTTTGGTACGTCCTCTTCTTTGATCCTCAACTGATAGTAGCCTGACCGGAGATCAATCTTCGAAAACACTGTACTCCCTTGAAGCTGATCAAATAAATCGTCGATCCTAGGCAATGGATACTTGTTCTTGATGGTCAACTTATTCAACTCCCTGTAGTCAATGCACATCCGGAGTGATCCATCCTTTTTCTTAACAAATAATACTGGAGCACCCCATGGTGAGAAACTCGGTCTGACAAACCCTAAATCCAGTAGTTCCTGCAATTGAATCTTCAATTCCTTTAATTCTGCCGGAGCCATTCTGTAGGGTGCCTTGGACACTGGCTCTGCTCCTGGAACCAACTCTATGATGAACTCAATCTCCCGCTGTGGCAGCAATCCCGACAGATCTGCTGGAAACAAGTCTGGAAACTCACAGACCACTTTGGTTTCATTCGGTCCCACTGCCGTCACCTTGGAGGAATCTACAATGCTCGCTAGGAATCCTATGCAACCCTCCTGCATCAGGTCTCTAGCCTTTAGTGCTGAGATCGTAGGCACCCGCGGTCCACTCACCGTTCCCACAAACACAAAGGGTGCCTCGCCTTCTGGTTCAAAGGTCACCATTCGCCGCTTACAGTCAATTGTTGCTCCATACCGCATTAGCCAATCCATTCCTAGTATTATATCAAAATCGTCCATATCTAGCTCAACCAGGTCAACAAACAATTCTCTACCGTCTATAACTACTGGTAATGATCTAACCCACCTCCTAGAGACTACCAGTTCTCCTGTAGGCAATAAAGTTTGAAAACCCCTAGCATACAAAATACTAGGTCTACAAAGCTGATCAATCACCTTAGCAGAAACAAATGAGTGCGTAGCACCAGAATCAATCAATGCAGTAAACAAGGATCCAGCGCTAAGAATCTGACCTGTGACCACTGAGGGACTGGCCTCTACCTCAGTTTGAGTCAAAGTGAAAACCCTAGCAGGAGCGAGGCTGTCTCCCTGCCTTGGCTCCTCTTTCTTGGCCTGCGGGCAGTCTTTCTTCAAGTGGCTGGTGCTCCCACACACAAAACATGCCCTGGTCCGGCACTCGCCCTGATGCCGTCGCCTGCATTGAGGACACATCGGAAAGTTCCTCCAGCTATCATTTCCGCCCTGGCGGCCACCCATCGAACCGCGAACCCTCCTATCAGAACCATAAGGAGCAAATGAATCTGGTGCTCTCCTCTTCTGCTCACTGGGGCCGCTGCCCCGACTAGGCCCAGAAGAAGAAGGCACTGCCCTCCTGGTATCGCGCCTAGCAGCGCTATCCTTCCAGATCTGATCCTCAGCCCTCTCAGCAGTGAAGGCCTTGTCTACCACTTGCGCATAAGTAGTCTCTGGAGCCAGTGTAATACTCACATCACGGGCGATCATTACGTTCAATCCTCGTATAAACCTGTCCCTTCTGGCCGCATCAGTCGGCACTAGCTCTAGCACAAACTTCGCCAATCTGTCAAATACCAGGGTGTACTCGGTGACAGATAACCTGTTCTGCGTCAGGTTGACAAACTCATCAGTCTTCGCAGCTCGAACGGCTACGCTGTAGTATTTCTCGTTGAAAATGCTCTTGAATTCCTCCCAAGTCATGGCTGCAGTATCCCTTTGCTGCCTTACCGCATCCCACCATATTCGTGCATCATTTCTTAGCATATAACATGCACAATCAACCCTGTCCTTTCCTTCAACCCTCATGAAGTCCAAGATTACAGAAATCGTACTCATCCACTACTCAGCCTGCAGTGGGTCTGCTCCGCCCTCAAAGGTAGGAGGTTGCTATTTTCTGAATCTTTCATACAGAGGTTCCAACCTGTTCTCAGTCACAGGTTGAACCGGAGCTGGTACTACACTCGGCTGTAGTGGTAACCCAATGGCTGGTGGAGGAGTTGGTTGCCTCAACAGACTAAGCTCTTCCTCTGTTCTCTTCAACCTAGCCTCCATCTCGGCTAAAATCAGCTGCCAGTTCTGAGGAGCAGGTGGAGGGTCCTGACCTTGGTTGTCATCCTCGGCCCGGATGCCGCGGAGTCTCGATGATTGGCGAGGCATTACTACTAAATGCCTGCAATCAGTGACACCGCTCATCAGGCATGATAACAAGGTCCATTTCCACCTCTCAATCTCAACAACAACCAAAATCAACAATCCAACAAGACATATAGATATCATACAGCACACAACGGGCCTTGCCCTGGCATCATGCATATGTTATTTCACCCATCATGCTCATAACAACCTAAGCAGGCACACAAAGCATTAACACATATTCAGATATATTAATCAACCATACCAATCAACCCTGAGTCAAGCTTTTCAATGGCAGCGTGCGTACATGTTCGGTCAATCTCCAGAACCAATAAACCTTGGCTCGCTCTGATACCAAGTTGTAACGCCCTACTACCTTAGATTCGTTACTTAGTGAGTTTAAAACAAATCGTGCTTTTGACTGACTCTACGTGGTTTCTAAAACCAAAAGTGTGTATAAACCAGAGTTTAAGGCTGTACTCTTTGAAAATGTTTAGTTTCATTGAAAACATTAAGTATCAAACATCTGGGATCCCAAAAATAAGGTTTACAAAATATTTACAACTCAAAAATAGATTTACACCAGGTTAACTATCAAAAGAATGAGTTAATATAGCCATATACAAAATGCCCCCAACCAAAGCAGTCGGGCAGGCCGAAAATGTACGCGCCTCCCCCACGCTCTCCATACTCATGGCCGGTTGACTGACTCCTTGCTTTTACCTACCACACAGAGCACCCGTGAGCCGAAGCCCAGCAAGAAAACCCAAATAGTACATAACATATGCATAGTATATAGCTGACATAACCCACCGATAAATAGGAAAACCATCAGACTAAACAAGCACGGCCATGCCGCCCCAGAGGCCTTACCAAAGCCTGGGGTCTCGGTCCTCACCGTCAGGATAACTCATGTATCCCTTGGGTCCCACCCTGGCTATAGCATCCCATGTGCTGAGTGTTACTTCCGGCCCCAAGGCCGTACCCGGCCTTTGCCGCTCTCGGCCTTAGCTGTTCATTTCATTATAATCGCACGCATAATACATTTCGAAATAATCATTCAAACATATAATAATTCACCCAAGGTCATACATTTGCAAGTAAAACAATCTAGGGCCATGCCCTGGAATAACACTATGGGCCCATGCCCTGATCCCGGGTGTTACGGTTTTCTTACCTTTAAATTCGGTAGCCTTGATCATCTGACTCCTTGAGCACGATCCTACTCGAGCCCTAGCGCTTACCCTAAGCAAAATCCACAAGTCAAAGTCATCACCAAACCTCAAGTCCAAAACCTTGCCTCGGGACCCATCCCGAGCCCCCGGGAAGTCCTAGATCTCCAAAACAAAGTGGTGGAATCGAGCCCCGAACCCTAGGTCAAAATCCCTTCACAAAAGCCCAAAAATCCCCTCTGTGAACAGTGCAGCGCTACAGCGCTCAAAAGAGGGCGCTGTAGCGCTACAAGCAGAACCACCCCATCAGAAATAGGGGCGAGCGCTACAGCGCCCCCCGACTAGCGCTGTAGCGCTAGTTGCAGACCAGCACTACCCAAAAATCGCTTCTTGCGATTTCCTTCAACCATTTCAACCCCAAACTTGCACAAACCTTTTCCAAACCCAAAAACAAACATATCCACACCACACACTCATCCCAAGCATCCCAAGAACTCAATCCCAAGCTCAAGCAACCCAAAACTCAAAATCTACCATGATGAACCCATAAACCAGAAATTCACTCAAACAACAAAGATAAAGTCTTAGAAATCATACCGTGGGTGGAATTTAGACCTTGAGTTGAACCCTAGACTTCCTTATCTTGCACCTTCACCACCTTGACCTGATTTCCCCAAAAACCCCATCCATTTAGCTCAAAAACACAATCCAAACCAGTCAAGCCCTAAAACAGAAATCTCCAAGAACTTACCTCAAATTTCTGATGTGATCTTGCTAACCCCTTGCCAATCCTCAAGTCTAGCTTAGGATCCTTGATGCTCAGCCTACCCTAGCTCTCCACTGAGCTTAACTCCAAGAAAAATGAAGGAACTTGGTTGGGAGAGCCACAAACCGTTCTTTAAAGCCAAACCCTTCTGTTTTCCCTCTTTTCTTTTCTCTTCCTTCTTTCTTTCTTTTTAGCCTATACTCTTTTTCTACAAAATCCACTAAGTATAAAGCCCCCTATTAATTCATCTCTTACAAGCCTAAAGACCAAAATGCCCTCCCTTAATAATTCTAAATCTTTATGCCTATAAAGGGGCATTTTAGTCATATTACCCAAATTCCCACTAATTCCTCAAGTGTTCCTAATAATTCCCGCTCGCTACCCAATACCTGATTAATCATCAAATATACATTCCTCATCATTAAGATTAACCTCAATATATTTCCAAATTCTCATTTAAACTCCCCAGGCTTAACCCAAGCCGGGTATAGACTTCTGCTTTGACTTTTCCGCTAACCCGCTCACTCTAGGATCGTCTCGAGTCACAGATCACAGATATCAACACTGTCATGCCCAACATGGCCAAATTACAAATATGCTCAATCAGGTATACATGCATACTAATTCACATAGTCATGCATCACAAATAATCAAATAGTCATATAACGTGCATTAAATCATAATCATGCATTAAACTCATTGAAGTCACACACAGAATCCCATTATGCCCTCCAGGCACACTACTCAAGGCCCTTAAGCCTTAATAGCGAATTTGGGTCGTTACAACTTTTTCATATATATATATATACATAAAACTGTATTCTTGATTTACTTAACAAAACAATAACAATAATAATTAAAATTAATTAATCATAATAATTTCCATATTAATAGAAAAATCAATTAAATATGTATTTTTATAATTTATTTAATATCTAATATTTTCTAGAAAATTGGACAGCACAACGGCTATAAAATGGACAATCCCAAAATCAAAACATGTATCAGAAATACATATAATCCCAGACAGCCAGTATAATTACTAAAAAATATTCAATATATCAATAATATATAATTATATACTATAAATACACATAATAACAATTACTCTAATCAATAACAATATAGGTCAAAGAATTTATACCACAATGATCGGGTTCCACAAAAAGTCAAACGATGATTTTATGAAACTCAAAATGAACTTCGGAACCTCGAACACTAAGTTTCGACCGTCGATCTACGGTGGATCGCGGTGGCTCGTGGTGGGCCCACCACCCAACTATGGTAGATGTAGGAATAATTTATTGGGTTTTGAAGCCCACGGCACGAGGAACACGATGGTGGTGACGGATCAACAAACGGATGCCCAAGGTGGCCGAATTGCAACTTTGAAGTCGCGGGGTGGCTGAACTTAAATCGACCGATTGAGGTGTTTAATCGGAGAGTGAGCTCTAGATTCCCTTGTAGTCGATAGTTCGGAGGCCTCTGAATCTAATGGTCCAGCGCATTGCTATATGTGGCAGCCAGAAAGTAGTCGTGCGTCGTCAGCAACAGTAGCACACAAAGAGGAGAAAGAGAGAGAAAGAAAGAGGAAGAGAAAGAGAAGAATTTTTTTTCTGAGGAGAGAGAGAGAGGCTACAGGTAAAAGGCTGAAGCCCTCTCTTTTTTTTTTTGAAATTACACTTGAACCTTAAAATTCTTTTCAAATAAGCCCTTTAGCAAAACTTTCTTAATTTTATAAAAATTCTCAATTAAAATTATATGACATTTGGGTCCAATACTTGACTACTCAAGTTTCTCTCTTATTAATCTCGTTAATAACATACAATCATATTTTAAATACTATTTTTCCATTACTATTTCTTAAATTTGTAAACTTGTACATTTTATGTATTGAAACTCTGATTTATAATAAAAAATGTATTATGAAAATGTTGGATATTACATATATGATGTGTTATTATTTAGGGTAGGTAACTATTTGGTATCTTGTGTTTTTCTAAAGTGTCATTTTGGTACTCTATATTTACAATAATATTCATTTGGTACACTGTATTTTGAAATCGTATATATTTGGTACCCTGTATTTTTAGATTATACATATTTAGTATTATAAACTCAAATTCAAGTAATAAAATTTTGCTAATTTAATCAAGCTGCTCTCAATTATATGTGTTCCAAATTCAAATTTAATTACGTAATTACATATAACTGATGGCAGTTTGGATTTAGTGATAAAATTTTATTTATCAAATCTGAGTTTAGGGTACCAAATAAGTATGATTTTAAAATACAGAGTATCATATAAGCATTATTGAAATAAAAGAGTGTCAAAATGATACTTTGCAAAAACATAAGGTACCAAATGAGTAAATTCCCTATTATTTATTAGAGGATTATACTATTTTAGTACTCATTGTTTGTCTTTGAACCAACCTAAAATAAATTTTTTTGAATTAATTCTATTTTTTTTTTTACAAATATTTTGATATTATTTTAATAAAGTAGATAATTCTTAGGTGTGTTCTTTCTCTTTTGGCAATAGGAAGAATTTATATAATTACTTGATACAAGCAACATGCAATGCACATTTGATTAATTTGATTTATAGAATCTATTAATTATATTTATTAAATTTTTATCAATGTCATATAAATTTCAAATAAATAAACAATATTATATATGAAAGAATGACGTAAACATATTAAATAAAAAATTGAACCAAAACATTGTTTATAATTTTTTATATATATAAAATATGATAACATTTTTAAACATGTAATTTTTTTAATAAAAATTAAGAGTATGTATTATATATTATTATAATGATTTTTTATAATATTTAAATTTATATTAATATAAGTAATAAATATCTAGTCTTGTATTAAATATTATTATAACAAGGGATATTGACGGTGATAATACTCAATTTGTTTTCAAAAGTTACACTTTAATACCCAATTTTTTTTTGCGGTAATAATGCATCAATCTATAATTTTTGTGCAAAAGTTAGTACTCACCGTTAAATGTCCATTAAGTATCCACATGAAACATTTTTATTAGTCTAATTGACGACGTTAATACTATAATCTTTTCAAAAGTTACACTTTCATACCCAATTTTTTTTTTTTGCTGTAATACTTAAATTTACAATTTTGGTGCAACCATTAGTACTCACTATTAACTACATGTTAAGTATACACGTGGAATATATGGATTTTTGGATGATTTTAAACTAAATTATTTAAATATTATAAAAATTATTTTAAAATTTAACTAATTAATGATATGGATTTTTGGATGATTTTGAGTTTTAATTTTAATTTGTGTTGTTTCGAATTTGCAAATTTTAGTTTTATTAATTAGTTTCTAATAATCTTTTTTATTTTTTTAAAATTTAAAATGGTTTTTACAGTATTTAAAGAATTTAGGGATATTAACGGCGATAATACTCAAATCATGTATAAAGTTATACTTTAATACCTAAATTTACGAGTATAAAAATGTGTCACATGGATACTTAATGAGCAGTTAACGGTGAGTACTAAGGTGCACCAAAATTGTAGATTATGTATTATTACTGCAAAAAAAAATTTGGGTATTAAAGTGTAACTTTTAAAAAAAAATTCGGTATTATCACCGCCAATATTTCTTATAATAATAATATTTTATAATATTTGAATTCATATTAATATAATTAGTGAACAATTAGGATTATATATTATTATGATAATATTTTATAAAATTTAAATTTATATTAATATAATTATTAAGTATATAGTCTTATATATTATTATAATAATATTATTTTATAACATTTGAATTTGAATTTATATTAATATAATTATTATATATGTAATATTATATTGAATATTAATATTTTATAATATTTAAATTTATATTAATATAATTAATAAATATATATTTTTACTTAGTTTTAATAGTATATTCAGTAAATATTTAGAATATTTCAACTAATAATTTTATTTATCTACACAATTTTTATCTATACACTTCTTTTTATACTAGATATAAGCAACGTGCAATATGCACGTTTGTTTAGTTTTATTTATAGAATTTATTAATTATTTTTATTAAATTTATATTAATGTCATATAAATTTTAAATAAATATGATATTTTAATTAAATAATTTATTTATTTTTGTTTAAGTTTATGTTTGTTCTAGTTTTTAATTTCGGAGTGACAACAATATATTATATATTATATGTTTAATGTAATATTAAATATTATACGTGAATTTTAAATTTAAATTTCTTACTAGTTTTTTTTTTAAAAATTTGTTGCTAATTGATAATAAATTATATTATATGTTTAATATGAAATTATTCTAATTTTAAATAATTATCATTATAAAATATCTAAAAATATTCTATTTTAATTTGTTTAATTATTTATTATTTATAAATAATCATCATTATAAAATATTTCCAAAATATTCTATTTTGATTTGTTTAATTATTTATTATATTTAAATAATAATTATTATAAAATTTCTCAAAAATATCTTATTTTAATTTTATTAATTATTTATTTTATTTAAATTTAAGTATTTACAAACTACCATTAAATATAAAATTATTCTATTAAAGTTAAATTAAAAATAAATAAAAAATCATTAAAATAAAAAATTTCAGTCCCTACACACTTATTATAAGAGAGAGAGGAGATGTTGATTGTATAACTTTCCTAATAAATTATACTGTATTTGGGAAATTAGTTAAAAATTGTATCTTTTCATCTATTTTAGTAAATGTTTTTATTTAGAAAAGATATAAATACAAGTTAAAAAAAAATTATAAATATGTGTAGAGTATGGTTCCAATAATTTCTTTGTTCAAGGGCCTACCCCCGACGTGAAGGAAGCCTTCTCCAACTACGCTGGCTCCCCTGAGGCCCGCATGATGCCTGATCAGCTCCGCCGCTCCATGGCCGAGCCACCTCTTTCAGACTCCGATGCAGATTCCGATAATGGCCAACCCGGATGCGAACACAGCCGCCGCCACGCTGACCTTTCCGATTCAATTTTCAGATCGTACTTTGAGTTCACTGGCCGATCACTCACCACCCCCGCCGACCTCTCCAAGATTCAATCCTTTCTCACTTCCTCCTCTTCCGGTGCTCTTTCATGCTTAATATGCCTCGAACGCATCAGACCCTCCGATCCCACTTGGTCCTGTAATTCCCTCTGCTTCGCTGTCTTCCACCTCTTCTGTATCCAGAGCTGGGCGCGCCAGTCCTCCGACTTGGCCGCCCTGCGCGCCTCCACGCGCCTTCCCATCACAGCGAATAGGGCTGCCGAAGTTTCGGTCTGGAACTGTCCCAAATGTAGGTTCGAATACACCCAATCTCAAATCCCTAAGACTTACTTTTGTTTCTGTGGGAAATTGGAAAACCCGCCTAGTGATGACCCTTGGGTTTTGCCTCATTCATGTGGCGAGGTCTGTGATAGGAGTTTAATGCACGATTGCGGCCATCGTTGCTTGCTTTTGTGCCACCCGGGTCCTTGCCCCTCTTGCCCAAAACTTGTGAGAAGTCGTTGCTTTTGCGGTTCCGTTGAAGATGTTAGGAGATGTGGTTTTAAGAACTTTTCATGTAATAAAGTGTGTTCGAAGTTATTGGATTGCGGAGACCATCCGTGCTCGGACATTTGCCATGACGGGCCATGCCGGCCGTGCAAAGTTCGGGGTGTATACTGGTGTCAATGTGGAAAGAAAGAAGAGGAGAGGGAGTGTTGTGATCGGGTGAATTTTCGGTGCGAAAATCCGTGTAATGAGATGCTTAGTTGCCGGAGACATGTCTGTAGTAAAGGGTGTCATTCAGGGGAATGCGGTCCTTGCCCACTTCAAGGGAAGAGGACGTGCCCATGTGGGAAGAGAATCCATGAAGGAATGTCTTGCGATGTTGCAGTACCATTGTGCGGTTCCACTTGTGATAAGGTGCTTACTTGTGGGTACCATAGATGCCCGGAGCGATGCCATCGAGGTCCGTGCATCGAAACTTGTAGAATAGTTGTCATTAAGTTATGCCGGTGTGGCAGCTTAAAGAAAGAGGTACAGAGTATTTGTTGAATATATTGTTTTGTACTTGAGGTGTCTTTTGATTTTAATTCAATGTTTTCTGTTCGCTTACGAGTTCAGTGAATTTAAGTTTTTGTGGAATCTAGAACAGGTTCCTTGCTATCAAGATATGGCATGTGAGAGGAAATGTCAGAAATTAAGAGACTGTGGGCGCCATGCTTGCAGGCGCCGTTGCTGTGATGGGGATTGTCCACCATGCTCAGAGGTTTGTGTTTGTTTCTTGGCCATTTTAGTTAAGGTCAGTGAATTGTTGGCTTCCATTAACTTTTTTAAATTTTAGATATGTGGCAGAAAGCTTCGATGTAAGAACCACAAATGCCAGTCTCCATGTCATAGGTGAGTCCAGTTATTTCAAGTGTTTTGTATGCAAGATGATGGTCCATAGGCAAATAGGTAACGAGTATATTATTCATGGATACTGCCCAGCAGTATTACTCTTTTCTTCGAACTAGCTATGCAACCCCATTTTGTTGCATTCAAAGTCTCTTTCTTGGCTTCCTTAGCTAAGTTAAACTTTCAATCTTTGCTGTCTAGTTTTATCTGCCACTTATTATTTTTATTTTGTTACGAACTAAATATATAGATGAGGATATATATATTTCATGAATGTTTTACAAAGAACTCTGGGTTTTTTGTAAAAACATATGAAATGTGTATTGCTCAGCTGACCTGACATTGCTAACATGAACTGATATAGTGAAAGATGAAGTTTCGTTATCCTACATTATTATTCTTTAATTTCTATTTTGTTGTTATCAATTGAGGGATATTTATATGAGTTATGTTGGGATTGCAAAAATTGATCTTTTTGGCTGCAAGGTATGACTTGTACTGTTTTATTCTTGCAGAGGTCCTTGTGCTCCGTGCCCTGTAATGGTGACAATATCATGCGCATGTGGTGAAACGCACTTTGAGGTGTGATTTTGTTATTATATTGCCTTTTTATGAAGTAAAATTGCTATTAAACTAGTGTCTCATTAGGTGACACCAAATGGTGTGTCCTATAATTCTTGTCACACCTGGAGAAACAGTGAATCTTGTGATGGTCCTGCTTTTTGTGATTTATCAGGAATATCTGCTCTTGCAGACTATTTTGTTTATATGTTCAACTTAAAATTGATTTGCTAAATTTCTAGTTTTGGATCTTATTTTAGGTTCCTTGTGGTACTGAGATGGATCAAAAGCCTCCTAGGTGTCCTAAGCGATGCTCTATTATGCCTTTATGCAGGCATGCAACAAAAGTTAAGGTACTATTGGTAGTTTTCTGAATCTGATGTTCTCACAAAGATCATTTTTTTATCTTTTGGATTAGACATTGTTTCATATGTATGTATATATATCATTTAACCTCACTTCATGAAGCTGTTTGGGTGAGCTTACATTACCTTGATAATTTATGATTTTTTTTTCTCGTTTTAGGTCACATATATGCTTTGTTTTTTTCCAACATAAAGTGCGGTTATTAGCACTCAGTCATAGTTTTAAATTACACGAGTTTTTAGGCAAACATTAGTTGCTATTTATGTTGATATGTTTTAACTATCTTGGTAATTTGTTTAAATTAGTAAGAAATTTTGCTATTCACAAAGATGAGAAGAATGCTATTCTTATTTGCCAGTTCATCTTATCTTTTGTGGGTGAAAATTTTGCTTACTTTTCCAGCCTCATAAATGCCATTATGGAGCTTGCCCTCCATGCAGGCTGCTTTGTGAAGAGGAATATCCATGTGGTCATATGTGCAAGCTAAGGTATCTTATTTCATGTTCAGTTACGGATTCTGTATTTCCTTGTGTAACACTTTTAACCACTTCTTTTCTTTTGCACGTTTAGGTGTCATGGACCTAAACCTCCTCCTAATCCGGAATTTACATTGAAACCAAGGAAAAAGAAGCATGTTCATCAGAGTGAATGTACCCCTGGTTCTTCATGCCCTCCTTGTCCAGAACTTGTGTGGAGATCATGTGTAGGCCAACATATTGGAGCTGATAGGATGGTTGGTTTATGCATGGAATATATGAACATGTCATGTAACATTTATCTTGTCATCAATAAGGCAACTTGTATCATTTTAGCTTTGATTACTACTTTCGAAATCTTGTTTCTTTTTGTGCTCCTCTTTTCAGGTGGTATGCTCAAATAAAATGCAGTTTTCCTGTGAAAACTTGTGTGGAAATTTTCTACCTTGTGGTAATCATTATTGCACAAACACTTGCCATTCCCTGAAGATTCAACCTTGTGAAGAGTGTAATCTTTCTTGTGAGAAGGTATGAAACTTCCTTCCTGTGTTTAATTTACTTGTATGTTGAATATGTTTGCTGAGCATAACTAGGTTGCCTATCTGTTCCTTGTCGTGAATTTCATTTATTTACTGGTTTCAGGAGAGGGCGCCTTTATGTTCACATCTGTGTTCCTTACCATGTCATCCTGGGGACTGTCCCCCATGCAAGGCTCTTGTTAAAAGATCATGTCATTGTGGTTCAATGGTCCATGTTTTCGAGTGCAAGTATTACAACAGCTTGTCCGAGAAAGTGCAAATGGCTGCTCGCTCCTGTGGTGGGCCTTGCCACAGGTAATCCAAATATATGCACTCTTGTTTGTTTTCAGTTCATAACAGCTGTCTATTTTCTTAAATAAACAACATTTCTTAACACAATACAAGAATTGACCTGTAATGAGATCTTTGCTCTGCATATGATTGTATTATTACCTTAGTTATTTTCTTCTGTATTGAGATACAAGAATGAAAATGTGGCTTAGAAGTAGTGCTGTTTGTGCAGAAAATTGCCAAATTGTACGCATTTATGCCCTGAGACTTGTCATCCTGGACAATGCCCCTCCCCTGAGAAATGCTCCAAAAAGGTAATAATTATATTACTGGATAGATAACTTTGTAGCTAGATTAGATATGCATATGCCATTTTTGGTTTTATGTTCTCATAATGTTCATTTATCAAATTTGTTTCTTTTTTTGTTGTTGCAAGGTTACTGTTCGTTGTAGATGTCAGACCTTGAAAAAGGAGTGGTTATGTTATGACGTTCAAGCAACCCATCGCCATGCTGGTTATGATCCCAAAGACATTGCTAAAAATCAATATGGACTTGGACTACTTCCCTGTAATTCTGATTGCAAAATGAAACTACAGGCAATTGATTCAGAGTTGCAGTTGCGCAAATCTAAAGCTGTGGAGGTAATTTGCTGGTCATATATGATCCTTATTTGTCTCATCTTTTTGCTTGCACAGCCATTATGCTAATAGATTTCACGATTTTAGACAACAAACCAACACATTAAAAAATGACAACTTCAAAAATAATTGGTGTGATCAGTTTACAGTTTCTACCAAATACTTGCCCAAGTAAACTGCATAATAGATTAAATTTGTCAAGATAAACCTAATGCATACCTATTCTAATAGGTAAAGGAACCCGACACTGAAAAGCATGTCCCGAAACGTAAAAGAAGGCGGGAACGAGTACACGAAATAAAGCAAGCCTCAAGACTTCAAGTAAGTTGCTTTCTTTATTAGAAGTAGGAAGTGAAAATTCTCATTGTTCTTTTTGTCAGTGCTCACTAACAATAAATTGTTCTTTCTGAGCAGAAAGTAGCGGCCACAATAAAGAGGCTTCTTCTATTTGCAATTCTTGGGATGGCTTTGATTGCCGCACTATACTGTGGCTACAAGGGCCTCCCATGGCTCAACGATTGGATGAACGAGATTGATGATCAAAGACTAAGAAGAAGGCACCAGCGGATCTAATTGGCCTAGGTATATCTTCACGAGGCTTGCACTATACTTGTGTCAGTATAAATAACTCACAATATTTATATATATTATATATAAATATACATATTCTTTTTCCTGGAGAGAAGAAAATTCTCTCTTGGCAAATGGATTCTTTGGACAACTAGATAAATAAAAAAGTGAAGATTTTTTGTATCCTCTTTAAACTATTCATTAATTTAACTTGTGTATATATACATCGGAATGGAATGTGGCATGACATATTCTTTCTTTGTAATGTATAATGATTGTGAGTTTAATAATTGTGTTGCTGGGAAAAACTTTATATGATTGTGAAGCAGTGTTGCCATGAAGAAATGTTGTTTTTTTGAGTCATATTTACTTTAGAAACAAAACATTTTGATTGATGACATCTTTAAATAATATTATTAGAATGGAAAGAGACTCATCGAAGAAACTTTTATTTGGCCAACAAATTTCTTTTTCGAAAGTCATGGCGTGGTATTTGGTGGGCTTGTAAAGACTTGTAGACTTGGTTCGCTTAAACTCGACGGCGCCGTCTCATCTCAACCCTCAACTTGTGATTGACCCAGATTTAAACTGCTTCCTTTCTTTCTCATAATTACTTGAATAAATTTGTCTTTATTTGTGCTATCCAATTTAATTAGGTTTCTTGGTAACCACCCTCTTAAAATTTGAGATTTTCATATCTTATCTATTATATTAAACATGCTGGTTGGTTCTGATTTTTTGTTTCATTCTTTTTTTTAAGAAAAAAAAAGGTCCAATTTGTCAAACTTTTCATGCACAACACAATCGTCCATCTTGGTTTTCAACTATACCAACTCCTCCACCTCTCTTTCTTTGTGTTAGTTTATTTTAGTGCTCTTCTTTACCTATTTTCTTAGCTTGTGTTTTGTGATGACTTGTTGAACAGTGAACTAGTCAGTCGAGAATTTTCAGAATTCCTTAGATGATTCTACTCCCCTAAAGCATAAAGATATAAAAGAATTTCCAAGTAACCCAAAATTTTCTTAGCTATCATTATTCAAAATAGGAATAGCCAATAATAATGTCCCAAATGAAGGAAGCATTCATATAATTATATGTTAGGTATGGTTAAACTAAACTTGAATTATTCTAAGCATTATATTTCATGTTTGACATTTCTTGGTCTTGTTAGTCAACCCAAATTGGTTTTGAGGGTTTTAAAATTTTCTCTTAGTGAAAATAACCATCTCTTCTTACAACATCTTTCATTTTCACCATCAACAAAAAGGGTAGAGTCGTTACATAAATTCAGTCGGACCTGCATTAATAGCCAACTCTTCCATTTTGTGAATTGAAATGAATAAAGTTTTTTTTTAAGTCATACTTTTTTCTAGGGGAATTTTAAAAGTCATACTTGGAATTTGAACATTCACCTAAACAAAGTATGAACCAAACACTTTTAATAAATATTGAAATTGAAAAATGAAGGCGGGGGACACTGGCCACCGCCCTTCAACTCATAACATTCATTGAAGAAAACCCCACACTTCCTCCCCCAACAAGATTTAATGCCCCTAAATTCATACAATATTAATTGGTTTAGGGATGTAAACAGGGTATTATCGGGTACCCATTTAATAAAAATGTTTAATTTTTTTTATAAAATTGATCAAATAAATTAAAATAATTAATACCTTTTAATATAAAATAATTAAAATGCAATAAATTATACCATTAATAAATATATATTTTTATATAAATTATTATATTATATATTTCTAATAATCTTTATATTAAAAATATAAATTACAATATAAATGGGACAAATTCTGGACAAAAATCATGTTCCCCGCCCTCGCCCCATTAGGAGTGGGTCCCCACAGAGACCCTTCCCAGCGGATTAAATTGACATCCCTAAATTGGTTCTACTATACAATGCCCAGTACAAACATAAATATTTTGCAACCAATATTTTAAAGGAAATACATTTCAATAGTTACTCATCTTACTTTATTTTAAGTACCGTTTGTTTATGGTTTTATTTTTTTCTTAGTATTATTAGGGGCTATTTTTTTAGTTTTCAGAAAAATATTAAAATTAATGCTCTATTTTTCAATTCAATTAAAAATAATATCTAAACTTGTTTTTGTTTTTTTTTTAAAATAATAATTAAATAAAAAGTAAATGTCTTCAGCTTTAGTACCTACTATATTTAAAATATATTTTTATAACTTTTATTATTTATAAAAAATCAATATTTTTTAAAATGACAATTAAATAGCAAAAAATTATTTTTAATTTTTAAAACCTTTAAAAAAAGAATACTTGGCGTGAAGTAGAAATGATTTTTTTCCTTCTTTTTTTATAATTTTAATTTTTTATTTATTTGTTAAATTTTTTTAAATAAGTATTTCTATTAATAATAAAAATTCTAAAATTAAACTTAAATATATTAAAATGTTTAATTTAAGGTTCTTAAGGTATTTAAAAAAAATATGTGGGATTATATTCACACCCAAAAGTTTATAAAGACATTCTATTTATTTTTAAAAAAATTGGGTAGATACTCATTTGGTATCCTACATTTTAACAAAGTACAGCTTTGGTACCTTATGTTCATGATAATAATCATTAAGTATCCTGTAATTAGAAAAAATTGGTATAAAATTGTATCATGTATTCTTGATAATAGTCATTGGACACCTTATCATTTGAAAATCAATATAAAATGGTACATTATTATTCATGAGGATATACCCATTTGGTACCCTACGATTTCATCTCAAGGTATCATTTTATTCCGATTTTACAAATTAAGGGTACCATATTAATATTATTTATAATAAAGGGTAACAAATTGGTAAATTTCCTAAAAAGTAAAATAAAATTTGCAAAAATTATTAATGCTTTTTTTCTTCTTTGTCGTATTCTAAAGTATATATATAATTAATATACATCTTTTAAATCTTAAAAAAAAAAAAAAACTTGGGTCTAACTTAGGTGATTGGGTATGTGAGTATGTGGTAAGAAGGCAGGGTTAAAGTCCTCACTACATAAAAAAAACAAAATAATAATAATGAGAAAATGTAAAAGTAAAAACTAAGAAATAAAATATATTTATATATATTATTGTTGACTGCATTTTTCGCTATTAACTAAATCTGAGAGTATAAAGAAAATAATATAAAAAAACACAAGGGTTTTTACGTAGTTCAAGCTATAAAAGAGCCCTAGTCCACAAGTCTATAGTATTTAGTGATCTTGAAGCTTGTTTTAGCAAGCTTCAATGGTGGTTCTCAGGTAGCGTATATATTGCACTGAGTTACAGAGTTTCTCTCTCTAAAAATTCGAACCCCCTACAATGAGATACCCTAGCCCAATTTATAGAGGATGGGGTCATTAATGTTAATCACTAATCATTAATACATGATTCCCCCATCCTGGGGTATTAATGTTGAGTTAATACAAAAAAATGGCTGCACTAAAACAAAGACTACGACCCACATGGATTCTACGGGGCCCATTGTAGAAAGTCACGCACCACTTTATGAGGAACATATCTGTGACTGTCAGGTGCGATGCACGTTTTCCCACGTCAGGTAGCATTGTGGGAAATGTCGATTGTCGAGTGTACGAACTCGAGGCCCACCAAAAGTTGTCATATGATTTTTTGGTGGCCCATGCCCACAGTGACTGACACCTGGCAACCACTTCGGGGCCGAGGACTAGAGTCATAAACCTAGAAAGTGGGCAAGTAAGGAGAACTTCTCGGGACGTAGTCTCATATGGAGAAATCCCCACCTCGAGAACAAATCTCGAGATGTGGCCTCGCTCGGAGACATCCTCTCCTCGAAGACAGACCTCAGGCGTAGCCTCACTCGAAGACACCTACGTCTTGGTTGGACTGGACTTCCAAGAGGAGCTCACACTCCGAGAACTTCATAACTTGTCGTTAATTACTCCTAATTTCCATGTGTCGGATGGCGAAAACATAGACAACATTTGCCCCCTAAGTCTTCACTCGTCCTCAGACAATGGAGACTTAGACTGAGGAGTAATTCGAAAAGGTCTTTGGAGGGAGATGCTTGGGCTTCCTGACTTCACTTTGAAAAGTCATGCCACATGTTGGCTCCCCATTGCTGGGCCCATCAATCCACGCAATTAATGAGGATTCTATTACACTACTCAAAATGTCTACTCTGTACCCTAGGTGTCCCTTTCGCTCCATATCCAAGGCATCCTTTTCCAAAGCTAATGATCATGATCCGTGCCTTTTAGATTTTGACTGTTGGATTGTTCTCGAGTACCTATGTCTTAGTTAATCAAACGATCGGGGTGAGATTGCTTCCACCCCAACTTCTTGCGAGTATAAAAACTCGATAACCTCCTCTTAGCAAGCACTATTACCATTAGAAATTCAAAAACTCCAAAACTCTCTCTTCTCTCTCAAGCCTCCCAATCCTTTAACTGTTCCTGAGATTCTTCTGCGATTCTGGAAGGTTGGCGAGAATCGTCATATTTATGGGCGAACGACAAGCAATTCCTTAGCGTTCGAACTCGTTTTAGCACTTATCAACACTATATCTCGAGTAAGTATTTACTGGTTTTATGTTTTCGTTGAGCTTAATTTGGGAGTTTAGATGCATTCTTAGGAACGAGCTTTTTGTGGTATTTGATGGGTTGTTTTGACCTTTTGTAGGTATTTTTAGGCACATTTAGGTGTTAGAAGTGGTCAAAATGACTTATTGCACACCTTAGGCAATTTTCGTCTTTTTGGACATTCGACCGGAATCTGGAAAATTCCAAGATTCTGACCTTCTGTAGGCCTTTTTAGGCACATTTCGGTGTTAGAAGTGGTCAAAATGACTTACTGCACACCTTAGGCAACTTTCGTCTTTCTGGACATTCAATCGAAATCTGGAAAATTCCCAGATTTCGACAGTGTTCATAATTTTCGGTGGTGTTCTCCAGTGCCGATTCTTTGGCCGTGAGGACACCCCTCGTCCTTACAATTTCTTCTCTCTTCTCCTAGAGCAGTTGTCTTAGGGATTCTCGTTTTGACCCATCTTTCTTCGAGGCAAGGCGCTAACTGCTTGGTTTGTTGTTTTAGATGTCCGATGAGCTCCGCCAACTACACACACAAGGGTTCTGCGCCTTCGATGCTGAAATCTTACACATTGCTTAAGAAGCTGGGCAACACCCCAAGAAGGGGAAACAAGTGGCTGGTAGCAGTCAAGCCCTCGTAGTACGAGAGGACCCCCGCCCCGATGGCAACAAGACCCCTCCGAGCTTGCTTCTCGGAGGAAGAAGCCAATGTAGGTCCGATACCGATGGACAAACCCTACACTGTTGGGGAGTTCAAGGCGGAGGCCATCCCCAACAAGCTCTGACACCGAGGTTCCTTGGAGAAGATTCTCACCCACTATGAGGTGGATACCCGTGAGATGCTGGTGCACTTGTCTCAGGAGGATGAGAGGGCGCACAATATCATCCATGGGCTCGGGCCCTAAAGTGCTTCTCATCTCCAGGCTGGTGCAACCCTACCACTAGACCAGTACTATGTCGACTTCTTCAAGTTCGCCAACATAGCCCCTTTCCAGCTATCCCTGAATGGATATCAGGTGCTGGTTGGGATTTACATTCTGTATAAGAGACAGAACTGGCCTACACCTTCCCCGGGTGAGATACTGTATATCTATAGCTTTTGGTAGTGCCTGAAGAAGGGGGATCAGGATGGGTACAACACCCTGATGAAGCACATGATCCTGGGGAAATGATACAAGGCTCCTAGTGGCAATGAGAATCACGCTCAGGACTACAAGGATCACTTCTTCTGGGCGAATAGTTTCTCGATGAGGACCAATCCCACCTTACTCCTAGACTTCGCTAGAGTTGGTAAGCATTTTTGTCCTCGCATAGTTTCGTCTAATAGTTTCCCACTCATAATTGATCCTTAAAATGTCTCATTTCAGGTCACTATCACCGTACACCTTTCGTTTACTCCTTCGACGAAAGTTTTAAGGCGATGAACACTATTCGCAACGAGGAGTTGGATCTCTCCTTCCACGTTACTGATGTCCACCTTCGACAGTATGTGCTACTGCGGGAGGGGAAAAGTATAAGCCCGGTGGTCCTTACCAGATTCTGGGACTTGAAGCAATCATGCCACAAGGCGAGGCTCCATAAGGACTATATGGCGGCTAAGGCACAATTTATACACATGCAACACCTTTGTGAGGAGAATACAGAGAGCGTCCTCAGCATCAAGGTCGCCGCAGAGGCAAAGGAAGATGAAGAGCTTGAGGCAGAGCTTAAGGCAGGGATCGGGCCATCTTCCATTCCCCAAGGTAAATCCCCTATTTTTCTCCATTATTCTAAGCATGTAGGGGAGGGAACTAGCCTCGACCATTCTTTATTTTCGCCATCACTCCATGAGCGAGGGAAAATCTCGAGATGTCGCTGGTCCGAGGAGAAGTACCAAGACTATCAAGACATCATCGACGTATTCCTCTACCATCCAAGGAGGAAGAGACACCCCCAAGGTTCCGTGTCTCTTGGCGAGATGTCAACCACGTATGCCACTTGGTTATGTCAATATAAGACCAATCTGACGAAGGAGATGGGTCAGCTCATCCACGAATTCGCCCATTCCGTCCTCCACTCCGAGGAGCCTGATCGCGGTGGGGCTCCCGAGGAGATTTATACTTAGTCTTGCATGACTTTTTACTTATTTTTGTTGTTTTCCTTCCCTTCCAAGGGTCTAACAAGTTTGTTTCCTTTGTGCAAAAATCATGGGCCTGTCCGAATTGGTCAGGTCGAAGTGTCAGAGGGTGTTGGGACCCTCTCAGATAGCTCTCTTGGAGGCATCAATCATGGCGATCACGCCCCGACTGCTGCAGCTCTAGCCTCGGTGGACCCAACTACCCCTATAGTTGCTCCACCAGTCCTTACCTCTGAGGATGGTGGCTCCAGGTGAGGTCATTGACCTCGAGGTCTCCTCCCCTCAAGATGGGGAATCCTCTAGGAAGGGTAAGGAAACCCCTTCTAAGGTGCCTGATTCCCCTCCGGTTAAGGTACCTCGATTGATAGTACTCCTGGAACACTATGATGGTGAAGACTTCGAGAAGCATAAGCGGGTTGTTGAATACTAAAATGCCCGTATCAACGAGGGTGGTGAGGAATTCAAATTTCTTGCTGAGTTCTTGCGTGAGGATCGGCCGGAAGGTCTTGTTGCCCCTGCTAACCGCGAGGAGTTGGAGCCTCTCCTTGCGGGGAGAGTAGGATAGAAGGCTGCTCTGCTCACCACGAAGCTTATCCAAGGGATAGCGGGGTCCCTGTGCGAGTTACCTTCTCGCAACCTCGCCCATTATGGTAGCGACAATGAGGATTCGCTGGTAGCCACCAGCCACCATTCCTCTGTAAGGGTAAGTCTTCAAATATTTACCTCAACTCATTATCTATTTTTTCATCTTTTTACTGATCTGATATTCTGATTTGGAACAGACTGGGACTCTCAATCAATGGCTCAGAGACATCGTACTAATGCAGTCCTATGAGATGATGCAGCCTCGGGAACAGCTAGCGCGGTTCCAGGAAGCTACGGTCTCTTTGAAGGAGCACTCGCAACTCCAGAAGGAAGTGGAGGACAGGGGGGTCGTGTCCTTGAAGAGGAGAGTTTAGTGGCCACCGAGCGGTCAAAGCTGTCCATTCTAGAGGACACTTCCTCTAAGTTGTTGGAGGACACCGTGAGTCGCACCCAGATCGTGGAGAAGGAGTTGACCAAGGCTCAAGAGGAGCTCTGGTTGAGCCGGGTAGAGTCCTTGGACTGTGCCGAGGAGCTGACTAAGGCTCTCGTGGAGCTCTGGCTGAGCCCAGTGGAGTCTTTGGTCCGCGCCAAGGAGCTGATCAAGGCCAAGGAGGACGTTGCATGGGCTACTGCTCGAGCTGAGCTTGCCGCCAAAGAGTTCAAAGACCTCCATCATCGAGCAGAAGAATTAGAGAAGGATCTCGACGTGATTGCTAATGATACACTTTTTGATGCGTGGCAGAGCAATAGAGGTATGGATCTCTCATTCACCGAGGAGCCCAACATGAGGACAATGCTCGAGGCACACCTTGAGGCGGAGGAGGCTAGGGCAGCCTAGGAGATGGAAGCTTTGGAGGCGGGTTGCATTCCCAAAGACGACCCTGTGATCGAGCTGGTGGCAGAGGTGCTTTCGGTCCAAGGGCCCCAATAAATTTGTCCTGTTTTATACAATTTTAACTAAGTAGGCATGCGTGCCATAGTTTATTGGGGTGTAAACAATCAACGCTTGAACCCCCCGAGCATTTTTGTAACTATTTTTCCATTTAACTTATGCAGCTTGCACTACTTTATTGCCATGATTGCTCTATTGTTATCGAATTAACATTTAATAAATAGGCAACATGGACTTTGCTAATCCAACTCAACGTAACATAACTCATAAGAGTCTTAAGTCGTTAACCTAGGTCTTGTGCTCGAGTCTTGAAGACTCGAGTCTTCATCGACTTATCTTAGTACTTAGGCAACTTTTAGGCATTTAGCGTTGCTCTATAGGCTCATAGTCCTCGAGAGATACTTTAATGCGAAATCAAGTGACACTTGACGTGGCCCTATGTCCCTGAGTTCCAACAGCCCAGGACGGGATCAGCCTGTGATACTTAGAGCTTGAGGATCTTCATGTTAGTGTCTAGATACTTACGCATTTAGTATTTCTTCTTAGGCTCGCGGTCCTAAGAGCAACTTTAATGTGTGGTCAAGTGAGGGCACATGACTATCCTACGCCTTTGAGTTTCAACGACTCGGGCTTTGAGGAGGTCTTTGCACTGTAGGGTTTTGCCTTAGTGCTCAATCCTTGAGCACGTTCAAATTGAGTTCTGATTATGAACCCCTAGCAATCACCTAGTCACAACCATAATATAGAATCCCATAAAAAACAAGTAAATAAAGACTTGCGAATTGAGTCCTAGTCTCCGGGACGTCGAATCCTACCAAACCAGGTAGTAGGATCGATCCCGAGCCCTTAGAGTTAAGTTCCCATGACTAAAAAACCAAACTTGGCCAAAACTGGACAGGCGGGCCACGACTTGGCCCTAGGGGTCGTGGCGCACCTCCCTAGCAGAGAGCCCTCTACCTGGGCTTCAAGGCGCAGGCTACGACTTGACCCTCTAGAGTCACAGCACGCCCCCCAGGCATTTCCCTCCTGGTTTTGGGTCCACACAAGTCATGACTTGCTAGAACTATGTCACGACCCAACCTCGAACCCAGCCATTTTCTACATTTTCTCCCATTTAAAATCCTCCAAAAACCTATCCAAACATATTCAAATTCCAAGAACAAAGTTCCCAAACATCCTATTTTCCCAAAACCATTAAAACCCAAGTCCCAATCAAATAAAAAACTCCTCAAAACGTAAAATCCAATCAAGGCTTAGAAACTCAAAAACTCAAAACTTAAAACTTGGATTACCTCTGATTGAGTCGTTTCCTAATTGAATCCTCCAGCTAATAAGCTTATAATCTTCCCTAAAATTACTATGACTCGATACTTGCTTGAATCTGAGTCCTAAACTCGAATTTCCTTCGAAAATGCGAATGGTGTCAAAAAGGGATAACGGGAGAGAGATAACATACTGAATGTTCTTTTATGTTTCTGACAGGTTACTTCGAGCTTAAGTAACCTCAAGCGAATCCTAATGCTCGGGACTCCAAAAATGCCCCCGGGGTAAAATAGTCAAAATTCCTAGAATTCTCTCTTGATATCACTAACTCCCAATATATCATCAAATAATTATTCTCATTACCCAATATCTTGGTAATGTGCTAAATACCCAATATACCCCTTGACTCACTCCGAGTCAAATATGGGTCTCGTTGTTACTTTCCCATTAGCTTACTCCCTAGGATCGTCTTGTGCCGAGTAACCCAAACATATCTACATAGTAATGTAGTACCACACACATACCACATATATGCCAAATATACCCATAAAAGGCCAAATTACAAAAATTGTCCTTTTAAACAGAATTGGGCCCACATGCATATTTAATACACCTAAACATGCATATCAAGTCATATTATAATATAACTCACATAATCACATAATGATGCACATATATATCACATAATTCCATAATTTGCCATCCTGGCCCCTAATCAAGGCCCTAAGCCTTAATAGGAAATTTGGGACATTACACCAGTGATGTTCGGACCCACTGGAACCCTCGGGATGCCATTCATGACCCCAACCATCTATGGGCCCACTTCATTGGGACATGCTCTGAATTTTTCAGCCCCTCTCTCTGGGTATAGAGTGGCACCAAACGGATACAATGTTGCTCCTGGAGTTGCTCAACCATCCCATACCGAAGCGGCTGAGGTGAGCATAAACCCATCTCGGGGAAAGAGATCTGGCAAAAATCAAAGCCGATCTGAGCCCACCAAGAAGGGAAAAAGGGGGTACGATCCCCAATACACAGAATATACAAACTTGGTGGATACCCAGGAGAACATCTACCTTGCAACGGGCAACGTAGTCCATTACAGAAAACTAAGTCTCGTGTTTAAAGGGGGAAAGAACCTGAGGTTGCGAGCAAAAGATGTGCCTATCACAAGGACGTAGGCCATACAACTGAGAAGTGTCTGTTAGGAGTGTGTCCTAAAAGCATGTAAAGACATTTGTTTTTTTCTGTGAATAAATAAATACAATGGTTTATTATTATTGTCATATTTAGATTGTTAAATTATTGTTTGAATAATTTTGTAAATATCAGAAAAATTCCATATTCATTATTGAGGATGTGATCTTGTATTAGTACGAGAGAATTAAGATCACATGAATGAATAAAAATGGTCAACAACGACAAATTAAAGTTATGGAATTCTTTAATTGGAGTTGTAAGTACGGTTTACTGAGTATCATAATGATACAAATAATCTAGATTCGGATTATTGATGTGGTAAGACATCTCGGTAAAGGTGCTTTATATAATATGATTATATATGACATGGATCGATGTGAATTAAAGTCTTTATCCAAAAAACCATTTAACAATAAAGACTTGTAATTCATATCATAACAGATGATCATTTATAGATCAACCTAAATCCTGAGTGTTCATGAACTCCTGTTCATGTTTATTAAATCTTTTGATTCACTCGTTAAGGTCTCTTCAAAGAATGAGGCTAATGACTTTTGTTTTGGAGATTTAATATCATGGATGGCTGGGAACATGTATCAACAACACGGAATCTAATCTTTCCTAACGGATCGTATATTAGTTCCCTTAAGGGTTAATTCTGGAACTGAATGATTTTGAGCTCAAATCTATAATTAGATTATAGATTAATTATTCACTAGTGAATTAATGGTACTTAAGGAATAAGAAATAAATTAGAAAGGTTAAATGGTAATTCTTCCATTCTAATTTATGAACTAATTAATTAGAGGGTTGAACTATTGTAAGATGGTTATATCAATGGACGACTTAAGAAAAAGATTTCTGTAAAAGTATATCTATAACATAAAGAGTGCAATTCTGAATTTATAGTGGAGTAATATCAGAATTAATAAATTAACTATTATAATTAAAGAGTTTAATTATTTAGTTTCAATTTATTGGAATTTAATGTTATAGGTCTATGGTCCCCAGAATGGCTCAAACAATCACTGTCAAAGGCAAATACAAAAGTGGGTAAAAAGGACTTATGTGATAAGTAAAATATTTTTTTATGTATCAAACATAATTATTGTTTAATTATGTGTAATTAATTAATTAAGAATTAATTAATTATTTGATTTAACAAAAATATAATTAATTTTGAATTAATTTATTTTTGGGATTTTTGGTATTTAAATAATAATAAAAATTGGGAAAAATCACATGCATGCACATGCATGTGGTACACGTGTGGCACAGTGCACATGCACTGTGCTACACGCATAAGAGATAGACTTGGTCTCTTGATTCCACAATTTTAGTTATTTAAATATTAAATAAATAATGAGATATTTTGATTTGATTTAAATATTATTATTTAAACAAAAATCTGATAACTGATCAGTTATTTTGAATTTGATTAAAATAACAAATATTTTAATATATTGGATATTATTAAATATTGGATATCAGTTTTCACAGAACGTAAGTTTTCAGGGATAGAAAAATATCTAGGATTCTCTCAGAGAAAAAGATCAGTGACAAAACAAAGGTCATTGTTCTTCACAAAACCTAGGTCCAAACTTTATCAGATCTCATGTGTTGAGAATATCTGATAAATAGTTATTGCCTATTATTTGTATAGCGAGCCCACACTCGTTCTTTGGGTGACTGAGAACATTTTGGAAGATCTTGGTGTGAGATCTCAAGGATTCAGCCATACGAAAAGATAGCAGCAAGGAAGGACCTGAGGTAATGTGTAATGACCCAAACTCGCTAGTAAGGCTTAAGGGCCTTGATTAGTATGCCTGGAGGGTCTAATGGAGATTATGTGTGGTTTTAATAATTTAGATGCATGATTATGATTTAAAGCATGTTATATGATTACTTGAGTATTTGAGATGCATTACTATGTGTGTGTTAGTGTGCATATAGGCCCAGATTAGGTTAGAAGGGCATAATCGTAATTTTGGCCATTATGGGCATAGCTGCTTTGATATATGTGATAATTGTTGAGACCACATTATTATGTGGATATATGTGCGATCTGTGACACGAGACGATCCTAGTGAGCAAAGTAGCGTAAAAGTCATAGCGGGGATTTATACCCGGCTCGGGGTGAGCTCAGGGGTGTAAATGGGAATTTAGTGGATAAGCTGGAGATTATTATGACGTTGAGGAATGCTATTGGTGATCAGTAAGGTATCGGGAATTAAGTGGGAAATAATAGAGATATTCGAGGAAGTAGCGGGAATTAGGCAAAATGACTAAAATGCCCTTAAGTGGAATAAAGGATTAGAGTTAATTGGGAGGGCATAAAGGTCATTTGACTCTTAAGGATGGGTATTACTGAGGTTTTAAGTTAGTGGAATTTATAGAATATCAAAGAAGTCTGAAAAAGAAGAGAAAAGAAAGAGGGAAAACAGAGAGAGTTTCTCTAAGTCGGTTTACACTTTCCTTCACCTGTTTCTTGAGAATTTCTGGAGTAAAGCTTAGAGGAGAGCTGGGATAACTAAACATCAAGGATCTTGACCTAAGACTAAGGAATTGACAGAGGTTTAGCAGGGTTTCACCAACACTTGAGGTAAGATTCTAGAGTTCATCCATTTCTGTTTCTGGTTTTTAAGTTGTGGTACTTGAGTTGAATTGAATGGAACTTTGGGGAATTCAGGCTTAAGGCTGAGGAGTAGCAAGCCAAGGGAGCCTAGGGATAGCTTGTGGGCGAAATTCTATCAAAGGTATGAATTCTAAGCTCTAATTCTGATGTTCAGCTGGTTTATGTTGGGTTTTGGAGTTTGGAGGTGGCTATGGTGAACTTTGAGTTTGTGATTGCATGTGCTAGGATTTTAGATGTTTAGGGTGCTTGGGATGAGTGGAGTGTGGTCATGAGGTTGTTTTTAAGTTTGGGTAAGAGTTGGAAGAGGTTTGGTTGAGGTTGGCTCGAGAAAATCGCACAAGGGAAATTTTGGTGTTGGGCTGTCTGTGACTAGCACTACAGCGCTAGCCTTCGGGCGCTGTAGCGCTAGGCCATTTTGCTGGAAGGGTTTTGGTTTCTGTCTGTAGCGCTATAGCGCCCTCCCAAGAGCGCTGTAGCGCTACCCTGCCTTCTGAAGGGGATTTTAGGGTAATTTGCAAGGGTTTTTTACCTAAGGTTTGGGGTTTGGTTCCACCACCTTGTTTGGTGGAACTAGGACATCCCGGGGGCTCGGGATTGGCCTCGGGGCTAGTTTTTGAACTTGAGGATTGATGTTGACTTTGGCCATGATTGTGTTTAGGTGAGCGCTAGGGCTCGAGTGGGATCGTGCTCAAGGTGTCGAGGGATTGAAGCTATTGAATTGAAAGGTAAGAAAACTGCACCCGAATGAATGGTTGTGAATGCGACTAAGTGTTCCCGAAAGTTGTATTGTGTCATCGTTGGTATTATGCCAAGGGACACGTATAAGCGGTCTAAGAGTACCGTTCATGATTTTAGCGCACGGGGCGCGAACTGGCCATTGGATGCCGGAAATAATAGGATAACAGAGGGAGCTGCCTGTGAGCGCTAGCCCTGGTTATCGACTGTGCATTATGTATTCGAGCTGAGATGTTTAGTATATGAAATACTTGATTGATGATATACTTGAGTTGATGAGGTGCTATATGTGTAATTGATTTGTTGCTAGTTGTTCATGCTCTGTTGTTTCTGTGTTTTCTTGCTGGGCCTTGGCTCACGGGTGCTTCGTGGTGCAGGTAAGGGCAAGGGCAAGCTGGACCAGGCCTGAGGTGGAGAGCTCCGAGGTGAAATGTACATAACCAGCCGTTCAATCACCACGGTCGAGGAGTGTGTCAGGACAAAGATTACCTAACAACTCGCTTTTGCCCTAGAACGGCCAGTCAATGTATTTAAATGTTGTGACTTTTGTAAATGGCTTTTAAACTGTCAATCTTGGGATCCCATGTACATAAACAATGTTTAGTAATGAAAACGTACTTTTGAGACCAAAACACTTTTAACCCTAGTTCCTCTACTAATTCAGTAACACGCTTTTACTTTAATGACTTGATTAGCAAGTCTGGCACTTTATAAACACACAGTGTAACGGTCTTGGCTATCCAGGGCGTTACAACTTGGTATCAGAGCGTCCTAGGTTTATGGGTCCTGAAGACTGGCTGGGTATGTACATTCGCTGCGGGAGACAAGCTCAACTCAGGGTTTGGTAACTGTATATGCATGATTATGTGTTTAAATGATTTGAGTGAGATATGAATGTTGATATATGTCTGATGAATAGGGAGCATGAGATTCTGATAGGGCCTGGCCCTTGACTATTGCATGATGTTATTGAGGCGTGTTTATTAGCATTGCTGTGCATGTGAATGAATATCTGGATAAATTGCTGTACTTGATTGTTTGTGAATGATTGGAGTTCCAGAGATGGATTATGAGAGAATTACTACCCTGTCATCTTAGCCTAATTGCCGAGTCGTTGATTGCAGATTGACTTGAATAGGTATGCGTTCAAGGAAATCCACACGACAAGCCGGCAGGTCTGGGGCTAGAGAGGATGACCAGGGCCCAACCCCTCCGCCAGTCCCTGAGAACTAGCAGCAGTTAATGGCAGAAATGCAAGCTAGGCTTCAGAGCCAAGATGAGTTGATTAGAATGTTGCAGCAAGCTCCATCTGGGAGTGTTGCCCCTGCTGGGCCACCGGCACTGGTACCTGTGGTACAGCCTGTTGATGTTGGTAATAAAGTGGAACCGTTGTATGAGCGGTTCAGAAAGCAGCAGCCCCCAATTTTTGAGGGTGGACCAGATCCCCTAAAAGCTGAGCAGTGGATGACCTTGATTACCACTATACTTGATTACATGAAAGTAGAGGGACATGATAGGGTGGCCTGTGCCACTTATATGTTGAGAGAGGATGCCCTAATCTGGTGGGAGGTGGCGTCACAGACTAGAAATGTTGCTGCAATGACATGGGAGGAGTTTAAAGATTTGTTCAATCAGAAGTACTATAATGTTGCCGTCAGGGCAGCAAAGGTGAATGAGTTTGTGGGCCTTGTTCAGGGCAGTTTGACTGTTACGGAGTATGCCTTGAAATCTGATAGACTTGCAAAGTTTGCACCGGATCTTGTTCCTACCGATGCGACCAGGTTAGACAGATTTGTTAGAGGGCTAAATGTCATGATAGCTCGGGATGTAAGGATTACTACAGTTCCTGGAGTGACTACCTATGCCCAGGCTGTGGAAAGGGCTCTGACTGCTGAGGAAGCAGAGAATAGGATTTGGAGGGAAAGTGCAGCAAGAAGGGAGGGTCGTAGGCCGGTGCCTCCATATTCAGGTTCTAGTAGAGGTGGAGGTATCAGTGATTTGAAGAGAAAGACTCCTGAAGCCCCAAATGCTCCTAGGTTTGATAGAGGAGGACGGGGTACTCAGGGTGGCCGTCGGGGAGGCGGTGATTCATGGAGGACTTACCCAGAATGCCCGAGGTGCAGGAGACGCCATTTGGGTGAGTGTCAGGCTAAGGCCTGCTATGTATGCAGGGTGGTGGGACACCTCAGGAAAGATTGCCCAACAGTGAAGAAGGGCGAGGTAGGAAAGGTGGATAGCTTGACTCCAGCTCGAGTGTTCACTTTGACGCAGGCAGAGGCCGAGGCTAGTCCCTCGGTAGTGACAGGTCAGCTTTCTAGTGCTGGCACTTCTTTTACTGTTTTGATTGATTCTGGTGCTACGCATTCATTTGTTTCTGATAGGGTGATTGATAGATTGTGTAGACCTAGTGAGGTTAGAGCTTCAGGGTTTGGGACTATATTGCCTACGGGAGAGCTGGTGGTGTCTAGGAGATGGGTTAGGGCACTGCCAGTGTTAGTTGATGGTAGAGAGTTGTCAGTGGACTTGATTGAGTTGAGTATGGAGGACTTTGACATGATCTTAGGTATGGATTGGCTGATTAGATATGGAGCTACTATTGATTGTAGAAAGAAAATGGTGACTTTTGAGCCAGAGGGTGAGGATCCTTTCGTTTTTGTGGGAGCGGTGCGTGGACCCCGTGTACCCAGGATTTCTGCGTTGAGAGCCAGAGATTTGCTACAGGGTGGATGTATAGGCTTCCTGGCTAGTGTGGTAGATACCACCAAGGTTTCACCAGTTGGACTGGAGGAGACCAGACTGGTTTGTGAGTTCTTGGATGTGTTTCCTGAGGATTTGCCTGGGTTGCCGCCGTGTAGGGAGATTGAGTTTGTTATTGAGTTAGCACCAGGGACAGAGCCAGTGTCGAGGGCACCGTACAGGATGGCACCAGCGGAACTGAAAGAGTTAAAGATACAATTGCAGGAACTTCTGGATATAGGGTTCATCAGACCTAGCTATTCGCCATGGGGTGCTCCAGTTTTATTTGTTAAGAAGAAGGATGGGACCCTGAGAATGTGTATTGACTATCGGGAATTGAATAAGTTAACCATTAAGAATAAGTATCCCCTACCGAGGATTGATGACTTGTTCGATCAGTTGCAGGGTAAGATGGTGTTCTCAAAGATTGATCTTCGATCTGGTTATCACCAGCTGAGGATCAAGGATGAGGACATACCTAAGACAGCTTTTCGGACGCGTTATGGGCACTATGAGTTCTTGGTCATGTCTTTTGGTTTGACCAATGCCCCAGCAGCCTTTATGGATTTAATGAACAGGGTGTTCAAAGATTTTCTAGATCAGTTCGTTATAGTCTTCATTGATGACATCTTGGTGTATTCCAGTTCAGAGGCAGAGCACGGGGAGGCTACGCCCAAAAACTAGGAGCACAAGCATTTCAGGGGGCCCCAATCGTGCAACCGAATGGAGGCCCTATGGCTCCCAGACCTGGGATGCCATATCCACCTGGAACCGCACCCCCTCGAGTAGATGGCCACGTAGCCACCATATCAGGAGGCCCGCACCTGGGAGGACCATCCCAAAATGACAAGAAGAGGTGCCTCAGTGAACTTGACCACGACCATGAGGTGTGTGTGTTGGTCCAAACTCCGGCCCACGCTCAAGGCTGATGAATCTGTCGATAACATTCACGGAGGAGGATGCCTGGAATGTCCATTTCCCGCACCACGACCCCTTGGTCATTGACGCCCAAATTGCCAACAAAAAAGTATCACAAGTGTTGGTGGACAATGGGAGTTCTATCAATGTCCTATTTAAGTTGGCCTTCACAACGATTGGCCTAATAGAAGCAGACCTAGCATCGTGTCCAACACAGATCTACGGCTTCAATGGGGATTCATTGCTCCAGATGGGCAAGAGTCAACTCCCTGTCACGTTGGGGAACGTTGTTTAGAGCTCATTCAAATATTGCACCTTCGTAGTGGTGGATTGTCCCACTGCTTACAATGTGATTTTTGGACGCCCCGCTCTGGTCAACTTCAGTGCCATTACCTCCATTCGCCATCTATGGATGAAGTTCCTGTGTGATAATGGCGAAGTGGGGACAGTACGGGGAGATCAAATGAGCACCCAAAAGTGATATCATGTCTCCGCCCAATCAATCTTCATGGTCCGTGAAGAACCTCTCAAAGAGGAAAACACCGACCCAATCCCACCACCATAGCCAGCACGGAGGGTGGTTCGGAAAGACGACGAACTGGATCCCCGAATGAGGCGAACAAGGCATTAGAGCCCATGGAAGAGGTTGAGGAGGTGTGCATCAGTGACACCGATTCGACCAAAGTAATCCAGGTAGGAAGAAATTTGACTCAAGAGATCAGGGCATCCGTAATTTCCCGGGTAAAAGAAAACAGGACGTCCTGGCCTGGTCCCACTAAGATATGACCAGGATTTACCACAACATCATATGTCATGCCCTAATCATCGACGAGAATGCAACTCCTGTCTGGCAGAAGCGAAGGCCACTGGGCATGAAAAGGGTAGAGGCCCTCAAGCTAGAAATCAAGAAGTTATCCTCGATTAACTTCATATGGGAAGCCTTGTATCCCATTTGGCTAGTGAATCCGGTGTTCATGCCAAAACCAAATGGGACGTGGAGGAATTGCATCGACTTCACGGACCTTAACAAGGCATGCCCAAAGGATTGCTTCCCTCTACCCTGGATAGACCAAATGGTGGATGCTACATCTGGGTACGAGTTGCTAATCTTCATGTATGAATACTCTGGCTACAACCAGATTTTGATGCATGTAGCAGACCAGGAACACACTAGCTTCCAGACAGACAAGGGTGTATACTGCTACATTGTCATGCCCTTCGGGCTCAAGAATGTCGAAGCCACCTATCAAAGAATGGTCAACAGAATGTTCCGGAACCTATTCGGGAAGAACATGGAAGTATACATATATGACATGTTGGACAAGTCCAAGACATCGGCCCAAAACACGGACGACCTGGTAAAAGCATTCGCCATTATCCGAAAGTACGAGATGAAGTTAAATCCCAAGAAGTGCACTTTTGGTGTGGCATTTGGGAAGTTTTTGGCTTCATAGTAAGCTCAAGAGGGATGGAAGCCAACCCAGATAAGAGCAGAGCATTGATCGACATGCCATCGCCACAGAAACACAAAGATGTTCAAAGCCTGGAGGGAAGAATAGCTACTCCGAGACACTTTGTGTCGAAGTCCACAGACAAGTGCATCCCATTTTTCAACATACTTTGCGGGAACCTGAGGTTCGAGTGGACAGTCGAGTGTGAAGAGTCTTTTAAAAAATTGAAGGAGTATCTGGCCCAAGCACCAATCTTGTTGAAGCCGGTGGATGGGGAGCCATTGTACCTATATTTGGCAATGTCAGAACATGCCATAAGTATCGCCTTAGTGCGAGAAGAGGGAAAGGTCCAAATCCCGGCTATTACGTAAGCAAAAGGTTGTTGGGCGCGGTGTCCAGATTTCTATTGATTGAGAAGTTGCCACTTTGCTTATTAACCGCTTCCAGGAAGTTAAGACCTTACTTTCAAGCCAGCACCATCAAGGTACTGACGAACCATCCCCTACGACAAGTGTTACAAAAACCTGAATCATCAGGAAGACTTTTGAAGTGGGACATGTATCTAAGCCAATTTGATATCGCCTACGTCTACATGGCACAGTCCCTGGACTATGTCATGCGTGAATAGCAGTATTCCCTTTTCAAAGATATTCCATTTTTCTTTTATTTATTTATTTAACTAAAATCAATCCTCCCAAAAAATATGGTATTATCTTTTGAGAAAAATATTACAACCATATTCAAAATTTAAATTTTAAATTCAAAATTCAAATTGATGATCATCATTATCAACATCTTTTAAAAAATTCAATAAATCAAAAACTATTTTGACTTACCAATTTTATTTTCTCTCACTCAAATAAAATAATTAATTTCAAAAATTAATTAATTTATTTATATATATACATTTCAAAATTATATATTTAAATTAATAAAGATATTTTCAAAAATTTAATAATTAATTCCAAATTAATTATTCATATCATATAATTATATATTTGACCCTAAGAATAAAATTCTTCTCAAATTTCCAAATTATATTTTTGCCCTTGTATCTACTCTTACCTTGACATGATGTTGATAGAGCCACCCTAGGACCTATGGACCTATAATATCAAGTTTCAATAAATATTAGATTATTAATCAAAGTTTTTTTATTAAATAATCATATTTATTAATCTCATGAGTACTCCACTATAAATATGAGATTGAACTCTTGATAATTATAGACATATTTTTACAAAGTACTTTATTAAATAATAAAGTGTCCATTGATATAATCATTACATACAACGTTAATCCTCTATTAATGGTTCATAACTAAAAGGGAATAAAATTACAGTTTTACCCTTTTAACTATATCTTGTTCCTATAGTACCATTGACTTTACTAGTGAAGGTTGTGTCATAACAAGTTTGCGACGTGAGCGCTCATAACCTTTTCAGTTCCAAAAGTCAACCCAATAGGGAACCATTATTCAATCTATGAGAAGGTATAGATTCCATATCTATTAAACTATGTCCCCAGCAATATATATCATTGAGTCTCCAAAACAATTGTTCTTAGCCTGATCATTCTGCAAACCTTAACACATGAATCAAAGGATCAGATGACATATATAGGAGTTCATAGCAACCTCAGGATTAAGATCATTGTGTATATGATCATCGTTTAATGTGTTTGATTAATACTATGAAATGATGTTTAAACCAGTATTAACAAATCATATTTGTTCTAATTCTATATATCACTATATATAAAGTATCTTCACTAAAGTGTCCTACTACACTAGTGACTCGGATCTGGGCCACTTGTATTTATAATACTAGCGAACTGTACTAGCAGTAATTAATCTAAAGATTCCATAACTTTATTTTACTACAAACTGTTTTAAGTTTATTATCTTAATCTCGATCCTCTCATACCAATATGAGATTAAGACCACACAGATAAACTTTGGAATTTTCTGATATTTACTTAATATTATCAACATAATAATGGACATAGTCTATATATATATATAATAATTCAATTCAATTATTTATTTCATTTAAAATATATGTCAACTACAATTGCTCCAACAATCTCTCACTTGCCCTAAAGAAAATTGAGGCATCTCTTTCACTGTGTCAATCACATTCTCCTTAAAGAATTTGTCTAACAAAGTCTTTGTTAACAGTTTTGTAAGAAATTGTTTTAAAGTTATCTTCAAGATCATTACATCAATTATGTAAAATTGTGTTGAATTATATGATAGTTCATTTCATGTGCTATACCCTCTCATGATTTCTAGTTATTCTAGAATAGTTGTGTCTCCATTGCTTTCTCAATGAGATACTAGTAGTTTATTCTAGTCTGAACCCTTTCCTGATTGGTAAAGAACTCAACTAAATCAAATAGCTTATTTAACTGCTTGTAGTTGTTACATTTCAGCTTTTATGGTGAAACATATAAATCTGAAATGTTCAATATATTTCCAGGTTAATGTGTTTCCTCTACAGTTATGGAAATTGGTTCTGATATCAATCTTTTAAGATTTCTATCTGGTTTAAAATCAATTCATCTTTTGAGATTTTAGGTCACTTCCTAAATACATAAACGTTTAATCTCCATTATATTCAAGATACTCAAAATTAAATCCTTATAACTATTCAATGACTCAATCCATCATTGGATTGACAACTGCTGACTATTCCCACGGTTTAACAAATGTTAATTCGAAAACATAACATTCGATACATTAAACAGTCCATCACTAAGTTGTAGGAATATCGTTTTATGTCCTTCTTTTCTAGTAAAAGAATAAATGGACATTATTATTTAGATAATACATCCTCTTGACTGAGAACGCAAAAAGCCTTTCTTGGATTTTTGTAAACTAAAGTATTTAAGCTTATTATCTATATAAGTTACTTGAGACAATGCCAAAAGATTGTTCTATATAGGTTAGATTATATGTGCTTATATGTTTATGTTATGATATGTTTTATGCTTTGATATGATATGTGATATGATATATGTTGTAGTCGCTTGGGCATATGACTTGCTTAGATAGCAAGCCCCAAGAATTTTTATCATTTTCGTGGTTTAGAGTTATGATTTACCCTACCTCGATTAGTAGACAGAGGACCTAGATGGGTTACATATACTATAGTTGTGATCTAACCTACCTCGATTAGTAGACTGAGGACCTAAATGGTTTTATCACATACCACGTTAATGAGTTAATGGCAATTAATATTGTAGTCCTATATGATATATGTTTTTTCGTCATATGTTTTATAGTATATGCTTTATGATATAATCTTATGTTTTATGATTTATGACATATATATTTTTAGTAGATTTTCCTTGCTAGGCATTAGGCTCATTCCTTTCTTTTTAGATGGTGCAGGAAAATGAGCATGGATGGCGAGTCAGATTCATGGCAGCTTGGCATGTGTATTGAGGATGGATGGATTGAATGGACTGTTGGAAGATCGAGGATGACGTTGTTTTTAAGTCTTTTTTATTTATGATTTTATGTATTTCCGCACTTAGTATTTAAACAATTGATTAAAGTTATGTTTTCTATGTTTTATGTACCAAACAATGGGTACCCATACCGTATTTTGTATTTCGTACAATATTTTAGTTTTTAAATAAAGTTCTATTATTTCTTGATGTATGTATTCAAAATAGTAGTTATGTTTAGTAGTTTTTAATGGTCCGAAGTCTAGAGTTAGTCAGGGCATTACATTGATGTTGTACAATCAAACATGTACCGAGTATAACAAGTGTTAAAATTATAGAAATAATAAAGGCAATAATGATTACTCGTTATCTATTTAATCTTATCTAATATGATTATATTCCATTTCCAAAATATCGATGTTGCTTTAGCATTCAAGTTGTATGTGAGTTGGGTTTGAATTCCAAGTTCACATGCAAATTACTTGAATTCTGAATTCGAGTTTAGACTTCCTTCTGATCAGATCGAACAAGTCTTTAAGTGACTTTACTTTGAATGTTGCACAAAAATTTCTAGAAATTTTCTTTGCTTTCAACAAAATTAAACATATCTTAAATAAATGTCAATCAATATTGACTTACTATTTATTATCTCTTTTAGCTGTCAATCAACATACATCTCTATGTATTAGCTAAACGATTATGTGATTTTTGAGCCTTCATTAGTGTTTACCCAACAGTGGTTGCTGATGACGTGGCAAGGATTTCTCACACGTGGTTGACACGTGTCAGAATTGAAGTGAAAAGGTGTTGTTCGGTTATCGACCAGTTGCACATTGCTTCATCAAGGCTGACTTTTAGGTACGACCAGGCTGGTCGTATGATTCTGTTTATTTCCTTATAAGATTATGATCTTGTAATAATTATAATGATTATTTCATCTTTATTACCTTGATACATGAATATTAATGAGAGTTAAGGCCCAATGGCCCATGTAACCCCCCTTGAGCCTATAAATATGCATGAAATAGCTCAAGGAGGGGACTTTTGATCTTTGAATCTTTTTCCTGAATATTGAAAGAGAGAGCTATAGTATGATTATCCATCGTTTTATTGTAATTCTCCCAAGGTTTGTGAAACTCAAGAACCCTAGTTCTTTGATCACGGCGTCGGGATTCAATATTAATAATAGCACTAAGTGGACGTAGGTCATTACCATTCTTTGGGGCCGAACCACTATAAATCGTTGGTGTTTTCTACTTTTCCATTAGATTAAACTCTTAATTGTCGTCTCATTTTCTGTTGTATATTTGACTCTGTGTCGTTGGCCAAATCGAGGGTCAACATTCTGGTGCTTTCATTGAGAGATTGATAAAAAAACTGTAAGAAAATCTAATGGCAAAGACATCCAAGAAGACTGGACAGACCGCTGGCGCTGCATCATCCCAACCTCCTCCCCTAAATGTGGCTGAGAATGAACCACATTTGGAGTTTGAAGAGGAGGAGTTAGATTTCGAAACACTGAGAGCGACACTAGGGGTGTTGCAGGATGAGTTGGCTAATCTGAGGGCCAATCAGGAGAATGATGCAGAGACAATGGCGCTGCAGCAAAGAGAAATAGAACGCCAGCGCCAGGAGCTGAGTGAGCAGCAGGCGGACATAGACCGTCGGCAGAGGGATGCCTGCTGCAGGATCTTCCCTGCGACACTATCTGACACCGCCCATGAGTGGTTCTTTAAGTTCCCTCCTGCTAGTATAGTATCTTGGGAGATGTTCGTAAAGGAATTTTACGAACAATTCTACGTGGGTTGCATGCACCCCACAGAGGCTAATCAGCTGGTCGAGATACGCCAGAAGGAGGGAGAGCCCTTAAAGGAATATGTCCAACGCTTCATGTGAGCAGCAGCTGGAGCCAAGACAGTAGGCAATGAAGGTAAGATGATGGCTCTAACTGCTGGGGTTAGGCGCCATTCACCCCTCTGGAGTAGCCTCAGAAAGAATGGGGTAAAAAGTACCCAGAAGTTTTTGGATCGGGCTGATCGATATATCAAGCTCGAGGATGCAATTACCAATGAGAGGAAATCGCCAACAAAAGACAAGGGTCCAAAGAAAGAACCCGCCAAGGCTGCCAACGGGTCAGAAAATCCCAATGGCAACAGGAATGGCAATGGTAGGAATGGTGGAAAACGGGCGAGCAATGAACCCTCAGCTTCTGAGAATAAACACCTCAAAGGCAGTCGATACGAGCCGAGATTCACCAACTACACGTCCCTTGTCAAAAGCCAAGCGGAAGTCTACTAGGCGACCAGCTCCAGGGTGCCTTACAAACGACCCACACCTATAAGGAAATATATCTCTAAGAGAGATACGACGAAGATCTTTCATTTTCACAACGACTACGAGCATGACACCAATGAATGCAACCAGTTGAAAGACGAGATTGAGTTCCTAATTAGGCAGGGACATCTAAGAAGATATGTGCGAGCCGCAGGAGGGTCTCAGTGAGAGTCTCAAGGTGGCAACGAGCAAGCACCTGCACGCCAATGCTCACCACCTTTACAGCCATCTCCTATGGCAGGCACTTTACTCACCATCTGCGGAGGCCTACATCTTGCAGGGGACAGTGGGAAGGCAAGGGAACGATACGCTCAAACCCTACGCCACAACCAAGACATCGAGATGATGAGTGTGGAGGATTGAGCATCAAAGAAGGCTCGAATAGAGGAGGAGTTGATAACCTTCTCCGAAGATGATGCCCAGCACATACGATTCCCACACTCCGATCCGCTGGTCGTAGACGTACAAATTACCAATATGATGGTGAAGAGGGTGTTGGTCGACACAGGAAGTTCGGTCAACATCCTATACAAGTATTCACTGGAGAGAATGAAGCTATTCGTCAAGGACCTGGAGCCATGCAACCAAACCATCTATGGTTTTTCCGGCGAAGGGCTCACCCCGACTGGGTCGATTAGGCTTCCAGTTACAGCAGGTACTGCACCTACTAACAGGACATTACTCACTACTTTCATAGTAGTTGATTGTCCTTCGGCATACAATGCTGTAATTGGGAGGCCAATTCTAGTCGACCTACGAGCCGTCACTTCAATATGGCACCTTGCCATGAAATTCCCAATAGACGCAGGGGTAGGATGCGTATTGGGAAATCAGCGGGAAGCAAGGGAATGCTACAACGCCTCGATAACCAAAGAAAAGAAAGGTGTGTCGAGAGATGTTTCCGAAAAGGAGTTGCAAATGGCAAGTTAATGCTCAGGCCCAGTCAGGTGATAATGTCACCAAATAGGGCGTTGCCCAAAGGAGGATAGAGACTTGGATCCTCGCTTTGGGGATTTTGAGGAAGAAATAGGACCCATCGAGGACCTTGAAGAGGTCCAACTCGATGATGAAAATCCGACCAGGGTTGTGAAAGTCGGTAAAAACTTAGAGACAACAACAAAACAAGCACTGGTGGAGTTTTTGAGGAAGAACCAGGAAATCTTTGCCTGGTCGCACAAAGACATGGTTGGAATAGACCCTGCAGTCATCAACCATGTCCTGAACATCGACAAGAGTTTTCCACCAGTGCAACAGAAAAGAAGGTTGCTCGATAAAGATAGATCAAAGGCCCTAAAAGAATAAGTTGAAAAGCTGAAGGAGAATGGGTTCATCAGGGTGGCGTTTCATCCATCGTGGGTCTATAATCCCGTGCTAGTTCCCAAACCAAATGGAAAATGGCGAACATGCGTGGACTTCACAGACCTCAATAAAGCCTGCCCCAAGGATTGCTTCCCACTCCCTAAGAGTGACCAACTGGTCGATGCCAATGCAGGGCATGAGATTCTCTCTTTTATGGATGCATACTCCGGATATAATCAGATTAGTATGCATCCCCCTGATGAGGATCACACTAGCTTTCAGACTGATACAGGGCTTTACTGTTACAAAGTAATGCCCTTCGGTTTGAAAACCCTGGTGCGACTTACCAGCGACTAGTCAACCACATGTTTAAGGAGCTAATCGGCACAAACATGGAGGTCTATGTCGACGACATGCTGGTCAAGTCAAAGAAGGCAGAAGGGCATATAAAGGATTTGCAGGAGTGCTTCAACATCTTGAATAAATATCAGATGAAGCTGAATCCCCTCAAATGCTCCTTCAGAGTAGAATCAGGGAAGTTCTTGGGATTTATAGTTAACTCGAGAGGAATTGAAGCCAATCCCGAGAAAATCAAAGCCCTGATCGATATGAAATCGCCAGTGTAACGTCCCAAACTCCAGGGACCGTTACGGTGTGCCTTGTAAACAGTGCTAAACTCACTAATCGAGTCATTTGGCCAAAATCGTGAACTAAGTATGATTAGCGGTTTAGGGATTAAACATTTTGGTTAAGACGTAACATTTTACTAAAACGTTTAATATATACATTGGGATCCCGAAAATAAAGTTTCAGAGTTTATTACAGAAAGTATTTACAAAAGGTCGTTCTAAGCGGCAAAACAGGGTTCAACCCTAGTTCCACTTTAAACCTCGGCCGTGGAGGACGAGCAGCTGCATATGTACACATCATCACCTAAGCTCTTCAACTCAAGAATGGTCCAGCTTCCTCTTGCCTTTACCTGCACCACGTAGCACCTGTGAGCCAAAGCCCAGCAAGAAAACACAATAAAGCATGATATAATATCAACAACGATCATAATAACCATTCAGGACTATCAGTCCAAGCAAATAGGTGACAATAGCCAAAAGTCACAATAATGAGCATCGCTCCTTCTAGCCATGTGACGATAGGGTCACCAGGGCTTAACCGTCAAGTGATTCTTTCTTAAGTTTGATTAGGACAGGTACAAGGTGATTAGTCACCAACATAACCTTCCTCACGACTCTAGAGTCGAAACTATGGACAACGTCCCTTAGCCATGTGACAAACGGTCACCGGGGTCATATACCTTGGCTATAGTCATCTGGTCGTAGACCAGGCAAGCGCTTATAAGTTCTTCGACCTTAGGGTCGGTCCCGCATTAATGCCATGGAGCTATTCAATACGTGATCATCGACTTTAGGGTCGGTCTGGCATTAGTGCCTTAGAGCCACTCAATGCACAATTCTCGACTTTAGAGTCGGTCCAGCATTAATGCCATAGAGCCATTCAATGCATGATTCATCGACCTTAGGGTTGGTCTAGCATTAATGCCATAGAGCCATTCAATGCGTGATTCCCGACTTTAGAGTCGGTCCTTGACTAGTCAGTGTCATACACAAGTAAGTCATGCCGCCAATCATATATCACATGTTCCATATCCATAAACAAGGTATTCAGCAGGCTTACTAAACAGGTATTAGTACAACTAGGACCATGCACAAACACAGATGCTCAAGCTCTCAACGATATCATACCCAGTATACAAAGCATGTCCCAATCACATGTTTCTCATGCATCATATGCAATAAATCCAGCAATCTAACATGCATCAAGAATAGCCATGCATGTCATACATAATAATCAACCGACATGCATCAATAATAACCACGCATGTCATATGTAATAATCAACCGACATGCATCAATAATAACCACGCATGTCTCATATACACAGGGTGCAGTTTTCTTACCTCAAAGTCGAGCTAGAACAATTTAAAGAACGACCCTTGAGAGCGATCAATCTTTAGTCCTTTAGCGGTCACCTAGTCATAACCAAATATAAGGTATCATCAATAAAAATGATCACTGAGGGTTTCCAAACCAAATCCCAGCCCCCGAGACATCAAATACTACTCAACCGGGTACTAGGTCCAACCCCGAGGCCTATGGTTTGAATCCCCAAGCTAAAAACCACATTTTAGCAAAATTGGCCTTAAGGGCCGCGACCCTCCCCTGCTGCGCCGCGGCGCGCCTCCAAACAGAAAGGCTCCCCCCTGCCAGACGCCAAGGGCCGCGGCGCACCCCTACTGCGCCGCGGCGCCCAGCCCAGACCAGCTAAGTCGGCCACACGCACCAGAATCTTAACCCTGTGCTTTCCCTCTCAAACCAGTCCCTTAAACCATCTCTAAACCTCCTCCAAACATATAATTAAACCCCTAGACAACACCCATAACCTCCCCTCATCAAAACCCAATCTTATCATCCATCAAAACCCCTTTGAATCCAAACTTTTAGTAAGAAATCAAAGCTGAAAAACCAAAGAAGAAAACAGAGTATCACCTGAGTTCAAAGGCTAAAACTCACCTCAAACACAACTTTGAATCCCCTTTGATGATTGTTATAGGTTCCCTAGCTGCCACCTTTAATCCCCTAGCTCAACACCTCCATTTGAGCTCTCAAAATCCAAAGAAAGGTGAGGAAGGAAGCTTGTACGGGATGGAAGGGAGAAAGAGAGGATAGGCTCTGTTTTACTCTGCCTTCTACAGCCTACTAAACCTCATGTATATCCAATCCAAATGACCTAAATGCCCCTAGGTCATTTAAAGGCTTCTAAGCACTCCCAAGGGTAAAATCGTCCTTTACAACCTATACCGTTAATCATAATTAACGCTCTCCAATTCCCACTATTCTCAATCATCAATAAATCATATCTCATTACCCTTTAATTCCCGGTAATGCTCTAATCATTAAATTCACCTCGAGACTCACCCCGAGCCCCGAACTTAAACACGTTATGACTAGACCGAACACTTACACCCCATGATCGTCCCATGTCGATAAGCTCGAACCAATCCACCTTATAATGTGGCTATATTAATTAATCACAACCATGCACCCAAAATATACAATTACGCCCACAGTGGCCAAATTACCAAAATACCCTCACAATAATAAATTCTCCCATATGCATGCATTCACCATCATATGATAATATAATTCACGTAAACATGCATATAATCATTAAATACTATAATAAATCAATTATGGCCCTCCCGGCCTCCTAATCAAGGTCCTAAACCTCATTAGGAAATTTGGGGCATTACAGCCAGTAAAGATTAAGGATGTTCAAAGTTTGACCGGAAGAATTGCCACTCTCAATAGATTTATTTCGAAATCAACGGACAAGTGCGTTCCATTTTTTAATCTACTTAGAGGCAACAAAAAATTTGAATGGACAGACGAGTGCGAGCAGGCTTTCCAAGAATTAAAGACTCACATGACGCAACCACCCGTCCTATCAAAGCCGGTCTACTTGGCAATTACGGAATATGCTGCTAGTGCTGTCTTAGTAAGGGAAGAAGAAGGCGTGCAGAAGGCTGTTTATTATGTAAGCAAGAGGCTAATTGGAGTGGAGCTGCGATATCCACCAATTGAAAAGTTAGCCTATTGCTTAATTTTGGCCTCAAGGAAGTTGTGGCCTTACTTTCAAGCTCACCCAATCACGGTTTTGACCAACCAGCCTCTACGGCAGGTTTTGCAAAAGCCAGAGGCTGCGAATAGATTGTTGAAATGGGCAGTCGAACTTGGGCAGTTCGATATCTCTTACTTGCCGCAAGCAGCGATAAAAGGGCAAGCCCTAGCTGACTTCATTGCAGAGTTCACTGAACTTGCAGGTATCGAGCAAACCGAAGAACCTAATGAGTCTGAGTCTCAAAACCAACCTTCCTCATGGAAGTTATTTACAGACGGCTCTTCCAATGAGCATCATGCAGGCGCGGGGTGATCCTGATTATGCCTTAAGGGCATCGATTTCACTGTGCAATCAGGTTTGATTTCACTACTTCCAACAATGAGGCTGAGTATGAAGCGTTGCTCACTAGGTTACAATTAGCCAGGGACATGAATATAAAGGTACTCGACATCTACAGTGACTCTCAGCTAGTGGTGAATACGGTCATGGGAGAGTACCAGGCATGAGGTTTAAAGATGGTTGCCTATTTAAACAAAACAAAGGATCTATTAGCACAGTTTGATAAGTACACCCTTCAGCAAGTACCTCGTGACCAGAATTCAAACGTTGATGCTTTGGCCAAGTTAGCAAGTGTGAAGGATGCTGATACTCTAAACATAGTACCAGTTGAGCGGCTCTCTGTGCCAAGCATCCAAGGAGAAGAGACCACTCTGGTGGTCTAGATGGCGGATACATGGATGACACCATATGTAGAGTATCTGACGCAAGGCGTGTTACCAACGGACAGAAACAAAGCTAGGATCCTCCAGCGACAGGCTGCTAGGTATATCTTGGTCAATGGAATCTTGTACCGAAGGGGATACTCAATCCCACTCCTCAGGTGTATTTCAAAAGAGAAGGCAAAAAAATTGATGAAAGAGGTACACGATGGCTTTTGCGGGGACCACGCTGGGGGGCAAAGCTTGTCAAAAAAGATCCTGAGGCAAGGTTATTTCTGGCCAACAATGAATGAAGACTCAATGGAATTTGTGCGAAGGTGCGACAAATGCCAAAGGTTCTCCAAAATCCCGCGAGCAGCCCCTAATGAATTGAAACAGATGCAAAGTCCGTGGCCGTTTGCAGTGTGGGGTATAGATTTAATCGGATCTTTACCCACAGGAAAAGGCGGTGTCAAGTATGTTGTGGTTGCCGTCGACTATTTCACTAAATGGGCCGAAGTCGAGCCACTCGCAGCCATAATGACCAAGAAGGTGCTGGATTTTGTGGTCAAAAACATCGTTTGTCGCTATGGATTGCCGAGGAAAATCGCCTCAGATAACGGCACGCAATTTGATAGTGATTTATTCACAGACTTTTGTGAACAGCATGGGATTATCAAAAGCTTTTCTTCAGTCGCTCATCCCCAAGCAAATGGATAAGTCGAAGCAGTAAATAAAACGCTAAAGGATACTCTGAAGAAAAGACTAGAAGAAGCTAAGAAGGCATGGCCAGAACAATTGCCTGAAGTCCTTTGGTCGTATAGAACTTCCCATCGAACAGCAACAGGCCATACTCCATTCTCTTTGGCTTATGGGTATGAGGCTATGTTGCCCGTTGAGTTAGATCCACCCTCGCATCGTAGAATAACATACGATCAAGGCTCTAATAGCCAGCTATTGATGGAATCCCTGGACTTGATCGATGAGAAACGTGAACAAGCCAAACTCTGAGTAGCTGTGTACCAGCAAAAAGTCGCCCGGTATTTCAACTCTAAAGTATGTGAAAGTAAATTCAATGTTGGAGATTTAGTACTTCGAAGAATTTTCTTAAACACCCGCGACCTGGCTGCTGGAGTACTCGGACCTAATTGGGAAGGGCCATACCAGATTGAAGAAGTCCTCCATCCAGGCACCTACAAACTTGCTCACTTAAATGGAGATCTCATTCCTCGCTATTGGAATGGAGAACACCTGCGCAAGTACTATCAATGAACAATTCTTATTAAAGAATTGGCTTGTATCAATTTTACTTTTTACAAGTTATGAAAAAGGGTTGGTCATTTTACGTGATTGATTGCTTATAAGTGTAAGATCTTATTGATCACTCGTACAGACACGTTTTGTCTATTTATTATGAGACATATAAGGGACTGTGCGCAGCCAATCATTCTTGCCAATTATTGTATTTATTACAAGTATTTGCTCATTACGTGTGTTGTTTTGCTGTATCATCGTTTTAATTCCTTTATTTCGAGCAGTAATGTTCGAACAGGTTCATGTCAAGGCAAGTGACTAAGGACCTAAAGCTCCTCAATCACTTGGGGGGCATATAAGGCATCTAGTAAGCAAATCATATCGAAAGGTATGTAAACACATGAGCAAAATTAGTGAAAGCATGCTAAGATACTTAAAGTATTTTTCAAAACTTTATATTTTGTTAAATCAATCCAAAGTACTATGCTAAGTTCGGTCATGTGAATAGATGTTATAATAAAATGCAAGTATTATAATATCAAAAGGAATTCTTTTACACCACGAGCAGTGACTGCTCAGATGTAATTGTCCAATACAAAGAGAGAAGCTGCCCGCGCAACAATAATAGTTAAAACATAAATAAAATTGTTTTCACATCATGGCCCGTAGGTCATATAATTCAAAAATAAAAGATAATTATGAGGTTGACGGGGGGTCTTGTGGCAACTTCTGTTGTTGCTGGTCGACTGCATTCCCAGCCTCTTCTCGGACGCCTTCGATGCCGATTGCTAGAGAAATTTATGGAGACCTTGGAATTGTTTCTTCCTCCAGGCGAACAACACACCTAGCTAACTCTGCCTCCCTGATATGGTCTGGAAGATAGGAGAAGTTAGCATTGCGGTTGTTCTTCCAGAACAAGTAAAAGCACTCAAACGCCACCCCTTCGTAATCTTCAAGGTTCTGGGCATTCTGCTCCTCTAGTGCAGCAACTTCCTTGCGGGTTATCTCCAGCTCATCTTGAAGCTTGTGGGCTTCCCGATAATTCATAAGCGAGACCTCCTTGTACTGCTCCTTGGATGCAGTGATCTGGGTAATACTCGCATCCTTCCTCTTCACCTCCTCTTCGAGATAGGCCTCGGTCAGCTGCAGCGCCTCGAGTTGTTTTGCCTCAGCCTCCTTGAAGGCCTCAGTATGCTTTACCTCGGCTTTTTCAAGAGCCTCGATATACCTCGCCTCGGCCTCCTTGAGGGCCTCAGAATGTTTTGCCTCGACTACCTCCAGCTGCTCAGCATGAGTAGCCTCAGACACCTTGAGCTGCTCGGTGTATCGAGCCTCAGCAGCACTAAGCTGGTCATTGAGTTTCTTCTCAAATTGAACATTCTGTGTCCTCGAAAACCGCCAGCCAAAAGTAAGGGTAAGCACCCCTGCAATCAGAAAAAGATAAGGCTGTAAATAGGAGCAAGTTAAAAAGAAAATTCATAAAGTACAATAAAGAAAACAACTTACATCGAGCACTTCATTCAGTGCGTGGCTAAGGACTTGGTCGACCCCCATAGAGCCGGTCTCTTGGATTGCCTCCCGGCTATGTCGATGCTTTGTTATTCTCGACAGCCTATCTTTGGCTGAGTTGAGCACCACGCCCATGAGGTCATCTCCTGAGGCCTCTTCCCAGCGACCAGCCGAATGCTAGATAATGGAAGCTGGAGGCGTAGGGTCGACTGGAGCTGGAGGAGGAGTCTGTCCAACCGAAGACGGAGGATTTGGGTTTGTTGGAGTTGGAGGAGTTTCCTCCGTAGTAGGAGCTGGTGGAGGAGTTGTCTCCCTCGTTGGAGTAGGTGCAGGAGGGTCGTCTGTTCGAGGCTTCTTCGCGAGGTGATTGTTGCAGCTCTCCCCAAATTGGTGCTAATGGGACTTCTTCTTGCTCACTGATTTTGTGTACAAGTCAAAAGCGTGTTCAGCAGGCATGTCTGCAAAAAGGAAACAAGCGAACAGTCAGGCAATATAATAAAAGAAACATGCTAAGTTTAAAAAACAAGGACAGAGAAATTGAAAGTATAATACCCGAGCTACAATTACTGGTCGCTACACTATTTACTTTACTAGTGCTACACTCACTCTCTGGCCTGAAGAAGTATGAATTTAAAGCAAGAGGATATTTAAAGTTGCTATCCCCATCGAAGAGGTGACAGGGGATAGGCAGACTACCTAAAAGCGTAAAATCAGTACCGTTCTCATCCGATGACTCAAGAATAGGCCTATGGCCTTCTTCTTTCCCTTCCCTGGAGGGGCTAGTGCAGCAGCAGGTCGTGGGGAACCAGTTGGTTCATTGATGGTCACCCTAGGTTCCCTCCTCGGAGGAGGTTGTGACACATCTTGTTGCTGCTCGGGAACCTAAGCACTGGTGGCACTCCCCGCAGTAGTTTCCCTCACATCCTGGTGAGGTGCCAGAAGGCCAACCAGTCTCAGATTGGCCTCGGTGACCAGCTATTTGACACTTTTCTCTATGTCGGTCATACTGGCCAAGAGGGCTGATCGAACCTCCATGTCTTGAGTAGGGTCTGGTCGCAACCAGGGGCCTGAAATGCACCAAATTTCTAAGAGAATTGCAGGAAGAATCAAAGAAAAAAAAATACAACCAGGGGTGCAAAGACTTTACCTCCTTAAGTGAAGGCCAAGTTGTTCGCGACCATATCGGCAGTCAGAAAGTACTCCAGATGGTACTTCCCCACGTTCGAGATAAAAGTGATGTCAGTCAGGAAAGTGTGAGCCGTTTCTTGATGGCAGAAATGGAAGAACCCCGTGTTTTCTTTGTTGGGGTTGGATTTTAGGTCGAACAAGTAGTTGACCTCGTGTGGCGTGGGGACCGACCACTTCTTATGACTATAAAGGATATAGAGCGCAGATAGCATTCTATCTCCATTTGGGGTGATTTGAAAAGGAGCGACCCCAAAATAATTGGCCACTCCTTGGAAAAAAGGATGGAGAGGCAGGATCGCTCCTGCCTCGATGTGGTATCTCGACCAGGCGCTATTCGCGCCTCCAGGCAAATTCACCCTTTTATCTCGGGTAGGTTGGACTTGGGTCACCCCAGGAAGTCCGTACTTCTTGATATAATTGGTGATCATCCTAATCGTTACTCGACTAGGAGGGGCGACGTACCATTCGACATCTGATCGAGTGGCACTTCGAATTTGGGCTTGAGCTTGGATTCCTGGCTCGGGAGTATTCTCGGCTCTACCGCTGGTCGAGGGAGTTTCCATGTGTGGGGCAGGCTGGTGTTTAGAAGGTTTATTTTTCTTTTTCTGGGCAGTGGATTTTACTCTACCCATGGCTGGAAGGTTTGACTGAGGTCTGTTTGGTGGAGTTCGAGAAAAAGGGATGTCTGGAATAAGTAACGATGATTGTTCTACGTCCACAAGAAGTTGAGCGAGCAGGTCATCGTCAATTGGTCTATCACCTCCCCACAAATCTTGCATCAAAATCTGCGAACAGAAAAGGGGAGATGAGAACTTAGTCTAAATACTTGTGTTGAATGTAGTAATAACGTTGCTCGCGTATAAAAGTTAAGCTTTTATACGACCAGCAACATTCTGGCCAAAACACGAAGTTTCTTACGAGCAGTTTGAGAAAACGGATTAAAAAGCAGAAGTAGAAAGTTTTTTCAGAGAAAACTTTTCGACTCCGAGAGGGTGGGAAAAACCCAGCTTTTCAACTAGCTTAAAAATCAAATTTTTACTTCGAATTTACACCCTAAATCTACAATCTCGACTACCAAACTGACTCCTAATTCCTATGAAGTGTTATTTCACTACCTTATCACGCATCGAACATACCCATTTACCCCAAGACAGTTTCGGTCAAGAACAATCAAGAACTCAAGTACGAAACGAATAAAAAACAACTTTGCATGGCAACTCAAACAACTGAAAGGTCCGTAAAACTTACTTGGATGAAAGATGGAGTGTGAAAAATGAAAGCTTTGAACGTCTGAACGAAGATTCCTTAGGTCAGCGATGAAAGCTCCTGGGATTTCTAGGCTCTGAAAGTTGAAGTTCTTTGGAGTTCTTGAGAAAGAGATGACAAGTTAAAAGTAAAAAGTTAAAACATGAGCTTGGGTATTATTTATAGTGACTGCGACACGAAAAAAGGAGTAATCATGAATTACCTTTTTCAAAACATGGGGAACTAAAATAGCCGTCAGACAAGTTATTGGAAAGACAAAAAGACCTGATTGGTTACTTTTTTCGAAGAGGCATGACGGCTCTGACAGGTTCTATGGGGCATACGAAAGGTCAGTTTCCTAAGTTTACTTTATGCTGGTCACAACAAAGTAAACTTGGGGGCAAATGTTTACCCAAAAGCGGATGTTGATGACGTGGCAAGGATTTCTCACACGTGGTTAACACGTGGCAGAATTGAAGTGAAAAGGTGTTGTTCGGTTATCGACCAGCTGCACATTGCTTCATCAAGGCTGACTTTCAGGTACGACCAGGCTGGTCGTATGATTCTGTTTATTTCCTTATAAGATTATGATCTTGTAATAATTATACTGATTATTTCATCTTTATTACCTTGATACACGGATATTAATGAGAGTTAAGGCCCAATGGCCCATGTAACCACCCTTGAGCCTATAAATATGCATGAAATAGCTCAAGGAGGGGACTTTTGATCTTTGAATCTTTTTCCTGAATATTGAGAGAGAGCTATAGTGTGATTATCTATCATTTTATTGTAATTCTCCCAAGGTTTGTGAAACTCAAGAACCCTAGTTCTTTGATCACAGCGTTGGGATTCAATATTAATAATAGCACTAAGTGTACGTAGGTCATTACCATTCTTTGGGGCCGAACCACTATAAATCGTTGGTGTTTTCTTCTTTTCCATTAGATTAAACTCTTAATTGTCGTCTCATTTTCTGTCGTAAATTTAACTCCGTGTCGTTGGCCAAATCGATGGTCAACAATTAGCAAAATGTTTTTTGGTTAATTTTAATTAATAGACTATATAAACAAGAAGAGAACCAATGAATGATTCCAATAAAATACTGCTTTTTATTTGTTTTATGTGTCTAATTAATTACAAGTCAATCTCAAAAATAATTCACATATATGCTTCCCTTAATTATAGTTGGAATAATATGTCTTAAATCTATGATTTGCACAAATAATGAATAATTCATAATTATCATTTATACTCATTGATGAAATAGGTGGAACAAATATATTTCAAAAATAACATCTGAATTTATTATTCAAAAGAAATATTAAACTTGTTCATTCATCAAATAAAGGAATATAAAATATAGTTAGTAGAAAGAATTCTATAACTAATTTAAAGAAAGAACTTATTAGTTTATTTCATAATGAAAATCAACTATTTCAAAATGACTAAAAAAATTAAATTGTTTTAAGGTAAACAAAATAAATTTCTGAACTAATCTTTTCTTTATTTAATCGTCTTCATCATTTCTTCTTCACTTTGGTTTCATTGAAATTACTCTATTTCTCAAAAGATTTCTACATCCGTGAAGACAAGAACATTTGAAAAATTATATTAGTGGCATAATTTTGAATCTACCATTCAAAATATTAAAGAAGAGTTTTTGAGTAAATCGAATTTACCCCGTATTTCAAAATTTGAGCATGTGCCAGAGCATCATTCTTTATCATGGCCCACATCTCATATGTGGTTTCAATAACCTTAAATCTTTCTTTAATGTCATCATGCATGGTCGATAACATGCATTGACATGCCAGGTGATTGAATCTCATCCATTCACCATATTTTTCATGTTCTTCAAAGCTGGATGAAAAGCTTGGAACATCTGGTGGTAGATCATAAATCGCTCCGTACAATTTTTGTGTTCCAAAGACAATATGAATCCCTTCATACCATCTTCTTATGTGGTTAAGACTAAATGGAATCATTTCCAAGAGTTTATCAATGAGGTGGATGTGAATTCCTTAGTTTTTAAGTACTTGATCAGGTTTAAGAGAATTAACCATTGTTGTTGGAAATAAATAAATTAAAACATATAATAAATACCCGATTTTATTTGGAAAAATAAACACGATGCATGAATGCAATATATAAAAACACATAAAAATTATATACTAATCCACGATAAATTAATTTGAAAATTAATGGACCATCCTTGAGGTAGGTCAGACTAACTCCAAATTAATTTTTAGACAAATCTCAATTTCATAAGTGAAAACTTAAAAATGCATTTTTCTCTTTTGACTTATGAACTAACACTAGTTTGGTCAAGATGCACTAATCGTGCTCGAAAGCCTAGATACACCTTCGGAGTGTAACCCATTATTTTCAATTAATGACTTAACTCAAGAGTGTGCCTTAGGGTCAGTGAAACTTGAAATACATCACTAATTATATTCTCATAAGAGAAGTCAACCATGAGATAAAATAAACATATCGGAAGTCTTTCCAACAGAGGCGACACAAGGCCATTCTTATGCCTCTCGGTGTTCAACCAATAATGGAGACCATGAGACTTATTGTCATAACTCCCTCTCCCACTCACTATTTAGAAGAAAAAAAAATTGTGTTTTTCACAAAATAAATATTTTTTAATTTAGTTGTAAAAAAAATTTAATTATTTGTACCAAATGACATTCCAATAATTACTAATCCAATTAAGCAAAAATATAAAAAATTGTGCCCTTAATTTTTATTTTTATTTTGCTTTAACTAAGAGAATATCATTTTTTATTTTAATAAAATATTCTTCATTAAAATAACAAATTAAACAACTATAATTTTATTTTACCATCTTAACTAATTAAGAATAAATTTATTATTATATGACTTATCATATATAAACATATAATAAAATATAGGACGTTCCTAATAGAATGTTTCTACACGAATGTAATGCATGCTAATTACATACTGTGAGGGTATATGAATGGCATGTTATAATGCATGACAAAATATTAAACACTTTAATCACATTCAAACATTTATAATAAGTAAATAAAAGCGGATTGGTAACTTTTTGGTATTTCTAGAAAAATTACAATACATGCAAAAAATTCATGAAAATGTAAACTAGACTATTTAAGGCCTGATGAAGAGCATCTTCCTCTCGAATCTTGAGATGCATTCTTGTTGAGCCAATGCCACTCTTTTTCCATATCCATTTTGAATTATACAACCTTTTAATTATTTTAAACAAACTTTTAAAATAATTAAATTTTGGGTTTTAACACCCAAATAGTTTCTAAGACCCAATTTAAATTTGGGTAATTTAATTCAAAAATAAATTTAAACAATTTAATTTTAATTTTGGATATTTTAATTAAAACAATTTTAATTAAAACAATTTTAATTATGGAAGAGAACAATTAAAATATTTTTAATTACGGAAAATAATCAATATTATTTTAATTAAAGAAATTTCCGAAATAAAAATCATTTTAATTCAATTCCTTACTTTTAATTAAAATAATTAAAACAATTATGGTAACAACACATTAGGGTTTGTAAGATACAAACCCTAGTTGTGTACAAGGCGCAGGCGCACAGGGGTGCGGCTGGGATGACAGGCGCACAAGGGGTGCGGTTGGGCAGGCAAGCGTGCAGGGGGTGCAGCTGGTAGGCAAGCGCACAGGGGGTGCGACTGGGCAAGCAGGCGCGCAGGGGCACAGCTGGGAGGGGCACGGCTCGATGTTCGAGCTCAGGCTCGAGCTCAGGGCATGGGGCTCAGGCCATCTTGGAATTTCAGCTAGAATTTTAAAAGAAAAAATTACAAAACAACTATGCCCCAAAAATTACTTACATTTTTCATCATGAAATTTTAAGAACAATTCCTAAATCCAAAAGTATTGTTATAAACAACCCTTAAGAATCTATCATCATGAATACAAACATTCATCCATTCAAGCATATATCACATATAATATAAAAATGCAAATAGTCCCACACAATAATTAATAATATGTAGATATTAATGACCTACTCTGGTACCAATTGTTGGAAAAACAATCAGAGTGCGCAACAAAATGGGCGTCGTGGGACAAGTGTAATTAACACCAAAAATTTTCCATCTCTCATATAAACAGTTTATATGTTCAAGAAAGCATCCAAACAAAATCATTAATATACAATATTATTAATCATGAAACATATATATAAATATACACACATTTATATATATATATATCATATACACAAATATTCAAGAACAAAAGTATTTATCACTTGAAGCCTATCAAGAGTCATTGAGTCTTTTCGTATATATATATCGATCTTCCTATCCAACGCTTTGGGTACTCAAACCACGATCTTCTGGAGTGTTCTCTACACCTCAAGGTGTGTGTGGGCACATAGAGAACATGGGTTTATAATTTACGAATCACAAGTATATCTCAACACATGATAATTTGGATTATGGCTTGAGAATGGTCAGAATAAAAGAAGAAAAAGAAGATAATTTCTTGTCTAACAAAAATTCTGAATTTTTTTTGAATTCTCACTCACTTGTCTATCTTCTTCTTGTTATTCTATATCATATACAGAGATTATGTATTACCTTATTATTCCTAATAATAATAGTAATATAATAATATCATAATGATGATAAGAATTTGATTTAGGTAAATATCTAACTTACCAAATTTAAAAATATCTATTTTCAAATTATTAATTAATTAAATAAAAACAACACAGATACATTATCTGTATACTGCTACACGCATGACACAGTCCCTGGACTATGTCATGCGTGAATAGCAGTATTCCCTTTTCTGGGATATTGCATTTTTCTTTTATATATTTATTTAACTAAAATCAATACTCCCGAAAAATATGGTATTATCTTTTGAGAAAAAGATTACAACCATATTTCAAAATTTAAATTTTAAATTCAAAATTCAAATTGATGATCATCATTATCATATTTTTTTAAAAATTCAATAAATCAAAAACTATTTTGACTTACCAATTTTATTTTCTCCCACTAAAATAAAATAATTAATTTTAAAAATTTATTTATTTATTTATAGATATACATTTCGAAATTATATATTTAAATTAATAAACATATTTTCAAAATTTTAATAATTAATTCAAAATTAATTATTCAACCTCAGTTATCATATAATTGTATATTTGACCTGAAGAATAAAATTCTTCTCAAATTTCCAAATTATAATTTTACCATTGTATCAACTCTTACCTTGATATAATGTTGATAGAGCCACCCTGGGGACCTATGGACCTATAATATCAAGCTCCAACAAATATTATTATTAATCAAAACTCTTTGATTAAATAATTATATTTATTAATCTCACGAGTACTCCAATATAAATATGAGATTAAACTCTTGATAATTATAGACATATTTTTACAAAGTACTTTATTAAAGAATAAAGTATCCATTGATATAATCATTACATACAACGTTAATCCTCTATTAATTGTTCATAATTAAAAGGGAATAAAATTATTGTTTTACACTTTTAACTATATCTTGTTCCTAGAGTACCATTGACTTTACTAGTGAAGGTTGTGTCACAACAAGTTTGTGACGTGAGCGCTCATAACATTTTCAGTTCCAAAAGTCAACTCAATAGGGAACCATTATTCAATCTATAAGAACGTATAGATTCCATATCTGTTAAACTAAGTCCCCATCCATATATATCATTGAGTCCCCAAAATAATTGTTCTTAGCCTAATCATTCTAACAAACCTTAACGCATGAATTAAATGATCAAATGACATATATAGGAGTTCATAGCAACCTTAGGATTAAGTTCATTGTGTGTATGATCATCGTTTGATGTGTTTGATTAATACTATGAAACGGTGTTTAAACAAGTATTAACAAATCACATCTGGTCCAATTCTATATATCACTATATATAAAGTACATTCACTAAAGTGTCCTACTGCACTAGTGACTCGGATCTAGGTCACTTGTATTTATAATACTAGCGAACGGTAGTAGCAGTAATTAATCTAAAGATTTCATAACTTTATTTTACTGCGAACTGTTCTAAGTTTATTATCTTATTCTCAATCCTCTCATACCAATATGAAATTAAGACCACATAGATAAACTTTGGAATTTTATAATATTTACTTAATATTATCAACATAATATCGAACATAGTCTATATATATAATAATTAAATTCAATTATTTATTTTATTTTAAACATTTGTCAACTACAATTGCTTTAGGGGCACTATTCCCAACACCAGCTCCATTTGAGGCGTCTCCAGCTTCATGGCCATCTCGGCCACCGGGTCCGCATTTCTATGAGCCAGCAAGGCATCCTGGATCAAAGCAGAGTTAGAAACAACACAAAAAGACAACAACAGCAAAGAAATGAGAAGAATAAGTGGCTTACCGCTGTGGCCTGATGACGGATAAGAGGGCGTCATTATTAGCCAATGTGGCATAGCGTTTGAGCGGAAGAGTGGACATGGACATCCCCACTAAGGTGAGCAAGTCCGCAACAAACGGGGCCACATCCTGCCCTAACCTAGGCTGAAATACAATATTGGCTCCCAACTGATCCACGATCAATTAAGGGGTGTTAAAGGCCTCTAGACGTTTAATAAACTCAACTCTGCGGTGAATGATCAGGGCCCGGGGTACCTCGTCCCATTTTTCGTACCCCTCATCCCAGGCTCGGGATACCATCTTCATCCTCTTCTCTAGGACGATCGACTCCCCTTTCGCAGGAATTGTCGGGTTGATGGGAAGCTCGGGATCCTCCGGAAGCTCCGGCATAATGATAAGACTGTCACCAGAGGAATGCTTATCGACCACAGTGAATTCCTCCTTTGTCCTAGCCTTCTTGGCCCGCTCTGCAGACGCCGTGGCAATAGAGTCCACTTTCCTTTTACTTGTCCCACCTTCTTCCAAAGGTTCCTGCTCCAAGTTTATGATTTGGAGAGGAGCAGGATGGGATAGATGTTGCTCAACAGGCGCCATAGGGGCCAAGGCGGCAGCTTGAACTCCTTCAGAAGCCCCGAGGCCGGTTTTGAGTCCTCGAGTATCATATAGGATCTTCTTCTTGGTCGGGCCCCTGGCAGCTTTCTTTACTGAGGCCTTGGCCACAGCAACCCTGACCTCAATCATTTCCTTCATCTTGGCCACAGGATTAGACATGTTCAATTCACTTGAGAGAGGAATAAAAAATGGATTAGTAATGTAATGAAATGGGAATGACAGACAAATATAAAGGAAACATGCAAGTCTATGTCCTCCAGGACAAACCCTTATCTACAGAATGGGTCTGACTTAACTCTCCTAGGGCAAAGCATGAATTTGATCCCCCATGTCATCTAGGTCCAAAATGCTACCATACTGAAGGAACCAGGATGAATTCATAAGGGTCAGCGTGTCCATGGAAATAAAGCAAGGAAGTCCCACGTTGCTAACAGTCTTGGTCAAATAACCCATGTACCGTTGCCTATTCCTAACAAAGCCCTCAGTATGAGGGGCGTAAGTTAAAATCAGAGGCATTTTACCTTGCCCTAGGAGCTCCAGTGTTGGGTTTCCTCCCCTCGAGCAAGACATCCAGCTCCTCGGATTTGGCCCGCTTCGCAAGGCGCGCATGCTCCCTCTTCAACCTCTCCACGTCTACCTTGACTGCGGCCTCCACCGACTCAAGGTGAATTAGGGCCAGTTCTTCCCTCAGGGAAAGGACCCTCTCGCACTGCAAACCAAAGATTAGGGGCGTCTATCGACTGATGGGTGGCAATCAGTCTGGTCAGCCCAAGATTCTATGTGGTCACGAACCCCCCCATGTCCAGATCTTTGGTACTGGAGGTATCATATACTTTCTTTCGGTCCAAGATGAACTTGGTTAGCTGGGTTTGAGTGTACAGACCCGTTCATAGGAACGTGAGTATCCAAAAAATGAAACAAAGGATGAGACAAAGAATAGGGAAGGATAACTTACCCACGCATTGAAAGTACAACACTAGAGTGGGGCACTTCTCCAGGAGGAACCCGGACGTCATAAACCAGTAGTGTGTGACATCAAGGGGTTCTTCCAAGAGCTGTATGGAGCCGGACTAATACAACGACTCTTCAACTGATAAAATTCATCCCTTGTTTTATCCTTAGAGTTCAGCTGCGACTCCAACCGGTAGTAGTACAGCACCTTCGCGAGGGTGGGCTCCGAGATCTCCTTCTAGGCGCAAAATATACGACACCCCGTCAGCAACTTGTACGCTTGGGGCGAGCTGGAACGGCGTGATCCCCACGAACTTGAAGAATTGTGAGAAATAGTCGTGAAGCGGGAGAATGGCTCCCGCACTGATATGGCCTGTGCTCCAGGCCTCAAATATGCCCACTCCAGTATAGGCCTTCTCTTCCTTCCGGGCCAGCCTGTTGAAGAAAAGCCCTGGAGTCGATTCTATCCCAAAGGATTTTTCCAGCTCATTCAACATCCGGTAATTCTGGAACTCATTTACTTCTACGTCCATTTCCCATGTGTTGCCAGTGGGAAGCTTGTGCCTCTCCAGGAATACGGGGCTCGCATTCACTATATCTTCCGCGTAGAGGGTGATGTCACGACCTATAATCAAAGGCCTGGAAATGACAAGAAAAACAAGAACCAAAAAGTCAACACCAAAACTGAAAAGTTGGTTAAGATACGAGGATTCTCCTAAAACTGCTTGGAGAGGTCCCCTCCGGACACATGCCCGGGAACAATTAAGGTCCCAAGAGCATGAGTCGGAAACTAAAGGCTAAATATTGTCGCAAAAGGAAGCTCATTCACCCAGACGATTTTGAGGCATCCAGGTTCAATGATTCAGAGCAATCTAGCCCACTCCATCAATCAAGTTATCTACAGAATGGAATATCACCTAGAAAGTTCCTTATTGTTCATCACTACCACTACCTAGAACCACCCTACACGGTGGTCGCGACCCTAACGGCTACATACATGATTGTGGAAAAAACATGGTGGCAAAAATGATGAAAGGAAATAAAGAAACAACCAGAAAACTTACTGAGTAAACGTGGATTTGGGATTCGTTGAAGTACGAGCGGCTATGTCGGCAGAAATTCAGCTTTGAACTTGAGAAGGCGATACAGCAGTTTTTCAACGTTCTCAGTAGGGTCGTCTGGACGAAGGTATCTTTTGGGTGAACGAATGAAGGCTTCGTCGGAAACAGATGGGCTCAAAAATGCAATAGCTGTCGGAAAAGTTTGTCGGCAGCTTCGGACATTCAGAGTTTTAGCTCTCTGCTCTCTAGTTTAAAAGTTTTGAATCAGTAAAAGTGTGGAAGGGAGCCTACCAAGGTATTTGTAGGAAGAAAGTTTCATGTTCAATCCAACAGTCCACAGTGAGGATCTCAAGGCAATCCTCTTCCGATGGTCCCAGACGGTGCAGAGGCATTAACTAGCCCAATCAAGTGCTAAATCTTGGATTTGTCAATCCACGATCCGCGCCTCCCTCATCTAATGGTCTACATCAAAAATCCCTAGGCGATCCCCATCTTACGGCTCTGGATAATGCAGAAGCATTAAACAGCCCACTCGAGTGCTTAAAGCACATTTTCGTGTAGACGGGGCGCTTCGGGAAATGCGCTGACATCCATCAGTCAAAGGATTTTCCCCAGATTATTTGGGCGCGAGAGGCACAAACGTGCCATCTACCCGTAGACACGTGTCTAAGATAGTGGGAATTTGAAAGGGTGAGGATTAACCAGTTGGCCCCTAAGTAAATGAACCTGGAATTAGGTGAATGAACCTAGGTTTTGGTAAATGAACCGAGACTTAGGTAAACGAACCACGAAATAGGTGACTGATCCGGAATGAAGAAGGCAAATCTCCACCGCATGAATACGAACGAAGACTTGGGGGTAAATGTTATCCATATTTTCCACCTTGGACACGTGGCATGGCTAAACGAGTTTCATGGGCTCTCAGAAGAGGCCCGGGCCTGACCAGGGCCCAGCGAACAATGAGCAACCAAACCCTATCGGCTCGGACCATGTCGTGCCCAATAACTAACGAGTAGCACAAGCATAGTAAGGGGACCAGAATTGAGATGAAGGCCCGAACCACCTTTCTGGGCACACCCAATCTCTATCCTCCAGGATTTAGATTATGGTGGCGGACAATCCATTCCAGGAGATGGATCCCATCGAGTGGGATCCAGGTGGAGTCTCTGGGTCCATCGCCAATGCTCTAACCCGCCATCAGGATGTCCTTCAATCCATAATCGTATTTTGATGTCCGCCCTGGTAAATGAACCTGGGTCTTGGTAAATGAACCTGGACATCAGTAAATGACCTCGAACCACATATCAAGGTAGAACAAGCCCAATCCTTCCTACAGTTGACGTGTCCCTGAGAAATTCGGCAGCTGGTCTCCCTAACTAACCTTCAAAATGGGGTACGCACAATACGTACAATGTTCCTAGGAAATGGTACTGCCACTACTCTGACAGATCTTGTCCCCAGGATCCCCCTGGTAGCACACGCGGATCAGTCCGTGCCAACATACAAAGGGCAGTTGCAAGGCTCTACTACACTTAAGCCAGCCCAATGGGCCTCGATTAACAACTTGTAATCATGTTACACTCTTGTATTATGGCTCCGTTAGCGAGCACTTATAATTATATCCTTATTGGGCCCGGATTAGTTCGGCCCAAGTCACATGACTGCCTATAAATAGGGTCATTCGTGTACTGTAGGAAGGATCCCGATTTTCTCTTGTATGCAAAAATGCTGCTGAACTTGCAGAGAACCTCCATTGATAAACTCTCTAAAGTCCAACACTAGTGACTCGTGGACTAAGGTTCATTAACGCCCCAATCACTTAAAAACTGTGATCTTGTTCATTTTTTAGTCTTTCTTTCCAGCTCTTATATCTCAATATATTTATAGTTTTTGAAAAACTCGGTAAACAATAATTAATTGCGACCTAGTCACTATAATTTTAACTATTTATATGTTTGGGATTTTATAAATTTTTGTATTATTCCAATAATCATATAATAAAACAAGCAAGCAACACGGTTGTCAAACTAAATGATTTCTACGTCTTTTATTGACAATATAAAATCATATTACATGTCCGTCATAGTTTTATGAGAGCATAAAACCCAACAAAAATTACATATAAAACTAATAAGTTCAAAATAAGTTGCTCGAGCACTTTCTGATGAACATTGTACTCGACTAGTTATGCACTGATCGGGAACATTTGATCGGGTGACAATGGTTGACCAAATTTATTGACTAGTCTGTCCTTGATTTCACATTTCTGATCGTGATATGCTAACTGTTATCCCCAAAAATTGGATATCTATGACGTGGCAATAAAGGTGACAAGTGGCAAGGAATGATGGGGTGATCTGGCTTAGCAGTAGCCCAATACATCAGTGAAGAGTTTGGACTGCTTGAGAGATGTCATGACCAAGCCAAGTGCACCCGAGGAGAGTACTTGGGCTATGGTGTGCCTGGTCGGACTTTGGTCCGAGGAGCACTCCAAGGAGGTGTGGTCGGACCTTGGTCCAAGGAGAGCCCAAGGGTGGTGGTCGGATCTTGGTCCGAGGAGAACCCAAGGGTGGTGGTCGGATCTTGGTCCGAGGAGAGCCCAATGGTGTGGTGGTCGGATCTTGGTCCGAGGAGAGCCCAATGGTGTGGTCGGATCTTGGTCCGAGGAGAGGAGAGTGCCATGTTAGAGGAGAGATATGACATGCTAGAGGAGAGTGCCATGTTAGAGGAGAGGAGTGCATGTCCTACCACCATGCACTTGTCCGACCAACAAAATCATGTCCTACCAGCAAGTGTATGTCCTACCAGCACTTCATGCATGTGTCCGACCAGCACTTGCATGGGTGGTCAGTAGGAGATATGGGTCGACCAGATATAGGAGGACTAAGTCAAGATTCCCAGAACGGCTTCAACAAGAACCGGTCTTAGCACGCACGGGAATCTCTCACTCTTCCCACAAATTGGGGTTTTTGTTACATTTTGAATGTTTTTTGTAATTTAAATGTAATAAATATAATATGAGTAATAAAATATCCCGATCCTAAGGGGATATCAGTTTCTGGTCCCAAGCCTATAAATAGAGGGTTAATGGGATCAGAAAAAGGACTTTTGGGCAATTTGAAAATTGGTCTGAGTTTCTAGAGAGAGAAAGTGTGTTTTCCTTGAGAGAAACCCTTTTTGTATTCCTGAAAATTTACACTGAAGAAACTCAGTTGACATCGGTTCATCTGATCTTGAGTGTAGATAAAGTAATAAAATCTCTAAGTGGATTAGGCTATTACCGACTGAACGGGGCTGAACCACTATAAAATCTTGTGTGTTATTTACTTTTCTTGATTAAACTGTCTGTGTTGTTTAAATTCTCTTGAAGGTTTGTCGTATTTGACGTTCTCACGTCGTTGGCTAAAAACACAGTCAACACTAACCAGTGCTGATATATGTGTGCTTTCCTATAGCTACTTGTTTGTAATGAGCAGGGACGAAGCCAAAGATTGAAGACAGTGGAGGTAGATCAAATAAAAAAAAATATTAGTGGGGGCATATTAAGTAAAAAAAATTACTTTATGCTAATATTATACATATATACATGTATAAAATTGAATTTTTTTTCATAAAAAAATTAATCTTGAGTGGGAACAGCTGCCACCACATGGTTGTGAGCGGCTACGTGCTTGGTGATGAGTATTACGTCATCTTGCTGATATTATTATGTGCACCCAAAATATGCACCCAAAATATACACTCAAACATTACACACAGTAATGTGGCAGTTTAGCCTAACCAATCACATTTATTAAAACAAAGACCCACTGTTTTAAAAAGGAGTGACACATCACTATGTATAATATTTGGGTGCGTATTTTGGGTGGACATATCATTACTCATTCTAAATACATTGTTTCACTTAGATCCCAAAAGTGGTGATGAAGACCATCTTGTATTTTTCTAGAAGAGGGTATAATAGCGACAAAGGTAGGTTGTGAATTTAGGGGGGCCAAAAGAAAATTTGAGGTAGGGTGAGGGGCAAAAGTATAAATTCATAAGAAAATTAAAGGGAAGAAACTCATTTGACCCTATTTGCTTATGATTTCCTATTGCCTTTCAGATTGATAACAATGACCACTCACGATAAGTATTGTTTCTCTTAACTAACTATTCGAAATCTATAAATAACAACCCAATGATACTGAAAAATAGACCTTGAACTGTTGAGTTTACATACTTTGTTATACTTTGTTGACTATCAGAGTTTCTTCTTACATGGACTCCAAAGAGGTTTTCCTTCTATCCAATCACCTTGGAGATATTTATTACTAGCAATTCATGGAGCTTATAGCTTCGATTCACACTTAGTGGTCTATATTTTATATGCAACCCCTAACCTAAATATAGAATAATATTACTTCGCTTCTTCTTGTCCTGAATATTCTTGTACTTAGGGGTGAGCATCTAAACCGACCGCACCGCGGTGACCGACCGCACCGCACCATACTACACCGCAAACCGCGGTGTTAAAAGTGTAATGGTTCGATATGGTTTGTATTTGAGCTAAACCGTGCGGTGCGGTGCGTGGTTTGGCGGTGTGAAATTTTGGTTTGCACCGCACCGCACCGCATACTTACAAATATATTAAAAAAAATAAACTTTACATATATACCATTTTTTATAGTTACCCAATATGGGAGACTTGTATATTTTTTTTGTGTTTCACTAAACTTAATTGATAACTTGTGATGTTGTTTAGAACTTACTAAGGATTTGTTATGAACTAAGGATTTAGTATTTTTTTTAAAATTTAAATTTTGTTATGACATTTTTTAACACAAACCGTGGAAAACCGCCCAAACCACACCGCAAAAAATGGTTTGGTTTGGTCGGTTTGGTGCAACCAAATCACACCGCATGGTGTGTTCTAATTACTAAACCGCACTTGTGGCGTGGTGTATTAAAAAGTGTTCAAACCGCCCAAATCACACCGTTCTCACCTTGTACTGATGCGTCTACTCATGAAACACATAGACTGATTAATTACATAACTAAATACGAAATCAGCCATATTTTTTTTTTATACATTTAATAAAGGTTTATATATAACATATTAGATGAATTAAATAGTTTAATAGGTTTATATATATATATATACTAGATACAAGCAACGTGCAATATGCACGTTTACTTAGTTTTATTTATAAAATTTATTAATTATTTTTATTATATTTATATTGATGTCATATAAATTTTGAAATAAATATCTTATTTTAATTAATTTTTATTTAAATTTATGTTTGTTCTAGTTTTTGAATTTAGGAGTGACAACAAGAAATTATATATTATATGTTTAATGTAATATTAAATATTATATGTGGATTTTAAATTTAAGTTTCTTGCTAGTTTTTTTTTAAATAATTTTTTGCTAATAAATAATAGATTATATTATATGTTTAATATGATATTATTCTAATAAGTGAGTTTAAGTTTAATTAAATTTTATTTAAGTTATAAAACGTATGATTTTATTATTTTTAAATAATCATCATTGTAAAATATCTTAAAAATATCATATTTTAATTTATTTAATTATTTATTATTTTTAAATAATTATCATTGTAAGATCTCTAAAAAAATATCATATTTTAATTTTTTTAATTATTTATTATTTTAAAATAATTATAATTGTAAAATATCTCAAAAATATCCTATTTTAATTTTTTTAATAATTTAAGTTTAAGAGTTTACAAATTACCGTTAAATATAAGAATATTCTGTTAAAGTTAACACTAAAAAAATAAAAAACCGTTAAAACTAAAAAATTTCGTTATCTACACACTTATTATATAGAAGAAGATACTAGGTATTGCTTAGTTTTATTTAGAAAACATATTAATTTATTTTTGTTATGTTTATTTAATTATCTTTTAAATTTTAAATGAATAAACAATGGCATATCTCTTCTATGTAATAAGTGTGTAGATAACAATTTTTTTTCGTTTTAACAGTTATTTATTTTTTTAATGTTAATTTTTACATAATATTATTATATTTAACAGTAGTTTGTAAACATTACTTAAACTTAAATAAAATAAAATAAATAATTAAAAAAATTAAAATATAATATTTTTGACATATGTTACAATGATAATTATTTAAAAATAATAAAATTATACATTTTATAACATAAATAAAATTTAATTAAACTTAAACTCACTTATTAGAATAATATCGTATTAAACATATAATATAATCTACTGTCAGTTAGCAACAAATTTTTTTTTTTTTAAAATAGCAAGAAACTTAAATTTAAAATTCACCTATAATATTTAATATTACATTAAACATGTAATATATAATCTCTTGTTGTCACTTCCAAATTCAAAAACTAGAAGAAACATCAACTTAAAAATAAATTATTAAATTATTTAATTAAAACATGATATTTATTTGAAATTTATATGATATTAATATAAATTGAATAAAAATAATTAATAATTTCTATAAATAAAACTACAGAAATGTGCATTGCACGTTACTTGTATCTAGTATTATAAAAAAGATGTTTAATATAATTTATGACATGGACATAATTAAAAAAAAATTAAACCAAAATATTGTCTATAGTTTAAAAAAATTACTTCATATATATCTCATCTAAATTGAACGTTTAAACTCTAAAATATTTATAATATATATAATAGTACTTCTTAAAAAAATTATATTTTATCTATTAATATTTGTTAATCACTTAATTCAGTTAGAATTAATATTTTGCAAAATAATCGAATTTCTATTAAATATTTAATACTTTTATAAAATTAGATCAGTCATATATACATTTAAAATATTAGTAGTAATGACGTATAATTTTTCAAAATTATGAAAAGATCAAATGTAAATTTTTCAATCTGAATTTGTATAATAATTATCTATGCAAGTACATATCATATATGTTATTTAAATTTTAAATTTAACTTATACAAATTAAAAAATAATAATAAATATTATGATTACATATTAAACATAATTATAATAATATTATTATATAAAATTTAAATTTATATTAATATAATTATTGAATATCTGGTCTACCATATATTTTAATTGATTTTAAAGGCATATTTGTAAGATTCATTAAAATTGAAAAGAGAAAAACTCATTAAACCAAGAATCTCGTAAATATACACTTTTAATACATAAAAACATATATAATGTTTTAATTAATATAATGAACGACTATGTACTAACGGATTTTTGGTTTAATGGTTTTTTTTTGCCAACTTTAACTGAATCTTACAAATATAACTTTAAAATCAATTAAAATATACGGTAGACTAGGTATTCAATAATTATATTAATATTAATTCAAATTTTATAAAATTTATTATTATAACAATATTTAATATGTAATGTTTTAACTAATATATTGAACGACTAGGTAATTATGAATTTTTATGTATAAAAAATGTGTATTTAACAGATTCTTAGTTTAACACTTTTTTTCTCAATTTTAACGGGTTCTTATAAATATTTTACGGAATATATCTTTAAAACCAATTAAATAAAATACAATAGATTAGATATTTAATAATTTTATTAATATAAATTATCATATTATAAAATATTATTATTATAATAATATTTAATACATCATCCTAATTTTTATTTTTATTTTTATCATATATATATATATATATTTTTAAAAAAATATGCTACTCTTTTTTGTTATTTATTACTTCATCTAACTTATATAAATATTGTATATAAATAAGAGTAAAATAAGAGAAATTTGCGGTTAAAATACCTAAAATTTGTGTTTTCTTACGACTAAATACCATAACTTCATTTTTTTGTGATGAAAATATCAAAACGTGGACCAACTATTAGCTGACATGTGCCCATTAACTGGTCAAAAGTCACACTTAACGATTGGTACCGAAATGCAATAAAAAGTAATATTTTGGTACTTTCACCACACACACACAAAAAAAAAAAGTTTTGGTATTTAAGTGTGAAAAAAGTAATTTTTTTTTGTATTTTAGCTGCAAATTTCTCAAATAATAACAAACATTATAAATACATTATATATAGAAGTTATGTGTGCACAAAGGCTATGGCTATGTAACTACATAGGAAAGTATAATAACATCCCACTTCTATCAAGAATAAACAACTTTCTTATCTAATCACTCTTTGGTGTGCTTTGAAGAATATCATGGTGTTTTGTACCTTGAATAGAGATAAGTATGTCAGTTTGTGATTTTAAAAGTTATCATATTATTTTTTGTTTAAAACTGTTATCTCTGTTTTCCCCCAGGACACATGGCACGACACACTGGGTCCATGAGCTATTTTAAAGAGATCCAAAGCCCAGGCTGAGCCGAATGGATGGAGACAGAATAAGTCCGGATGGCCCAATTACCAGCAAGCCCATCATTGTCCACTGCCCCCCCCCCCACACGAGGGAACCGGGACCATGATGTGGGCCCGATTTGTCCTCCCGGACCCAGCCTAATGCGTCATCTGGGATGCGATTAAAAGTGATGGACTCAAGTCTTGATACGAACCACGCCAACAAGTGTGACGAAACCCGACACCAAATATGGAACAGCCACCAAGAACACACGAGATTGGAATGGAACCGCGACCCAATGCTTAGCCAAGCACGAACCTTGGTATGAGGAAGACGCCACAAACGGGGATGGAATCCGTTTGATAAGTCAGGATGAACGCCACAAGGAATCTCCTTGATAAGTTCAAAAGTTTCTTCAAGAACTCAAGAAGAAATAAACTCACAATTTCATTCAACATAATCTGCTTTTTTCCAAATGTTTTCAAGGCCTTATATAGCCGAAAATTACATCAATACAAGCCCCTTTGTCTTCCTAAAAACCGAAATATTAAAGACAAGCCTTTTGTCTTCCTAATGAAACCGAAAAATAAAGACAACCCTTTGTCTTCCTAATGAAAACTGAAATTTAAAGACAACCCTTTGTCTTCCTAATAAAAACCGAAAATTAAAGACAAAAAGGACTCTTGGACTCACACAAGTCAAGTGTTTGACTTTTCACAAAAAAAAAAACAAAGACTAAATAAAAAATACAAGATGACAAAACGCAAAAGACTCATCAAGCTCCTAAACCGAGTCTTTTGGCTCGCGCCCTCGTCACCAGACCAACTGGAACTAAAAAATCTATCTATTCGTGTTCTTGATTTTCTTAGTCTTTGTTCTTGTTTTCCTTCTAAAAATCTGAAACCATTATAGTTAATCTCTTTATTCCAGATTGTTTCTTTGTTCAAATCGTGTTCTTATTTCCTTGTTTACATTAGTTCTTTGTGAAATCCCTTGAAACCCGAAACTAATCAACTGAAATTGTTATTGAGTTTGGGAAAATCCTTGTTTCCTTTGTGAAAATCTGAGATTGTTATTGAGTCAATTGTTTACTTTGTGATAGTGCCACGGATTGATTGGTCCTTTTCTATTTTGGGTTGTTATTTTTGGGAATATTTGTTCTCTGTTATTGGGAGTGTACCACCGATTGTTATAGTGCCACTGATTGAAATTTTGTTTCCCTTTATTTGGGAGAAATTCGAAATTGTTATAGTGCTACAAGTCTATTTGGGTTTTCTGTAATTGGGATTGTTTTTGGTATTCTGTTTTGGGTGAATCACCGATTGATTTTTATGTTATTGGGGAGGTGTTCTTGAATCACATATTGTATTGGGAGTATTGGTTTTCACAGATTGGTTGGTTCTTGAATCTGTGTTAGTAACTCAGATTGTTTGATTTCGGGTTGGCTCTTTGGTATTCATTTTTTTTTTCTCTCCTTTTCAGAAATTCGTATCTGGTTTCTCAAATTTGAGAGGTTAAAAAAAAAAAAGGAAAGGAAAGGAAAGGAAAAGGGAAGGGGATCCAAGAGCAAAAAAAAAAAAAAACAAAGACTAAATAAAAAATACAAGATGACAAAACGCAAAAGACTCATCAAGCTCCTAAACCGAGTCTTTTGGCTCGCGCCCTCGTCACCAGACCAACTGGAACTAGACTTGGATCTTTAGTCTTGGTGTCCTCATCAAGTCTAAGAATGGACCGAGACGATAGCGGATGAACCCGAGCTCTGGTAAATGAACCAGAGTCCTGGTAAATGGACCGGGATGTTGGTAAATGAACCCGGATCAAGCATCTGGGTTGGGCATGATAGATTGTCTCCGACACTAACATCACCCCGAGAAACACGAAGTTTTGTCTTCTCAACTAACCTACAGAAAAGGTTACATACAGAATGTATGTCGTTATTCAGAACAAAACTGTCACTACTCTGACGGATCTTGTCCCCAGGATCTCCTTAGAAGCCCACGTGAACCAGACTGAAGCTGCGTACTATTGTCAGTTGTATAGCGTGGTAATGCTCAAGCCGGCCCGATGGGCCCTGATTAGTGTATTTTGTTTGATAGAATCCTTTGTATTAAGCCTTCGTTAGTGAGCAAATCATAATTACGCCCGGATTAGGCCTGGATTAGTCCGGCCCAAGTCTAATGCATCCAACTGCCTATAAATAGGACCAGTTGTGCACTATAAAAAGGATCCGAATTTCCTTTTGTAAGCACATACTCTACTCAAACTTACAGAAAACTCCATTGCTAAAGCTCTCTAAGCTCTAATACAACAAACTCGTGGACTAAGACTCTTTAACGCCCCAACCACGTAAAAACCCTTATGTGATTCTCTTTAAATCTTTTCTTTTTTGCTCTCTTATCTTTGATAATTCTAGTTTCCGAAAAACTTGGTAAACAAAAACTATAGACAATGTTTTGGTTAAACTTTTTTTGTTATTATATTTATGTAATTCTTTTATAATTGTTGACCCTGATTTTGGCCAACTGACACGGAGTCAAATATGCTTGATTTGGACAAACACGTTGGAAAGAATATGATGACGAAACAATAAAGAACACAAGAGTTTATAGTGGTTCGGCCCTAGAATATGGTAATAACCTACGTCCACTTGAATTGTTATTGATATAGGATTCAAAGGAGTGATCAAAGAACTAGGGTTCAATGAGTTTCACTAACCTCTGAAGAACAAGACAATATATCAAATAGGATAACTCTAATCTCTAGTGATCAGAAAGCAAAAAAGAAGAAGAAGATCCATTTCCCTTGAGCCCTCCTTCTCTATTTATAGGCTCAAGGAGGATTTACATTAATTTGTTACAGATATTATTTCCTAAATAATCGGATACTCAGGAAATCATGGGAGATAATTTCGGATACTATCATAACTGCATAGGATCTTTTCCGCGTATAGCATGCGTACGACCAGGCTGGTCGTATGAAGAGATCGAACGTCGTGACAGTAGATGTCTTCCTGGTCGATGGTCGAGCACGAATTCTGCCAGATGTTAGCCACGTGTACTAAATGTTTGCCATGTCATCCATGCTTGTTTTTTGGATAACATTTGCCCCCCAAGTTTGTTTAGTGCGACCAGCAATAAAGAAACTTTAAGGAAACAACCGTTCATATCCCCACGATGTCTGTCAGGATCCCCGTGCGTTTTTTAAAACCGTGACATAATTATGTCTAATCAAGCCTTTTTAGTTTTCAAGAAACAAATTGACGGCTTATACACTTCCCCACGTTTCGAGAATTAAAAATAATGATTGCTACTTTTTGGCCATACCTCGGTCCCCATAAATACCTTCTTTTTCTTCTTTAAATTTTTTTTTCTTACCATCTTCGAAACCTTGCCCTCAGAATACAGAGCTTCGAAACCAGTCAGTCGCCTAACCGAGGATCTTCCCAACTTGAACTTTTTCATTCTCTTCTGAATCTCCATCTTCGCCCAAGTAATCACTTTGTCTTTTTAAACTTTTCATTATACCATGCATGCCGTTTCTAGGTTCTGTAATTTCTGTGTTCCTGAATAGGGTTTTATGAGGATTTTTTTTGTATAAACCTTCCACTGCTTGGTAAGAGGGCGTCTTTATGCTTTGTATAGGTTAGGACTTAGTTTGATAGTAAGGATCATAGGGTTAGGGCGTAAGATCGACATAAAAGTTCAATCTTTAAGCTAGGTGAAAAAACTGGGTATTTTCCCGCCCTTTAGGAGTCGAAACAGTTCTCTTTTAGAAAACGGTTTTTTTTCCCTCTTTGATCCGTTTTTCAAACCATTAATGTCGAACTTAGCGTAGGAGTAGGATGCTGCTGGTTATTTAGATACGAGCAACGTTATCCCAATCTTCCACACTACTTCGCAGACTGTGTCTTATCTCCTCCATTGTCTGTTTGCAGTTCATATGCAAGACCCTTGGGGGGGAGAAAGACCTATTGAAGACGACCTCTTGGCCCAACTACTTGAAGGCGAAGAGAAACCATCTACTTTGATACCAGAAATCCCTTTTTCTCGCCCTAGCTCAAACCGTCCTCCAGTCCCCAATCAAAGAATGGCCCGAACAAAAACAAAAGCTCGAAAAAGGAAAAACCCTAACTCCTCAGGCCAGCCTTCTGCTGATGCCCCCTCGACCAGTGGTCGAGGCGAATTCGCTCCAGAGACCAATGTCCAAGGGCATGCCCGCCCTCGCCATGTTGACCAGCCAGCCGTTGCGTGGAACGTCGTCCCTCAAAGTACGGTGACACTGCGAATGATTGCCAACTATTTAAACAGATACAATCTGACGGGTGTGACCTTAGTTAAACCATCTATCGACCAGCGAGCCAACCTGCCAGGCGGGGCTTACAGCGCCTGGTCGAGGTTCCACATTGAGGCAGGTGCCACCCTGCCTTTCCACTCGTTTTTGCAGTGGGTGGCTAATTACTTCGGAGTAGCCCCCTTTCAAATCACCACGAACGGATATAGAATGCTGGCCGCACTCTATATCCTTTATAAGCTCAAAAAAAGGCCAGTACCTTCCCCCCACGAGGTCAATTTTCTTTTTGACCTTAAGTCCAACCCCAACCAAGATGGTACGGGGTTTTTTCACTTCTGCCATCAAGAATCCGGATGCACTTTTTTGTCCGACACCACCCATATCTCTAATGTGGGGAAGTATCACCATGAATACTTCCTCACTCCTAACCTTGCTGCGGACAACCTGGCCTTCACCCGAGGAGCTAAAATTTTTTTACGCGAGCAGCTTCTTTACTTAGTGCTTTTTTGTCATAATATCTTGACATCCATTGTGTTCCAGGCCCCTGGTTACGTCCAGTCCCTACTCCAGGGATGGAGTCAAGGGAAACACTCTTAGCCAGCATGTCGAATGCTGATAAGAGTGTAAAAAACTTAGTCAACGAGGCTAACCTTAGGCTGGTCGGCCTTTGGGGCTCCCAATCTGCAACGAATGAACCCTCGGCGGGCGGTGTCCAAGCCGACATGGAACCTGAGCAGGAACCCAAGCAGCAACCTCAGGCGCCACCTTCTTAGAGGCAGCCAACTGGGGTTACGATCAGGGAAACTGCCGTCCCCCATCAAGCGGAGAAACCTTTAGTCCCCAAGGGCAAGGGAAAACAAAAGGCTGCGAGCCTACCGAACTTTCTGACGATTCGTCGGATGTAAACAGTACAATAATCTCGCTTTTAAATAACTTGCCAATTCCCTCTCATCTATTTAATGGGGACGGCAACTTTAGGAATGCCCCCTCTTTAAACTCAGATTTCTTCCAGGAACTAGGTAGTTCAGTAAATAATGCTACAACCAGTAGTTGTAGCCCGGGTATTTTACTTGTAATCCTTTTACTTTTATCCCTGTTCCCCCTATGACCATTTAATCTCACTACTCGAGTTGTTTCCCTTTGTGCAGGTATGGACTCTGAGGATGTCTTCGATCATTACGAGGCTGCCGCTGCCTTTTCTGTCCCAGAGGCGGCCGCTGCCTCTTCTGTCCCAAAGAAGGATAGCAAGAGGACTCGAGGGGAAAGCAGCAAGACCCCCTCGAAGAAGGCTCGAACAGACGATGCTCCAACCGCTGCACCTTCCAAGGAGAACACGACACCTCCGCCCCCCACCGAGCAGTTGACTCCCACAACTGTTAATCCACAGCCCTCCTCTAAGGCCACTGACAAGGAGGCATTGGACAACTTGGCCGAAGGCTCCCTGTCCAGCGTCGTGGTTGAGTCGGCCAGGGAGAGGATATATAAGCTCTCGAAGCACAGACGCAGCCAGGCCGCCATCACTGAAACTGCCTCAATGGAGGTCGACCAAATCATCAACAGAGGGTTGAATGAGATAGTCAGCGTAAGTCATCTCCTGCTACTTCATCATTTATGTCTAACTCCTTTTCCTTACTTTATCTCATTCTTTGTCTTCAGGGGATGCTATCTTTAACTGCTGGTTGGCGCCGTGCTGGGGCGTTGGTTTCTCGGGGAAAGAACTTCGACTCCAGGCTTGCCCAGGCTAAGCAAGCACTTGAGGCTGAGAATAACAAGCTGCTCGAGGAGAACAAGGAGCTGTCCAAGCTGAATGAACAACTGTGTGAGGACCACGCTACTCTCACCAAGGAGCTTCAGGATGCCCAAGATGCCTTGAAGAAAGCCAACGAGGAACGGGGGAAATGGAGGGAAAGTTCTGTACTTGTCACCCAAGAGTGTAAGCAGCTTGGACTTAATCTGACCGCCAGCAGGGATGAGACAAAGATGCTTGAAGAGCGGGTGTAGGAGCTCGAGGGGCGAGTGCAAGATCTCGAGGAGGAAGGGATCAAGAATTTGAAGAAGTACAAGGAAGCCACTTATCTCTGCTTATACGATTTCTGGAAGCACAACCGGGAGGCCAACTTCAACTACTTGTCTGAGCGGTTGAAGAGGACTCTGATGGCGCAATGCGCCATCCGGTTGGAGGCAGAGGAGAAGGCTAAGGCTAAGGCTCCCGCTGCTAATGTTGCAGCTGGTCTTCCTGCCGACCAGGGCACTCCCCCTAATCCTCAAGACCCTCCTGCTCAGTAAAAAATTTTCTTTTATTTTGTTTTGATGGCCCATGGGTCTGTTTGTAAAGACAATTTATTTTTATTGCTGCAAGGGCAGCTTTTTTACTTATAACTGAACAATTACATCCAAGCAATACTGCTCGCGGTGCAAAAGCTTCTTACTTTTAATTGAACAATTACATCCGAGCAATACTGCTCGCGGTGTAAAAGATTTCCTTATTGATATTATAATGTTTCTTTTATTATAATAGTTGTTCGCATGACCGAACTTAGCATAGTACTTTGGTTTGATTTAACAAAACATAAATTTTGAAAAATACTCTAAGTACCGTAGCATGCTTTCACTCATTTTGTTCATGTGTTTACATACCCTTTGGTATGCTTTGCTATCGATGTACCTTATGTGCCCCCCAAGTGATCGAGGAGCTTTAGGTCCTTGGTCACTTGCCTTGACCACGACCTGTGCGAACATTGCTGCTCGGTAGGAAACGTAACACTTATAATACAGCAAAACAACACACGTAATGAACAAATACTTGTAAAAATAAATTTACAATGGTTGGCAAGAATGATTGGCTGCACATAGTCCCTTATAATCTCGTATTAAAAATGGACTAATCATGTCTTTACGAGTGATCTTAAAAAAGATCTTACACTTATAAGCGATTAGCCATACAATGTGGCTAACCCTTTTTTCGAAACTTGTAAAAAGTAAAAATTTATACAAGCCAGTCCTTTAAAAAGGACTATTCATTGGTAGTACTTGCACAGGTGTTCACCGTTCCAATAGCGTGGAACGAGATCTCCATTTAAGCGTGCAAGTTTGTAGGTGCCCGGATGAAGGACTTCTTCAATCTGGTAAGGTCCTTCCCAGTTTGGTCCGAGCACTCCAGCAGTGGGGTCGCGGGTATTCAAGAAAACTTGTCGTAGCACTAGGTCACTGACGTTGAATTTCCTTTCTTTCACCTTTGAGTTAAAATACCGGGCGACCTTTTGCTGGTACGCAGCAACTCGTATTTGGGCTATTTCTCGTATTTCTTCAATTGAGTCTAGGGACTCCATCATCAGTTGGCTATTCTGGCTCTGGTCGTATGTAATGCGTCGATGTGAGGGGGGATCTAATTCGACAGGTAACATAGCTTCATACCCGTATGCCAAGGAAAACGGGGTGTGACCCGTCGCTGTTCGATGAGAAGTTCTATACGACCAGAGGACTTCAGGCAATTGTTCTGGCCATGCTCCTTTAGCGTCTTCAAGTCTTTTTTTCAGGATGTCCTTAAGCATTTTATTTACTGCTTCGACCTACCCGTTTGCTTGTGGATGCGCGACTGAAGAAAAGCTTTTAATAATCCCGTGCCTTTCGCAGAAGTCTGTGAATAAGTCACTGTCAAATTGGGTTCCGTTGTCTGAGACAATCTTTCGAGGCAAACCATATCGGCAAACAATGTTCTTGATGACAAAGTCAAGAACTTTTTTGGTCGTTATGGTAGCGAGTGGTTCAGCTTCGGCCCATTTGGTGAAGTAGTCGACTGCTACAACTGCGTACTTCACCCCGCCTTTTCCCGTTGGCAGTCCAATCAAGTCTATACCCCATACTGCAAAAGGCCAAGGACTCTGCATTTGTTTTAACTCATTTGGAGCTGCGTGTGGGATTTTGGAAAATCTCTTACACTTATCGGACTTTCGCACAAACTCCATTGAATCTTCGTTCATAGTCGGCCAGAAATAGCCCTGCCTTAGAATCTTTTTCGCCAAACTTTGCCCCCCAGCGTGATCCCCGCAGAAGCCTTCATGCACTTCCTTCATCAGTTCCTTAGCTTTCCCTGGGGTAATACATCTGAGCAGTGGCATGGAATATCCCCTTCGGTATAGAATACCATCGACCAGTATATACCTAGCAGCCTGCCTTTGAAGAGTTCTGGCCTTGTTCCTATCTACTGGTAGTACACCATTTTTCAGATACTCCAAGTAAGGCGCCATCCATGTATCTTCCATTCGAATTTCCATACTGGTTTCATTTGCTCGTATGCTTGGCTCGCTCAATCTTTCCACTGGCACAATATTCAAAGTGTCAGCATCTTTCGCGCTCGCGAGTTTGGCTAAGGCATCTGCATTCGAATTCTGATCCCGAGGTATTTACTGGAGGGTATACTTCTTGAACTGGGCCAATAGATCTTTTGTTTTGTTCAAGTAGGCCACCATTTTTAGGCCTCGTGCTTGATATTCTTCTAGAACTTGATTCACTACCAGCTGTGAATCACTGTAAATATCCAGCACCTTTATACTCATGTCTTTTGCCATTCTTAATCCAGCGAGGAGTGCTTCATATTCGGCTTCATTATTTGACGCGGTGAAGTCGAACCTAATGGTGCAGTGAAATCGATGCCCTTCTAGCGTTATCAAGATCACTCCTGCTCCCGCGTGAGATTCATTTGACGACCCATCTGTGAATAACTTCCACGAAGGAGCTTCATCTTAAGGCTCAGGCGCACTAGGCTTTTCGCACTGCTCGCTGTCTGGGAGTTCAGTGAACTTTGCAATAAGATCAGCCAAGACTTGTCCCTTTACTGTTGCTCGTAGTGAATATGTAATATCGAACGGCCCCAGTTCGACAGCCCATTTCAATAAACGCTCAGCCGCCTCTGGTTTTTGGAGGACTTGCCGAAGGGGCTGGTCAGTTGAGACTGTAATGGGATGGGCTTGGAAGTAAGGGCGTAGCTTCCTTGAGGCCAAGATTAAACAATACGCTAACCTCTCGATGGGAGGATACCTCAGTTCTGCTCCGATTAGCCTCTTGCTTACATAGTAAACCGCTTTTTGTACGCCTTCTTCCTCTCGTACTAGTACCGCACTAGCAGCAACCTCAGTGATCGCCAGGTAAATGAACAAAGTTTCTCCTTCGACAGGCTTTGATAAAATAGGAGGCTGTACCATATGGGCTTTTAAGGCCTGAAAAGCTTGCTCGCAGTCTCCTGTCCATTCAAACTTCTTGTTGCCCCTAAGTAGATTGAAGAAAGGGACGCATTTATCCGTTGATTTGGAAATAAATCTACTTAGGGCTGCAATTCTTCCAGTTAAACTTTGTACATCCTTGATCTTCTCTGGCGATTTCATGTCGATCAGCGCTTTTATCTTGTCGGGGTTGGCCTCGATTCCTCTTGAATTAACAATGAACCCCAAAAATTTCCCTGATCCAACTCCGAAGGAACATTTGAGAGGATTTAGCTTCATCTGGTATTTGTTCAATATGTCGAAACACTCTCGTAAATCCTTCACATATCCTTATGCTTTTTTCGACTTTACCAGCATGTCGTCCACGTACACCTCCATGTTTACCCCGATTAATTCTTTAAACATGTGGTTAACCAATCGCTGGTAAGTCGCACCTGCATTTTTCAATCCGAAGGGCATTACTTTATAACAGTATAATCCCGTATCGGTCCGAAAGCTGGTGTGATCCTCATCAGGGGGATGCATGCTGATCTGATTATAGCCTGAGTATGCATCCCTGAAGGAGAGGATCTCGTGCCCTGCAGTAGCATCGACCAACTGGTCGATCCTTGGGAGTGGGAAGCAATCCTTCGGGCAGGCTTTATTGAGGTCTGTAAAATCCACACAGGTTTGCCATTTGCCATTAGGCTTGGGAACCAGTACTGGATTAGAGACCCACGATGGATAAAATGCCACCCTGATGAACCCATTCTCCTTTAATCTTTCAACTTCTTCCTTTAAGGCTCTCGACCGATCCTTATCGAGCATCCTTCTTTGTTATTGCACAGGTGGAAAACTCTTGTCTATGTTCAGGACATGGCTGATAACTGCAGGATCTATCCCAGCCATGTCTTTGTGCGACCAGACAAAGACTTCCTGGTTTTTCCGCAAAAACTCCACCAGTGCATGCTTTGTGGTTGGTTCTAAGTTTTTCCCGACCTTCACGACTTTGGTCGGGTCTTTCTCGTCAAGTTGGACCTCTTCTAGGTCCTCGATGGGTCCAACATTTTCTTCAAAATCCCCAAAGCGAGGATCTAAATCTCTATCCTCACTTTGGGCAACACCCTATTTGGTGACTTCATCACCGGATTGGGCTTGTGTATCAATTGCCATCTGCAACCTATCTAGGGGAGTGCTCTTTGACGTTCCCTTCTTCGCCTTCGTGACTGAGGCGTTGTAGCACTCCCTAGCCTCCCTTTGGTTTCCCAACACGCGTCCTACCCCTGCGTCTGTCGGGAACTTCATGGCTAAGTACCATATAGAGGTGACGGCTCGTAGATCAACCAGTATAGGCCTCCAATGATGGCATTGTACGCCGAAGGACAATCGACTACTATGAAAGTAGAGAGTAATGTCCTGGTAGCAAGCGCTGTACCTGCTGTCACTGGTAGTTTGATTGACCATGCTGGGGCGAGTCCCTCACCAGAGAAACTGTATATTGTTTGGTTACAGGGCTCTAGGTCCTTAACGGACAACTTCATGCGTTCCAGCGAAGACTTATACAGGATGTTCATCGAACTTCCTGTATCAACTAGCACTCTCTTCACCATCATATTGGCCATTTGGATATCCACGACCAGCGGATCGAAATGTGGGAACCGGACATGTTGGGCGTCGCTATCAGAGAAGGTTATTTCGCCCTCTTCTGACCGAGCCTTTTTCAGCGCGCGGTCATCCACAGTCATCATATCGATGTCCTGGTCGTGGCACAGAGTCCGAGCATATCGTTCCCTGGCCTTTCCGCTGTTTCTCGCGAGGTGCGGGCCTCCGCAAATGGTTAACAATGTGCCGATTACGGGATCAGGCTGCAAAGGTGGCGAGCATTGGCATGTGGGCGCTTGCTCGTTGCCACCTGGAGCTTCTCGTTGGAAATTTCCCGAGGCCCGTATATATCTTCTCAAGTGTCCTTGTCTAATAAGGAACTCGATCTCATCCTTCAGCCGGTTGCATTCATTGGTATCATGTCCGTAGTTGTTATGATAACGATAGAACTTGGTAGTGTCTCTTCTCGAAATATCCTTTCGAATGGGAGCAGGTTTCTTCTAAGGCACAATGGAACTCGTGGCTTGATAAACCTCTCCCTGAGACTCAATAAGGGCAGTATAGTTAGTGAACCGAGGTTCATAACGATTACCTTTGGCTCGTTTATTTTCAGAGGTGGAAGGCTCATTGTGTGGTCATTTCCCCCCATTCTTGCCATTGCCGTTGCCATTCCCGTTGCCTTTGCCGTTGCCGTTGGGCTTGGACCCATTGGCGGCTTTGGCGGGCTCGGCAGTCCCCTTATCCTTGCCTGGGGGCTTCCCCTCATTGGCGATGGCATCTTCGAGCTTGATATATCGATCAGCTCGATCCAAGAATTCTTGGGTAGTTCTAACCCCATGTTTTCTGAGGCTGTCCCAGAGAGGCATGCGGCACTTAACCCCTGCGGTTATGACCATCATCTTGCCTTCGTCTCCCACTGTTTTTGCTCCAGCAGCTGCTCGCATAAAGCGCTGGACGTAGTCCTTCAGTGGTTCTCCATCTTGCTGGCGTATTTGGACCAGCTGGTTTGCCTCAGTCGGGTGCACACAACCTGCGTAGAACTGTCCGTAAAACTCCTTCACGAACATTTCCCAGGAAACTATACTTGCAGGAAGGAATTTGAAAAACCACTCTTGTGCGGCATCAGAAAGTGATGCAGGGAAGATCCTGCACCGAGCGTCTTCGGACACTTTCTGAATGTCCATTTGTATCTCAAACTTGTTGACGTGAGATACCGGGTCACCATACCCGTCAAAGTTCGGAAGCGTAGGCATCTTAAACTTGCTAGGAGTTTCTGCCATAGCTATCCTCTGGACAAAAGGAGTGCCTTTTCTCCTATCGTGGTCAATATAAGATGTTCTTCCCCTGACCAGCTGCTGCACTGCCTGGTTGAGGGCATCTATCTGGGTTTGCACGGCGCCAGGAATCGCCGGGGCCTCTGGTGCTGGGGGGACGTACTTGTCGTGCCGCTCCTGGTGATCGTTGAGTACGTCTCTTAAGTCCTCATCTCTTCTCCGCTGCTCGTTAGTTCCGAGCAGGTTGAAGACGTTATCTTGTCTGGGCTGCCCCCTAGCGTCCCATCTTTCGGGTTGGTCATCCCGAGGTGGCTGGCTTCTGCCTCCACCTCTTTCTTCATTCCTCCGACCGGCATTTCCTCTGCCTGAGTCGGCCTCGTTATAACCATGGCCATCTCTGAATCTTGATTGGCTATGGTGGGATCAACTGTTCCCTCGGTTGCCTTCCCGGGCTGGAACTTCCTGAGCGTTAGAGGGTGGTCTGCATTGGTCGGCAGGTCCCCGTGCATTATCATGCCGTGGGGGGCCTCGGACCGTAGAGCCTAACTCTGAGTTCCTCCTGTTACCAGGTGGACGCTGTCCTCTGCTTGGAGGGTTTGGCTTGTCGCCCCTATGGTGTCTAGGACTATGAGGCGGCTGCCCGGCCCTATTCTGCCTCTGTTGCGGGGGATTGCCGCGACCAGCTTGGGATAGAGGCTGTGCCTCAGGGTCCCTCAGCGGGACATCGTCCTGAGGTGCCGGTGGCTACTCGGGCCTTTGTGGGCTCGAGGGTTGGATAGGCGGGCTAGGATTGGGACCCTGTGGGGTGGGCCATTCGCTGGTTGATCAGGCTGCGAGGCAGGTGTAGCCTGATTCCTAGCCAGTTGTAGGGCTGCCTCGAGGGCTGCCATGGCCTCCCTCTGGCGACGGTCCATCTCCGCATGTCTTTCACTCAGCTCCAGGCGCTGCCGTTCAATTTCTTGTTGCTACCGCGCCATGATTTCGGCAGCACTTTCCTGGTTGGCCCTCAGATTGGCCAGTTCATCCTGCAATACCCCTAGGGTATTCTTTAGCGTCTCGGAGTCCATTTCTTCCTCGTCAAATTCCAAATGTGGCTCATCTTCAGCCACGTTTGGAGGAGGAGGAGGTGGGTGAGATGGTGCAGCGCCGGCCGTCTGTCCATTTTTCTTGGTAGTTTTCGCCATTGATCTTTCAGCGATAATGTATCAAGCTCTCAATGAAAGCACCAGAATGTTGACCCTGATTTTGGCCAACTGACACGGAGTCAAATATGCTTGATTTGGACAAACACGTTGGAAAGAATATGATGACGAAACAATAAAGAACACAAGAGTTTATAGTGGTTCGGCCCCAGAATCTGGTAATAACCTACGTCCACTTGAATTGTTATTGATATAGGATTCAAAGGAGTGATCAAAGAAATAGGGTTCAATGAGTTTCACTAACCTCTGAAGAACAAGACAATATATCAAATAGGATAACTCTAATCTTTAGTGATCAGAAAGCAAAAAAGAAGAAGAAGATCCCTTTCCCTTGAGCCCTCCTTCTCTATTTATAGGCTCAAGGAGGATTTATATTAATTTGTTACAGATATTATTTCCTAAATAATCGGATACTCAGGAAATCATGGGAGATAATTTCGGATACTATCATAACTGCATAGGATCTTTTCCGCGTATAGCATGCGTACGACCAGGCTGGTCGTATGAAGAGATCGAACGTCGTGACAGTAGATGTCTTCTTGGTCGATGGTCGAGCACGAATTCTGCCAGATGTTAGCCACGTGTACTAAATGTTTGCCATGTCATCCATGCTTGTTTTTTTTATAACAATAATATATATATATATATGAAGTTTGTATAGTGGGGACATGTCTTTCTTCCTCATCAGCAGGGGCGTTTTTATTTTTGGCACGTAAAAAAATTATAATCCAAATTCTTTTATATGACAGTGTATAATGTAGTTATTTAGGACCATCCACTAGTTTTCAGAAAAATTCGAATAATTTACGTCACCCAAAACATGTTTCAAAACAAATTATTTCACTCGAGTATAAAACAGGCTTCAAAACAACTTGTTTCATGTTTTTGGTATAGTAAATTATTCAAAAGTTTACAAAAATTTGTGGAAAGTTTTATGAAACAAAAAAACAAAATGTTTTGAAGCTTGTTTTATACATGAGTGAAACATATTGTTTTGAAGTTTGTTTTCGGCATTGTAAATTATTCAGAATTTCCTAAAAATTAGTAGAATGCCTACTATAACTACAATGTACACCGTCATATAAAACAATTAAGTTATAATTTCTTTATGTGTTAAAAATAGAAACGTCTCTACCAGTTGGGACAAAAGCTATGTCCCTACTATAGATTTTTTCAATATATATATGACATTGTTTATTTATTTAAAATTTATATGAAAATTAGAAATACATAGTAAAAATAAATTAATACATGATCTAAATAAAACTAAGCAAGTATGCATTCCACATTGCTTTCATCTAGTATGTATATACGTATGAAATTATTTATATAAATACACGTAGATAAAGTACGTATGTACGATAAATATATAGGAAAATTGTATAGTATGGACATAACTTTTGTCCCCGCTGGTTGGATGTGTCTATTTTTAGCGTGTAAAGAAATTATAACTATTTACCCAAAAATGGCTCCTGATGACGTGGCAATAACTTATTGCACGTGGTTGGCACGTGGCAGCGTCGAGGTGAAGAGGTGCTGTTCGACTATCAACCAGCTCCTTGTTGCTTCATCAGATCTCGCGATTAGATGCGACCAGCCTGGTCGCATGCTTCGGTTTATTTCTTTTAAAGATATGTAATATTGTAATAACTACATTTATGATCTTTTTTCTTTATTACCTTGATATGTTGATATTAAGAATAATTAAGGCCCATTGGCCCATGTAACCCCCTTGAGCCTATAAATATGAATGAGAATGCTCAAGGAAGGGACTTTTGGACTCTGGACACTTTTAATCTTTGTATTCAGAGAGAAAAGCATAGTGTAATTATCCGCCGAAGAGTTGTAATTCTCCTAAGGCTTGTGAAACTCAAGAACCCTAGTTCTTTGATCACGGCATTGGGATTCTATATCAATCATATCACTAAGTGGGCGTAGGTTATTACCACATAGTTGGGGCCGAACCACTATAAATCACTTGTGTCATTTCTCTACCATTTGATTCCATTCTTGATTGTCTTCTTATTTCTTTGTCGTTATTCTGACTCTGTGTCGTTGGCCAAATCGAGGGTCAACAATAACTTAATTTTTTTATATGACGGTGTACAATGTAGTTATAGTAGACATTTCACTAGTTTTTAGAAAATTTTGAACAATTTACAGTGCCAAAAACATATTTCAAAACCATCTGTTTCACTCGCGTATAAACAAGCTTCAAAAGAACTTGTTTTTGTGTTTTCGGCACATGAATATGTTACAATCTAATTTTTTTTATATGACAGTGTATAATATAATTATTTAGAGCCTCATACTGTGAAATTTCGAATACTTTACGATACCGAAAACATGAAACAGGTTGTTTTGAAACATATTTTATATACAAGTGAAATAATTTGTTTTGAAACATGTTTTGAGCATCATAAATTATTCCAAAGTTTTTAAAAACTAGTAGGAGATCTTAAATAATTACATTATACACCATCATATAAAAAATATAGTTTATAATTTTTTCAAGTGACAAACCTAAAATCTTCTCAACTAATGAGAGGACAAAATACATGTTCCTACTGTAGAAACTTCTTAAGTATATATAGAATAATAATTTTTAGAAAGTTAGTTGTATGGAAATATAAAAAAATTAAGGGTTTATATTTTTTTGGACCATGTATTTTGTCTCATTTCTTGTTTGGATCCTGTATTTTGACAAATTACTTTTTAGACCCTATGTTTTATAAAATAGTTAAAATAGAACACTAAACTCAATTTTGATAAATAAAAAATTGAATATAACATCACAGTTTTTAAACAGAATGATTTTTTTTTTTCTGAATTGTTAGTTTGGTAAATTCTTTGTAATTTTAGTTGAGAAAATATTGACCATAATCGGGTTTATGGTTCTATTTTAACCATTTTACAAAACATAGGGTCTAAAAAGTAATTTGTCAAAATACAGGGTCCAAACAGATAATGAGAAAAAACACAAGATCCAAAAGGTATAAACCCAAAAATTAAAACTTAATTGTCAAGAAAAAGTCTTATCAAATATGTTTCTTGAAAGTACGTAATTCCATATATATTAAAAAGTGATGTTAAAAAATGTACATTATTTTGAATTTTTTTTATAAATAATTCTGAATTATTTTAATATGTTTATATCTTTAAACTTATATTCAAATAAACATAATAGAATAAATTTTTTAAAATTTAATATATTCAAGGGAAATTTTATACACACCTTATTTTTGAGTAAATTTAGGCTGTTTTCAGTATCTGAATAAATTTTTGCATAATTTTTTTATGATTGTATATTATTATATTTTTGTTCTTATAAAAGTAGTTTTTTTAAAGAAATTTTCATAACTATTTTACTACGTAGTCTACCCTAATTGCATATTATCTCTAATAAGCGTGGGATAACGAATTTTCGAATTATCCCTTGTTTATTGTCCACCACATAAGGTAACAGTTAACGCTCAAGGTGAAGTCTTCCTGAAACTTAAGTGCCCGTTATTTTGAAACATTAAAAAAAACAAGAATTTATTCAGAAAGAATAAGATCTCGTACCTACACGTGGCAACCAAAAAAGCGAGTAACTTCAGAAACCAGCGGGCCTCACCCTATTGACTAATTCAATAAATAATTAAGAGTCAAACACAGCCAACTTTGTAAAACCCAATTCTCAAAACTCAATTGTCTATTGTTTGGACCAACTTTTGAGAAACACCTTTTTCCCCAGCGTGGACCATACTTGGAAAAAAAATACACTCAGAATCAGAGTAGAACACATATACATCACATGCATCTCATCATCAACTAAAAGCCAAACCTCGAACCACGTTCACACACCACCTAAGCTAAGCTTGGATGTTTCCCTCCCGCCCAACCTCCCTATAATTTTATTTTAGTGGTCCTCTCCTCCCCAGTAGACACTTCTAATTTTCAAGGTTGGGGACCACAGTGAGCGATTACGATTGGCCACTCCTAATTGTTGATGTGGGTCTAGCCACAATGAACGATCAAGATTCATGATTAATATAAGACCCAAAATTTGATTGTTGGATTAAACGATATGCTCGTAGTAGTCCTATTGCCAACTATGGATATATAATATATATTCAATTATGCTCATTCGAGTCCCAACATCCCGGCCACCAATTTATGGGAGTTTACAAAAGTAGTGGTATATCTATTTATACATATGGTAAGAAACAAGATAGAGAGAATACACAAAATGGGAAGTAGAAGACAGCAAGACATGTTTGTGAATTTCATGATGGCTTCAAAATAATGTGTGGGGGTGAAAAGTGAAAAAGATAAGCCCCCAAACTTGAAAATCAATCATTTAAAATCATTCTAGTTGTTAGCGTTTCATGGAATTCTACACTAAGAGCTCAAAGTTAATTGGAAGTCCTAAACTTTACACGGGTGAAAAAGAAAAGAAAATGGTATACTCACAAGAATTATCTTCACACGAAAATCGAATACTAAAAAAATCAATCTTTTTTTTTATCAAATCTTTTCTGGTTTTTCTTTCCTATTCTGAAAGAACAGAGAGTATACCACTAGAGATGCTGCCATGGCTGTCATCACAGAGAGTCAAAGCTCTCTCCAAATTAGCTACAATGTCAGTCATGGTTGGCCTCTCTTTTCCTTCCAAATTCACACAATGCATTGCAGTATAGGCCACCAATTCCACCGCCTCTCCCTCGTTCAGCTCCAGCTGTCCAACCCTTTGGTCCAAAACCTTCACCAATTCACCGGCCATAATCACCGGCACCGCGAAGTCCACCACGCTAATTGGCGTGCCACCGTCTTCTCCATTCCTGAATATAGCTCTCTTCCCCGTCAAAAGCTCCAAAAGAACCACCCCAAGTCCATACACATCACTCTTTGCCGTCAATACGTTTAGACCATAGTACTCTGGATCAATGTAGCCAACTGTCCCCGCAGCCTTCGTCGGCCGAAAATCCCGACCCGACTCGGGTCCCAATAATGACAACCCGAAATCGGAAACTTTAGCAGTCCAATTCGAATCGATCAGTATGTTTGAAGACTTAATGTCCCTGTGAATTATCGGCGGGACTGCATAATTGTGAAGATATTCAATGCCACGAGCAGCATCAAGAGCTATTTTGATCCTAGTTTTCCACGAGTTCAAGAAACTACTGCTCTTTTCGACATTGTTCTTGCTATGTAAATGGTCGTAGAGAGCACCATTTTTCATGTACTCGTAAACCAAAAGCCTCTCTTCTTTCTCTTCGCAGTACCCAACAAGCCTAACCAAATGTTTATGGTGAAGCCGAGACAAGAAAGCCAATTCCGAGTCGAAAGCCATCTCTTTCTCCTGGTACTTCTTCATCTTCTGACCCGTTTCGCCTCTTTTGATAGCCACCTCTTTGCCATCGGAGAGCTTGCCTTTGTAAACGACGCCGAAGCTTCCTGCACCAATCTTGTTCTCTAAAGAGAAGTCGTTGGTGGCGGCGGCAAGCTCGGCGAGAGTGAATTCCTCAGCTCGGTCTGCGTGTTTAGATGACGTTCCGCTCCTCTGGCGCCTCATAATTCTCGAGCCTTGGCGCCTAATGGTTGAAGACCTCGACGGCGGGCTAGTGTTCGATGTGGTAGCGCCTCCGCCATTAGAGCTTGAAGCTCTGGTGATCGTGGGCTGGACCGAGTTGTGGATTTTCTTCTTCCCAAAACAGACTCCTGTCCATAAGCAGTAAATAATTGTGCAAATCCCGGCAAAAGCTCCAACCGATCCCACAATAGCAAATGCCAATAAGCCCCTCCTCAAACCCCTGGAGGGTGACGACGACGGAGGCGGCGAAACCGGCGGCAATGGCTGTGGTGGAGGCGGTGGGGGTGGGGTTGATGGTATTTGAGACGACACGCAAGGCTTGCAAACACGTCCATTACTGGAACAGAGCATTTGAGATAAAGGATATGTACCACAGTCTCCACAAGTCGATTGAACACAAGGACCGGGAAGAATTTCCGGTAAGGGAAGCACAGAATTTGGATCCGCAACAGAGCCATTATTAGACCACCCTGGTCCCCAGCATAACACTGAAAAATTTGTTGTGGTTAATCCACAAGTGAAATCCAAACCTGAAACAATCGTTTCGAACGAGACCCCTTGTATTGCTTCGACAGAAAATAGTCCCCCGCCACCCCAACAAACCACCGAACCATTTCCTTCCCTGATTACGCAGCTGTGGTTAGCTCCGAGAGACAATCGAGAAAACTCGAACGGTGAGCTCAGAGGAGCATTTAATTGACCCGAACTGTTGCTCCCTTTGCAGACCAAAAACCCATTCCTATTCAACCCACAAACGTGTGATTCACCGGCGGTAATACTGGCCATAGACATATTCCCAAACCCTCCCTGTATATCATTCAATATTGGAACAGATCCCCAACACCGAACCCTGTTATTATCTCTCAAAATACCGCAAGAAAAACCCCGCCCAGATGAGATTGAAACGAATCGATCAGACCCAGATGGCGGAAATTTAAAGGCACTGTCGTGCCTCCAGCATTTCAGAGCTCCAGTACCTATCACCGTCGCGCAAATATGGGGATCGCCGACGGCGATATTTTCCAATCGAACAGTGTTGTTGAAGTAAACTCTCTGCGTCCTTGCGGGGGAGGTGGCGTTCTCCGTCAAGAGATTGTCCCAGCAAAGCATGATGTTACCACCGGCCCTGATGCCACAAATGGAGTTCCGGCCACCGGAGATGGAGGAAAAAGACACGTTGGGAAATACGTCGAGTGGTTGTTGGCCTTTGCGGTAGCAGAGGATTCTCTGCCATGGCTCACTGGCGACGATGCCACAGACTATTCCGGAGTAGGTGACGGCGAGGGTGTCGCCGGAGCCGAGGGCACGAGTTGAGGGGATAATGAAAGAGATGACGATAACAACGACGAGAGTAACGGCGACGGCGGAGGAGGAGGGTAGTTTCGTCATCTAAAAGATAGAGGTCTGAGGAAGAGGGTGGTGGGTGGTTGGAGTAGCCTGGCCTCCTTCATTGGGGGGAGAGTGTGTACAGAGGTAGAAGATAAAGAGTGTGAGGTTTCACTTTTCAGAGTCGGGAGAGAATATAGAGCTGGAGAGCTTCTCCTTGGTTTTTTCAGTCTCAGAAAACAGGAAAACCTCAATAAAATACTCTCTCTCTCTCTCTCTCTCTCTTTGATAATTAAAATACTTTAAAACCATGTTTGGTACAATTTTTCTATATATGATTTTTTTTAAATAATTTTATTTTTATGTTTTTAAAAGAAAAAAAAAGAGAAGAATATCGATGATACGATTCTTTAATTATTCTATATTTGGGGAATTATTAAATTGTTCATTTGGAACATGAAATAGAGATGGTTTTTTTATAGCTAAATTAATAATAAAGAAGATTATATCTCCCTAAATTAGAAATGACGAATCTAGAGTTTACTATTTTTTTTCCAATATATGATAGGATTTTATTTTCAAATTCACATTAATGCTGCAAATGAATGCTAGGTTCCATAGTGTTTATATGGGATTGGGGAGATCGTTGAGTTTCTTACTACTCTAATTACCTTATATTGTTATTATTTAAATTAATATTTTTTCAACTCTAATCTTTTTTAATATCATTAGTTTAGTTATTGCCGAAAATTTTAATCCACATTCCCTAACAATTCTAAATAAAAGTCTAGTTTATCTTTTATGTTATTTCAATATTTTTTTGACATCAAATTTCATATCGATTTCTTATATAAAAAAAATTAATAATGATTATTTTTTATCCTTCAGTAATTGAAAATAGAAAATTTTTAATCATATACTCAAAACTACTATTAGTTAGATTAATTTTTGAATAATTAAATAAATATATAATAGTTTGGAATTGCCAAGTACCTCGGAGGCCAAGTACGACTTCAAAGAATTGTTGATTAAATGTATTTTTCTATTAAAAAAACTTTAAGTATTTAAGTGCAATTACCATAATTTAAATATTTTCATAGCAAATATTTATATTAAAATAATCTAGATTTTTTATTTTAATTAAAAAAATAAATAATTAAAGTCATTTGATGTCAAACATGTCCGATAAATTTAAATTCAAAATTTTTTATTGTGCTAATTTAACTTACCATTATAGTTGAGATGTGAGAAATATTGAATACACTTTCTTTTCCTTACTTTGTTTCACAAGAGTGTTGATTTTTATTGATTTGATATATAAATTGTATGAATGATTTACAATATTTTAAAATATAAATTATTTAAATAATATCTACCATCAACCTATGATTAGAAAAAAAAGTGTTGCTCGTACCTCACTTTAGATTTTCTAAAGACTTTGTTTAGAGTTGGATTATAATTGAATTGTTGGCTTTGCGCTGAGAGATACTGATAATTAATTTTAGTGTATTGCATTATATTAGTGATGGCTCTTGTCATTATATTTATGTTAGCTAATCTAATACTAGATAATAATATAGTGTAGATAGTGTTGGACCTTATTCATTTATTGTAAGAGTCGATGTGATTGAATGTTTTATTTCCACCTAAATAAACAAGTATTACATTAGTTGTTGCTAAATTTTGATTTTTTAAAAAAAAATTGGTATCATTAGCATTATCATTTTTTCACATTACTCACCCTAATTAATAATATATTTACATTAGTTGTCATATAATTCCTTGTTGATTTTTTAAAAAGATATAAAAAAATGCTATATAATATTTTTGAAAATTTGTTTGGCAATCCTATTTTATTTTACTTATTTTTTAAAATAATAGCTTTTAAAATTAAAAAAAAAAGTATCAAGAAAATTATAACAGTTTGTCACAAAAGAATAACAAACTCTTTAAAATAAATAAATAACAAACTAATGCGTTCAAAAATAAAAGCCAATCACAGCTTAAAAAAACAAACAAAAAACATTATGCTCCACATCACAAACTAACTATTGTCTTTACCCAAAAGTCATCATCCTTCCATATAAAAGTTATTTTAAAAAATATATACTTATCAAATCAATTTGTTGAAAACAAAATTCTAACGTAAAAAATACTACGAAAGATTAACACTACCAAACAAAAGATTGAGCAAAGAAAGAGATCCGTAGATGTTTAGTTAGTTACTGAAAGAAAATTATAAAGTTGATAAGTATTTGAAAGAGAGATCTATTTTTATAATATGTGAAAACTTAGGCTATTTTGCCATCTTTATTCTTTGGTTTATAAAATTTATATTCGTGTACTTTAATTTAATTATATAATGTATATGACTTTATATATTTTTAAAAATTCAATTGTTGAATCTATATGTAACGCCCTGACTGCCCCAGAACAGTTACGGTGGACCGGAAATTTGACTCGTTACCCGAGTCCTTTGGTCAAAAACGTGCTCTAAGTGTAATTAACAGGTTAAGGTGTAAAACCGATAAAAAGGAAATGGAAGCTTTCATTACGAACTGCTCTGCAGAGCTAAACAAAACGTTTACAAGTCGTTCTCAACACAAAATGGTCACTACTGTTTAAAATTTACAACCCCGCCGACCTAAGCGGCAAAAATAGGGTAACCCCCTAGTTCCTCTGAGAACTCCTTGGCCGTGGTGGTCAAGCGGCCGCATATGTACACATCACCACATCAGCTCTCCACTCAAGGCTAGATGAGCTTCTCTTCCCCTTTACCTGCACCACATAGCACCCATGAGCCAAGGCCCAGCAAGAAAACATAATACTTTGCATAAACATTATCAAATGATTATCATTATAATCACACTGAGCATAACGCTTTCAAACAAATGAGTGAACATCACATGAGGTTCCGATAAACCATACTGAGTGACTGTCAAGCACGTCACCGTTTCAAGTGGGAGAGTGGCTGCTAGGTAAGCCACTAGCCTCCAAGCGCTTATTTCATTCATCGACCCTCGGGGTCGATCTGGCATTAATGCTCTTTGAGCCATTCAATGCTGATAGTTGATTAGATCTAATCTCGTTGGCTTGCGTTAACACGCTAAGGCCATCCTGACTAATGAGCCAGCTCAATGTGACCAGTGCCCAATACCACTGCCGAACCTGACTAATAAGTCACAGCTTCACAGTTGATACTAGCACCTTTGCCAAATCTGACTAATGAGTCAGTACCATGCGCAAGTGAGCAACATATGCTAAACATTCTTTATTCAATCCAAGTCCATATTAACACAACCAACATGCCTCATGAATCTCCATGCATGTCACACTTGGGGTGCATTTTTCTTACCTCTGGTTCGAGCGAGAATGAATTTGAAAAACAACCCTGAGAACGATCAACCTTTAGATTCCTTAGCGGTTACCTAATCATAACCAATTATAATCCATTAATAAAATAAATTAATAAATAGTTTACAATCTAAAACCACACTCCCGGGATCAATCCCCCACTCTTGGGATTCTTAATATACTCAAACGGGGCAAAGGAACCAAACCCCGAGCCTTAAGGATCATTCCGAGCCCTAAAATGTGTTTGCTGAAAAATGGACTAGCGATGCAGCCCCATCAGAAGGCGCTGCAGCCCTGTGAGTGGCGCTGCAGCCCTATTTCCAAGTCAGAGAGCCCATCTCTGAGCCCTGAATAGCGCTGCTGCGCCCTAAGTGGCGCTGCTGCGCCAACAACAGACCAGAAACTTCCTGGTTCATCTTCTTTGCGATTTCTCTTGAAACCAAACCCTCCAAACCAATCCAAAACCTTACCAAACACCCAATTCAACCCCTAAACCTCATCTACATCATACCCTCATCAAAACCCAATCAATCTTACACAAAAACTCCCATTGATTCCTACTATCCACACCAAAACTATAAGCTGAAAACTATAAAGTAAAACAGAGTATGGCTTGTTTTTCATGGATGAATTCTTACCTCAAATGGAATTAAAGTCCTTTTCAATGGATGAACCGAGTCTACAACTTCCAAGCTTTGAGTTCCTAGCTTGTATCTTCAAATTGGGACCAAAAACTTCAAAGGAAGAAAGAGAGAAATGGATGTACGGGAAGGGTAATTCTTGCTCTGTTCTGTACGGTTTCTATAGCCATCCAAACTTCACATATATCCAAACCCAAATGACTAAAATACCCCTAGGTCTTTAAGAGTTTCTAAAGCCTTCCCAAGGGCAAAGTTGGTACTTCCGAACCTATACCGTTAATCGTAATTAACGCTTCCCAATTCCCGCTATTCTCAAAATTCCCAAACACCAATAATTCATGTCCCGTTACCCTTTTTACTCCCGGCAACGTTCTAATCATTAAAACATCCCGAGACTCACCCCGAGCCTCGAACTTATTCCCGTTATGACAAAACCGCTACTTTAACACTTAAAGATCGTCTCATGCCGAATAGCTCGAACAAATCCACATTATAATGTGGCCTTAAAACATATCACCAACATGCATCCAAACAAACAATTTACCCTCAACGGGCCAAATTACCATCACACCCCTGTAATTAAGAATATGGACTCACATGCATGCATTTCACATCATATCATAATATAATCAACATATACATGCATTTTATCAATTACTAACACAATTAAGCAAGTATGGCCCTCCCGGCCTACTATTCACACCGTTATACCATATTAGGGAATCCGGGGCATTACAACTATCCCCTCCTTACTGAAATTTCGTCCTCGAAATTTACCTGAACAGCTCGGGATACTGACTCTGCATATTTGACTCCAGCTCCCAGGTCGCCTCCTCGACCTTGCTGTTCCTCCACAATACCTTAACCAAAGGTATTGTCTTATTCCTGAGGACCTTGTCCTTCCTGTCAAGTATCTGAACTGGCTACTCCTCAAAGGAGAGATCTGGCTCAAGCTCCAGATCTTCATAACTCAGAATATGGCCCACATCAGATACATACCTCTGAAGAGCTGATACATGGAACACATTATGCACGGTAGACAATGCCGGAGGTAAAACCAATCTGTAAGCCACCTGACCAATCCTCTCCAGGATCTCAAATGGACCTACAAATCTAGGACTCAGTTTGCCTTTCTTCCCAAACCTTCTCACCCCTTTCCATGGTGAGACTCTGAGGAAAACATAGTCTCCTACCTGGAACTCCACGTTCCTGCGCTTGGGATCTGCATAGCTCTTCTGTCTACTCTGAGAAGCAAGCATTCTAGCTCTAATCTTCTCAATAGCCTCACTGGTCCTCTGAACTGCATCAGGACCTAAGTATCTCCTTTCTCCTGTCTCATCCCAATGGATGGGAGACCTGCACTTCCTACCATACAACATCTCATAAGGTGCTACTCCAATGGTAGATTGGTAATTGTTGTTGTAGGAGAATTCCATCAAAGGCAGATACTTACTCCAAGAACCACCGAAATCCAGTACACATGCTCTCAACATGTCCTCCAAAATCTGGATCGTCCTCTCAGATTGCCCATCTGTCTGAGGATGATAAGCTGTACTGAACTTCAACTTTGTCCCCATGGCTTTCTGCAAACTTCCCCAGAACTTGGAAGTAAAAATAGGGTCCTGATCTGACACGATCGATCTAGGTGCACCATGGAGCCGCATGATCTCTTTCACATAGAGATCTGCATACTGATCAACTGTATATGTAGTCCTCACTGGCAGAAAGTGAGCTGACTTGGTGTAGCGATCCACTATCACCCAAGTAGAATCATGCTGACCAGTAGTCTTGGGTAAGCCCACCACAAAGTCCATTGTGATGTCTTCCCACTTCCACTCTGGAATATCCAGAGGCTGCAGTGACCCTGCCGGCCTCTGATGCTCAGCCTTGACCTGTTGACATGTCAAGCACTTAGCCACATACTCTACTACATCTCTCTTCATCCCCGGCCACCAATACAATGATCTCACATCCTAATACATCTTTGTGGTGCCTGGATGCAAAAAGTAAGGTGTAGTATGAGATTCATCCAGAATCTCTCGCCTCAATGCAGTGTCTAATGGAACACATATCCGTCCCTTGTATCTCAACAAGCCTACCTCAGATACTGTATAATCCTTGGATGCTCCAGCCAGAACATCCTCCCTGATCTTAATCAGCTGTGGATCACTCAACTGACCCTCTTTGATTCTCTCTAACAATGTAGACTGTAGCGTAATGTTAGCCAACTGGCCCACCAGCAACTCTATACCAGCTCTGGTCATATTATCTGCTAACTCTCTGGCTATCAGCCTCATACCATGAATCTGCCCCGGACCCTTCCGGCTTAAAGCATCAGCTACCACGTTGGCTTTTCCTGGATGATACAAAATCTCACAATCATAATCTTTTACCAACTCCAGCCAACGCCTTTGCCTCATGTTCAAGTCTTTCTGGGTGAAGAAGTACTTCAGGCTCTTGTGGTCTGTATAAATCTCACACTTCTCTCCATAGAGATAATGCCTCCATATCTTCAAGGCAAAAACCACAGATGCCAACTCCAGATCATGAGTAGGATACCTCTTTTCATACTCCTTCAACTGACGAGAAGCATAGGCAATAACCCTCTCTGATTGCATCAAAACACAGCCCAAACCCTGATGAGAAGCATCACAGTAAATCACAAACTTCTCCTGGTCTGTCGGAAGACTCAGAATCGGAGCTGTAATTAATCTCTGCTTCAGTTCCTGGAAGATGTTCTCACACTTATCTGACCACACAAACTTCTGGCTCTTGCGTGTCAGCTCAGTCAAAGCACTTGCAATCTTCGAGAACCCTTCCACGAACCGCCTGTAATAACCTGCCAATCCAAGGAAACTTCTAACCTCAGAAGCATTCTTTGGCCTTGGCCAATCTCTAACCGCTTCGATCTTTCCTGGATCTACCTTAATCCCCTCCTTACTGACAATGTGTCCAAGAAAGGATACTTGAGACAACCAGAATTCACACTTCTTGAACTTAGCAAACAATCTGTGTTCTCTCAGTCTCTGTAGAACCAACCTCAGATGCTGCTCATGCTCTAACTCCGTCTGAGAGTACATCAGAATATCATCGATGAAGACGATCACAAACTGGTCTAAATAATCCTTGAACACTCTGTTCATCATATCCATGAAAGCAGCTGGGGCATTAGTCAACCCAAATGACATAACAAGAAACTCATAATGCCCATACCTGGTACGAAAAGCAGTCTTCGGTATATCTCCCTCATTGACCCTCAACTGATGATAACCAGAACGAAGGTCGATCTTAGAGAATACCTTCATACCTTGCAGCTGATTGAACAGATCATCTATCCTTGGCAAAGGATATCGATTCTTAATTGTCAACTTGTTCAGTTCCCTGTAATCTATACACATCCTCAGAGAACCATCTTTCTTCTTCACAAACAGAACTGGCGCACCCCAGGGTGAGAAACTAGGTCTGATGAAACCCATATCTAGCAGCTCTTGCAACTGCACTTTCAATTCTTTCAATTCAATTGGGGCCATTCTGTATGGTGCTCTAGACACTGGCTCCGTCCCTGGTGCCAGTTCTATAACGAACTCAATCTCTCTGTGTGGTGGCAATTATGGCAAATCTTCTGGAAACACATCCAGAAACTCACATACAAGTCTAGTATCCTCTGGTCTCACTGGCATGACCTGAGTGGCGTCAACCACACTGGCTAAGAATCCAATGCATCCTCTCTGCAAAAGATCCCTGGCCCTCAACACAGAAATCATAGGAACGCGAGGTCCATGCACAGCACCAACAAATACAAAAGGATCCTCACCCTCAGGCTCAAAGGTGACCATCTTCCTTCTGCAGTCAATAGTTGCCCCATACTTTGCCAACCAATCCATACCCAGTATCATATCAAAGTCAGTCATAACTAACTCTATCAAGTCCACTGACAACTCTCTGCCCTCTACTGTTACTGGCAAGGATCTGACCCACCTTCTGGATACCACTATCTCTCCAGTGGGTAGCAAAGTACCAAACCCCACAGCATAGAAATCACAAGGTCTACACAACCTATCAATAATGCTACTAGCAACAAAGGAATGTGTAGCACCAGAATCAATTAACACATGATAAGGGGTTCCTGCACTAAGAAGCTAACCTGTAACAACTGAGGGGGAAGCCTCAGCTTCTGCTTGAGTCAATGTGAACACTCGAGCTGGGGCCGAGCTGTCCACCTTTCTGGGTTCTTCTTTCCCTATCTGAGGGCAATCTTTCTTAAGATGACCCACCGCTCCACACAAGTAGCAGGCCTTTGCCCTACACTCTCCCAAATGGCGCCTCTTGCACCTAGGGCATTCAGGACGAGTCTTCCAGGTTTCACTACCCCCAGGACGACCCATTGTAATACCACGGGGTCTCCTGTCAGGACCTGGAACTGGGAAGGTATCAGGAACCTTCCTCTTCTGATCACTGGGGCCAACACCCCTACCAGAACCAACAAATGGAGGAACTGTCCTCCTGAAATCCTTTCTGGCTGCATTGTCACGCCAGATCTTAATCTCTGCACTCTCAGCTGTGAGTGCCTTCTCCACCGCCTGTGCATAAGTAGTGACTCCTGCCACAGTGGTGATGCGAACGTCACGGGCTAACCTGGGCTGTAGCCCCTGGAGGAATCTCTCTCTCCTGGTCCCATCAGTGGGCACCAGCTCTTTGGCAAACTTTGCCAAACGGTCAAACCTTAAGGCATATTCAGTAACTGATAAGCTTCCCTGAAGTAGCCTCATAAACTCATCGGCCTTCGCCGCTCTTATAGCATCATTATAGTACTTCTCATTAAACAAAGTCTGAAATTCCTCCCAACTCAGGAGATTAACATCTTTGGTCTGACCAACCACTTCCCACCATATCCGGGCATCTTCCCGAAACATATAGGCAGCACAGGCCACCCTCTCACTGCCCACTACCTTCATAAAGTCAAGAATAGTGTTAAGCATGCTCATCCATTGTTCAGCTTTAATAGGATCAGCGCTGCCTTCAAAAACAGGAGGTTGCTGTTTCCTGAACCGCTCATAAAGAGGTTCCAATCTGTTCTCAACCCCAGATAGCTGCCCAATAACTGGCACTGACACAGAAGGTGCCTCTGACACATTAACCACTGCAGGCACTTGCTGCTGCCTCAGGAGACGAAGCTCCTCCCCTTGCTTCAACACTATAGCCTGCAAATCATTAAACAACTGCTGCCAGTTTGCAGGTGCTGGCTGTGGAATCTGGGATTGGTCATTCTCTTGACCCTGACTATTGTCATTATTCTGACCCTGACCACTCTGGCCAGCTGTAGTGTCTGTTTGTTCTAGGTTCATTCTGTCACTGATACCTTACTGAAACAATAATCAATACGGCCAGTCAGGTAGTGATAACTAAACCTCTTGCCACCCCACGGTCCAAGAACAAGCAGACAGTTATCATATTCCACAGTCATTCAATATGCACAAGCAGATACATGTTTATGGCACTCAGTACTCAGCATGTATCACATAACAGTTCATAACATTTCAGGGGCACAAGGCCAACACAGTGACTCATGCATACAGGTAAAGCATTTGCACCACATTTAGGCAGTTATGCACATAACTACATAAAGAGTTGCCAAACCATGAGTCGAGCTTGACTTCAGTGATGTGTGTACATGCCCAGCCAGTCTACAGGAACCTTAACCTTGGCATTGCTCTGATACCAAGTTGTAACGCCCTGGCTGCCCCAGAACAGTTACGGTGAACGGTGGACCAGAAATTTGACTCGTTACCCGAGTCCTTTGGTAAAAAACGTGCTCTAAGTGTAATTAACAGGTTAAGGTGTAAAACCGATAAAAAGGAAATGGAAGCTTTCATTACGAACTGCTCTGCAGAGCTAAACAAAACGTTTACAAGTCGTTCTCAACACAAAATGGTCACTACTGTTTAAAATTTACAACCCCGCCGACCTAAGCGGCAAAAATAGGGTAACCCCCTAGTTCCTCTGAGAACTCCTTGGCCGTGGTGGTCAAGCGGCCGCATATGTACACATCACCACATCAGCTCTTCACTCAAGGCTAGGTGAGCTTCTCTTTCCCTTTACCTGCACCACATAGCACCCATGAGCCAAGGCCCAGCAAGAAAACATAACACTTTGCATAAACATTATCAAATGATTATCATTATAATCACACTGAGCATAACGCTTTCAAACAAATGAGTGAACATCACATGAGGTTCCGATAAACCATACTGAGTGACTATCAAGCACGTCACCATTTCAAGTGGGAGAGTGGCTGCTAGGTAAGCCACTAGCCTCCAAGCGCTTATTTCATTCATCGACCCTCTGGGTCGATCTGACATTAATGCTCTTTGAGCCATTCAATGCTGATAGTTGATTAGATCTAATCTCGTTGGCTTGCGTTAACACGCTAAGGCCGTCCTGACTAATGAGCCAGCTCAATGTGACCAGTGCCCAATACCACTGCCGAACCTGACTAATAAGTCACAGCTTCACAGTTGATACTAGCACCTTTGCCAAATCTGACTAATGAGTCAGTACCATGCGCAAGTGAGCAACATATGCTAAACATTCTTTATTCAATCCAAGTCCATATTAACACAACCAACATGCCTCATGAATCTCCATGCATGTCACACTTGGGGTGCATTTTTCTTACCTCTGGTTCGAGCGAGAATGAATTTGTAAAACAACCCTGAGAACGATCAACCTTTAGATTCCTTAGCGATTACCTAATCATAACCAATTATAATCCATTAATAAAATAAATTAATAAATAGTTTACAATCTAAAACCACACTCCCGGGATCAATCCCCCACTCTTGGGACTCTTAATATACTCAAACGGGGCAAAGGAACCAAACCCCGAGCCTTAAGGATCATTCCGAGCCCTAAAATGTGTTTACTGAAAAATGGTCTAGCGATGCAGCCCCATCAGAAGGCGCTGCAGCCCTGTGAGTGGCGCTGCAGCCCTATTTCCAAGTCAGAGAGCCCATCTCTGAGCCCTGAATAGCGCTGTTGCGCCCTAAGTGGCGCTGCTGCGCCAACAACAGACCAGAAACTTCCTGGTTCATCTTCTTTGCGATTTCTCTTGAAACCAAACCCTCCAAACCAATCCAAAACCTTACTAAACACCCAATTCAACCCCTAAACCTCATCTACATCATACCCTCATCAAAACCCAATCAATCTTACACAAAATCTCCCATTGATTCCTACTATCCACACCAAAACTATAAGCTGAAAACTATAAAGTAAAACAGAGTATGGCTTGTTTTTCATGGATGAATTCTTACCTCAAATGGAATTAAAGTCCTTTTCAATGGATGAACCGAGTCTACAACTTCCAAGCTTTGAGTTCCTAGCTTGTATCTTCAAATTTGGACCAAAAACTTCAAAGGAAGAAAGAGAGAAATGGATGTACGGGAAGGGTAATTCTTGCTCTGTTCTGTACGGTTTCTACAGCCATCCAAACTTCACATATATCCAAACCCAAATGACTAAAATACCCCTAGGTCTTTAAGAGTTTCTAAAGCCTTCCCAAGGGCAAAGTTGGTACTTCCGAACCTATACCGTTAATCGTAATTAACGCTTCCCAATTCCCGCTATTCTCAAAATTCCCAAACACCAATAATTCATGTCCCGTTACCCTTTTTACTCCCGGCAACGTTCTAATCATTAAAACATCCCGAGACTCACCCCGAGCCTCGAACTTATTCCCGTTATGACAAAACCGCTACTTTAACACTTAAAGATCGTCTCATGCCGAATAGCTCGAACAAATCCACATTATAATGTGGCCTTAAAACATATCACCAACATGCATCCAAACAAACAATTTACCCTCAACGGGCCAAATTACCATCACACCCCTGTAATTAAGAATATGGACTCACATGCATGCATTTCACATCATATCATAATATAATCAACATATACATGCATTTTATCAATTACTAACACAATTAAGCAAGTATGGCTCTCCCGACCTACTATTCACACCGTTATACCATATTAGGGAATCCGGGGCATTACACTATAATTGTCGATAGGAATAAAAACAACATTGGTAAAAAATTTAGTCAAAATGTAGTAATTTGATTAGGTTACAATGTGATTTTTTCCCCTAAGCATATATCCTACAATATTGTTTTTGTGCCATTTAAATATTACAGATTCAATTTTGATTTAATAAAGTAATGCTAACTAAAATACATGGCATGGAAATTTATATATAGTACGATTTTTATCATCTTAATTTTAAAATTTTCGCGACACATCTAATTTACATTAATACCATTTTTACTCTACTATTTTTTAAAAATAATATAACATTGCTTCTTTCTCTCTGTTACATGTAATTGTCTTTCATAATTGCTGACCACTGAAGTTGAGTTTCCCTACACATGTCGTTCGCCTGGAAAAAGTAGCTGCCAACGAATCTTTTGCCAGACCACCACATAATAGCGGCGCTGAAGACATTTTGACAGGCTTTTTTCGGCCAACTCCGGCCACCATGGACCTGGGGTGGCACCGTTAGCACAACCACCGAATTTGTCAGTATTGATGGAATTTTTTCGGCAAGAATGGGTATATCTGCGGCTGTAGAAATTTTGTCCGATGGCATCTCTAATCCTTCGGGGTCAAAAGTAGTATGATCACAACTTAATTTTTAAGACCCATTTTTATGTAATAAGCATAAGTTTCTTGTTGTTGTTGGAGAAGATGATTGGTATGAGTTGTGTTTAAAAAGTAAATTTTTTATGTTTTTTTTTTGCTTTATTAATAAAATAAAAAATAGAAAGATATCTAAATAATAGGGATGAGTTATTTTTGGATTGTGTTTGAGAAATAACTTTATAGTTGTATTTTAATTTAGTTAAATAAAAATAAATTTTAAGAGATCAAAATGTGCTTTTTTTATTATTATTTGAAAGTGATTTCTAAGTTTTTTCTCTGTTTAATTATTAAAAAAATAACTATTACTCACGTGTAAATTATATGAGTGATTAAAAAAGTCTATTAAAAGTTATTTTATAGTATGCTAAAGTAAAATTTATTAATAAGTTATATGGTAACTTGTTATACTATATAACAACTCATTAGTTTCCGAAATAAACTTGAAGGTTACTAAAATGTATCTTAAATAATAAGATACAATAATATAACATAAAAATAACTAATTCGTATATTAAGATATCTACAAATAAATTTTGGAGGTAACCAAAATGTATCTAAAATAATATGATGTTATTTGATATTGCTTTTCGTCAACTAAGAAATGAAGGGAAAGCTTGTAGAAAATTAAAAAGAAAAACAATGGGGTTTTTACGTGGTTCAGCCATTAGTGAGACCTAGTCTACGAGTCACCTGTATTGTTGGAAGCTTGCCAGAATCACAAGCTTCTTAGGTTTACAGTTTGGGCAACGGATAATCTTGCTCCAAGGTAGCAATGGTGGATTGGAAAATAGGGTTTTGGCTCCCTACCAATGATCCATCAATGCCCTATTTACAGACGACAAAGAGGGATTAGTACAAAAGTTAAGTAATATGCTTAGTGCTAGTCCTCCGATTAGATGGGAGTTGACGCATGGGATGCATGACACTTGTCAATGTGCTTGATTTGGTGAGGCTGATTGGGTTCCCTTGGCCTCACGAACTTCTCTTTTGTGGAAAGGAAGTTGTAACGACCTACTACCTTAGAGTCGCTACCATGTGATTTATAAATGTGTCATTAGCTCGCCAATCGAGGTTTTAGGTTTAAAAGTGTGATTAAATCGAAATAAAGACTCATTTGACGAATGTTAATTATAAAAGATTTGGATATTCATTAAAGTCATAAAAGTTATACACCGGGATCCCAAAAAACTGTTTCAAAAATGTATTACAATTCAAAAGTTTAAATATTGTCGACTTAAGCGACAAAACCAACTATTTACAACATATCCCGTAAACACAACTCCCGGCCGTGGCAGCCAGATAGGCCAGACATGTACACGCTACTCCACGCTCTCCAACTCATGATTTATCGACCTTTCCCTTGCCCTTACCTGCACCATAGAGCACCCGTGAGCCGAGGCCTAGCAAGAAAACTCAACACATAGCATATCACAAGTCAATTAAGTAATAAACAGCTTAAACAAATGGCAGATTAAACATATAACGGGCTATGCCGACCTAGGTGCTTTACCAGGCACAGGGTTCGCGGTCTTATCTGAGCGGGTGAATACAACACCCTTAGAGGGTCTCACCCTAGCGGCCTTGTAATGCCCCAAATTTCCTAATAAGGTTTAGGACCTTGATTAGGAGGCCGGGAGGGCCATAATTGATTTATTATGATATTTAATGATTATATGCATGTTTATGTGGATTATATTATTATATGATGGTGAATGCATGCATATGGGTTCATATTTTAATTATAAGGACATTTTGGTAATTTGGCCCGTTGAGGGCGTGATTGTGTATTTTTATGCATGGGGGTGAATTATAAATAATACCACATGATATGTGGATTGGTTCGAGCCAATCGGCATGAGACGATCATGGAAATGCAAGCTTTCGGTCTAGCCATAACGGGATTAAGTTCGGGGCTCGGGGTGAGTCTCGGGATGTTTAAATGATTAGAACGTTGCCGGGAATTAAAAGGGTAAGGGGATAAGAATTAATGGCATTTGAGAATATTGTGAATAACGGGAAATGGAGGTTGTTATCCCCAAAAATTGGAAATCAATGACGTGACAATAAAGGTGACAAGTGGCAGTGCATGGTCAGTAAAAGACATATTAATAGTCAATAAATACATTGACTCCTCAGAATTGTGATAAAGTGACCCGGTAGACTGGTGAAGAGTTTGGACTGCTTGAAAGATGTCATAACCAAGCCAAGTGCATCCTAGGAGATCCCAAGGCTGTGGTCCGAGGAGACCCCAAGGGGTGGTCCTAGGAGAGCTAAGGAGAGTGCATCCTAGGAGAACTAAGGAGAGTGCATCCTAGGAGATCCCAAGGATGTGGTCCGAGGAGAGCCCAAGGGACTTTGGTCCGAGGAGAACCCAAGAGAGTGGTCCTAGGAGACCCCAAGAGAGTGGTCCTAGGAGACCCCAAGAATGTGGTCCGAGGAGACCCCAAGAATTTGGTCTTTATACATATGTCCAACAAGTGCATGGTTGCCCAAATAAAAGAGTGCCATGTTAGAGGAAAGATATGGCATGCTAGAGGAGAGTGCCATGTTAGAGAAGAGGAGTACATGTCCTACCACCATGCACTTGTCCGACCCACAAAAACATGTCCTACCACCATGCACATGTCCGACCAGCACTTGCATGGGTGGTCAGTAGGAGAGGTGGATCAACTAGCTAGAGGAGGACTAAGTCAAGATTCCCAGAAACAACTTCAACAAGATATGCGGGAATCTCTCATTCTTCCCACAAATGAGGGGTTTGTTACATTTTGAATGTTTTTTGTAATTTAAATGTAATAAGTATAATAAAATATCCCGGTTCTAGGGGATACCGTATGTATGACCCTAAGCCTATAAATAGAGGGCTTATGGGATTAGAGAGGGGCTTCTGCTTCTTCTTTCTAGAGAGAGAAAATTTGGGTCTGAGTATTCTAGAGAGAGAAAATTTGGGTTTGAGTATTCTAGAGAGAGAAAGTGCTGATATTTGAAAGGATTCTTGTATTTTTGCAATCTGTACTGAAGAAACTCAGTTGGCTCAGTCCATCTGATCTTGAGTACAGATCTATAATCACAACTCTAAGTGGATTAGGCTATTACCAACATATTGGGGCTGAACCACTATAAAAATCTTATGTGTTATTTACTTTTCTTGTTTGAACTGTCTGTGTTATTTAAATTCTCTTGAAGGTTTATCGTATTTGACGTTCTCATGTCGTTGGCTAAAAACACAGTCAACAGAGGGTGTTAATTATAATTAACGAGATAGGCGGAAAATGACGTTTTTACCCTTGGGATGACTTTAGAAACCTTAAGTGACCTAGGGGCATTTAGGTCATTTGGCAAAGGATATGTATCATTTAGATGGCTATAGAAAACAGAAAAAACAGAGCATCATCATCCTCATCTTTTTCTCTCCCGTACCTCTCCTTCTCTTCTTTTCCTTTTTTGATTTTTGACCTCAAATTGAAGAACCAAGCTAGGAAATCAAAGGTGGGAGCTTAGGAACTTAGTTCGTCCATTGAAGAGGACTCAAAACCAGCTTGAGGTAAGATTTCATCCTTGAATATAAGCAATACTCTGTTTTCCTTATGGTTTTTCAGTTGGGAATTTGAGGTGTTAGTGGTGGGAATTCATGGAAGTTTTTGTGTAAGTTTGAGTGGGTTTTGATGAGGGTGTGATATAAAGGATGATTTGGGGTTGAATTGGATGTTTGGGTGATGTTTGGGATTGATTTGGAGGGTTGGTTTCAAGAGAAATCGCAAGGAAGAAGAACCAGAAAGTTTCTGGTCTGTAATTGGCGCAGCAGCGCTAGGCAGGGCAGAGAGCTGGGCTCTCTGACTTGGAAATAGAGCTGCAGCGCCATTTAATAGGGCTGCAGCGCCATTTAATAGGCCTGCATCGTTGGTCCATTTTTCAGCAAACCTATTTTAGGGCTCGGAATGATCCTTAAGGATTGGGGTTTGGTTCCTTTGCCCCGTTTGAGTATATTAAGATTCCCGAGAGTGCGGGATGGATCCCGGGAGTGTGGTTTTAGATTATAAACCTTTTTATGATTTATTTTATTAATGGTATCCTATATGTTTGGTTATGACTAGGTGACCGCTAAAGGACTAAAAGTTGATCGTTCTCAAAGGTCGTTCTCTTATTCATTCTAGCTCGAATCTGAGGTAAGAAAACTGCACCCTGTGATTATGTGACATGCATGGCTATTCTTGATGCATGTTGGTTGATTATTAAACATGACATGCATGGCTATTATTGGTGCATGTTGGACTGTGAAGTGTTATGCATATGATGCATGAGAAACATGTGATTAGGACATGCTTTGTTTACTGGGTATGATATCGTTCAGAGCTTGAATCTCTGTGTTTATGCATGATCCTAATTGTACGAGTACTTGTTTAGTGAGCATGCTGAATACCTTGTTTATGGATATTGAACATGTGATATATGTTTGGTGGCATGGCTTATTTGTGTATGGCTCTATGGCATTAATGCTGGACCGACCCTAAAGTCGATGAACTTGCATTGAATGGCTCTATGGCATACCCTAAAGTCGATGAACTTGCATTGAATGGCTCTATGGCATTAATGCTGGACCGACCCTAAAGTCGATGAACTTACATTAAATGGCTCTATGGCATTAATGCTGGACCGACCCTAAAGTTGATGAACCTATAAGCGCTTGCCTGGTCTAAGACCAGATGATCAAAGCCAGGGCATATGGCCCCGGTGACTGTTTGTCACATGGCTAGGGAACGCTGTTCCAAGGTTATGACTCTATGGTCATGGGGAAAGGTTATGTTGGTGACTATTCACCATACACCTATCCTGTTCAAACTTATGAAAGGTTCTCAAATCAGTTAAGCCTTGGTGACCCTATCGTCACATGGCAAGAAGGAGTTGTACCCACTTTTGTGACTTTTGCTACTGCCACCTATCTGTTTTGGACTGATAGTCCTGGATGATTATTATGATCATTGTTGATATTATATCATGCTTTATTGTGTCTTCTTGCTGGGCTTCGGCTCACGAGTGTTATGTGGTGCAGGTGAAGGCAAAAGGAAGCTGGACCATCCTTGAGTTGGAGAGCTTAGGTGATGACGTGTACATATGCAGCTGCTCGTCCACCACGGCCGAGGTTTAAAGAGGAACTAGAGTTAAACCCTGTTTTGCCGCTTAGATCGGCATGTTGTAAATAGTTTTCTGTAATAGACTCTGAAATTATGTTTTTGGGATCCCAATGTATATATTAAACGTTCTAGTGAAACGTTACTTCTTAATCAAAATTTTTAATCCCTAAACCGCTAATCATACTTAGTTCATGATTTTGGCCAAATGACTCGATTAGCGAGTTTAGCACTGTTTACAAGGCACACCGTAACGGTCCCTGGAGTTGGGGCGTTACAGACCTGCACTCAGTGTGCTTAACGCCGATCCCGGCCTTTACCATCCCCTACCTTTGCCGTTCATTCACAATCATGCACAACATAGCATAACAAGTCATAACATTCACATAAAACACTAAACACAGATAATCGAGCCATGCCCTACTCTACGGGCACAAACAATCTTCTCACCTTTAGTCCGAGTGCTAACAGTCTGGTAGGCAAGCACGACTTTTGAGAACAATCCTCTCCCGATCCCTAGTGGTAACCTAGTCACAACCCACAAATAACATTCTCATTACTATTCGATTCCATCATTGAACCTCGGAACTAATCCTGTGCCCTCCAATTTCCCCACACGAGATGGTGAAATTGTCCCCCGAGCCCCTGGGCCTATGCCCTAAAAATACATTATTAAGGGCCCTGAAAATGGCCTAGAGTCGCGGCACAGCCATACAACTGTCACGTCACCCAGCCAGGGCCCCCTACTCTAGATCATCCCAGCGCCGCGGCTCGGAAAAACAACGCCACAACACTCCTACGCGAACCCAGAAAAGATTGGGTTTTCCCACCATTTCTCTGAACCTAAGCTTGCCCAAACCATTCCCCAAGTGTACCCAAGTTCCAATTGGACCCAAAACTCCAAATAAACAACACATATGTATAAAAACAAACCCAAACTCACATCCAAACTCTAAATCACTCAATGGTTTAAAATTCTTAAGAACTTAAACCACACCAGAAATTCTCTTAAAAATTCAAAGGAACCCTTACCTCAAGGAGGAATTCGACCCTAGGCTGCCTCCAATCCCACTCCAAGCTTAAACTTCACAAATATCAAGCCAAAAATCTAGCTTTCAATAATCAATCCCAAACTCTCAAGAACAAGTAAAAAGACCCAAAACCAAAGATGAAACTTTACCTTTGTCTCCAAATCTAAAATTCCTAGATGTAGATGGCTGTAAATCCCTTTCTACAACTTGAATTCACTCTCAAATTCTTCAACAACTAGAATCTTCAAGCTTGTCCTTGGCCTTTCTCCTTCTAAAGCTCTTAGGAACTAAGTGAGTGTGAATGGGAGAGTGTTTGTACGTGTATGGCTTTCCTTTAGTCGAGGTTTGTCTAATTAATGTCCAAAAGACCATTCTACCCCTCCCTCTAACTTAGTTTTAGGTTAACCCTTAAGGGTATCTAGGTCCTTTCACCCTTTTATAAAAAATGCCACCTTTTACTATTTTTTTCAGTAACAATATTAACCTCAAGTTACTAATAGTTACCCATCTCAATAGATACCAAATACCATATTTCTAACTCGCCGCTAACACCGCGGGATAGGATCTCCCAATGCCAAAAATGTCGCACATTGCTCAAAATCATACCCTCAACAGGTTCAATTTACTAAAATGCTCATGGTTACCAAGCATGGGGCTGTAAACACAAATAAATTCACACACATTATTTACATTTATGCCATCAACGAGCTAAAATTATAAATATGCTCATATTAACAAAAATAGACTCACGTGCATATTTAATTTACCTAAACATGCATTTCTAATCATATAATCATTTAATCCACGTAATAACATAATTAAATCAATTATTGTCCTCCCGACATGCTAATCAATGCACTAAACCTTATTAGGAAATTTGAGACGCTACAGAAGTGGTCCCCCATGTGCATGGGAAACGCAAAGGGATGGTAGTGCCACCACTCAATTGACATTGTACGCAGGAAAGTGGCGAGCTGAAATGTCAAAGGTAGGTGGGCCTTGCAGGCCCCACCTTCGGGGAAATCCATTGGTTTGTCCCCTCTTCTCGGGTTCCCAAGAAATTGGCATGTGTGTGGGGTCCTGATAAGGTTCTCGGGGGACTCTTCGATGTGTCTTTGCGAATGACTCTCGAAGACCTGTTCTTGGATCACGAGTAGTCGATGACTAATACCCCTTACAACCTTTTTCTTCCGAAGATAAGACATTTGGGATGAGTGTTGGCCACATATCAAGGTTCGCTAATATGATATTGTCCTTTGAGAAAAGTTTGAAATAAATATAAAAATAAAGTTTTTTATAAAATAAAAAATAATAATTAATAAATTTTTTATTGATATCATAAACAAGTAATTTTTTACAATTCAAAAAATAAAAAAATTTGAAAAGTGAGATTTTTTCATTTTCTGGTATACTATGTGTAAATAATTCTTTTTAAGGTATTTTGGAATTATTAATAGTGTGTATACATGTGTAAATTTTTCTAAAATATAACACCCATTAAAATAATAATAAAATAAAAAAACACCGGAATTGAAGAAAAAAAAAAAAAAAGACTTTGCACGTGTGACCTAAAATCACCCGTTTACGCGCCTGGCTTGGGCTGAATGAAGCACGTGCGTACATTAATGATGTATAAAAACACGCAAGCAAGCATTTTTTCTGAGACAGGTAGCGGAGTTTGACCAAAAAGCTGCCAAATATGATTTTTTTTTTACAAACCAAATATGATTATTATTTATTTCAAAAAACAAATATGATTATTATTATAATTTTAACAAGCTGCCAAATATGATTTTTCCTTTTCTTTTTTTGTCTAGAGAAAATAGAATGAAGACCTAATATAGAATTACAGAAGCAGTATCTTTAAGAATCATTCTTACTATTTAATTTTATACGTAATTAGTCTATCTAAAATAAATAATATTTAAAATACTAAAGATATAAAAGAAGAAGAACCTAGTAACAGTCAAAAACTACGAATGAGAAAATTTGACTGTTTTTTTTTTTTTTTTGAAATTGTATAAAGCTCATCAGTTTATAAAGATTATGCTCAATCAAACGCGCATATGACAAGAAAGGGTGGCAGATGTTACTTATATGAACCAGGGGCAATACCGTGCATACATATTAATTAGAGTTAAACGTTGACTATGCATTTGAAATGTCTTGGGGCCTTATTGGTACGAAGAGTTATTTTAAAAATTAATGAAAGAGTTGAAGATAGTAATTTAATAGTTTGGAAACTTTTCTTTATATTTGGTTGTATATTGTAATATATTCTGAAAATTTACATTAATGTGTTTGTATGCATTAAAATCTTGTTTATGATTCATCAGAATATCACTTTCAGTTTAGTTGTATGAAGAGTTATTTTAAAAATTAATGAAAGAGTTGAAAATAGTAGTTTAATAGTTTGGAAACTTATCTTTATATTTGGTTGTATATTGTAATACACTCTGAAAATTTACATTAATGTGTTTGTATGCACTAAAATCTTGTTTATGATTCTTCAGAATATCATAGTTTGGTTGTGCATTTAAATTTATCAAGTTTTTATATTTTCATAAAATTAATATAATAATATATTTCATTAAAATAATAAATAATATAATTATAAATAGCAAATAACATTTTAAAAAATTACCAAAAATTTTCTTAGATTATAATTTATAAATAATTTTACTCATGAAATATTTTTTTAACAAAATTAAAAAAAAATACAGTTATAAAATATTAGAATCAAGTATAATTTTTAAAAATACAAAAATATCATTGTTGACGTAGTTTTTCGCCAATTGTGAATTAAAGAATCCAAAAATATAGATATTAGACTTTTGCTAAACCGTAATTGGACAAATAAAAAGTATCAAGAATACTTACTTTTTACGTGGTTCAGTGGTAAAAATCCACATAGTTCACAAGTCATTCTTATTAATTTGTTTTGTTCTCACCGTGAGATTGTTTGTCACAATTTCACCAGAGTTTCAATATACAAGATGTCAATCCCTTTTTTTGTCCATTCTCCCCTGTATTTATGAGAATTCTTTCTGGACAGTTTTGGTTGACCGTGCATAAATATGGTAACATACATTTTTGGGTAACATCCCATTTACATAAATACATTAATGCCTCCAATATTGGGTAATAAATACATAATAATATCTGAGCATTAATGAGCGTATAAGAAATCTCTGAGTCTTTTGGGATCCTTCACTGTGAGTCATGATCAGGCTTACGCGAGCTGAACACTTCCTTTGAGCTAGGTGTCGAAGAACTAATCTGAACTGACACGGGTCATGTTTGGAGTTTCACGAAGGCGATCTAACTTTAGTGCATCTCGAACTAAGTTGTTGGTGCAAGAGGCGATCTGGAGACTATCTGGTTGTCGTAAGTTGTCAAGTTTGACTCGAGCTGCTCACTTCAGAGTTAGGTAGATGCTCTATTTGTACGCTTTCTTCATATGCTTGTTTGCTAGTTGTACCATGTGCTGAGTAATTCAGCTCATATTTTTGGGGTACAACATTTTCCCCCAAGCTCCTGCTCGTGCATGACATCGCTTCTGACACGCATAGTAGGGGCTTTTCGGCTTCTGTTATATGAAAACGTGCCTACCCACTCTCTCAAGTACGAAACACGTGTCATTATGTAATAGGAGCATGTTCGGGTTTTGAGTACTGTGACAGCTGTCTTGTCAACTTTTTGCCTCCTCTTGGTTTATTTAATTGAGGCCTTAGATCTCGAACTGATCTCATCATGTGGCCTAGATCGGTTTCTTTAGTTTACGTATAAATAAGAGAACCAGACTTGAATCTTACCACCTTTGCATTCAAAAAATTTCCTCTCCTTTCTTCTCAAAATATTTTCAGAGCTTTCTGCGTTCCCTCATTTTCTAGAAACTCAGGTTATTACCTCTGGTGCTGTTATCATTTCCTCGATCGAAAAACCAAACTGTAAGTATCTTTATATCCGGTTTAAATTTCATCTTCTTATTTTTCAATAAGCTTTATGAAATTTCAAGTATATTTTCTTACTTTGATTCTGCTTGAGTTTAGTATGAGTTTTTGTTAGGCAAAAAACAATAGCACTAGATATGATTAGAAATAATGCAAAAAATGTGATTTTCTGGGTTTGAAAGAGGATCGTCTGAATATGTGAATGTGAAGATTTGAGGGTTTTTAGGTTTAGTTCTAGGTAACTTAAGAGTCACGGTTTCTTGAGTTGTTTTGCATTAAACCGCTTTTCGAAAAAGGTACTGGGTCTGACATGCGAATCCCGAAGTATCAGGGGTTTCTCGAGGTTACAGCGCGTGGTCACGGACCGCGTGTGAGCACATGTATTGGCGCTAGGGGAAATCTTAGCTTGTATATATCTTAGGTCGAATAGATCAAATCCAAAACCCCGGGTTGCCTTACCTTTATCATCGTAGTAAGGTTGTATCTTAGGTCGCCTCTAACAGGCCGTTTTGTCGCCAGGCGAACTAAGTTATGGCCAACTAGAAGAATTCAGTGGTGAGCTCTTCTTCCCAAAATAAGAATAATGGTAAGCAGATTGCATCTGAGATCCCTATTCCCCACTTCGGCTCAGTGGTGGATAGGGAGATCGTGGTTGACCCTAACGCCTATTTTGAGGTCGAGCATATCGAATCCATAATAAAGACTCAAGGTAAGGTGAATAAAATTTTAATGAGTCACGAGATTGAGTTGGGTCCCGAGGGTCTTGTTGCCTGCCCTCCGATGGGGGGAGAGCAGAGTTGCACTCCGCTCTAGGACGACTTTGGGGCTTGGAGTGATGAGCACCCAAAGGTAGGTGTCTTTCTTCCCCTGGACCAGTATTTTGTAAATTTTTTAAACTACGTCAAACTGGCATCGTTCCAGCTCCCCCCAAATTCTTACCGACTTCTAGCGGGGCTAAAATAACTATTTTTAAAGCACAAGTGGGAGCTCCCCACCCTTGCCGATATTATGTACTTATTTTGCCTCAAGGCCAATCTAGAGTCAAAGGGGCGGGTGATGGCTTCTGCTACCTTACCAGATTCCCCAGCACAACCTCCATCATTGATCTCATCTGCCACTCGAATGACTACAAGGATCAATTCTTTATGTCAAATTGGTTCAAGAGCTGCACCCATAATATTTCAACCGTCCCTTTAAGTTTCTCAGCTCCTTGAACTTTGTACTTGAATTATTTCTTAACCAAGTTTAAACATATTATGATTGAGTTGTTATCTTGTGCAGTTATATATAAGAAAGCGGAGGGGTCTGAGACCCTCGGAGGTCAATATGAGACTCTGGCCCGTAATCCTGCCAGGGAGAAAGAGTTTCAGATGGTGGTGAATGATGCCACCATGGTGGTCTGCAAGCTAATCCACAAGGATCAAACACTGACCATCAGGGTTTGAGGCTCCCTACTCCCCAGGAGCTCCTATCAGCCGTTGAAGAGGTTGATGAAGAAGAGGAAGTCACATAGTTGGTGCACAAAAGAAAGGTCCCTGAGGATTGACAAGATCCTGACCAAGGTTTGAATCGAGGGTAGCACCCGACACCTCTGGCCAAGGTAGCCCATATAGAGAAATGAATCGAGCTGGTGCCAGTTTTAAGCTAGTCCGATTCAACCCAAGGTAGCTCTTGAGTCAACACCTAGTTGATCCGGACCTGAATGTGACCCTCCTTTAATGTTTGGATCACTTAGTCGTATGCCACGATCATAGCTGCCCCAGATGTACCATAGTGGTAGATAATACCCTTCACTTTAGGTCCACTATTTTTGAAGAATACGGTACAATCCTTTTGTCATGGCGTTCCCTGTGTCATGGTGTTTTTACCTTGGGTATTAGGCAAGCCGAGCATGAGTCTAGTCCAGATGAGGAGCCTGGACTCTGTAGGTCTCAAAATGTAATAATACTTGAGTCTCCCCCTCCTCTGATAATCCAAGAGTTAGAGGCTTTACCCAGCTCGGTTCACAATCCAGAGCCGCTCATAGTAGTTTCATCCTCTAGCTCGGAGGGTAGGGTTCTTGTTCTATTCTTTGCTTTGTGTTATCTTGACTAATCATTTCTTGGAATTGACTCTTCTGCTTGCCTTTTTGCAGACAAAGAAATGGACTTGAAGAGCACCTTCAAATCTGGTGGAGTCGGAACTGGACCCATCGTCAAGAAGGTGAGAATATCAAATAAAAGCACCTCGAGAGCCGGAGTTGCCACTAGATCCCCTGTAAAGGATAAAGGTGCCAATTCCACCCAAAAACAATAGCAGCAAAAGCAACCTCCAACTTAGGTAACTGCAATTACCATTCATGAAGTTCCTCTTCCTCGTCCTCGCAAACTAGCTCTGATTCCTCAATTTATTCAAGGAGAGGCCCTATCTGCTCAGCTCCCAGTCATGCCGCTCGAGGTTGCAAGGATCCCGAAAGCACTTCGTGAACCCCTTCACGATATGGAAAATTACATGGTGGGTCATGCCAACCAGGTGAACGTCAAGGACCTGAAGACCATAGAGGAGCATTCCCCAGGGGACGTCCTAGAGTCAGCCTTGGGAATGAATCTGACAATGAGTTATCCTCTTTCTCGCTACATTCCTTTTTTTTTATTTTCTATTTTCATGAGCTAATCCTGCTATGTATTTTTCTTTTGTAGTCTTGCTTAGCTCAAATCCACAACATGAGGCCAGGGCTGCTTTGGCGGCATCCCAAGGCAATGAGCGAATCACCCAGGAGCAGGTCATCGAAGTGAGCCAGTGTCGAGACCAGCTGCTGGTCGAGGTCGACAGCCTTAACAAGAAACTTGAGGAAGTAGATGTGCTCAAAAAGAGATTGTCTGAGGTCGAAGAGAAAGCTAATCATGATGCCGAGAAGGCGAAGCAGGATGTTGTCGAGGCAACAAACGCCTTGGAGGAGATGTTATACTGGTGTTAGGTATACAACCAGGAAGGAGATTTCTCATTTTTGGATGCAGAGCTTTGGGGGTGTTACCTCACCAAGTTCCAGAGCCGACTCTCGCAAGAGCCCTCCGAGACCTTGGGGGCTTCTAGAGATGTTGAAGGGGGCGATGATGAGGTGACATCACAAGGACAGGTTACCTGAGCTCGGTGATGTTTAGGGTACCCTCATCTTTTTTTTATTATTATTTCTATACTTTATTTCAGGTTCATTGAATCCATAGTAATTAGGCTTTCAAAAGCTAAGATAATCACCTTTGTGCTTAGTTCGAGGTTATTTCTCCTCGAGTTATTCTTATACTTGTGTTAGCACATGTTCATTAATTTCTGGTCGATTTTTGTTCCCCTTAACCTATTATCTTTCTATGATTTTTAACTTTAAGTCCTTGTACATTTGCAATCATAGGGGTTATCTTTAGATCAAGATAAATGGCTAATGGCTTGACTGGTTAACTCTGGTTGATGACCTGGCTATATCCAGGAATTTGCTTGCATAATAGCGTTATACCTGTTAGGAATCAGACCTCGAACCTGGTTATATCTAGGAGTTTGCTCGCCTAATAACATTATACCTGTTATGAATCAGGCCTTGGACCTGGTTATATCCAGGAGTTTGCTCGCCTAATAGCATTAACCTGTTAGGAATCAGGCCTCGGACCCGGTTACATCCAGGAGTTTTCCTAGTCGAATTCTAGGTTTTGTTTCTTTGAATTTTCTTAACTTAGTTCATATTCTGAATTTCTTTGAAAATTCAAGCTTTAAAAAGCCGTAGAATAACCAATTTTTTGAATTATAAGATGAATTTTTTTATCAAATTTTGCCGAATATTTCAAAGATTATGGAGGGTTATATGCCCCCTAAGCGATCATAATTTATAAGTATTCTAGGTCGCTTTTACAAAATAAGCTCAAGATGCATTACAAAAAAATTGATAACTTTGGTACCTTGTTTAAATTATGCAGTAACCTTATATCATTCAAATTCTGAAAAATAACAATGACTTTTATAAATAAGCCTTCCAAGAAAGAAGTATTGCTAAAAACATAAAAATCTAACAAAGTCGTCCTATTATTGGCAATATTTTTTGAGATGTAGAGCATTCCAAGTCCGTGGGACCAACTCTCCACTTAACCGAGCTAGTTTGAAGGTTCATTCACGCAAGATTTCCATGATCTGGTAGAGTCTTTCCCAGTTCGGTCCCAATACACCATCCTTAGGATCTTTGTTCACCAAAAATACCATTCAAAGCACTAAATCACCTAATTCGAGACTTTGTCCTTTGACTTTCGAGTTAAAATAGTGAGTGATCCTTTGCTGATAATGGGCAAGTTGTAATTGTGAATCCTCCCATTTTTCCTCAATCAAGTACAAAGATGCGTTAAGCAAGTCATGGTTTTGGTCCTGATCGAAGGTTTTCTATCTATGTGACGTCACTAGTGCTTCAATTGGGAGCGTAACCTCATTTCCAAAGGTTAAAGAAAATGGAGTGAGCCCTATGGAGGTGCGGTGTGAGGTCCTATAGGCCCAAAGTACTTGCGTGAGCTGCTCGGGCCATAATCCATTAGCTTTGTCTAGTTGTTTCTTTAAGCTCGCCTTTAGGGTTTTATTTATTGCCACGACCTGCCCATTAACTTGCACATACGCCACTAAAGAAAAACTCTTGGTTATGTCGTACTTCTCACAAAATTTTGTGAAAAGATCACTATCGAACTGGGTTCCATTATCAAACATGTTCTTCGTTGTGAGCCCAAAACAGTGTATGATGTTCTTCACGATGAAATCCAGGAAACTCTTCGAGGTTATGGTCGCCAGAGGCTCAGCCTTAACCCACTTTGTAAAGTACTCGATGGTGACAACTGCATAACAAACTCCTCCTTTTCTAGTTGGCAGTAAACCAATCAAGTCGTTACCCCATACTATGATTGGCCAGGGCGATGAAATCATGGTTAGCTCCTTGGGTGCTGTTCATGCCATTGTGGCAAAGCCTTAGCACTTATCACACTTTTGGACGTACAAGGACGAGTCCATTTTGAGCGTATGCCAAAAATTGCCTTGCCTCAATATCTTTAGAGCTGGGTTTTGCCCCCAGCGTGGTCTCCACAAAATCCTTCATGTATCTCACGCAGGATAGTTTGTGCATCCTCGGGTTGAACACACCGCACGAGGGGTATCAAATGTCCTCGTCGTTAGAGAATCCCCTCAACCATAACATACAATGGAACTTGATATAACAATTTTCTTGCGTCCTTTCGGTCATTTGGTAGCTTACCAGTTGTGAGGTATTCCAATATGGGGGTTTTCCAGGTTTGTTTTGTGTCAATCACTCTAATCTCAACCAACTCTTCCATTATGCTTGGTTGTTCTAAGAAATCTACCACGACTACGTTTAACATGTCCGCCTCTTTGGTGGTGGAAAGTTGGGCTAAAGCATCAACATTCGAATTCTGCTTGCAAGGTACTTGCTCAATGGAGTAGAACTTAAACTCAGAGACAACTCATCGTTAATCTTAGCTAGATAACCCATTTTTTTGATACCTCAAGCTTGATACTCCCCCCCCCCCCCCCCCCCCCCCCTCAATATATGATTAACGAAGAGCAGGGAATTACTGTAATATTGAATCACCTTTTCTTTCGGTTCTTTTGCCACTCGTACTCCTGCCAATAGAGCCTCGCACTCTGCTTCATTGTTGGATGCTTCAAAACTGAACATCAAGGCTGTATGGAATCGATGTCCCTCAGGTGATATCAGAATTATCCTAGCTCCGGATCCGTTCTCATTAGATGATCCATCAACGAAGAGTTTCCACAATTCTTGCACTGGCTCTCTCATTGTCTCGTCCTAGAAACCTGTGCATTCTGCCACAAAATTAGCGAGCTCTTGACTCTTGATTGTCGTTCGTGGCTTATATAATATTTCGAACTGACTGCCAATGTTTTGGGTTTTTGCAAGACCTGCCTTAAAGGTTGATTAGTTAAGACGTGAACAGTGTGGGACTAGAAATACGGCCTGAGTTTTCTCGAGGCCAAAATCAAGCAGAACATGAGTTTTTCTATTAAAGGATATCTGGATTTAGCTTCCAGAAGCCTTTTACTCACATAGTACACTAGTTTTTGCGCTCTATTTTCTTCTTGAACTAATACAACATTGACCGCATTTTCTATCACAACAAGGTATAAGAACAAACATTCTCCAATGGTTGGTTTTGATAATATGGATGGTTCAGCCAGGTGAGTTTTTCATATCCTGAAACGCCTGCTTGCATTCTTCAGTCCACTCAAACTTTTTGTTTCCCTTAAGCAAGTTGTAGAATGGGAGACACTTGTCAGTTGATTTTGAAATGAAGCGGTTTAGGGCAGCCACTTTTCTAGTTAAGCTATGTACTTCTTTATGCAACCTAGGCGAAGGTATTTCAAGTAATGGCCTGATCTTTTCTGGGTTCGCCTCTGTCCCCCTTATGTTGACTATGAAGCCCAAAATTTTTCCCGAGGAAACCCCAAAGGTGGACTTCTGGGGATTTAGCTTCATGTCATACTTCCTTAGCATGCAAAACATTCTTCTAGGTTGGATACATGGTTGCTAGTATTCTTTGATTTAACGAGCATATCATTGACATACACTTTCCATGTTTTTCCCAATCTGGTTAACGAACATTTTGTTGACCAGCCGTTGGTACGTTGCACTAGCATTCTTCAAATCGAATGGCATAACCTTGTAGCAATATACATTATGCTAAGTCATGAAGCTAGTGTGCTCTTGGTCTGCAGGGTTCATCGCGATCTGGTTATATCCAGAATATACGTCCACGAAAGACATGAGCTCATGACCGGTTATTGCATCCATCAACTATCAATTTAAGGTGGTGGAAAACAACCCTTAGGATAGGCCTTATTGAGGCCAGAGAAGTCAATGCAAGTTCTCTAATTTCCATTGGGCTTTGGGACCAAAACAGGGTTAGCAATCCAGGTCGGATGTTTTGCTTCCCTTATGAACCCACACTTAAGTAAGCGAGCTACTACTTCTTCTTCTACAACTTTTGATTGTTCCTTCCCTAAAAGTCTTCTTTTCTATACCTTTGCAGGCACATTTCTGTCCAGATTCAAAGTATGCATCATAGCATTTGGATTGATTCCCACCATATCTTCATGTGACCAAGCGAAGGCGTCCATGTTATTTCTCAAAATCTCAACTAGCTCCTTCTTCCTTTCAGTTCCAAGATTCTTTCCAATCTTTACAACCCTTGAAGGTACCTATGGGTTGATACTGATTTCCTTGAGCTCCTCCAATGCTTGGAGCTCACACCTGTCTTTGCCTAATCTCGGATCAATGTCATCTTGTTGGGCGACCTCGTTATCTCCTTCCTGAGGTTCTTCCGCCCCATGGGAAATTTCCATTGCCCGAGGCTCCTCATTCCCCTCAATGATGAGCATTGCTTGCTGCCCAGGTTATGATTTTCTCTTCATAGCAATGCTATAGCATTCTATGACAGCGAGCTGATCTCCTCTTACATTACATACACCCGAGGTCGAGGGGAACTTCATTGCTAAATGTAAAATTAAGGTGATAACTTCAAAATTCATCAACGCGGGTCGTCCCAAAATTACGTTGTAGGTAGTCGGGCAATCGATTAAAACAAACTCGAGCATTTTAGAAACAGCTCGCATATCATCTCCTAGTGTCACTACAAGCCCAATCGCCCCTATGGCTGTTGTTCCCTTTCCCAAAAATCCGTATAGGGTCATCGAGGTTGCCTTAAGATCGACTACAGATAGCCCCATCTTTTCTAGGGTGGATCTGAATAGCACGTTTACAGAGCTCCCATTATTAATTAGTATTCTCTGTACTCTTCGATTAGCGAGCTGAATGGTTATCACTAGCAAATCATTATGTGGGAACTGAACGTGGCTAGTGTCCTCTTCCGTGAAAATGACTGGTTGTTTCTCCAACTGTTGTTGTTTTGACAACCTTTGCTCCAGAACGAACTCAGTACCATTGTGGGTTTTCAGCTCCTGTATGTACCTCTGCTTGGGCCCCATTACTTGTGCCTGCCAGATGAGGTCCTCGTCAATAGTGGCTATGTCCCTACCTTTTATTGGAGGAGGGGCAATATGATTCCTATGATCTGGTTGAGCCTGAGGTTGATTGACCAAATTTTCCTAAACGGGTTGAATGTTTTGCCTCGCTGGTTGATTGGGAACTACTTTGTTTCATGCATATTGGGCTAATGGCTTGGCCTGGAAGAGAGTCTCAATCTCATCTTTTAGCTGACGGAAATCAGAAGTGTTATGGCCAATGTCATTGTGATATCGGCAGAATTTGGCTGGGTCTCTCTTCGCTCTCTGATGCCTCATGGGCTCCGGTTTCTTCCATGGAAGGCGATTAGAGTTCGCTAGGAAGATACACTCTCATAAATCTGTCAGGTCGGTATAGGTAGTGTAGATGGAATTGTACTTTTCACTGGGCTTATTATTTTTAGTGCCATTCTGGTCGCCCTCACCAACCCCCTTCCGCTTATTACCCCCTGCATGGTTATTCTAGGTAGTGGACTGAGTCGTAGTTGCAACATTCGTTATCGCTCCAGCGGACTGAACAGAGGCCTAGCTAGTTCCTGTGAAAACAGATTGTGCCTCCTCTCGATTTATCCATTCCTAAGCTTGAGCCAGGAATTCATCTACACTCTTAGCTCCTTTCCGCTAGAGTTATTTCCATAAATCACCTCCTACTATGATCCCTGTCCTAATATCCATGGGCTTGGAGCTGTCATCAGCATCCCTAGATCATGTTGCTGCATTGGTAAACTGGTTCAGATATGCCTTTAGTGACTCACCGGACTGTTGTTTGATGATGGCCAAAGAATTGGCTTCAACACGAGCTTCCTTCGCAGCTTGGAACTGCCTCTTAAACTCATAAGACAGTTTCTTCCACGAGGTGATTGAATATTTCTTGTACTTATTGAACTATAACATGGCCGGTCCAGTCAGTGTTGCTGGGAACAAGATACATCTTAGGTTGAACTGGACATTGTGGGCCATCATTAACGCATCAAAGGTCCCGAGGTGATTGGACGGGTCGATGTTTCCATCATATGTGGGCATGGTCGGCATCATGATGCCAATAGGATACGTAGCTGCTGCAATGTTAGGAGCAAAAGGCTTGAGCTCCTCATCGAAATTGCAATCATCGACTCCTTTTCCAAATAAGAGTTTCTTCATCTGTTCTTCCATTAGGGCCAGCTGCTCAAGGGTTGGATCCTTGGCGTCTAGATTATTCATGAGCTGATTATCAGCTCCCATCCTACTGTACGTGTTAGATGAGTTGTTATCTCTCCAAGCTTGAGCTTAGTTAGGCGGGACATTCCCATTGTCACGTACAATAGATGGATCTCCCCTGGCCTGAGTGTAACTTAAATCGTCGTGGCGAGATGAACGTCCTCTTTGTGAGTTTAGATGATCACGCAGGTCAGAATGTGGGTCGGAGCGAAGGCTTTGTGCAGAGCTTAAGTGATTCCTCAGGTCGCTCTCATGCCTGCCTCCGTGCTAGCTCTTTGTCTAGTAGCTTCCATTTGTGAAGCTTACAACTCGTGACTGGCATCGAGGACCTGGATTATTAGCTCAAGACCGTAGGATATAAATGTCTTCTGACGGAGGAGGATTACTCTTGCTATCCCATCGATCTGTAACATTCCTCTGTGGGCGAGGTGGTGTTGGATTCTGAATCGATGATGGAGGAATCCTTCTAGATGAAGCTATCCTTGTTCCATTAGAACAGACTAGATTAGCTCGCCCTTGGTCTACTCCAATTTCTTGGGTTGGAGGCAGTGCCGATTTATTTCTCTATGTCAGAGGTTCTGGCCGCGGCACAGATGGATTTGTTGGGATGTCTTGTCTCCTTGAATCGGTTCCAGCTCGCCCTATTTGGCCAGGCTAGTCCTTAGGAGTGTGAGTTGAATGATCGTTCCTGCAAGGGTTGGTAGGTTGAGCATTCTGTGGGACTCATTCAGAAGATACGAAACTTGGGGTTGCAGTTTGAACAGATCAATTGACATAGGGTCTATGATTCCTGTGAGGAATGGCAGGTTGAGTATTTCGCTGAATCCGCTCAAAAGGTATGGAGCTTGGAGTTGCAGTTTTGACAGAGTGACTAAGATTGGGTCGATTACTCGTGTGGGACCTATGGGACCTACTTTGCCTCATTTTGATGTTAACATCGGTTGCAGGATTGGGTAATCGCACCTAGATCTCCTCAATATGCTTGTTAGCCTGGGCAAGATAGTTCCTTAACTGGGCGATTTCCATCTCGATGGCTGTCAGGTACCTAGGATGTGGATTTGGTGGGCGTGAGACTAAGCTCCCAGCATCATCTTGGTCCACATGCTATTTCCCAGGACGACATTGTGTATATGAGAATTCTCTAGTGGGGATGGTCACACGGTGAGCCTCCTGATCATCAGGTTGCTCCGCACGGTGAGCCTCCTGATCATCATGTTGCTCTGTCTCGCTGTCACGCATAGATCGGGTGACCACCATGGTGACTGTTAGGTGAATCTTGCGTGGGGAATTAAGCCTAATATGCTCTCAATGAAAGCACCAATCTATTGATGCAATTTTTCGCCAACAATGGATTAAGGAATCCAAAAATAAAGATATTAGATTATTGCTAAACCGTAGTTGGACATATAAAAAGTATCAAGAACATTCACATACTTTTTACGTGGTTCAGTGGTTAAAATTCACCTAGTTCACGAGTCATTCTTATTAATCTATTTTATTCTCACCGTGAGATTGTTTGTCACAATTTCACCAGAGTTTCAGTATACAAGATGTCAATTCCCTTTTCTGTCCATTCTCCCATGTATTTATAAGGAATACTACATGGAAAGTTTTAGGTAACCGTACATAAATCTGGTAACATACTTATTTGGGTAACATCCCATTTACATAAATACATTAATGCTTATTGTTTTTATGCCCCCAAAATTGGGTAATAAATACAAAATATTATCTAAGCATTAATGAGCGTATAAGGAATCTCCGAGTCTTTTGGGATCTTTCACTGTGCATCATGATCAGGCTTCCGTGAGCTGAAAAATTCCTTTGAGCTGGCTGTTGAAGAACTAATATGAAGTGACACGGGTCACGTTCAGAGTTTCACGAAGACGATCTGACTCTCGTGCATCTCGAACTAAGTTATTGGCGCAAGATGTGATCTGGAGACAATCTGGTTGTCGTAAGCTGTCAAGTTTGACTCGAGCTTCTCACTCCAGATTTAGCTAGATGCTCCATCTGTACGCTTTCTTCATACATGCAATGCCCTACTTCCTTATATCCATTACTAAGTGAGTTACAAACATGCCATCAACTCGCTAATCAAGGTTTTAGGTTAAAAGTGTAACTAAACCGAGATAAAACCCGTTCCAAGACATTAAATATAAACATTTGGATATTCATTGAAATCATAAAGAGTTAAACATTTGGGATCCCAAAATACTGTTTAGAAAATACTTTACATCTCAAAATACATTTAAGGTCGACTTAGGCGACAAAACAACTATTACAGTACATTTTCCCAAATATAATCGTGGTCGTGGCAGCCAGGTAGGCCGAACATGTACCCGTCGCTTCACGCTCCTCATACTCATGGTTGGTCGACCTTTCCTTTGCACTTACCTGCACCATAAAGCACCCGTGTGCCAAACCCCAGCAAGAAAACTCAACCCAAAACAATTAACATATGCATATCTATCAACAACATAAAACAAAGTAGCCAACAGGCTAAACACATAGAGGCCATGCCGTCCCAGGCGCTTTACTAGGCCCCGGGTTCATGGTCTTCACCGAGAGGATGACTTCAGCATCCTAGGAGGGTCTCGCCCTAACGGCCTGCACTCATCGTGCTCAACACCGAACCCGACCCTTTGCCGTACATGGCTCCCTGCCATTCTCGGCCTTTGTCGTTCACTCACAAATATGCATCACATAATACAATATCAAAATATATTAAATATGAACTAAACTTAAACACTAGGGCTACGCCCTGCAATTCAATCAATAGGGCCACACCCTGCAATACAAACAATAGGGCCACTCCCCACAATACAAACAATAGGGCCATGCCCTACTCAACAGGTACAACAGTTTTCTTACCTGTGTCCCAAGCTATCCGAGCACCGCAATCTCGAGCTCAGTCCTCTAACACGAGCCTCGTTGAAAAACTAGTCACAACATATTTATAATAGCCATCCATCAAGTTCTAATCCAATAAATAGCTTCAAGACATAAATCTAGCCTTCAGGACCTTGGATTCTACCAAACTAGGTAGTAGAAACCTTCCCGAGCCTTAACGTTTGAGTTCCCGAGCTAAAAACCTTAAAACAACCAAACTTCTGCATTTGGGCGGCAGCGCCTGGGCAATTTTCCGAGGTCCCCTAGTCAATAAACTCAAGCGGGCCGTGGCGTCTGATGAACAGGGCCGCGGCTCAAGCCCGAAACCCAGAAATCCCATGCAATTTTATGAGCTAACTTCCCTGAAAATCATTCTAAACACACCCCAAAATCAGAGTTGAGTCCCATAATCATTCTAATACACCTTAAGCAGCTGTAGAACCCCAAAAAATTTCCCCAGTTCTCACCAAATCAAGTCTTAAATTCAAAACTCAACTAAGTTCATGGATTACATTGGAATTTAGTAAAATAACAACTCAAAATCCATACCTTGCTAATAATTTCGACTTGGGCCAACTTCAAATCTCCTCCTAGCTCTAATCCCCCAATCCTTAAGCTTCTTCTTCTTCTCCAAAAATCAGTCAAAGAAATCTAAGTATATCCCTTGCCAAAAGTCCAAAATGCCCCCTTAAGCCTATCTACATCCTTAAGTGACCCAAGGGCAATTCCGTCATTTTCCATATCTATCTAATTCCTTGAGTGTTCCCATAAATCCCTATTTAATCTTGACATGTACAAATTATAGCTACATTACTACCCATTACTCGATAAATCCCGAACACGTATTACGTTCCCAAAATACCCCTAGGCTCTTCCCGAGCCGGGTATTCGACCCCGTTGTGACTTCCTAGCTAAATTGGTCCCTAGGACCGTCTCGGATCTTGCATCACAAATATATCACCACTCACTCATGGTATCAATCACAATATACACAAATATTGCATTTATGCCCTCAACAGGCTAAAATTACAAATATGCCCCTAATAACCAAATAGGGCCCACATGCATATTTAATTCACCTAAACATACATTTCTAATCACATAATCATCAGATTCACATATTAACGTAATTAAATCAATTATTCAATTATTGCCCTCCTGGCACGCTAATCAAAACCCTAAGCCTTATTAGCAAATTTGGGACGCTACAATACACTTTTCTACCAGCTGTACTCCGTGCTGAGTAATTCAACTCGTATTTTTGGGGTACAATAACCCTTATTTTATTTTTAATAATATTTCATTTGTTATTTTAAACTAAAGTAATGATATAAAGGTTTTGCATATCAATTTCTTTAAATAAAAAAACATTACTTATCATTTTATAGTTTGATATATGTATATTTATTTTTATATTATAAGCGTAAAAAATAAAATAAGTCATTAATGAAAAAATTATTGGTTTAAGATTTTTTTTAAAAATAATAATAATTTTGAAGTGTTTCACATTCCTAGTGTGTATCCTAATTTCAGCACGAGTCTTTCACTCAAATCGTGTATAGCTAGCAGATGATTGCAGGGAAGGAATAGGTTCTAAATCCAAGTATTCTTTACGTTAACGGCACAGTTCTCTTGCTGATTGTCCGAGCTAGGGATACCTAAGTTGAAAAGCGCGAGCTTGTAATATTTATCAGACATGACCTCCATGATACGAGCTTGATGGTGTATTCAGCTCGTGGTAGATTGAGGATATGGCGTGTCCGCGGATCCCCAAAGACTCGGATGATTTATACGATCGTCTATGGCCAGCCTGTGATATTTAATATCCTAGATATTAGGAATCTATTTATTTCATGATCAAATCGTATTCTAATATAAATGGGAATATCTTATAATAAATGTAATATATATGCAAATCTGTGATTAACTCAGGCGATTACCCAAACCTGTCCAAGGAGTTTCTCTATAAATGTTGAGAATATTGGACAGGAAGAGGGACGGTTATTCTGTAATACCAAGACTCTGTCAAAATAGAGAGAGAAAAATAGTAATAATATAGACTCGTGGACTAGGTGGATTTTAACCACTGAACCACGTAAAAAGGCCAGTGTTCTTGAGAGTAATTTTCTTATTTCGGTTTACCTTTAAGCACTAATTCATCCTCGTTATTTTCTTGATTCACTGTTGGTGAAAAACCGCGTCAATAGTTTGGTGCTTTCATTGAGATTTGAGATTAGTGCTTTCATAAAATCCCAAATCAAATATCATCATGGTGGTCACAATTAATGCAATTTGTGTTTCGAAGGATGTTGGTATTAGATGGGAGATTATGGATGAATCTCATACTACACTGTATTCGCTGCATCCAAGCACCACGAAGATGGTATTTTGACCTTAAGGATAGTGATTTTAGTTAAGTGTGGATAGTCAATAATCCATTCACGTTTTCCCCTCGAACACTCTCATTTCTTCTTAAAAAAAAATTCATCAACAAAAGGGAAATCTTGGGGCTTTGAGGAATTTCCTGAAGAATTCAAGTATTGGAAGAGGATTAGCAACTGTTAGGTCTTAATCTGGCAATAAAGGATTCAAATTTTTGCTAAGTTGTGAATTCTTCAAACTTTTCTTCTGTTCTTGAGCGTTCTTCAAGAATTTTGAAGTTTTGATTGGTTTATTCGTAATTCATGTTCTTAGCTGGTTTGTGTGGGCATAGAGGGATTAGATATGTGTTAAGGTTTGAATTTAAGCTCTAAACTGTAGTAAAAAAACCAAAAGTTTGTTTGAATTTCTCGGATTTGGAAAATTGGGGCTTCGGAACCCTAAAGTTCAAATTGGTAGCTATAGGTTGTAATTGACTGTGTGTTTGAGTTTTAGAGGTTGTATGTCAATTGCATAAATATTTTGTTGCTTAATTTTTTTCCTGGAACTAATTGGGATTGATTTGGATTGAGCTGTGAAGTTGGGGAAATCACAGAAAATTGTGAAATTGGCCTCTAGTTTGTATTGGTCGACCAACACTGGGCACTCGGTTGACCGCCCTACGGTTTTGGCAGGCCTGGCCATTTTGGCCAAGCAGTCGATCGGTCTATGCCACGTGGTCGATTGGCCCTTGTTGGTAGCCACATTTTAGTGTTATTTTCAAGAGTTTTCAATTCATAACCCTAGGGGATTGAAAGCTGAGGTTCCTAGGACATTATGTTTAAAGGGGATTTAGGCCCTGGTAAGGTTCATAGAAATTTTGTGTTAGGTTTTAGTTTGAGGGAAACTAAACCTACACTTTATAGTTATGACTAGGGTTTCCTTGGAGCTTGTGAGAGGATCTCACTCGAGGTCGTCCTAATTCGTTGCGTTCAATCGTGGTAAGAAAGCTGGCTCTTGCACCTTGTGTTGGGCATTGGAACTGTAACGCCCTGGATACCCCAAGACCGTTACGGTGAACGATGAACCATGAATTTAACTCGCTACCCGAGTTCTTTGGTTAAAAACATGCTTCTAGGTATTATTAATAGGTTAAGGTGGAAAACCAATCAAAAGGGAAGGATATATTTTATTTAAAATATAAAACTGTTCATGGGCCCATAAAAACGTTTACAAGTTATTTACAACTCAAAATGGTCATTACAGTTTAAAATTTACAACCTGCCGACCTAAGCGGCAAAAATAGGGTAAACCCCCTAGTTCCTCTGAGAACTCCTTGGCCGTGGTGGTCAAGCGGCTGCATATGTACACAGCACCACCTAAGCTCTCCACTCAAGGCTGGGTGAGCTTTTCTTTTCCTTTACCTGCACCACATAGCACCCATGAGCCAAGGCCCAGCAAGAAAACACAATATTGCATGAATATAATATCAACAATGATAATAATAATCATTCAGGACTCTCAGTCCAAAATAAAGGAGTGACAGTTGAAAAGTCACTAAGGTGGGTTCCGTTCCCTTTAGCCATGTGACGATAGGGTCACCTGGGCTTTACAAATATGTGATCCTTTCACTAGCTTATCAAGATAGGTGTCTGATGAACTAGTCACCAATATAACCTATCACATGACCATAGAGTCATAACCATGGGATTCCGCTCCCTAGCCACATGACAAGCAAACACCTAGGCCTTTGGCCCTGGCTCCGAGTAACTAGTCCTAGACTATTCAAGCGCTTATAAGTTTCATCGACCTTAGGGTCGGTCCAGCATTAATGCCCCTAGAGTCATTCAACGCTGATATCGATTAGATCTAATCTTTTATCAACCTTGCGTTCAGGATGCTTATGCCATTTTTGACTCTTTGGTCAGTAATACGCGACCAATGCCGACCCTGACTAATTAGTGCCATACACAAATAAGCAAGATTTGATAAGCATTTAATATGCAATCAATGTCCACATTCTATAACCAACATGCCTCAACACAATCACGCATGACATATATATAGGGTGCAGTTTTCTTACCTCTGATTCGAGCGAGAGTTAATATAAGAACGACCCTTGAGAATGATCAACCTTTAAGTTCCTTAGCGGTCACCTAGTCATAACCAAATATGGGACACCATCAATAAAATGGATAACAAAGGTTCCCGAACCAAGATCTAGCCTTTGGGACATCGAATCCCACTAATCCGGGTAGTAAGAGCGATCCCGAGGCCTAAAACTGAGTTCCTATGATCAAAACACCCGATTGGCCTCAAAACCCTACCTGAGCCGCGGCCTTAGAAGCTTGAGTCGAGGCCCCCAGCCACACCAGGAGCGAGGGCCGTGGTGCCCACTACTCAGTGCCGCGGCGCCCAGCACGGCCAAACTCCACCACCGGCTTCTTCGAGCTTGGGCTGCGGTGCCCAAGAACAGGGTTGCAACCCCCACCCGGGAATCAGCCATAATTTTCTTCATTTAAAACCTTCCAAAAACATACCTAAACACTTCCAAATCCAAAAATCAAAGTTCCCAAACATCCCAATGATCCAAAATCATCAAATCCCTAGGATCAAACGAATCAAAAACTCAACGATTCACAAAATCCAATTCAAAGCTTAGAAACTCTAAAAACTCAAAACTTAAAGCTTAGATTACCTTTGATTGGGTTGTTTCTGGTTAAATCCTTCAGTCAATAAGCTTTTAATCTTTCCTAGGATCGTTATGCCTCGATCCTCGCTTGATTCCGAATCCTAGAACTCAAGATTTCCTCGAAATTGCCACGGATGTCACAAAGGTTAATGGGAGAGAGAAAAAGGTGTTTTAAACGTACGGTTCTATCTGATGATCTACTTCAGGCTTAAGTAACCTCAAATAAAACCTAATGCTCGGGGTCCCAAAAACATCCCCGGGGGCAAAATAGTCGAAACTCCCAGAATTTCCTCCTGATCTCAACAACTCCCAATTTCTCTTCAAATAATCACTCTCATTATCCAATATCCCAATAAATGACCCTGTTATGACAAAACTGCTAATTTGCAATATAAGACCGTCTCATGCCAAATATCTCGAATATATCCCCATAATAATGAGATCTCATCCATAACTCACAAAATGCACCAAAATACACAAATATGCCCTCAACGGGCCAAATTACCAAAACACCCTAACAATCAAATGTGAACCCACATGCATGCATTTAGCATCATATTATAATATAATTCACATAAACATGCATATAATCATTTAATGGCATAATTAAACAATTATGGCCCTCCCGGCCTACTAATCCAGCCACTAAACCGCATTAGGGATTTCAGGAACTGTTATCTGGATAAAATTATAATTGTACTTGGTATATGATTAAAGTTGTGTAATCTTGTATTGATATTTAATATGTTGCTTCTGATTGTTGTATGATTATTTTCTAGTGATCGGCATAGGCCGTATTCGGCAAGTTGCATGTGTAATGCAGATTGTGAGGACAAGGCCACAGAAAGGGTAATGTACCCATTGGTTCGGCATAGGTCGTATAAATGCCATGATGGTTTTCTTGCTGGGCCTTGGCTCATGGGTGCTTCGTGGTGCAGGTAAAGGCAAAGCAAAGGTTGACTAGCCATGATTTGGAGAGCCTTAGGGTGGTGTCTGCATGTTCGGCCTGCTTGGCCACCATGACCAAGTTATTTTGAGGGACTTAGTTTATGAGTCCAAATGTTGTCGCTTAGTTCGACTATTTTGTAAACTTTGTGTATAATTATGTTGCAATTAACTTTTGGGGATCCCTTGTAACTATTTTAAGTTTTTAAATGAAGAGTTTATATATTTTGACCAAAATTTTATAACCTGAACCTTTATTTAATTTTAATTACACTTTTGAGTCCAAATGGCTCGCTTAACCAGTTAAGCACCATTTTAAATACACAGTGTAACGATCCTGGATTAATAGGATGTACAAGATCGAAGATCGATCTTGGAGACCACTGTCTTGCCCTGCAACTGGTCAAACAAGTCATCAAACCTAGGTAGCGAATACTTGTTCTTAATGGTTAACTTATTCAGTTCCCGATAGTTGATACACACCCTCAGTGACTCATCCTTCTTCTTCGCAAATAACACAGGCGCACCCCATGGCGACGAGCTAGGTTTGATAAATCCCAAGTCGAGTAACTCCTGCAACTGGACCTTTAATTCTTTCAACTCTGCTGGTGGCATTCTGTAAGGTGCCTTAGATACCAGCTCTGTCCTTAATGTCAATTAAATAACAAACTCTATCTCCCAATGAGGTGGAAACCCTGGAAAATCTTTTGGAAACACGGTTAGAAATTCACAAACCAATCTGGTCTCCTTCGGTCCAACTGGAACAACCTTGGTGGTATCCACAACACTAGTTAGGAACCCTATGCAACCTCCTTGCAATAGGTCTCTAGCCATCAATGCTGAGATCATAGGAACACGAGGCTTGTTCGCAGTGCCCAAAAACACAAACGGTTCCTCTCCCTTAGGTTCAAAAGTCACCATCCCCCTTTTACAATCTATAGTCACCCCGTACTTGGCTAACCAATCCATGTTGTAACGTCCCAAATTCCCTAATATGGCTTAATGCCTGGATTAGGGGGCTAGGAGAGAAATAATTAGTTTAATGTGTTATTAGAAGATTATATGCATGATTATGTGGCTATATTATTATATGGTTGAATTTGTATATATATGGGGTCGTTTCTTATAAGAAAGGCATTTTCGTAATTTTGGCCAGTTGAGGGAATATTTGTATATTTATGTGCATGTGTGTGATATATGGGTGAGACCACATTATTATGTGGATATATTTGAGTTATTCAGCAAGAGGCGATCCTAGGAAGCAAGTTAGTGGCTTAGTCATAACAGGGTCAAATATCGGGCTCGGGGTGAGTCTAGAGTATTTTGGGTATTTAGTACATTACGAGGATATTGGGTAATGGGAATGAATATTTGAGGATATTGGAAGTAATGGGAATTGTGAGACATTAATTATGATTGACGGGACAATTGGCTAATGACAAGTTTTCCCTTGGGGTATCAAAGGACCTAGGTTTGACTAAGGGGTAAAATGATAATTTTCTAGCCTAAGGAAGGTTAAGTGCAGAACATAGTGGAATGAACACTCTAGCTTATTCTCTCCTCTTCTCGATTGCGCTCTTCTTCCTCACAGTTTCTCTTTCAATTTGGGCTTGGGATCTTGAGGCTAAGCTTAAGGATTTAAGGCTTGAGGGTTTAGGATTGAATTACAACAGCTAAAAGGATTCAGATCACAGCTGAGGTAAAGAACTTTAAACCCTATTTTTAGTTGGTTTTCTCTATGGTTTTGGTTGTTTATAAGTTTGAAAGTCTGGTTATAGGATTAGGTTTTTGGTAGTGTTTTGAGTGTTTTAAAGCTTGGGTTTTACTGCTGGTTTGGTGATAATGTTGTATTGGGTTTTAGTTTTGTTTTTGAGATTGTTTGGAAGTGTTTTGTGGTGTGTTTTGAGCTGAGAAAAACAGGGGTGCTAGGTTCACAAGGACAAGTCATGGCTATGTTCTTGGGTGCCGCAACTTGTGCGAACCCCAGGGCCTAGGAGGGGCTCTGTCTTGATAGCATGTCGCGACCCTCAAGGGCAAGTCCCAGCCTGCCCCTGGCACTCAAACATGGAGCTTTCTGTCTGGGAGGCGCGTCGCGACCCTTGGGGGCAGGTCGCGACCCGCCTAGTTCTTTTAAGTCAACATAGGTTTTAAGGTCGGGGTTTCAAACCTTAAGGCTTAGGATCAAATCTATTACTCGGTTTGGTAGAATTCGAGGTCCCGTGGACTAGGATTTGGTCTGGGAACCTTTAATTTCTCATTATTGATGGAATTTCATATTTGGTTATGATTAAGTTACCGCTAAGGGCTCAAGGTCAGGATCGTACTCAAGGGTCATTCTTAATTTATTTTACGCTCAAGCCGGAGGTAAGAAAACTGTACCCATTATGTGACATACTTGACTATTGATGAAGCATCTTGAGTGCTCTATATATGGATATATGTTGTATTATGAGTGATTGGTTGCATTATATACTTGAGAAAAGCATTGACTCATCAGTCAAGGACGACAATAGTGTTGAACGCTAGTTGTAAAGCACTAACTTATCAGTCAAGAACAACAACAGTGTTGAGCGCTAGTCGTAAAGCATTGACTTATGAGTCAAGAGCGACAATAGTGCGTCCAGAGCTGTTCGATATGATTAGATCTAATCAAGAGAGCGTTACACGCTCATCCGACTCGATGGTCGTAGAAAACTAAAGCGCTTGACTATTTCTATGGCTAGTTACTCAGAGCTAGGGAAAAAGGCCCAGGGTGACTTTATGGTCACATGGCTAAGGAAAAGGACCCTAGGATAACTCCATGGTCATCTCTTCAGGGCAAAGGACCCTAGGTTGACTCTATGGTCATCTGATTAGGGTTGCGGGCCCCAGAATGATTCTATAATTGTAACACCCTCCTAATCCAGGACCGTTACACTGTGTATTTTAAATTGTGTTAGACTTGATAATCAAGTCATTTGGATATAAATGTGTAACTAAGGTTAATGTCAAGGGTTAGGGTTGGTCAAAGGAATTGTTGACTTTTATTCAAAAAGTTTCATACATACATGGGATCCCCAAAATATTACAAATAAGTGTTTAAAAGGGTGTATATACATAAAAAGTTACAATCAACCGACCTAAGCAGCAAAATTAGTGCTACAACCCAAGTTCCTCCGAGATAATCCTCGGTCGTGGTGGACGAGCAGCCGCATATGTACACGCCGCCATCGAAGCTCTCCAACTCATGGCTGGTCAAGCTTTCTTTTTCCCTTACCTACACCACATAGCACCTGTGAGCCAAGGCTCAACAAGAAAACCTTAACATGTGCATAAACAGAAAATACAGATTTCTAGATACTTATCTAGTATGTCTAGCAGTAATAACCTACTCATACAGGCATGCAATTACAAATAAATGGTCATTTGACCACTCTGGGGCCGCTGCCATGAGTAGTTGACCATAGAGTCAACCCCGGGGCCCTATGCCCTAGCTATGTGACCATAGAGTCACCTGGGGCCCTTGCCCTTAGCTCTGGGTGACTAGCCATAGAGTTATCCAACCACTTTTGTTTTCCATCGACCATTGGGTCGGCCAATTTAATAGAACATTACTGATTTGGGCCTAAGCCTTTCGACTAGCACGCAGCGCGCTATTGCTGTCCTTGACTAATAAGTCAATCCTTGAACCAGGTATTCAGATAAAGATACAAAAACAGATACAGATAGACATACTTTAACAATACAATCATGCATACATATTATTCATAATATATCATCAAGAAATTGCAAACATAGTAATAACCATGCTCCTTAACGGGGCCTAGCCCTAGCTACGCAAACCATGTGATCAGTTATGTAACACTTAATCAGGTACATACTATTCAAGTATGTTTAATCAATGAACGAAATGATAACTTAAACACAATCATTCTCAGGGGCCTAAGCCCTATTCATAACTATTATTAACAATCAGCCAATCCCTAATCACATATATCACGTATTGTGTGCAGTTATCTTACCTCAGGTCCGAGTATAACATAAAATAAGAACGACCCTCGAGCACGATCCCGGTTCTGAGCCCCTTAGCGATAACCTAGTCACAACCATAATATAGGATTCCATCAATAATGAGCAAATAAAGGATTCCGGACCGAGCCCTAGGCTCCGGGACCTCGAATTCTACTAAATCGGGTAGTAGAATCGATCCCGAGCCCTTAAGGTTGAGTTCCCACACTCAAAAACCCTCCCAGGGCTCAAAACCCCTTAAGCGTCGTGGTCCCAGGAACCTACGTCGCAGCCCGCCCAAGTCAGAGTCCTCAGTCTCCCTTCTCACTGAACATGCGTCGCGTCGCGCATTCATGTCAGACACCCTCCTTGGCCCCTGGGTTCAAGAGGGTCACGACACCCCAAGAACAGGGTCGCGACCTGCCTTCGCGAACCCATAATTTCTCTAGTTTTTCTTCAGCCAACTCAATCAAAACCATCCCAATTCAATTCTAAAACCACAGTTTAATCCCCATAATAGATGCAACATATCCCCATCAACTAAATCCAACTGAAAATTTGATTGAAAACCCATCAAAACTCATAAGCCCAACATTTGAGCTACAAGCTCAAGAACACTCAAAGCCCAAGAAAAACTTGTTAGAACATTAACTTAAACAGGGATTAAAGCTCTACCTCTGCTGTATGTGACGCTCTCCTAGCCGCAACAAGTCCCGAATCCTAACCCAAGATAGTGAGAGAAATAGAGAGGGAGTCAGTTGGGTGAGCTGCTTCTAGTGTTTTTTGAGTTTTTTTAAGGCTTAAGTTTACTTAAGCTAATCCCGAGGCTTGGGGTACCAAAAACGTCCCCGAGGGAAAAATGGTCAAAATCCCTGGAATTCCCTCCTAATCTCACTAATTCCAAATACATCCTCGATTATTCATTCCCATTACCCGATACTATACTACATACCTAAAATACCCCTTGACTCGCCCCAAGTCGGGTATTGGGTCCCGTTGTGACTTTCCCGCTAACTTGCTCCCTATGATCGTCTCGTGCCAAGTAACGCAAATAAAACCACATAATAATGTGGTCTCTCACTTATATCACATATATGCACATATATAAAATTATGCCCATAACGAGCTAAATTGCGAATATTTCCCTTCTAATAAGAAACAGGCCCACATGCATATTTAATATTCCTAAACATGCATAACTAGTTATATTATTATATAACTCACATAATCACATAATCATACGCAAATATATGATATAAACATATAATTTTATATATTGCCATCCTAGCCCCCTAATCAAGGCCCTAAGCTTTATTAGGTAATTTGGGACGTTACAATAATCATCTACTTGTACTTGTATGCATGCAGTAATAAGTTTTCTTGCTGAGCCTTGGCTCATGGGTGCTATGTGGTATATGTAAAGGAAAAGAAAAGCTTACCCAACCATGAGTGGAGAGCATAGGTGGCGACGTGTACATATGCGGTCGCTTGACCACCACGGCCAAGGTTTCTCAAAGGAACTAGGGTTAAACCCTATTTTTTGCCACTTAGGTCGGCAGATTGTAACTTTTGAGTTATAATGACTATTTTAGAACTGTAAGCAACTTTGTAAACATTATTATGGGATCCCATGTACAATTTAACGTTTTTAATAAAATATCCATTCCTTTCGACCAAGATTTTAACTCTGGCCCATTAATTACAGTTAGATGCACGTTTATGGGCTAAAGACCCATTTAGCGGGTTAAGCACTATTTAAAATACACAATGTGATGGTATTGGATAACCAGGGTGTTACAACTTGGCATCAGAGCATGCCAAAGTTAAGGGTTCTTGTAGACAGGTGGGCATGTACACTCGCCACTAAAGTCAAGCTCAACTCAGGGTTTGGTAACTATTTATGTGGTTTTGTGTTTAACTACTTAAATTATATATAAATGTTTTACCTGCATGCCTTATTAGGTAGCATGAGATATACTGATAAGGCTTGGCCCCTTACTCCTGCATGATGAACAAGAGCGAGCTTATTAGCACTGATATTGCTTGAGAATGCCAAATAACCGCTTATTAGCATTGTTGTATGGATATGAAAGTCAGGACACACTCATTAGCGCTGTCACAGATACATGTATTCTAGAAAATGCTTATGAGCATCATTAATTGTTAATTGTTATGAATATCATAACGTGCTTATTATCACCATACCTGAATATGAACCGACATGCTTATTAGCATGAATGTTGAATGTGAATGAGTATATACTTGATATTTGATCGTGAGGCGGCAAGAGGTTTAGTTATCACTACCTAACTGGCTGCATTGATTATTGCAGCAAGGAATAAGTTGAAAGTATGCTTCCAAGGCAGATTCAATCATCAGCTGCCCAGGAAGATCATGGCGAGAATAACAGACATGGTTAGGATAATGACCAGGGTCAAACCCCTCAGCCAGCTCCTGAGAACTGGCAGCAAGTGCTTGCTGATTTCCAAGCCAGGGTATTGAGGCAGGAAGAAGAAATATGCCTCCTGAGACAACAACGGGTTCCTGTAAGGAAAATTTTACCAGAGGCACCACCTATGATGGTGCAAAAATTTGAGCAGCTACCAGAGTCTAGGAATAAATGGGAACCTCTTTATGAAAGGTTTAGGATATACACCCTCCAGTCTTTGAGGGTAGTGCAGATCCGGCTAAGGTCGAACAGTGGATGAGCATGGTTGCGACTATTCTAGATTTTATGAGGGTGTCTAGTAATGAGAGCATGGCTTGTGCCACATTTATGTTTCGGGAGGATGCTTGAATTTGGTGGGAAGTGATAGCCCAAACTAGATGTTACACCTAGATTTTGAGCATGAGATTGTGATCTCGAAATCTAGGCTCATTAGGTGTAAGCTCGAAATAGACACGGTCGCCGTGGGTTAAACCGTTTCTGTAAACAGCAACCTCGAAGGCTCAAGGGATATGTAGCCTCGAAAATGCTCCGAGCTTGTAAATGGAATGGTGTGACACTTGTATATACCCCTGAACTATCTCTTGCCTTCCAAGCTGGTTCGAGCTCGGAATGTGTGAGTTCGAATGTGGAAACATCGTCAATGTTTACTTGTTTTGAGCGTTGGCAAAGTTAGGCGATGAGCTCGTGATCGACTGATAGTCTCGGCGAGTTCATGATCAACTGCTGGTCTCGAAGATTTGATGAATCCCGTATCTGAGTTGATCAGTAATATGTGAACATATTTATTGTTGTACAATCCTGATGTTTAAGGGATATTATTTAATCTGTTATCCAATCCCACATTTTGTGGGACATTTCCATGTATATAGGAAATAATGCATTAAATAGCATTATATTAAATGGTTCACAGAATATCTTCCCGAGATATGTGGGAATGAATTCTGCAAACCTTTTCTATAAATAGAGAAGGAAGCTCCATTCGTAAGGACCGATTTCTGATTTTTGGAGAAAAAACTCTGGGCAACTATTCTTTGAAAAGTTTCCAGAAAAATCCCAAGTTCTAATAACATAGACTCGTGGACTAGGCACATTTAACTGCTGAACCACGTAAAAAACCTCTTTGTGTTCATTTTTGTTTATTTCCACCAATATTTTCTTGTTTAATTGCTCTCCTATTTAAGTTGACGAAAAACAGCTTCAACACTAGAAATGTTAAGGCTCTGAGTTGGGAAGAGTTTCAGACTCTGCTTAATGAAAAGTACTACAATGATGCCATCAAGGCAGCAAAAGCTGAAGAATTCAGTAAACTGCTTTAGGGGAGTATGTCAGTAACTGAATATGCTTTGAAGTTTGATAGACTAGCAAAGTTTGTCGGGGAACTGGTACCCACTGATGGGACCAGAAGGGAGAGGTTTCTCCAAGGGCAACAGCCTAGGATAGGCCGGGATGTTCGCATTACCACTATGTCGGGGGTGCCTACTTACACACAGGTGGTTGAGAAGGTGCTCACAACTGAGAGCACAGAAAACAAAATTTGGCGAGATAATGCGGCCAGGAGAGACATTAGGAGGATGGGACCTCCATTTGTAAGTTCAGGTAGGGGCAGAGGCCCCAATGATCAGAAAAGGAAGGCTCCTGATGCCTTTCCAGCTCCAGGCCCTAGCAGGAGATCACGTGGTATTACAGTAGGCCGCCAGGGCGGCAGTGAGGGCTGGAGGAATTTTCCTGAGTGCGTTAGGTGCTAAAGGCGCCATTTGGGGGAGTGTCAGGCAAATGCCTGCTTTTTATGCGGGGTAGTGGGACACCTGAAGAAAGATTGTCTGAGGGCAAGAAAGGAAGAGTCAAGGAAGGCGGACAGCTCAGCCCCAACTCGAGTGTTTGTGTAATACCCCAAAATCCCTAATGAGGTGTAATGGCCGGATTAGGAGGCCAAGAGGGACATAATTGATTTACCATGCCATTAAATGATTATATGCATGTTTATATGAATTATATTATTATATGATGATAAATGCATGCATGTGGGTCCACATTTTATGATAAGGGTATTTTGGTAACTTGGCCCGTTGAGGGCATATTTGTATATTTGCATGCATGTTGGTGATTATTGATGAGGCCACATTATAATGTGGATTTTTTCAAGCTATTCGGCATGAGACGATCTTTGAATACTAGTTAGCGGTTTGGTCATAACGAGGTTAATTTCGGGGCTCGGGGTGAGTCTCGGGGTAATTTGGTGGTTAGTGCATTACCGAGAATTAAAGGGTAATGGGAAATGATTTATTAGCAATTGAGAATATTGGAAATAACGGGAATTGGAGAGCGTTAATTTTAATTAACGAGATGGGCGGGAAAGGACGATTTTGCCCTTGGTGGTTGTTAAGGGTTTTACTTAAGCTTAGGGGTATTTTTGTCTTTTGAGCAAAGATATATGTGAACTAAGATGGCTGTAGAAACCTTAGAACCAAAAACAGAGTACGTTTCCCTTCTTCTCTCGACCAGTTTTTCTCTTAAAATTTTTGAACTCCATTTGAGGAATCAAGCTAGGTAATCAAGCCTTGGGAGTCTAGGGTTGTGTTCCCCCATTGAAGAGGGTTCCATATTGAGCTTGAGGTAAGATTTTCACAATAGAAACTCTGGTTCTTGCTCTGTTTTCCATTTGATTTACAGCTGAAACTTTGATTTGGATAGTGAGAATTGATGGAAGCTTTTGGCAAAGGTTGAATATGTTATGATGCCTAGGACTTGTATGTTGGGTATTTGGGTTCATTTGTGAGTTTAAATGAGGTTTGGAGTCAATTTTTGAAGCTTGGAATTTGAGAATTCGAACGAGGAAAAACCAGGGCTGAAAAACCCTGGTTGTAGCACTACATCACTGTCCAGGGCAAGCATCCCTGCTTGTAGCGCCTAGGTGCTAGGGGGCAGCGCTACAACGCTACCCTATTTTTTGAGGGTTCTATTTTTGGCACTTTTGAGGGTTTTTTGGCTCAGGGTTTCAATTCCTAAGGCACGGGATCAAATATACGAGCCGTTTGGGTACAATTCGAGGTCCCAGGAGTGAGGTTTAGGTCAAGAACCTTTCATTATTAATTTTCATTGATGGAAGTTATATCTGGTTATGACTAGGTGACCGCTAAGGGACCAAATGATCAATCGTTTTCAAGGGGCGTTCTTTTATTATTTCTCGCTCGAACTAGAGGTAAGCAAACTGCACCCAGTATGTGACATGCATGGTTATTAATAAGGCATGTTGAGTGTTATATATGTGGACATTGATTGCATATTAAATGCTTAGTAATCTTGCTTATCAGTGAATGGCACTGACCTATGAGTTAGGAATCGGCAACAGTGTTAGTATTGACTGTAAAGATGTGACTTATTAGTCAAGTTCGGCAGTAGTACTGAGCACTGGTCGTATGGTATTGACTTATGAGTCAAGAACGGTATTTGCGTGTTTAACGTAAGCCGAAAAGATTAGATCTAATCAACATAAGCATTATCTTCATAAGCATGAAATGCTTGACCGACCTTAAGTTCGATGAAAACTAAATCACTTGTCTAGTCTAAAGGCTAGTTACTTAGAGTCAGGGCCAGAAGGCCCAGGTGACTGCATCGTCACATGGCTAAGGGTGCGGAGCCCAAGTTCGTGACTTACTCATCAGTCACTTATCTGATTCAAGTTTTTGACTCCATAGTCACTCATCTAGTTTAAGTTCGTGACTTACTCATTAGTCACCATCTAATTAGGGCTACAAGCCCCAACATGATTATTAGAATCTCGATACTATCTGATTAGGGCTACACGCTCCAACATGATTATTAGAATCTCAATATTATCTTATTAGGGCTACAAGCCCAATATGATTATCATAATCATCAATTGATATTGAATACATGCAGTGATGAGTTTTCTTGCCGAGCCTTGGCTCGCGGGTGCTATATGGTGCAAGTAAAGGGAAAGAAAATCTCACCCAGCCTTGAGTGGAGAGCTTAGGTGGCGATGTGTACATATGCGGCCGCTTGATCACCACGACCAAGGTGTTTCTCAGAGGAACTAGGGGTTAACCCTATTTTTGCCGCTAAGGTCGGCGGGTTGTAATTTTTACACTGTAATGACCATTTTGGATTGTAAATAACTTGTAAATGCTTTTATGGGCCATGTACAGTTTTATGTTTTAAATAAAATATATCCTTTCTTTTTTATCGAGATTTTTCACCTTAGCCTATTAATAACACCTAGATGCACGTTTATAACCAAATGACTCGGTTAGCGATTTAAGCACGCTTTAAAGCTCATAGTAATGGTCTTGGAGTAACAAGGGCCTTACAGTTTGCGTTGACACAGGCAGAAGTTGGGGCTTGTCCCTCAGCAGTCACAGGTTAGCTTTTTAGTGCTGGAACCCCTTATACTGTTTTGGTTGATTCTGGTGCTACATATTCTTTTGTTGCTAGTAGAATTATTGATAGAATGTGTAGACCATGTGATTATTATGTTGTAGGGGTTTGGGACCTTATTACCCACTAGGGAGTTAGTAGTGTCCAGGAGATGGGTCAGATCATTGCCAGTGACAGTGGAGGGCAAAGAGTTATTAGTTGATTTAATAAAGTTGGTTATGACCGACTTTTACATGATTTTGGGTATGGATTGGTTAGTGAAGTATGGGGCAACCATAGATTGCAGAAGGAAAATGGTAACCTTTGAGCCTGAAGGTGAGGATCCTTTTGTATTTTTTGGCACTGTACATGGACCCTGTGTACCCATGATATATGTTTTGAGGGCTAGAGACCTATTGTAGGGTGGTTGCATAGGATTCTTAGCCAGTTTGGTAGACACAACTCCGGTCGTGCCAGTGGGACCAGAGGAGACCAGGTTGGTCTGTGAGTTTCTGGATGTGTTCCCAGAAGAGTTACCAGGATTGCCACCCCACAGAAAGATTGAATTTGTGATTGAACTGGAACCAAGGACGAATCCAGTGTCTAGGGCACCTTACAAAATGGCCCCATTAGAATTTAAAGAACTAAAGGTACAACTACAGGAGTTGTTGGACTTAGGTTTTATTAGACTTAGTTTCTCACCATAGGGTGCACCAATCCTATTTGTGAAGAAGATGGATTGTTCTCTGAGGATGTGTATTGATTACAGAGAAGTCAAGTTGACAATCAAGAACAAGTATCCTCTGCCAAGGATAGATGACATGTTTGATTAGTTGCAATGTAAAACGGTATTCTCAAAGATAGACCTTCGATCTAATTATCATCAGCTGAGGGTCAAGGAGGGAGATATACCAAAGACTGCCTTTCGTACCAGATATGAGCATTATGAGTTCTTAGTCGTGTCCTTTGGGTTGACTAAGCCCCAGCTGCTTTTATGGATTTAATGAGCAGGGTGTTCAAGGATTACTTGGATCGGTTTGTGATCGTCTCCATCGACGATATTCTGGTTTATTCTTAGTTAGAGTCATAACATGAGCAACATTTGAGGTTGGTTCTACAGAGACTAAGGGAGCATAGGTTGTTTGCAAAGTGCAAGAAATGTAAATTCTTGTTTTCTCAGCTAACTTTCCTTGGTCATATTGTCAGTAAGGAGGGGAACAAGGTGGACCCAACCAAGATTGAATCGGTCAGAGATTGGCCAAGGCCAAGGAATGGCTCAGAGGTAAGGAGCTTCCTTGGGTTGTCAGGTTATTATAGGAGTTTCATGGAAGGATTCTCAAAGATTGCTACTTCATTGACTGGACTGACACACAAGAATCAAAAGTTTGTGTGGTCAAACAAGTGTGAGAATAGATTCTAGGATTTGAAGCAAAGGCTAATTACAGTTCCAGTTTTGAGTCTCCCGACAGAATAGGAGAATTTTGTGATATACTGTGATGCCTCACATCAGGGTTTGGGTTGTGTTCTTATGCAGTCAGGGAAGGTGATTGCTTATGCCTCACGCCAGTTGAAAGAGTATGAACAGAGATACCCCACTCATGATTTAGAGTTGGCAACAGTGGTCTTTGCATTAAAGGTATGGAGGCATTAGAAAGAATAAAGGAAGGTCAGTTGGGTGATCCACAACTGACAAAGATCAGAGAGGACATTCTAGCTGGAGTGTCTCAGGACTACACAGTGTCGGATATGGGCTTGTTGAGGTACAAGGGTCGGATCTGTGTTCGATGGACACTAATATCAAACAAGAGATTCTGGATGAATCTCATACCACTCCTTACTCCTTGCATCCAGGAACCACAAAGATGTATCAGGATGTGAGATCGTTGTATTGGTGGCCTGGGATGAAGAGGGATGTAACCGAATATGTGGTTAAGTGCCTGACATGTCAACATGTCAAGGCTGTGCATCAGAGACCAGCAGGGCTATTACAGCCTCTGGACATCCCATAGTGGAAATGGGAGGACATCACGATGGATTTCGTGGTGAGAGGGCGATCCAAATATTAGAGGACATGCTGCGAGCATGTGTGCTAGAATTTGGTGGGTTTTGGAGTAAGAATCTACCTTTGATAAAGTTTTCCTACAATAACAGCTATAAGTTGACCATTGGGGTGGCTCCTTATGAGATGCTGTATGGTAGGAAATGTAGGCCTCCCATTCATTGGGATGAGACAGGAGAAAGGAGATACTTGGGTCTTGAAGTAATTCAAAGGACCAATGAGGCCATTGAGAAGATCAGAGCTTGGATGCTCGCTTCTCAAAACAGACAGAAACGTTATGCTGATCCCAAACGTAGGAACGTGGCGTTCCAAGTGGGAGACTATGTCTTCCTTAGAGTCTCACCATGGAAAGAGGTGAGAAGATTTGGGAAGCAGGGTAAGCTGAGCCCTAGATTTGTGGACCATTTGAGATCCTTGAGAGGATTGGTTAGGTGGCCTATAGATTGGCCTTACCACCGACACTGTCAACTGTACACAATGTATTTCATATTCAGCTCTTCAGAAATATGTGTCAGACGTGACTCATGTGTTGAGTTACGAGGATTTGGAGCTTGAGGCTGATCTCTCCTATGAGGAACAACCAGTCCAGATACTAGACAGGAAGGACAAGGTCCTGAGAAACAAAACTATACCTTTGGTTAAGGTATTATGGAGGAACAACAAGGTCGAGCAAGCGACTTGGGAGCTGGATTCAGATATGTAGAGTAAATATCCCGAGCTATTCAGGTAAAATTTCAAGGACGAAATTTCTGTAAGGAGGGGATAGTTGTAACATCTCAAATTCCCTAATATGGCTTAGTGCCAAGATTAGGGGGCCAGGAGGGCAATAATTAGATTAATGTGTTATTATATGATTATATGCATGATTATGTGGTTGTATTATTATATGGTTGTATTTGTATATATATGGGGTCGTTTCTTATAAGAAGGGCATTTTCGTAATTTTAGTCCGTTAAGGGCATATTTGTATATTTATGTGCATGTGTGTGATATATGGGTGAGGCCACATTATTATGTGGATATATTTGAGTTATTCGGCATGAGGTGATCCTAGGAAGCATGTTAGCGACTTAGTCATAACGGTTTCAAATATCGGGCTCGAGGTGAGCCTAGGGATATTTTGGGTATTTAGTACATTACCAGGATATTGGGTAATGGGAATGAATATTTGAGGATATTGGAAGTAACGTGTGAGACTTTAATTATGATTAATGGGACAATTGGCTAATGACAAGTTTGTCCTTGGGGCACCAAAGGACATAGGTTTGACTAAGAGGTAAAATGGTCATTTTCTAGCCTAAGGGAGGTTAAGTGCAAAACATAGTGGAAAGAACACTCTAGCTTATTCTCTCTTCCTCTCGATTGTGCTCTTCTTCCTCATGGTTTCTCTTTCAATTTGGGCTTGGGATCTTGAGGCTAAGCTTAAGGATTTAAGGCTTGGGGGTTTAGGATTGAATTATAGCAGCTAAAGGGATTCAAATCACAGCTAAGGTAAAGAACTTTAAACTCTATTTTTAGTTGGTTTTCTCTATGGTTTTGGTTGTTTATAAGTTAGAAATTATTGTTATGGGATTGGGTTTTTGGTAGTGTTTTGAGTGTTTTAAAGCTTGATTTTTAGTACTGGTTTGGTGATAATGTTGTATTGGGGTTTAGTTTTGATTTTGAGATTCTTTGGAAGTGTTTGTGGTGAGTTTTGAGTTCAGGAAAGCAGGGGTGATGGGTTCGCAAGGTCAAGTCGAGGCTGTGTTCTTGGGCGTCGCGACCTATGTGAACCCTGGGGCCTAGGATGGGCTCTGTCCTGATAGTGTGCCGCGACCCTCAAGGGCAAGTCGCGGCCCGCCCCTGGTACCCAAACAGGGGGCTTTCTGTCTGGGAGGCGTGCCACGACCCTAGGGGGCAGATCGCGGCCCACCTAGTTCTTTTAAGTCAACATAGGTTTTAAGGTCGGGGTTTCAAACCTTAAGGCTCGAGATTGAATCTACTACTTGGTTTTGTAGAATTCGAGGTCCCGAGGGCTAGGACTTGGTCTGGGAACCTTTAATTGCTCATTATTGATGAGATTTCATATTTGGTTATGAATAGGTTACCGCTAAGGGCTCAAGGTCAGGATCGTGCTCAAGGGTCGTTCTTAATTTAATTTATGCTAAAGCGGAGGTAAGAAAACTGCACCGATTATGTGACATACATGACTATTGATGAAGCATGTTGAGTGCTCTATATATGGATATATGTTGCATTATTAATGCTTGGTTGCATTAATTACTTGAGAAAAACATTGACTTATCAGTCAAGAACGACAATAATGCTGAGCGCTGGTCATAAAGTATTAGCTTATGAGTCAAGAGCGGCAATAGTGCACTGGGTGTTGGTCGATATGATTAGATCTAATCAAGAGAGCGTTAAATGCTCGTCTCACCCAATGGTCGTAGAAAACTAAAGCGCTTGACTAGCTAGGGCAAAAGGCCCAGGGTGACTTTATGGTCACATGGCTAGGGCAAAGGACCCTAGGATGACTCCATGCTCATCTATTCAGAGCGAAGGACCCCAATTTGACTCTATGGTCATCTGATTAGGGTTGCGGGTCCCAGAATGATTCTATAATAATCTACTTGTACTTGTATGCATGCAGTAATAAGTTTTCATGCTAAGTCTTGGCTCACGGGTGCTATGTGGTACAGGTAAAGGAAAAGAAAAGCTTACCCAGCCATGAGTGGAGAGCTTAGGTGGCGACGTGTACATATGCGGCCGCTTGACCACCACGGTCAAGGTTTCTCAGAAGAACTAGGGTTAAGCCCTATTTTTGCCACTTAGGTCGGTGGATTGTAACTTTTGAGTTGTAATGACCATTTTGGAACTGTAAACATTATTATGGGATCCCATGTACAATTTAACGTTTTGATAAAATATCCATTCCTTTTGACCAAGATTTTAACCTTGAATCATTAATTATTGTTAGATGCACGTTTATGGCCTAAAGACCCGTTTAGCAGGTTGAGCACTATTTAAAATACACAGTGCAATGGTCTTGGCTAACCAAGGCATTACACATGCCCAGTATCATATCAAAATCATCCATATCTAACTCAATCATGTCCATTGACAACTCCCTACTATCCACTGCCATTGTTAAAGATCTAATCCATCTCCTAGAAACTACCAATTCCGCAATAGGCAATAAAGTCCCAAACCCCAAAGCATGCAAAACAAAAGGTCTATAAAGTCTTTCTATCATCCTACTGGATACAAATGAATGCATAGAACCAGATTCAATCAGTATAGTATAAGAAGAGCCAACGCTAGAAATTTGACCTGTCACTGTCGAGGGACTAGCCTCAACCTTTGACTGTGTCAGCGTGAACACTCGATCTGGAACCATACTGTTGCCCTTCTTCGGTTCCTCTTCAACTGTGGGCAATGTTTCTTAAGATGGCCCACAACGCCGCACTAGAAGCATGCCTTAGCACGAAATTCTCCCAAACGGCGCCTCTTGCACCTAACACACTCTGAATAACTCCTTCAAATCTCACTTCTTCCCTTACAACCACTCTGAGTACCTCGAAACCTCTTATCATAACTAAGCATAGTAAAGGTATTTGTGATCTTTTTCTTCTAATCACTGGAGCCACGACCTCGACTTGGCACATTAAATGGAGGTCACACCCTATGATCATCACGCCTTGCGGCGCCTTCCTTCCAAATTTCATCCTCTGCGCCCTCAGCAGTAAGGGCCTTCTCAACCACCTGGGCATATATAGTAACCCTAAGTATTGAAGTGATCCTAACATCCCGTGCTACCATGGGGTTTAATCCTTGAACAAACCGCTCTCTTTTGGCTGCATCATTTGGCACCAAGTTAGAGGGAAGCTTGGCCAACCTATCAAATTTCAGGGCATATTCGGTCACTATCATCTACCTTTGCAGGTCGAATTGCATCATTGTAATATTTCTCGTTGAACAATTCTCGGAACTCCTCCTAACTTATAATAGCGACATTTTGAGTTCGGGATAAAACTTCCCAGCAAATTCGGGCATCATCCTGTAACATATATATATGGCACATGCCACTCTATCATTACCTACCACCCTCATAAAAGTCAAGGATGGAGGTAATAATGCTCATCCACTGCACAACTGTCAGTGGGTCTGGGCCTTCTTCAAAGGTTGGAGGGTGTTGCTTCCTGAACCTCTCATACAACGGTTCCCATCTATTTTCAACCTTTGTTTGTACCAAAACTTGTACCACCGTAGGTGGCACAAATGGTGCAGCATTCCTTGGTGGAACTTGCTACCTCAGCAATCTAATCTCATCCCCTTGTCTCTGAAGCCTCGCTTGCATATCAACAAATACATATTGCCAATCCCGACGGGTAGGCGAAGGGTTCTGGCCCTGATTATAATCTTCAGCCTTGATATACTCGCCACGAAGTCTATTTGATAGCCTTGGACGCATATCTTCCAAGTATGTCTGCAATCAATGACTCAATTTATCAGGCAATGATAACATATCCAGAAACCGTCCCACAGTCCAAAACTGAACGAACAAAGCATTCACATGTAGCAATAATGATAATAAGCATATCCTCAATATTACAAACAACAGTAATGCTAATAACATATATTTCATATTCACATAGCAGTCACACTAGGAAAAGAGGTCCACAATGACGATATTTGTCATCGCTCTAGATCCAGGAGTCGTCGCTGAAGCTGTACTGTGACGACTTGTCGTTGAAAAAAAGTTGTTGTTGTAGGGTTTTGCTACAAAGATGACATGTCGGTCTCAATAGGAAATCTCTTTTTTTTGGTCGAAATGTTCTATTGCGATGACATGTCGTCATAGTAGGCCCGTGCAAAATTTGAAAATTTGACATTTAAAAACTTCTACTGTGACCGCATGTCGTCGCAGTAGGTCCATGAACCCCACACTCTACGGCAATGACATGTTGTCGCAAAGTAGAGGTGTAGTTCATGGACCTATTGCGACGACATGTGGTCGTAGTAGGGTCACGAAATCTCAATATTTCGTGTTTTGCATGTACTCTACTGCGGTGACTTGTCGTCGCTGTAGGTTTTTTTTATAAAAAAAATTCATTTTAATATTAATTAAATCTAATTATATATAAAACCAATTTATTTAATGAAAATATAATTTAATGTTACTAAAAATTATAAATATTTAACATAAATTACAATAATATGAAATCAAATTAAAAATAATTTAGTTCAACTTAGTACAAAAGTAAGTAATCTTCAAAATGTAAAAAAAAAACACAAAATATTAATAAGTTTAAAATCATAACACAACCAAACTAAATGTCATCTAAATCAATCCCAAAGTCGTCGTCATCATCGGATTGCTGTGGTGGCTGTTGTAGGGCCTGCTGTGGTGGAATTTGACCCGAGCCTAGAAAGTTTGCCATCATGGACTGGATCATATTCATGTCAAAGTTCACAAGTTGAAATTGGGGGACTGGAGTATTAGGGTTGGAGGCTTGCATAAATTGCTGCATTTGGAGAAAGTGGCTGTTCTGGGTCATGATGGCTTGACTGAAGTGTTGAACCATTGACTGGAAAGCCTCAGTTGATACCATTGGAGGGTCGACTATGGTCGACGTAAATGGTGATGCCTCTAACTGCGAAAAGGCTCTGGTGGCACCTTGTCAAAGGAACTAGTGCCCTACAACTTGCGTCCAATACATCGGTTGTGGCCACGACATTAACCAAGTGCCTTCGAGATGACTTGAGTCTCATCGATAGACACTTCCTGCTGAAGATTTGAATTGTGATTGCCATTGAGATTGCGTTTGCGTCTAAACTTCTTGCAGCAAGGCATCCTATAGTTTAGAAACAATACAATTAATACATAATATAATTAATTAATAAACATATATACAAAAATTAGAAAGTTACTTACATATACATCCTTAGCATTCATGTTCACCCATCCACGTGTTGGATGATTGTGCACATCATGGAACATATCAATAATGCTGGGCAGTTCCTTAATTTGAGGATTCATCTTTAGAAAACAAAATATAACAACATATCAGTTAAATACTATTATTATTAAGAAAACTAAAAATACTTCAAACTATCTACATATTTTTATTTACCTTCTTAAATCGAGTAGAGGCATACGGTGTCGATCCATGAAGACTTGGATACTTCAGTTTTGCTCTGTTGGAGGCATTTGCCTTTAAGCGCGCCATGTACTGTGGAGAGGTGAAAAGGTCAACACATTTCTTCCAACTGTCATTGTCCATGTGCTTCGGTGGATTCTTTCTGGCTGTCTCGATATCATCATATCTGCCATGTTCATCGAAATGTTTTTTCTTTCGACCTTTTCTGCCTTTGTAGTGATCTTGAAGTTGCCATCATTGACAGTTACTTTCTTAGATAAATTTGAATCGTAGCCATCAGGAAGTCTATCTCCTTTTATGAACTAACAAAAAATTATCTATCATCCGGTGTGAAAGAGTACATAGGATGTGGTTTGATCAACTTGGTACTGTCTTCCTTGAGGTGAAACTCTTCTCGGATACCCCAGTTCTTCAAGTCTACTCGTGCATTGGTGGTATCTTTAGATTTCTCATTCATAAGAAAAGTACTGAGTAAACTATCACAAACATTTTTCTCCATATGCATAATAACTAAATTGTGCTTCAGTTCAAGTTCGGACCAATAATCAAGTTCAAATTTTTCAATAAATTAAAAAAAATTATTTCATTGTATTGCCCTACATTCGGCAACGACTTTAAAGTTGTCGCAGTAGATATCGTCGTTGTAGAGTGCTTTTTTTGTAGTGTCAAGGGTCAGGCCCTATCAATATATTTCATGCTCCCTATTCTAGTATGTAGATAAAGCATATAGCTCACTTAAGCAGTTAAACACGTATTCGACACATCAGTTACCGAACCGTGAGTCGAGCTTGTCTTTAGCAACAAGCGTACATGTTCAGTTAGTCTTCAAGAACCATAAAGCATTGGTGGCTCTAATACCAAGTTGTAATGCCCTACTAATTCAAAATTTCCTGGCCAAAATGGCCAAGCCTACTCCAAACCGCAAGCTAGTTGATCGGGTAGCCTAGGTCGGTCGACCGACGCAAGTCAGAGAGCATTTCTCTGTGATTTTCCAGATTTTCAACCTTACCCAATATCGATCGAAACCTGTTTTCAACAGATTACAAGCATGAATTTAACCTCAAAACAGATACACAATGCCAAATACATCACTTAGGCATCACATAAACATCAAATTTCGAATTCTAAGCAAGAATTGAAATCCTAGGGTTCTAAAACCCCATTTTTTCCCAATTACAAAATTCAAATCAAAATCATGATTTCAATATGAATTAAGGCCAAAGAACAGGCAATAACTAGGTTTCCATCATCAACAACATATACAAATGACCTACCACCCCTTAAATTTAAAAAATTCATCAAATAAACCCAAAATTCATGAAGAACACCATTGAAGAAAACTAAGAAAAGTAATTCATACCTCCTCCTCTGAATTCATTGAATCTCTAAGATGATGATAGCTTTCCCACAGTTGCAAATGTTGGGAATTGTGCCTTGAAAGCATATGTAGTATACATTGTTTTATGAAATAAATAAATGAATTGAATTTGTTATACATATATTTTATGGACTATATTATTCTGTGATAATATTATATAAATATCAGAAAAATTCATAAGTTCATATATGTGATCTTAAACACGTATTGGTACCGAGGATTGTGTTTGAGATAAATGAACTTGAATAGTTCGCAGTAAAATAAAGTTATGGAATCTTTAGATTAATTACTGCAAGTACGATCCACTAGTATTATGAATACATTTGATCTAGATCCGGATCACTAGTGTGGTAGGACACTTTAGTGGATGTGCTTTATATATTAGAGAATATATAGAACTGGACTAGATATGTTTATTAATACTTAGTTAAATACCGTTTCGAAGTATTAATTAAATATATCAACTAATGATCATATACAAATAGATCTTAATCCTGAAGTTACTATAAACTCTTGTTTATGTTATATGAATTCTTTGATTCACTCGTTAGGGTCTGTCAGAATGATCAGGTTAGAAACTTTTGTTTTGAGAACTCATTAATGTAGATGGCTGGGGACATAGTATACAGATATGGAATCTATGCCTTCTCGCAAGAGATTGAATGATGGTTCTCTTAAGGGTTGACTTTTGAGACTGAAAGGTTATTGAGCTCAAATTCATAATTTAGTTATGAATTAGCATTTACTAGTAAAATCAATGGTACTTAAGGAAACAAGAGATAATTAAAAGGGTAAAATGGTAATTTTATTCCCGATTAATTATGAACCATTATTAGACGGTCAATTTGTATGCAATGATTATATCAATGGGCGCTTTATAATTATAAAGTACTCAGTCAATGAAACGTCTATAATTACAAGAGTGCAATCTCATATTTATAGTGGAATAATCATGAGATTAATAAATTAAGATTATTTAATTAAATAGTTTAATTAATAATCTCAAATTTATTGGAGCTTGGAATTATAGGTCCATAGGTCCCCATAGCGGCTCTATCAATACTATTCGAGGTAAGAGTTGATATGAAGGGAAAAATAGTTTAAAGACATATTTTAAGAAGAAATTTGTTCTTCAAGCCAAATATGCAATTATATGATAATAGTGATTAATTAATTAATTACAAATTAGTTGTAGTTAACAAAATTAATTAATATTTAATTATTGTATAATTTTCGAAATTATATTAAATAATTAAATTAATTTCAAAATTTAATTAATTAATTATAATTTTCGAAATTAAAATAAATTAAATATTTATTTTCAAAAATATTGGATTTAATTAATTGGTATAATTAATTAAATATCTTTATTTGAGTGGGAGATAATAATCTGATAAGTTCAAATTTGATTTGAATTTAAAAGATTAATATTTATTCAAATAATTAATTATATTTGATAATTATTTAAAAAGATATTTAATTTAAATTTGAATTAATTATCAGGTTGTTAGATCTTATCTGACAAAGTAGTTTGAATAAATAATTAAATAAAAATTAAAAAAATAAACATCCATAAAAATAGGGATGCTACATGTGCACACACAATGCGTGTACTGCTATTTTCAGGGATAGGATTTTCAATTTTATTTAATTAATTAATTAATTAATGGATAATTCAAAAATTAGTTTTTGGATATTTTCATTAATAAAATAATTAATTAATTAAAAAGTAAATTGTAAGTTGGTTACAGATTTATTTTTTAAATTTGAATATTTTCTTTTAAGTATGACTTATCAGAAGATAATTCAAACAACAAACCAATCTCAGAAAACTGAGAAGATTTGCTCTGTGAAAAATAGAATGATAGTTTTCTCTCCCTAAAAAATAAAGAACCAATTCTCAGGCCTATTCTCTTGATCTCATGTGTTGAGTACATCAAGTAGAATCATAAATAAACTATCATTCATTCTTTAAGTGTCCACACATTTCTTGAGGTGTAGAGAACGCTTTGGAAGATCTTGGTGTGAATACTTGGGAGCAGCTTGGATAGGAAGATCGTTCTTATTACGAAAAGATAGCAAGGACACTTGATAGGCTTCAAGATGTATGATTTCTATTCTTAATTTGTTTATGATTAATGTATGTATATTAATGGATCCGTATATTTAAAGGTAGTTTAAATATGTTACAAAAAATTTGTTGTACACTGGGCCAACCCCACCACCATTCCGCTGCGTATTAGGAAACTCGTTCTTAACAGCAAACCTCCCAATTGAAGCTTAATCCCTTCTAAAATCCTCCAACAATTCCCAGTAGTAGGTCCTAGCTTGGGAAGTCCTTGGTCCTCAAAGGAAAAAAGTCTTAGAACATTAAGGGTAACTCCCAAAAACTTGAAGGAGAAGAAGAGTAATCAGATTTGTCCCCTCTTACTACATATATGGTCAAATGACCATTTTTTCCTTGCCATTACTTAACCTCAAAGCTAAACTCAAGGACATTTTGGTCTTGTCAATTAAAACTCTAATTACACCTCAAATCCCCAAATTAATCCACTAATCCCCCATTCACACATATTTCACCAATTTATTTCATTACCAATAAATCCCAAATCATTAAAATATCCAAAATACTCATTGGCTCGACCCAAGTCGAACATTTATCCCTGTTGTGACTTTTTTTCTGTAGTTGCTCGAAAGTATTAACTGATGTCGTAAATCACACATATATCCAATAATGATGTAGTCTCAAGCACATAAATTATAATAATGACAATTATACCATCAACATGTCAAAATTACGAAAAAACTTTTTTTTAAACAAAAGTGGGTCTTTAAGTACATTTGATACACATAATCATGCGTAGACAGTCATATAATAGTATAATTCACACAATTCATATAATTACCCCACGTGTCTCCCTGACATGCTAATAAAGGTACTAAACCTCATTAGGATTTCTGAGACGCTACAACAACACAGTTATTAGGCAGAATGATTGTGTTTCTGTTCTGAATTGTTAGTTTGGTAAATTATTTGTGATTTAAGTTCAATTTTTTCTACTAACAACGAGTTTAAGGGTCTATTTGAACTATTTCACAAAATACAATGTCCAAAAAGTAATTTTTCGAAATACAGAGTCCAAACTGATAATGCGACAAAACGCAGGATCCAAAAACAATATAAATTCTATTGTCTAATTTATACTGTTCTAAATATTTTCACAAATTTTAGTAATAAATATATTTTTTTGTGGGGATAGTAAAAATATTTCTTATTTTATTTAATTAATTTTTTTAGATTGAATATATATATATAATATATTTATAGGGATCACTTCGGTTGAAAATCCAAAAAAAAAAAAAAATTAAATAATTAAAAGTATTTTTGTCTTAAATAATTTTTTTAGACTAAACAATTAAAAAATAAAATTTTAAATATCCAATGCTTTTAATTTTAATATCCTTATTGAGAGAAAATGATAGTTTCTTTTTCAAATTTGAATTTATTTCTTTCATTTTTCATATTTGTTGTTTTTAAATTAAAAAATTATTTTTATGTTAAATAATTATTTTTCTTAATAATAATTTTAAAAATATATTTAAAATATATTAAGATATTAACCTTGACAGTATTTAGGTTTTAAAAATTAATTTGATAAAAAATAAACCCATTATTTTTTTACTGAATTAAAAAAATTAATAGTTAATTAGTTTATTTGTAGTAAAAAAATCCTCAATCTAATGTACTTTTTGCATTTAGGTCCCAACTTCAATTTTTTTGCATTTAAAGCCTCAATCTCTTAATAAGTTAAAATCATTAGTCATTACTTTCTTAGTTTGAGATTAAAAATCTAGAATTTTGTGGCAACAATCCCAATTACACATTCTTTTACACTTAAGCTTTTAAATTTAAATTATGACATTAACATTTTTTTATTCAAATAAAGATAATTTCAAATTTATTGAGAAAAATGTATTTCATTATTATTTTTAATTCATAAATATAAAAAAAGATATTATTATATAGACAATAGTTTTAATTTATCTTTATAAAATGTGTTTTAAGCATAGTTGTAATAAATAATTATTATAATTTCTGACAATTTCAATAATTATATTATAATTTTTTTAATTCACAACAATATAAATCACAAAATCACAATTAAAAGTCTCAAATTTCACATCTCACATAAATTAGATATTTAGCATTAATTCATCAATCTTACTATGAACGCACAGACAGACAAGTGACCTTAGTTAATTTGGTCTTTGCTTATATAAAGCTCTCAAGAAGATTCCTATAATTTGTGAGGAAGACAAATATGGGCCTTTTTTATTTTTATTTTTGTTTTGTTTTTATTTTTTATTTTTTTGGGTGTGTGTCTACATGAAAGATAACAACGAAGTAAACAATATCAAAGTATCACTCCCAACCCAACCCAACCTAATCACTTGATTAAGAGACTTACATAGTTGACCAATCAACAGAATATTTGAAAAGTAAACACCAACTAAGATAAAGAACTGGACTATTCGTAAAGCTGCTTATTGTTGTAATCATAACTGTTGGGCAATATAAGAACATTGATGACACATCACAACCAATACAATTATGTTTATTATTTTTGGAGAATAATACTATAGAAGAGGAGTCATACATACACAATCTTATTGTATCTTTTTATCAGGACAATAATTAGCTTCTTAAATCTGTGACTGTGCCTTCTTTACGTACAGTAATTATCATGAATGTTTCTAATTGACGGGGGTGACCATGCCAGATGTTTTAAGACCTGTATACAAGACACCTCACATTTAAATATAACATTATATGTATGTTATGTTGCTTTAAGCATCACATTATTTTGGACTATATCATCCAAGTTTTTTTTTTTTTTTTTGAAAATCTATATCATCCAAGTTTAATAAATTGCATTTAAAAATTCTAATGCACAAACCAAGTCATCCCCTGCAAATTTCAGTATTGCTGCAAATAGTACATGTGGTGGGGCCGAAAGCCCATAACTGGAATTTCTGTCTGTTTATCTTATCAAACTGGGTGCTGAAGACAAAAGTTTTGCCTTTTATTTGAAACCTCATGTACTTGATTTTCTTGTTTAAGTAAAGATCAAGTAACAATGAAAGCCAAGAATATCAAGCAATTATGGAGTTAGACTCAGAGGAAGAGAAAAGTTTATGAAACTCTGGAAAGTTTTACAAGGAAGGGCAGCCATGTTAGAGATTCAGTTTGTCTGAACTTGTCTAGTGTTACACGACACTAGAATATGCAGACACGGACGGACGGACATATGGAATTGAATTTGTCAAAAACAAAAAGACAACTTTGGAAAAGCTATACATATAAAAATGAAGGACAATAGTTATCTTCAACAATAATACCAAAAGAATAGGGAGAAAAAAGGTTCAAAGGGTCATCTTTTTGTCAAAAGGAAAAGGTAGTCATAAGCCGTCACTTTAAACTGTTGCTTTTTGTTTATGCATGCAAACCAGCTTTTGGGTGCATGAAAAGCTGTAAAATGTTTTAGCTGATAACCTGAATTCTTAACATATTATTCGTGTGCAAAGATAAGATTCATTTGGACTCATCATTAACTACTTAAACAAAGAGTTCAGCCTCCTAGTTGTGCCCCATTAACAGAGACCACCAGACAATTTCAAGATACGCTAGCTCACAAGATCAAGTTGGGGACTAGACAAAACATGGCCTCTCAGCTTAACAATATATAAATTTTATTGGGGAATATGGCTCAACTGAGTTTTATATAATACCAGAGCTTACATATCGTAATTATACCTCTTAAAAGCAGTGACAATCTATGACATTAGATTTAAAGAAGAGGACGACAGTGGACTAATTTAGAGTACGTTTAACTTAAACTTTGCACACAGATGACAATTAATGTAGCATTCATTTGATCTAGCAAGCCCAGGCTATTGCTATCTAGATTCTAGCGCATTGAGATCAAATAACCAAACCTAACAGTATTAAAGTTTTTAACGTACTTGAGAACATTTTACACGAAAATAATTGTCACGGAACATGGATTGTCAAATGTGTAAACTACCAATAATTACTGATAACAATTGTACAAAGTTTCAACAAAGTACAAGCACATCCAAGAGAATTGCAAGCCTATAGACAAAGTTTCACAAGAATCAGAGTTCTTAACAAATGTACATAGATAAATGGTGTGCCTATATATAATCACAAGATGCGGCAGGCTTGAACCTTTTGAAAGGATGAGCCTTAACTAGCCTCTCCAGCGAACAAATTTACGCTGTACAAAACTTGAGTCCAATGGAGAGATGCCGCTTCTAACAGAATAACTGTTGAGGATTGCAGAAAAGAATGGAAACTTTCGTTCTTACTACCCATCTGCTGATGTCCAACCAGGTGAAGGAATTCCTTGCTTTTGAAACCATTCAGGCATGTGGAATCTCTCATAGAGCGCAGGTCTGACATCTTTCTGCTCAGAGAGGTCCTTGAGAAGTGGAAGAAGGACGTCCAAAAGCTGAATGAGAAATAAGAGAAAAATATAAGGATTTGCTCATCAAGAGATAGCAGAAATTTTGATTGTTAGATCCTAGAGACCTGTGTGTCATGCGGTTGTCCAGCTGAAAATGGAATGCATGGAATCCCATTCACTGGTTGTAACAAGAAGCTGAAAGGGTTGTTGTCAACGATTACTATCCGGCACATATCCTTTGCTAGGCCGGAGAGATCCTTAACATGCTCACGATACTCCCTGTATAATGCCAGAATCAAATGTTATTTATTGAACAAAAAAACTAATGGCAGATGGATGACCAAATATGAACTTCATTATTCCAACAGAAGTACTTGAATTAACTAGCCAAAATGATAATAAAATAGCGTTGTCTTGTAATCTAAAAGGAATTAAATAAATTGTACAAATGTCTTCGACTGGATTTAATGTGTGGTAATTAGCGTGCTAAAACACTTGAGAAGTGACACAAATGTACCATTTACAAAAGAATATCTGCATTAGCATGCAGGTGCCGAGGTCAACAAGAATGAAATCCAACTTGAAACACTCTTCATCACAACCAATCTTAGATTCTAGCATGATCCACTAGCTCATGCTAAGACGATAAAATGCCAAGAATCCACAATTTGAGAGCAGATAATTGGATTTGAAACAACTAATCCAATCACACACCCTGAATATTCTCAAAGATTATCCCACAATTAGAAGAAACGCCATAAGCTGTGGCCTCCCATACACCAAGCATCATTAGATGACACCCGTGCAATAATGTACTACTTGGTTGACGTGCACAACAAAGACATACAAACACCAGTACACCACTCAACAAAAATGGTCCATTTCAGGATCAACAGCCATGAAGAGTATACCAAGCAATACTTACGTGCTAATAGTCGAAGGCCGATAAAGTCTACGACAGAATAGATTCTCCGCATCTATTCTATCAACAAGAGGTCTGGCATAACCTGTGTTCATGTTAAAAAAAACAAAAGTTAAATTAAGAAAAGGGTGTGCACCTGTAAAACCTCTCATACACCAAAATCATTAAAACCGATTTAAGCAGACCTTCAAGACCAGCAGTAAACAGCACAAGATCAGCGAATGTGCCTAGTTGTTTCAAGAATTCATGCAATCCAGGACGCTCAAAAACCGTTACATAATTGACTTTCGGCCTTCCTTCACATTCCTTAACATCCCAATACGCTCGAGTAAGTACAAGTTTGATCATTTGAACTAATACCAATCAAAATGAACACACTATAAAGAGTTCTTATCATAAGCAAAAGCACCTTATCAGAAGAGAAGCATTCAAGCTCAAACCACTTCAGCCCAGCTTCCGTTGCTTGGTTCCTTATACCAGGAGGCAAGCTTGATGTCTCATATGCACACACTAGAGTCTCATCCAAGTCAAGCACAACCTGTGGAGCTCTTATTTCTCAGTATAAACCATTTGTCAAATTATTCCTAAAGAAATTTATATATTCGATAAGCTAATTGTAACTCCCCAGCAAATAAATACGCAAATAATTCGAAAAATAAATATATTTTTCCATTAAAGCTATGTGAGAACGAAGTATATTCCTATGACACGAATAAAAAAAATCAATAATTAACACCATAGTTGAAACGATTCACGAAGTTTCCCAAGCTCAAATAACATATGCCAAAAAGAAAAAGTACCGTGAGTTTCTGGGCACGGTCGTCGTCGTCGGAGTTGGAATCGTGGACAGTGGCGATTTGGACGGTGGAGTCAGCCGGGAGGCCCTGGTCTGGTAACTCGATGACCGGTAAGGGTTTGAAAGAAGGAGAAGAAGAAGAGGTAGAGGAGGAAGAGAGAAGAGGGAGGTGACCGAGAGCTCTAAGGATCCGAAGAAAGATCTGGAAGAAGAACCCTAACCAGTTCAGAAGAGCTCTCCAGACTTGGACAGTTCTCGGCAAGTAAACCACCTCGCCCTGAGTCAACTCAGCCATGTCCGGCAAGAAAACGACGATTGATACAAGGGGACGAATCACGATGCGCCTGTGGTGCGTATGACGTTAACGTGTACCAAAATAGAGAGCTTCTTCGTAGTTATATGGATTAGATAGATTCTCCCAAGCCAATCAAGCTATTTCTCTCTCTCTCTCTAATTTTCTCGGCGATGGCGCCTTCGACGAAGTCTAGAGAGAGAGCCAAGCAAGTGGTGGAGGACACTGAGAATCTCGATACGCGCTGTAAACGCGAGTGACGTTTCTGTGGAGAGTTAACAGCGGAGAATGTATGGAGAGTGGCATACACGCGTTAAAAGAGAGCGTGGGTAAAAGAGTAGCGGAGAAAAGTAAGAGAAGAAAGGAGGCTATTGGGATAGTGAATCCGAATCGGCCAATCAGAAGAGACAATTTTTTTTGCTGTAAAAGACTACGTTGCTCAAAATTCAAATAATTCACATTTATATGTTTTATTTTTTGAAAGAAATTGTACGTTTTTTGTTATTTAAATTTTAAAAAGTAAAATAAAACGTTGGAGTGATCGTTAACAGAGGGAGTGTTTGGTTGGAAATCTTTTTTTTTTTTTTTTTTTTCAAGGAGTGTGGTTGGAAGTTATTTGAAGTGTCGGAGATTATTAATAATAAATTATTAAAATTAATCCAAATATAAAATAATTTTAAAAAATAAATTATTTTGCCAAATGATCCACAAAATAAAATTGATTTATAACAAACGTCCGCAGTTTTTTTGAAATATATTACTTAAGAACACTAATGGATGTTCAATTTTATCTTTTAAAATATCTTTCCAAAACACATATTTTTTTATTTTACCTCTAACTTTTACATTACACCATACATCATATTCTCTATTTTTTTTCTCTATATCATTTAAATACTATATTTTTAAATATTTTCTATTAATTTTAAATATTTTCTTTAACTATCAATAATATCATAATATCTTTTAATATTTATAAAATCTACCTATATATCATATCACATAATTATTTATAATACTACTCATAAAAAAATAACAATAAAAATTTATTAAAAAATGAAATATAATAATATTATAAAATATAAATAAAACTCGCTTACTAGGTATATAAATATATAAAAATAGAGAAAAAAAAGAAGAGCATATATATTTGTGTGTGTGATTTTATGTATTTGTGAATAATGTAAAAGAATATGAAAAATTAATATTATATGTTTACATAGATGAATAGTGTGTTACAAATATAGCTATGTACTATAAATGAAGGTAAATTTTTTTTGAAAGATAAAACATCCATTTGAGACTCATTTTAGTACATTTTGGTATAATTTTACTTATTTAGTTATTTTAGATCATCTATTGAGAGTGCTCTAAGGCGTCTAAATTTTATTTTATATCACTTAAAACTTTAAATTTATTAAATGTCTATCATATAGGTAATTTCTATTGGATCATAAAACATTTTCTGTTACACATTTTATAAATCAATTTCAAACATAAAAAACATATATGTGATTAATATTTAGTAAGTTTGGAGACTTAAGTGATACAAAATAAAAATTTAGAATTTAAGTACTACTTTTAAAAAATAAATAGCCACCTCCCCTGACATAAACTCAAATAAAAATAGTTGAATAGAATTATCAGGGAATAATAAAATAGAATTATCTACATAAATAAGAACTTTTTTTTTTTTCAAGTTTATGACAAATTTTTTTCAACCCAGCTTTTTTTTTTTTTTTATAAATAACAATTTGATTTTTCTTGTCAATTTTTTAACAAAAAATTTAATTGTATTACAAGTGAATTCGTATTAACCTATACATTATGATTCTTATAAAAAAAATTAACATTGCGCACTATTATCTTAAATTATAAGATATTGTTAAAGAGAGTAAAAATGTTTTCAATGGATGTTTTGCAAGGCATTTTAAATATTCAAAACATTCAAATTGTGCAAAGAAATAAAATAAAAGTTGTGGTTCTTGGTCAAATATTTTTGTAACATGTTAAATTATTAAATTGTAAGTTATGTGGAGTAAATTATGACCAAATTACTAAATCGTATTCTGCATAATAGAGAATTGGCACGACTACGCAGATTCTTATGTGCCCGCGATGCGATTAGCTTATTCTTTTAAGTTTTGGACATTTAATGAAGAGTATTTTGAATATTTTCAAACTATAACCATAAGATAAAGGCTCGTATGAATACATCATAACATTATGAAGATGAGACTTTTAGAGACCTAGAGATCGTATTGAAGGCTAGAGACGAAAGAGTCGATTTTTTATTTTTTTTGAAAAGGAGTTGGTGATGCGGTTTTTCGTCAACAGTATATTAATAAATAAAATGGATAGATTAGTTCTTGATAGTAAACCGCAATGAAAATAACAATAACTCACTCAGAAGTACATAATTTTTACGCGGTTCAGTGGTTAAAATCTACCTAGTCCACGAGTCAATATTATTACTGTTTCTCTCCCTAATTTGGCAGAGTTTCGGTAAATCAGAATATGGTCCCCTTCCCTATCCAATATTCCCAGTATTTATAGGAAAATTCTATGGACAGGTTTGGGTAACTGTGTAAATAAACTGCGTAATTATATATGGTATATAATTAATACATATTATTCTCACTTACGTTGGGATATGATTTGGTAATAGAATAAACAAACTCCTGTTATCTCGGGTAATAAATGATATAGATATGATACAGCCTGGTTATTAATGAGCGTATAAAGAATTCCCGAGTCTCTTGGGATCCTTTAGTATGTGTTATATCTAGGTCCTCACGAGCTGAATGTCTGACCCGAGCTCGTGCTTGACAGCTATCTGACTCTGAGCTCGTAGTAAATCCAGGACGCCTAATATTGGGTTTGACCATTATGAGTCTCGAGCTGTTCACATGGTTAATAACTATATATTTTACTTGGTTATCTTTCCACGTATTTAACTGCCAACTGGATCCGAGCTGGGCAAGTGAACTCGTGCTAAGTTTAGGGCACAACATTTGCCCCCCAAGCTCTTGCTCGTTTTTTATGTTGTCACTTTTTGACATGCACAGTAGGGGCGTTTAGACTTCTGCCATATAAAAGCGTGCCTGTCCACTACTCGAGTATTGGATACATGGCTTCCTGTAATTGGTGTCTGTTTAGGTTTCGAGGACTGAAACAACTATCCTGTCAACTTTTTGCCACCATGTGGTTTATTTAACCTTGACCCTTGGATCTCGAACTAACCCAATTAGATGGCTCAGATTGATTTTCGTCGTTTACGTATAAATATGGTGATCAGTCCTGAGACCTCACCACCTTTATATTCAAAAAAATTCCCAGTTTTCAAACACTCAAGCTTCCCTTCTTCTTCTCCAGAATCCCCAGAAATTTTCATCATCTTGTAGAACTTCAGAAGCTTTCAAGGAGCTTCTAGTGGCCATACCTACATTTCCTCTGAATCAAACGTATTTTCTGTAAGTATTTCATCCCCTGGTTTGAGAATTTTTTTTTATTCTTCATTTTCCAATGAGAGTTTTTTTTTTTTACTTCAAAAAGGTTCGTTGTTCAGTATCATTAGGCTATTTCTAAGTGCCAATAGGAAATGGGTTTTGGTTTCGGCTTCATGAATGAACCCAAACTAATTTAGAAATAGGATACTCATAAATCTTGTCAATTTTCTGGGCTAATCTGAGAGAACCCAAATGGAAAATTGGTTTGAAGAATACCTGTTTGGGGTATCGAAACTAAAGGGGTTTTAGGTTTAACCCTAAGTAGCTTAAGGGTTACGATTCCTTACGCGGTTTTGCATTAAACCGCCTCCCAAAGGAAAGTAGTGGGTTTGACAGTTCTAACATGTGGATCCCGAAGTATCTGGGGATTTTAAGAAATCGAAGCGCGTGACCTAGGATACCGTGTGAGACCACGCATTGAGACTAGGACAAAGTTTAGCTCGTATAAACTTTCAAACGTCGAAAGTAGTCCTTTTCGTCCTCCGTACCTCCACGACCATAGTTATAGACCATCTTATGTCGCCTACTAATTAGGTCACTTTGTAGTTAGACGATTTGAATTATGGCACCTCCTAAGAAGAATGTCGCGAGCTCATCTACCCAAAACAAAGATAAAGACAAGTAGATCGTCTCTAAATCTCATATCCCACATTTTTGTCCTGTGGTGGAGAGAGAAGTCATCGTTGACCCCAACGCTTTTTTCGAGGCTGAGCATATAGTCTCAAGGAAAACGACTCAGGGGAAGGTGAACAAAATCCTAGTGAGCCATAATATTGAGATGGGACCTGACGGTCTCCTCGCCCGATCTGCATTTGAAGGAGAACAGAGTTGTGCCCCCTTCCAAGATGACTATGGGGCTTGGAGTCACAAGCACTTGAAGGCTGGTGCTTTCCTCCCACTGGACCAATACTTCGTAGATTTTTTGAACTGCGTCAAATTGGCTCCCTTCCAACTCCCCCCAAATTCTTACAGACTTTTGGCGGGACTAAAATATCTGTTTCTGAGGCATGAGTGGGAGGTCCCCACCCCAATAGACATTTTATATTTCTTCTGCCTCAAAGCAAGTCCTAACCATAAAGGACGAGGTGGTGGGTTTCATTACCTCACCAGATTCCCTAACTCCACCTTCGTCATTGAGCTTCCCAGCCACCCAAATGACCATAAAGATTTATTCTTTATGTCGAATGGGTTCAAGAATTGTGAACATCGATACTTCAACTGCCCTTGTAAGTCTTCTATCTTTGTGAACTCAGCACGTGAATTTTTATTCTTTTCATTGTGAATTTTTTGTATATATGTCCTGACCAAGTTTGTTCATCGTGCAGCTATATTCGCAAGGACATGCATATCTGTGACCCTTGGGGGTCAGTACGAGACTTTGTCTAGTCTCCTTCCTGGAGAAAAAGATTATCCCCCGGTCGTGAATGATGCCACCATGTTAGCATGCAAATTGATCAGCGAGGGTCAGACATTAGCTCTGAGGACCTGAGCTCCACTCCCCGTTATCCTCGAGCTCCCCTCTTCTCAAGAGGCCTTGCCAGCCGCTGAGGACACTGAAGAGGAAGAAGACGTGGCGCCACTTGTGCGAAAAAGACGAGCTCCCGAAGCCAATCAGGGGCCCGATCCTAAGCGAGTTGCGTCTGGGGCAGCAGCCGGCCCTTCCGGCCAAGGTAACCCATACCTTTTTAGAGAATTAGAACGGGCTGCTTCTAGCTTAAGTTAATCCATTTTAACCCGAACCAGCTCGTTGGCCGACATCCTACCGATTTAGATCTAAACGTAACCCTTCTCCAATGCATGGATCATTTGGTGGTACGCAATAATCATAGCTATCCCAAAGGCACCGTTGTATTTGATAACACATTAAACTTTAGATCCTCCATCTTCGAAGAATATGGGACAAATCGTAGGACTTGACCTTCTATGCTCTAGGGTGCATTTGCTCCTGGGTTTAGGCAGTACGTAGATGAATCCAGCCCCGAGGAGAGACCTGAACCCCCTAGGATCTAAGAGGTCGTAGCCTTAGATTCTCCTTCCCCTTCGTTAATCCTAGAGTTAGAGGTCATGCCAAACCCAATCCATACACCCGAGCTGATCGTACTAGATTCCTCCCCTAGCCCGGAGGGTATGATCCTTGTTTTTTTTTTTTTTGCATTTATAATACCTTTGAAGCATTACTCCTGTGAATTAAATCCTCTGTTCGTTCTTTTTTCAGGTGAAGAGATAGAATCGTTAGGAGCTCTTGATTTAAGGAGTGCCTTCAAGGTTGGGGGGTTTGGAACTGGTCTCATCGTAAAAAGGTTCAGGGTGGAGAAGAAGGCCAACCCTAAAATGGGAGGTACCACAAAATCCCCCCTTAAGGGTAAAGGTGCGAGCCTTGCTCGGGAGCTAGCTTCGGTGAAAACTATTACTGTCCAGCAAATTCCTCCTCCCCCTCCTCAACATATGCCTCCCTCACACCCCCAAATGATTCAAACTAAAGCCCCCATCCAAAGTCAAACTCCTCTCATTCGGATATCGGTCAAGCCACACGATTTGGAGAAGATTCCCTAGGCCTTTTGGGGTATCGTTTATGAGACGGCGAGTCACATGGTGGGCCATGCGTATAAGGCCAATGCTAGGGATTTGAGGTCCATAGAGGAGCGCAGCCCGGAAGATGTCCTCGAATTTGCTATGGGGATGGCCCTCACCATGAGTCCTTTTCCCACGGCTAAACTTTCTTTATTATGTTTATTATTTTTTTATTGACTTGCTTCGTTATTTTTCTGTTTTCCTTGGCTCAATACTGAAGCATAGCTCATGTCAAGGCCAGGAATGAAGAGCTCTGAGCTGACTTAAACGCTGACAGAGCCGCCCTGAGTGTTGCTCAAGAGAGTGAGCATGCTGCCAAGGCTGCTCTCATTTCTTCTCAAGAGGGCGGGCAATTCGCGAAGACCGTATTTTTCGCCTCTCAGGCTCAGGTCACGGAGGCGAGTCACCGTGTTGATCAGCTTTAGGATGAGAACGACGAACAAAAGCAAAGATAATTGAGGCCGAGGTTAAAGCCAAGGATGAAGCGACACTATCTTCGTCAACAATGGAGGAGATGCTTTACCGTTGCTAGACTTTCAACCAGGACAGGAACTTCTCTTTCATGGAGCCCGAGTTCTGGGACCCGTGTCTTGCTAAATTCAAGACTTGATTTTCGTAAGAACCCTTGGAGACTGGCGAGTCTTCCGGAGCAGTTGAGGGAGACGGTGAGGAGGTTAATTCAGCGGAGCGAGCTGACGAAGCCCAATGACTTTATTCAAGATTTTCTTTTGTAATCATTATCATATATTTTCTAACAATCCCTTGGGATTAAAACAATTGCCTTCCGCCTTAGCTCGAGGTTTTTTCTCTTCGATGTGATGATACTTTTTCTTATTTGAATATACATCTAACTTGTCATCTATTTGTCTTTCCTTTATTATTTTCTCATGTTTATGAATCCTTAGACTCTTGTACATTCGAAATCTTAAGGATCGACTTTAGATCGAGATAGATTTTATCAATCTTAGTTGTATCCAAGAATTTGCTCGCTTATTTGCATCATACCTGTTAAGAATCAGGCCTCGGACCTAGTTATATCCAGGGTTTATAATAAGCTTAATAGCATTATACCTATTAAGAATCAGGCCTCAGACCTGGTTATATCCAGGGTTTTTAATAATTTTTTTAAAGCTTAGTTCGTGCTAGGTTTATTGAAAGCTCGAGCTTTAAAAATTCATTGAATAATCAATTTCTCCAAGCTTCTAAGCTTCAGACCTGGTTATATCCAGGGTTTTAGATGAATTAAAGCTTAGTTCGTGCTAGGTTTATGAAAACTCGAGCTTTAAAAAACCGTTGAATAATCAATTTCTCCAAGCTTCCAAGTCTTTAATCTTATCCGAGTAGGCTTAATTTTCTAAAAAAAAAACTCACCTCGGTTATGTGCCCCCTAAGTAACCAGAATGTATAAACTTTCCTGGTTGCTTTTACAATGTGAGAACACGAGCTTGCAATACTAAAACTAAGAAATGGCTATTCAATAATCCATCTGTCATTTATTTGAAATGGCTTTTATAAATAAGCCTTACATTGATGGTAATATTATTGATAATACTTTTTTAAATGAAGAGCATTCCAAGTCTGTGGGACTACTTCCCCATTTAGTTGGGCTATCTTAAAAGGCCCTTCGCGTAAGACTTCTACGATTTGGTAGGGTCCTTCCCAGTTCGGGCCCAACACACCATCCTTGGGGTCTTTATTTGCCAAAAAGACCCTTCGGAGAACTAGATTGCCTAATATGAGTCTGTGTCCCTTGAATTTTGAATTAAAATAGTGAGTGATCTTTTGTTGATAATGGGCGAGTTGTAATTGTGATTCCTCTCATTTTTCTTCGATTAGATCGAGAGATGCGCTGAGTAGCCCGTTATTCTATTCTTGATCAAACGTCTTGTGCCTATGAGTAGCTAGCTTGGCTTCAATTGGAAGCATGGCCTCACTTTCGAAGGTTAGGGAAAAAGGAGTATGCCCCGTGGAGGTCCGGTGAGAAGTTCGGTAGGCCCACAATACTTGTGGAAGCTGCTCGAGCCATAATCCTTTGGCTTCGTCCAACCTTTTCTTCAGGCTTTCCTTGAGGGTCTTATTTACAGCCTCGACCTGGCCATTGGATTGTGGGTATGCTACTAACAAAAAACTCTTCGTTATGTTGTATCTTTCACAAAAGTTTGTGAAGAGATCACTATCGAACTACGTCCTGTTGGCTGACACAATCTTCTAAGGAAGTCCAAATCGATAGATGATATTCTTCACCACGAAATCCAAGACTCTCTTTGAGGTGATGGTTGCTAGAGGTTCGACTTCTACCCACTTTGTGAAGTAATCGATTGCCACCACTGCATATCAAACTCCTCCTTTTCCCATAAGCAGGGAACCTATCAAGTCAATTCCCCATGCTGCAAATGGCCACGGGGATAAAATCATTGTTAGCTCAACTGGAGCAGCTTGGGCAACTATGGAGAAACACTGGCATTTGTCGCACTTCTGAACATACGAGATTGAATCCTTCATTAAAGTGGGCCAAAAATAGCCCTGTTTTCAGTACCTTCATCGCTAGGTTTAGGCCCCCCAGCATGATCTCCACCAAAACCTTCGTGTATTTCTTGCAAAATGGTTTTGGCTTCCTGGAGCAGAACACATCGGAGGAGGGGCAATGAATGACCTCGTCGATATAGGTTCCATCAACTATTATGTACAGTGGAGCTTGATGAAGTATTTTTCTCACGTCTTTTCAGTCATTAGGTAACTTTCCAGTCGTGAGATATTCCATTGTAGGAGTCATCCATGTCGGTCTTATGTCAATCATTCCGACCTCCATTGCTTCTCCTATTACACTTGGGCTCTCCAGGAACTCCACTGATACTACATTGAATGTTTCAGCCTCTTTTGTGGTAGCAAGTCGTGCCAAAGTGTCAATGTTAGAGTTCTGCTCACGGGGTATCTGTTCAACAGAGCTAAACTCAAATTCAAATAGCTCCCCTCTTACCTTGGCCAGGTAGGTCGCCATCTTGATGCCTCGATCTTGATACTCTCCCAACACCTGATTTACCACGAGTTGGGAATCACTATAGCATTGGATGGCTTTCACCTTCAGCTCTCTTGCCACCCTTAGCCTTTCTAGTAATGCCTCATATTCTACTTCGTTGTTGGATGCCTCAAATTCGAATCTCAGAGCTGTATGGAATCGATGTCCCTCTGGCGAGATTAAGATTATTCAAGCTCCTGATCCATTCTCGTTTGATGATCCATCAACGAAGATTTTCCATAATTCCTGCTGTTTAACGCCCAAAATGCGACTACCACTAAGCGGTAGTTGTAGTAAGATCAGGCGGTCGATCCACAAGGACGTAACCTAAAATCAAAAGATTAGTAGAAAATAACACAAAAAGTTAGTAATAAGAAATATATAAAATTGTAAGTGAAAAGAGGTTTGATATTTTGGTATTGTCTTTTTGATAAAGTGATAAAATGAGATAAGTGAAATAAATGTAAGATGTAATCAAGAGTTTGAGAAAATGAAAGGTTTCAAGAATCATCCATATGCTTGTTTAGTTACTTGGTTACTTGATTTACAAAAATACACAAGTAAATAGTTCACTTCCCAACATTTACTTGGAAAATCTAACATTAAAGTCCATATATATTTTCTAACAAAAGTCCATTTGAGTTATAAAGTTCTTTACTTTAAAAGCACAATGTTAATCTTATGAAAAATCTAAAAATGACAAAATACCCAAGGGCAATAATGCAATAAAAGATTAGACATAAAATTATGTATCAATATTACTTTTACTAATTAGAAGCACATAGAAAGAGCAAGACTAATCCTATATACTATAAGCATAAGTAAATAAAGATAACAAAATAGAGATGGAGATGAAAGAACATAAATAACTCAAATATTTTACATTAAGAACATAGTAAATCAAAGTAGCAAAATAACATCACTAGCATATGGAATCATCCCTAACCTTCCTAGGAAGATTAGACCATTATGCTCATGATTCTCACAAAATTCTAAGAAGAAAATATGAGAAGAAAGTGAGTAGAAATTTTGCTATAGTTTCTTTACTCTAAAAATTACCTGCCCATTATGAAGAAAGAGTCCCTATTTATAGAGGGAGAAAATGACTAAAAAGAAATTAAACAACAAAATGAGGTTTACAAAATAAACCTGAAATATTAATAATAAAATATGATTTTGAAAAATCAAATCTTATTATTAATATTACCCTAGCTATTTTGGTGTATGGTCAAAATGCCCTTTTTCAAAAGCACCAAAAAAGATGAGCTTTCAAGCTCAAAATGGAAATTTTGCAAGGCCCAATGTGCACAAAACATGGGCTGAAGGGTGGCTGTGGCAAAGGAGACTTTGACCACTCCCAGCCAATGGGAGTACGCCACGCGACAGTTGCTGGAGGGAAAGGATGCTTCAGATGGGCTGCTGACTTTGTGTTTGGGCCGTTGGAGGTATGTTGAAGATGGGACTTCATATTGGGCCAGCTGGGCATCTGTGTTGAAGGAAAAGGGTTAGGCGTGGGCGTGAGAGGCTGGTTGGAGAGTTGATGCAAGGTGTTGGCAGGTGGGGACAGGTGTCGACAGCTGAGGGTCACGTTGCTGCTGTGGACGGCTGGAGCAGGGACGCGTGGCACGCTGGGGCGCGGACAGCTGGCGGCTGGAGGAGAGTAAGCTGGCGGGCCTGGGTGCTGTTGGGCTTCCTTCTTGGGCTTTGATCTTCAAAAATACCATTTTCTCTTCTCTTTTTTTCAGATTTAATTATTTTATTTTCTCTTCATTTCAAAGTGTCAAAATACAACTTTAATTCCTACAAAATAAAAATAAGTAAAATCATAATCAAATATTTTCATTTATAAAATAAATCATATTAATTTCATGAAAATATTAATTAAAACTTAATTTATTTTGACTATTAAAATCAATAAATGTGTATTTTTCACCACTAATCACCTGCACCCGTTCCCTCATGAGCTCGTCCTAAAAACCGATGCATTCAGCCATAAAATCAGCAAGGGCTTGACTCTTGATTGAAGTTCGTGGCATGTATAATATCTCGAACTGACTAAGTTCGATGGCCCACTTTAAGAGATGTCCTGACGTTTCAGGCTTTTGCAAAACCTACCTTAAAGGTTGGTTGGTTAAGACGTTGATAGAATGGGACTAGAAATATGGTCAGAACTTTCTGGAAGCCAATATTAGGCAGAATGTCAGCTTCTCTATCAGTGGGTATCATGATTCAACTCTGAGAAGCCTTTTTCTTACATAATACACTGGTTTCTAAACACGGTCTTCTTCTAGAACTAACACGGCACTGACTGCATTCTCTATCATGGCCAAATAAAGGAACAGAGACTCTCCATACATCAGTTTGGATAATACTGGGGGCTCTACCAAATGCGTTTTTAGATCGTGGAATGCCTGTTCGCACTCTTCGGTCCACTAAAATTTCTTGTTTCCTTTGAGCAAGTTGTAGAATAGCAGACAATTTTCAGTAGATTTTGAAATGAAGCGATTTAAAGGCGCCACCCTTCTAGTTAGGCTTTGAACTTCTTTACGCGACCTGGGTGAAGGCATTTCTAACATCAATCTGATTTTTTTTTCAGGATTCACCTCTATTCCCCTTGTGTTGACTATGAACCCCAGAAATTTTCCAGATGCCACCCAAAAGTGCATTTCTGGGGATTCAGCTTCATGTCATATCTCCTTAACATTCCAAAACACTCTTCCAAGTCAGATACATGGTTATTGGCAGTCTTTGACTTGACAAGCATGTCGTCGACATACACCTTCATGTTTATCACAATCTGGTTAGCGAACATTTTGTTGACCAAGCGTTGGTATGTAGCCCCAGCATTTTCCAATCCGAATGGCATAACTTTGCAACAATATATATTATGCTTGGTCATGAAATTAGTATGCTCTTGGTCCGCAGGGTTCATCGCGATTTGGTTATATCCATAGTATGCATCTATGAAAGACATGAGCTCGTGACCTGCTATGGCGTCTACTAACTGGTCAATCCTTGCCAGTGAGAAACAGTCCTTAGGACAAGCTTTGTTTAGGTCAGAGAAGTCGATACAGGTTCTCCACTTCCTGTTTGGCTTCGGGACCAGCACAGGATTGGCAACCTAGACTGGGTATTTTGCCTCTTGGATAAACCCACATCTCAATAACCGAGCTACTTCTTCCTCTAGTGCTTCAGCTCGGACCATTCCCAAAAGTCTCCATTTTTGGGATTTTGCAGACACATTCTTATCCAAATTTAATGTGTGCATTATTATATTCGGATTGATTCCCACCATATCCTCATGCGACCAGGTGAAAATATCTAGGTTCTTCTGTAAAAAATCGACCAACTCCTTCTTTCTTTTGTCTTCAAGATTCTTTCCATTCTTTACGACTCTTAAAGCTTCTTTGGGGTTGATGTTCACTTCCTCGAGCTCTTCTATGGCTTTGAGCTCTGACCTGTCTTTGCCTATCCGCGAATCAATGTCATCACGTTGGGAAACCTCACTATCCTCTTCTTGTTGAGGTTCTTCCGTCCCACAAGTGACTTCCACCTCCTGGGACTCCTCACTTCCGTCATTTATGACCATTGCCTGCTGCCCGGGTTGTGACTTTCCCTTCATAGAAATGCTATAGCATTCTCTGGAAGCGAGCTGATAGCCTCTGATTGTGCATATCCCCATAACTGAGAGGAATTTTATTGCCAGGTCCAGATAGATGTTATGGCTTCAAATGCCATCAGCGCAAGTCGGCCCAAAATCACATTGTATGCAGTCGGACAATCGATTACCACGAATTCGAGTACTTTGGAGATAGTTTGTGACTCTTCTCCCAATGTCACCACCAGTCTGATTGTCCCTATGGTCGCTGATCCTTCACCCAAAAACCCATACAGAGTCATCAAGGTCGCCTTCAAATCGGATACAAACAGTCCAATTTTTTCCAAGGTGGACCTAAAAAGTAAATTTACAGAGCTTCCATTATCCACCAGTATTCTTCGGACCCTTCGGTTGGCGAGCTGCACGGTTACTACCAGCGGATCATTATGTGGGAATTGGAAGTGGCTAGCATCCTCTTCCGTGAAAATGATTGGTTGCTTTTCCAATCGCTGCTGTTTCGATAACTGTTGCTCCAGGATGAACTCCACCCCGTTATGAGCCTTCAGTTCATTACTGTAGCTCTTTTGGGCCCCGCTACTCGTGCCCGCCAAATGAGGTCCTCCTATAGTAGTGGTTATGTCTCCTACTATCAAAGGAGGTTCGACCTGGTTTGCCTGAGCTCCGGATTGGCCCATCGGAGCTTCTAGGACTGATTGAGGGTTCTGCCCGGCGGGCTGATTAGGAACTACCCGATTTCGGGCGTACTGGATCAACGGTCCAGCTCTAATAAGAGTTTCAATTTCATCCTTCAGCTGTTGATAATCATCAGTGTTATGACCAATGTCATTATGGAATTGACAGAATTTTGAAGGATCTCTCTTTGCCCTCTGGTTTCTCAAAGGTTCTGGCTTCTTCCATGGAAGGCGATTAGAATTTGCCAGAAAGATATGCTCTCGGGTGTCCGTTAGGTCGGTATATGTAGTGTAGATAGGTTTGAACTTCTCCCCAAACTTGTTTTTCTTCGTCCCGCTCTGGTCGCCCTCACCATTCCCCTTCCTTTTGTTGTTCCCGCCCTGGTTATTCTAGGTAACGGTTTGAGCCGTAGCTGCAACATCTGTTACCGCTCCAACGGGTTGGACATGGGTTTGGCTGGTTCCTGCGATAGAAGCTCGTGCCTCCTCCAGGTTTATCTATTCTTGAGCTCAGGCCAAGAATTCATCTATGCTTTTAACTCCTTTTCTTTGGAGTTCCTGCCATAGGTCGCCCCCGACGAGGATTCCTGTCCTCATTGCCATGAGCTTGGAGCTGTCATCAGCATCCCTAGCTCGTGTAACAACATTGGAAAATCTGCTCAGATATGCCTTCAATGTCTCGCCAGGTTGTTGCTTTACGTTGGCCAATGAATCAGCATTAACCCGAGCTTCCTGTGAAGCTCGGAATGCTTTTTTGAAATCGGAAGAAAATTTCTTCCACGAGCTTATGGAATGCCTCTTATATTGTTTAAACCACTGCCTGTTAGGCCCGACCAGAGTTGCAAGGAACAAGATACACCTTAGATCAAGCCCGACATTGTGGGCCATCACCATAGTGTTAAACATTCCGAGGTGATCGAATGGATCTCCATCTCCACCAAACTTCTACATGTACAGCATCCTAAAACCTATAGGTTATGTTGTCATCGCAATGTTTGGAGCAAAAGGTTCGAGCTACTCGTCTGAGTCGTAATCGTCCTTTTCCTTCCCAGAAAGGAGTCTATTCATTTGCTCTTCCATTAGAGCTAGTCTCTCGAGGGTTTGGTCCCTACTCCCTAGGTTAGTTGGATGTTGTTTAAAAACTCCCATCCTATCATATATGTTTGATGAGTTATCATCCCTCCAAGCTCAAGCTTGGTTAGGTGGGGCATTCCCGTTGTTGCGTACTATAGACGGACCTCCCTCGTGTCGAGTATAGCTAATATCTTCATCCCGAGCTAGATACCTTCTCTACGAGTTCAGATGATCTCGCAAGTCGGGCTGTGGATCATACTGAGGACTTTTTGCTGAACTCAAATGATTTCTTAGGTCGCTCTCAGACCTGCCACTATGATGGCTTTTTGTCCAATAACTTTCGTTCTTACAGCTCGTGGTTGGGATCGAGGTCTTGGATTCTCAACACGCGTTCGTGGAACAAAAGTATTCGTGGACAGGGGAGGATTTCTCCTACTATTCCCATGAGCTGGAATATCTTGTTGAGGACGAGGTGGTGTTGGATGTCTTACAGGTGACAGAGGATGCCTTATTGGCGAGGTTATCCTCGTTCCACCAGGACAGACTAAATTAGCATGCCTTTGTTCTACTCCAATGTCCCTAGTTCTCTGTGCCTGGCGCTCTGATCGTAGCATAGGGGGATTTGTTGGAGCATTGTGCCTTTGTGAGCCTGTGCCAGCCCCTCCCCGTTGATTGTCATGGGTATTCTTGGGAATTTGTGAAGAAGGCACCGAGCTTGGGGTCAAAGTCCTTACTGACCGACTGACATGCTGGTGACCCCAGTGATGGTCAGTCGACCAAACATTTTTATGATTTCATCCTGAAGGCACATAACTCGGAGTGGTGGTCCTGATAGATTGACTCGATTTAGATCGGTTATTCCTGTGGGACTTGTGAGACCCACTTTGCCTCTTTCTGACATTAACATCGGTTGCAAGAGGGGGTAATCGAGCCAAGACCTCCTCAATATGCCTGTTTTCCCTAGCAAGATGGCTCCTCAGCTACATGTTTTCCATCTCAATGGCAAATAGATAGCCTAGATTAAGATTTGGCGGTAATGACGCCAAACTCCCAGTATCGCCCTGACCCACCGGTTGTTTTCCAGGACGTTGCTGAACATCCGGATCCCTTTCATTAGGAACAGCGGTTTGATGGGCTTCCTACCCACCAGGATATTCCGTCTCATTATCGTGCATTGATCGAGTGACCACCATGATGAAAGTTGACTAGAACTTGTGAAGCACTAATTTACTCTCAGTGAAGGCACCAAACTGTTGATACGGTTTTTCGCCAACAGTATATTAAGAAATAAAATGGGTAGATTAGTGCTTAATAGTAAACCACAATGAAAATAACAAGAACCCACTCAAAAGCACATAACTTTTACGTGGTTCAGTGGTTAAAATCCACCTAGTCCACGAGTCAATATTATTACTATTTCTCTCTCTATTTTGGCAGAGTTTCGGTAAATCAGAATATGGTCCCCTTCCTTATCCAATATTCTCAGTATTTATAGGGAAATTTCATGGACATGTTTGGGTAACTATGTAAATAAACTGCGTAATTATATATGGTATATAATTAATACATATTATTCCCATTTACGTTGGGATATGATTTGGTAACAGAATAAACACACTCCTGCTATCTCGGGTAATAAATGATATAAATATGATACAACCTGGTCATTAATGAGCATATACAGAATTTTCGAGTCTCTTGGGATCCTTCAGTATGCGTTATATCTAGGTCCTCATGAGCTGAATGTCTGACCTAAGCTCGTGCTTGACAGCTATCTGACTCCAAGCTCGTAGTAAATCCAGGACGCCTAATATTGGGTCTGACCATTAAGAGTCTCGAGCTATTCACATGGTTAATAACTAGATATTTTACTTGGTTATCTTTCCATGTATTTAACTGTTAGTTGTACCCAAGCTGGGCAAGTGAAGTCGTGCTAAGTTTAGGGTACAATAGGAGCCATGGATCTTAATGCTATGATATTCTAAGTTTATTTTTCAAGGTTATGGTGTAGTTAGATATTTATCTTTAAAATTAACTGAGATAATTTCATCATTATCTGTTAAAATTGATTCAGCATCAACTAGCATTAATCAAAGATAAATAAATAATTATTATGCTTAACCATTACACATTTATTAATCTTATTTAAGGCATCAAAATTAATAATGAGAGAAGCACTGTTACCTTGTAATAATGACAATGAATCCTCATGCTTCACCATGTGCCCATCACATTCCAGCAATCTACACACAAAGAAAAACAAATGTACAAGTGCATGATGAACACTACTCTTTTTTACTCTCTAAACACCCATGTATCATATCCATCTCACACACTACACCAGAAGAGTATAACCCCTTTTAATGAGAGATAATGAACCTATTGGGCCTAGATACCCAATAAGAGAGAATTAGTTGTCTTAGCCCAATGGATTGGCCAAAGATGTTTTAGAGATTGTCCATGGGCCCCAAGCGAGTTAGTATGTTATGTTCATCCCATTATGACCTGATAGTAATACTATGCAATACCAATTATGCAGTCATCCTTATATGCTCATATTGACACTGCGTGAGCAACACTTAATTATGTTGGTCCATATAAAATATTATAACATTCTCCTGCTTGGACTACATAATTACACTGATAATGTTCACTGAACAATAGTATCTATATGTAAGAATCTCAAGAAACTTAAATGTCTATAAACTAACTATGCATCATAACGAGACATCGAATATTAAAAAAGCATGGAGATAACTACCAATATGGATCCACTTGAAACATAATATCATGACTAAGTCATTGGCTTGCATCATTATGATAATTTCAGCCAAATGAGTGTGCACACATAATATCGAAGAGTGATCCACAATATGCATGTATTCAACAACAAATAACAATCTTTGCATGCCCATTACACATGACAACGATGACTCTCGCTAACTAAATACACTTTAGGCACCTAACAATCCACATAAAAATGTGTTTTCAGTACACACAATTAGGTAAGTCTTGTCATTGTAGTCATGAACATGTTATCTACAAGTGCGTGTTATAATGCTAATAGAGGACTCAACAACTTTCTCACCATAAATGGAACGTTGTGGACGCTCAAATTCCACCAAGGGAAAATATGAAAGTTGTGGATCCTCAAATGGCCATGCCTATGACAGGCCCGAAATATGTGCTGCGATCCCAGAGACGCCTTAGTACATACATGTACCGTGCGAGGCCTTCATGTGCATACGCCTCCGCGAGGCCCTCGAAACGCCACCTCCTTGCGAGGCCACCACACCACCACTTCCCGTGCATGGGTCTATACCAAGAAGAGGCAAGCACCTCGTGGATCCCCCAGACGCCCCAAGGCACCTCACATGGGCGGTCCTTCGCGAGGCCAGGCCCCGCGTGCCTCGTGCACCAGTTCGACCTCGCGCCCGTGCTGCCAGTGCCTCGCACCCATGCGCCCGTTCGGCCTCGCGCTCGCACGCCCGTGCTGCCAGAACCTCGCGCCCTTTGCGAGGCCCTCATGCGCGAGCGCCCCCGCGAGGCCCTCATGCGCGCGCACCCCCGCGAGGCCCTCATGCATGCGCGCCCCTGCCGAGGCCCTCATGCGTGCTCCCCCCCGCGAGGCCCTCGGGCCATCATCGTCTCAGGAGGCCGTCGCACCATCACGTCACAAGTCTGGATCCGTGCTGTGAGGAGACAAGTATAGCAAGGCCCCTCGCCACTAGGAGCCTTGCAAGGCACGGTTAGTGTATGGGTCATTACCACCTCGCATCTATGCCTTGCAAATGAGGGCCACATGGCATTGATCTCATGAGGTACGGAGTCCACTGACGAACTTAAAGGAGTTAGAGTATGGACATAGTACCCACATCAGATGAGTAGTGATGGTACGAGCGAAGTACCTTCCGTTGTCCTCACCAGCCACTCCTTTGACACCCGTACCAAGCCAGTAGTGGGAGCACGATCAAGTACTAAAGTGGAGGTGCACCCACCAACCCTGATCATGTACTGGAGCAGACACCACTACCCTTGAGACCACTCACCTGACAGTGTACTGGTGTACTATCTGGTCCCCTGGACCACATTGTATCAGGGGCCATTAGAGCCCCCTATAAAATAAATTCCACTTCCATTTGGAGGGGGGTTGGAAAATTTACTGTAGCAAGTGCACCATAGTGAATGAAAAACTGATTTCACCATTGTTCTTAGAGTGGATGCTTAAATTTCTAAGGCTTTTCTATTGATAATCTTGATTTTGCAATTCTTTCCAACTTAACTTAGTTGACGAGTTCTCACCGTCAACAGTTTGGCGCCGTCTGTGGGAACTTAAGATCCAAGCTACTGTCCTACCATTACTTCCAGCAAGAAGAAATGCCAAGACGTTCAAAGCGACTCAGGGAGCCACGAGAGGTGGAGGTCTACCTTAACGGAGTCCAGCTGAAGGCGTCCATGAAGGAACCCCCTCCACCCAGAGAGGTGGAGCCCCTAAGGGACCCTGAGGTTCACGAGGATGATAGAGAGGCCTCGTCACCGGGCGTCCCGCCTGTAGAGAGTCTTCCAAGAGCACCACCGGGAAATACTAACGAGTTCCCGCTCCCTAGACCACCCCAAGTACCGAACTCTGGCCGGTAGGACTCGTGCCCCTCTACGCGCAGGCACGATAAGCATCCCCGGTTCCATTCCGTGAGCTCGAGTTCAAATCTCGATTCTATAAAGAAGAAATACGTGAGCTCCACCGTAAGAACCAAAGGTTGGAGACCACCCTGGAGAATATGCAAGAGGTGCTGAATGACCTATTGTAGGGTAAGTCAAGCGTGACCTTGCCCAAGAGAAAAGAGAAAGGTCGTGAGGGGCCAGAGACCACAGTTCCAGTAGACGATGGGAGGACTTGACACTCAACCAGCAACACCCCCCGAATGAAGCAACGCGAACATCCTGAGCCACCGAAGCAGGCCCAGAAGCTAGAGTCGAAGACCAACACGGCCCATCGCAACGGGGACGAGGTCACCTCTAAAAGAGCACCCTCAGATTTACGGGAGGAGCTCAACAAAAAGAGGGCGGGTAAAAGGACCACACCCCCTAGGGCGCCTCGAGAGGGCAAAGGAAAGGCGGATCTTAACCCGTCCTCTTTGAGAGACTCTCTAAGCAAGAGGAGGCAGGACCTGGACACAGAAATGAGGAGCCTATGAAGCAAGATCGTCACCGCCTCTAGCGGTCAGGATTTTGAGGAAGAGTTCGACCATGAGTCGCCCTTCGTGAGGGAGATTCAGGCCATCCGGCTCCCTGCCAACTTTAAAGAGCCCCACATGACCCCCTACGAAGGAAGCACAGATCCAAAATACCATCTAGATACATTCAACGACTTGATGAAGCTGAGGGGAATTGGCAGCGGGGCGAGATGTCATTGCTTCGCCGTCACCTTGAAAGGGCCTGCGTACAAGTGGTTCAAAAGACTTAGATCGGGGTCCATCAGATCTTGGCAACAGCTTTCTGATGAGTTCCTCCAGCAGCACCACGCTGTGCGCGACTACACGATGCCAGGCACCAGCCTCGCAAATGTGAAGCAGGGAGAAAACGAGAGCTTGAAGAGCTATATTCATAAGTTCAATATGGAGGCAGCTAAAGTAGGGAGCCTGACCCGCCGAGAGCTGAAAATGGCCATCACAGCTGGAGTACGCCCAGGCAGCAAGTTATGGGATAACATGCTCAAGAGGGAGGTCACAGACTTGGATGATTTCTATGAGCGGGCACAAAAATACATTCACGTGGAGGATGGTCACGAGAACCTCAAAGCCGGAAAGGGCCCATCGCCCCCGAAACCTTCAGCCCGAGGAGACCCGAGTGGTGCAAAGAAGAAAGGGGTTTATGAGGGAATAAGAGACGATCGACCCCAGAAGCATCAACGCTCTGAGGAGCGCCTACAGGGCCCCTACACCTTTTACACTGACCTCACCCATGCGAGGGAGCATATTTTCATTGCGAACGAAAGCCAGGTCCCTTTCGAAAGGCCCCCACCAATGAAAAAAGACCGGTCCAAAAGAGACCCCAACAGGTATTGCCAGTATCACAAAGATGTCGGCCACACCACTGCGGAATGCAACCATTTGAAGGTGGAAATCGAGGAGCTCATTCACAGGGGACATTTGGACAAGTACGTGCGCAAGGAGAGCTAGAGGCCAGAAGAAGGAGCGTCCCCGCCGCGGGCGCGGGAGGTGGCCCCAGAAATACAGGGAGAGGCCAGGACTATATTTGGGGGACCAGGATTCGGAGGAGATTCAAGGAAGGGGCGAGACAAGTACGCCAAGGAGGCCAGGCGAAGTCCACCACCTTGCGTTTTAAGTTTGGAGCAACACCCCCCGAAGAGCTTCTGGGGCGAGAATGACTTGATAAATTTCACTGAAGAAGATACGTAGGGGGTGCATTTCCCACATAATGACCCCCTGGTGCTAACTGCCCAGCTTGCTAACATGAGGGTACATCGGGTCTTGGTGGATAACGGGAGCTCTGTGGACATCTTGTCTCGACCAGCGCTGGAAAAGATGGGATCGAGCCTCTGTCACCTTAAGACTTGCACTACGTCTTTGTATGGGTTTACGGGAGATTCGATGCAGCCCCTGGGGGCAATCGAATTAGCCCTCACCATGGGGGAGCAACCCAGGAAAACCACCGTAATGGCTAACTTTGTCGTGGTGGATTACACCTCAGCCTGCAATGCGATATTAGGGAGACCCTCCCTGTGAGAATTGAAGGAGATAACTTATGTGTATCACCTGGCTATGAAATTCCCAACCCCCGGGGGAGTAGCATGCGTGAAAGGGGAGCAGAAGGAGGTGAAGCAATGCTATAACATGTCCCTCTGTATAGCCACCAAACCGTCTGTACCGATGGAAATGGTTGTGTATGAAGGAGTGACCCACACAAATTAGACCCACACAAGTTGGATGCACGAGTTACGGATCATCTCGAGAAGTGCTACCAGCGAGGCTTCGGCACTCAGTGCAGAAAGAACCCGTGTTTAATTTGTTCCTTGTTGTTTTAGCTTAATTAAGTAAGAATCAAAGAGGCTACCTAGGTAACCTCCTAGTTAGATGTACCCCTTTTATTTACAAGGTTGGTTGTAAACCACATGCTACGAATGAAACTGTTTGCAACTTCATGTGTCACTTTTCTTTGCTACGCGGGCATCAGCCAAAGTGCCTGCCGAAATAAATTTCACCAAACACTTGGGGGGCAGGACAGGAGGCAAAAACATGCAGCTAGCAAGGGGAACCTAAAAAGGACCCTCTAACGGAGGATCCTAAAAAGGACCCCTTGCCCTCCTAAAAAGGGCTCCTAAAAAGGACCCTCTAATGGAGGATCCTAAAAAGAACCCTTTGCCCTCCTAAAAAGGAGGCTCCTAAAATGGACCCTAGACCAAGAGGATCCTAAAAAGGACCCTCTAACAGGAGATCTTAAAAAAAAAGAGCCCTCTATTAGGAAGACCCTAAAAACGACCCCCTATCAGGAGGATCCTAAAAAAGGCTATCCATCAGGAGGAAGTGGCCCGTGAAGGTAAAGCAAGCAACAAGCAAGAGAATCCAAAGAAGGACCCCTTGCACCAGGATCCTAAAAGGGACCCTATGCACCAGGAGGATCCTAAAAAGGGCCCTCCATCAGGAGGACCCAAAGGGACCATGACCCTAAAACAACCCCCTATATTAGGGCCTTAAGCGAAGTCCTTACAAGGCATCCCTTGGGATCACAAGGATTAGCTACCCTTGTGAACATCAAGGAGGCCATAGGGACTTACAAAAAAAATATGGTAACGACAATAATAAGTCTAGAGCGGCCACCAAGCCGTCTAGCCAAAAAGGGTCCTAAAAGAGATCCTTGCAAAAATAGTACTATGAATAACGACGAGAAGGACGCTTCTCGCAAAAAATAATAAGCGCGTGCAAGAATATATAAAAGGATAGCTAGGACCCAAGGGGTCAAAATATCCTTATAAAAGTAATCAAGAGGCACCAAAAGAGGTCCCAGTGAACCCATTCACATGGGCTCCAAAGGACCTCCAGCCTAGTAAATAAAAGAGGGGAACCAACCAAACCCCATCATATAGGCTCAAAAGGACCTCAAATGCAGTAGAATAAGAGATAAATAGCAACACATGTATATATACATTGAAAAAGAAAGTTTTGAAGACAGTACAAGAGTTACAAAAGAAAAATAGTAGGAACGATAATACTACAATGACTCAAGCGAGCATACATCTACTGCGGGATGGTAGAGGTAATGAAATAGCAACCTCAGGGCCTCCTACCCCGGGCGCTCCACCCAGCCGCCCGGGTCACGGCATACTCGCCAAAGGAGGAGAAGTCAAAATTGGGGTCCTGCCTCCATATGCCATAGAGGGCGCGCTCTATAGACCTGTGCTCAGTAGTCGCCCTCTCCGCTTCTAAAGAGGCAACCCTCTCCTGAGACGCAGCAACCTCAACTCTAGCAGCTTCAAGATCGATCTCTAGGGAGGAGACCCTCGCCTGTGCAGCAGCCGCAACCGCTGGAGTTTCCTCCCTGGAGTTCTCTCTCCAAGCTGGTAACTTGGCCCTGTAGCTCCATGGCCTTGGCAACCACTTTCTTCCTCTTTAGTAACGAGTTGGCAAGTTTGGTCCAAACCCTTGACAACTTAGCCTTGGTTTCATTAAACTCTCTCTCAAGCTCCTGAGCCCGTGCTACGAGACGGTCCCTCTCGGTGCACAATGCGGAGAGATTGCCAGCCGAGTCGGCAAACCGCAAAGCCACACAGTATAGGCTTGCGCAAGAAAGTTAACAACAGCAACAATAAGTGACAAAAACAAAAAAATATATGCATAAACACATATACATAATAGGACCGACGCGAGGTGTGGGAACTCACCCAAGTCATGGTGCGCCTTAGGATTTCCCCAAGGTTTGATTGAGCAACATTCCCAAGGCCATTCCAGTCAGATACGGGGAGGCTCAAGGCAAGTTGGATGTATCGCTACCCGTAAGACGTCGCCATCCGATTCACCCAGGGCTCCCCATCCGCACTAGGGGCACCTGGCTGGATGAGGACAGACGACCAGCTCGCCGAAACGGGAGGGGACGCGGTGAAAGTGGAAAACTGAGGCTCTGGTAGATCAGAGGGAGGCTCCAGAAGGTCGGCAAAATAAGTCCCCAATGGTCCAGGGTCGAGAGGAGCCTGAGTGTAGGCGTCGTAGCCCTCAGGGTCAGGGTAAACATAACACTCCGGAACGGCCTGCTGGTCTTGAGAATGAGGGGCTATGTCTGGATCATAGGAGGCACATGGAGGGCATCCCCTAGGAGATGGAGGCAGCTGGTGAGATCCCCCGCAGTCAAGGGGGGCTTCCTCCGGCTCCTCCTCATCCTCATAGTCATCTGGGCAAGGCTCGGCCAAGCCCCCCTTCCCCTTCGAGGACCCAGAGATGGTCCACAGAAACTTGGGGTCCGAGACAGGGGACAATTTGTGGCGGTTCAGATTCTTCACGGTGAATAGGCACACCACCTTTTTCATAGCAGGGTCAGCGCTGAGGAACGTTCTCATGTCTCTCGCTTCCGACCCAAAAACTGTGGGATCGGCGAATTGCTCTGCATAATACACGCCATGGTCGATATGAACGTAAGTCATGAAACAATAAGTTGTAAGAAAGTGAAAGATAGAAAGTGATGCTTAGGGTACTTACTGAGGGTGGCCCGGAAGTCCTCGCAGACCAAGAGGGGGCCTTCCACGAAGAAAAATTCCTGCTTCCAGGACCCCGGGTTGGACACCGAGCCCTCTATCAAAGAGGCCTCGTTGTTGGCTTTTTGTAAATAGTAAAAGCCCTTGGACTTGGGAAGGGGCATGAGGTTGTAGAGGAAATGCACCTCTGTCGCCGTAGGAGCGCGTTTAAACAGCTTCGTAAATACAATGAAAAGGCAGCTTAGAGTCAGCCAGCCATTGGGAGCCAGCTGAAGTGGGGTAAGGTCGAAGTAGTTGAGGACCGCGACAAAGAACGGGTGTAACGGGATGGTACCACCCGCTTTCAGGATGTGATCGCTAAGGGCCACGAAACCGGGCCTAGGACAGTCAGCCCGGCATGTCTCCTGAGGAGCATATAACGCGTACTCCGGAGGGACGCGATAGTTATCCACGATGTCCCTCAGTTTGTTTTCGGACACACGCGACACCAGTTCGGTTGCCAGTAACGGAGCATCGTCCGGTTCATTGGAAGCCACCTGTCATCATGTCCTCGGCATATCTGCAAAATCAAAAGAAAAATGTGAGGAAGAGACAGAACACTTGACCCTCCATTTTTTCTTCCTAGCAAGAGTCTTCCATCGAGGGAGCGACTGTGGAAGTGCTGAGCTAGGAAAAACCGAGACTAGGGGCTATGGAGAAGCGGAGGCAGCCCCATGATAGTCATCAAGCGAGGATGGGCTGGAGGGCTCAGGCAGAAGGTGTCCCTCCATAAACTCCAACTCCCTCTGCAACTCTAAGAGGGTCACCCTAAGGCTCGCTACATGGTCACTAAGGTCTGGGGGGAAAGGTGCTCCGTTTCCTCTCGACACCGAGTCAATTTCGCTCTCCACCACCCAAATTTTACGCCTAAGTTCAGCCATGTACTCAAGATGGCGGATACGGGCCTACCTTAAGGAGTCATAGTCCTGGTGAGGGTTTCCCTCAGGGGACTCTGAGTCTGAGGACAAGTCAATAAACTCAACCCCCGGAGGTATGTCGGACGGGCCGTCACTGGCCATGAGACCTCGTCCCCAAAGCGAAAAGGGTTCACGTATAAATGAGGGGATGACTACAAAACACAAAGGAATAGGCTTAATATCTCTAGATTCAAACGTCCTAAATGGCCCACTACAAGGTATAAAAAAGAGGGGCATGCATATGGTCAAACTCACTACAAGCTCAGGCCAAGGTACCCCATCCTGAGTAATGCTAATTTGGACCCAATGAATGTGAGGGAAAAAGAAAATATACCTCAAGCAGATAAGATGGAGCATTGTCAAGGTCGAAAGGAGGTCGAGGACGCATATGTTGGTCGAGTGACTCACTTCCCCTCTTTCTATTATCAGATGTATGCATGAGATCATTGGGGAAATGATTATTCCATAGACCCCGATTTACTCCAAATGCTATTGGGGGAGAGTGAGATAACACCACCACAAAAATTGGAGTCTACACAAAATTTGGATTGACAGAGACTTAAAAAAGATTAAGAAAGAACATGCAAACTCAAGCAGAACAATGGTGTTCTTCAAGTTTTGATGAAGCTTCAAACCCTAGGCAAATCACCACATTGAATAATCCTTTGAGCAAACCAAACACAAACCAAGGCTTATACACGTTGAGAAAACACTTTCCTAATACTCTATTTCCCAGCCACCATTGATGCTCCAGGCATTCTCTTTGAGTAAATGAGGATTGAGATTGAACAAGCCTTCAACTCTCTAAGTCAAGCACTTTCTTGGAGAGTTCTTGGAGAAAACTAGAGATTCTTGGAGCAAGACAGAGAGAGGGTAGAGAGAGATTGGAGATAGTGATCAAGTCTCCCAAATCATTATTTTTGACCCATATATACAGTAGGCGCCATCATTAGGTCCAACCAAAATGATTATACTTTCAAGACACGTATTTAGAGCATTTACATAAATCCACATAATACAGCAGGCGGCCTGCTAGGGCTTTTGGAAACCCTAGCCTTCAGGCGATGTGTTGCCTCATGGGTGGCGACATATCGCCACCCTCTCTGACTTTGAACACTTCCAAAGGTCCAAAAAATGCTCTAAATGTTGCCAAACTTTTTGGGAACCCTTAGATACTTTTATGTATCACTTTAGACCCAAATTTGCATTTTATAAGTGCCTACAATTTGAAACTCAAATTCACATCTTCACTGTAATGCCCCAAATTTCCTAATAAAGTTTAGGACCTTGATTAGGAGGCCGGGAGGGCCATAATTGATTTATTATGCTATTTAATGATAATATGCATGTTTAGGTGTATTAAATATGCATGTGAACCAATTTCTGATTAATTGGGTGGTTTTCATATTTTGGCCATTTCAGGCATATTTGGCATATATGTGATATGTGTGTGGTGCTTGATTATTATTTGGTTATGCTAGGGTTACTCAGCACGAGACGATCCTAGAAGGTAAGCTAGTGGGAAAGTCACAACATGATTTATTCTTGACTCAAAGTGAGTTAAGGGGTATTTAGAGCATTACCAGGTTATTGGGTAATGGGAATAAATATTTGATGATAAATTGGGAGTTAGTAAGATCAGGGGGAAATTCTGGAGGTTTTGACTATTTTGCCCCTGGGGACGTTTTCGGGACCCCGAGCATTAGGATTTCTTTGAGGCTACTTAAGCTTGAAGTAACCTTTTAAGAAATAAAAAGAACGTTCAAAACGTTCTTTCTTCCTAAAAGTTTCATTTCGACACCCGATCGCATTTTCAAAGAAAACTTGAGTTCTAGGACTCGAATTCAAGCGAGGATCGAGGCATTGCGATCCTAGGGAAGATTAGAAGCTTATTAACCGGAGGATTTAGTTGGGAAACAACTCAATCGGAGGTAATTCAAGTTTTAAGTTCTAAGTTTTTAAAGCTTTTAAGCTTGAATTGGACTTTGTATTTTGATGAGTTTTTGATTGAATTGAAGTTTGGGTTTTGTTGGTTTTGGATCATGGGGATGTTTGGGAACTTTGATTTTTGAGTTTGGAGATGTTTGGATAGGTTTTTGGAAGGTTTTAAAAAGGAGAAAACGAGGGAAAATGGCTGATTCGAGGTTGGGCCGCGGCCCTGTTCTAGGGCGTCGTAGCCCAAGCTTGCTGAAGGAGGAGGAGGCTCTATCAAGGGGGTGGGCCACGGCATGGTGCATGGAGGGTCGCAGCCCTTAAGGGAAAAAGTTGCCAAATTTGTGTTTTTGCCATGGGAAATTAACTCTAAGGGCCTGGGATCGATCCTACTACCGTGTTGAGTGGGATTTGACGTCCCGGAGGCTTGGGTTGGGTTTGGAAGTATTTATTTACTTATTTTGATGAGGTTTTATATTATGGTTGTGACTAGGTTATCATTAGAGGCTTGGAATCAGGATCATGCTTGTGGCTTGTTTATTGGTAACCTGTGCTTGGACCAAAGGTAAGAAAACTGCACCACATATGTGACATGCATGGTTATTCTTGATGCTTATTGGATGTTTAAATGTGGACATTGATAGCATATCGAATGCTTAGCAATCTTGCTTACTGGGGCATGGTTATTATTGAGGCATGTCAAGTGATTAAATGTGATGCATGTGATGCACGAGAAACATGCGATTAGGGCATGCCATGAATATTGAATATGAGATTGATCAGAGCTTGAGTCTCTATGTTTGTGCATGATCATAATTATGCTAGCAACTATTAAGTAAGCATGCTGAATGCCCTACATTTGGATATTTGACATATGATATATGCCCAGTAGCATTGCTTACTTGTGCGTGGCGCTGACTTACTAGTTAGAATCGACAATGGTATCAGATCCGTCTGTGAAGCTGTGACTTACTAGTCATGTTCAACAATGGTACTGAGCACTAGTCGTGTGCTACTAACCTAAGAGTCAGAAACGGCATAAGCGTCATGAACGCAGATCCGATAAAAGATTAGATCTAATCGATGAACATCGGCATTGAATGACTCATATGGAGCATTAATGCTGGACCGAACCTAAGTTCGATGAAAATTATAAGCGCTTGCCTAGTTCTATGACTAGTTATTCAAAGCCGGGGCCAAAGGCCCAGGTGACCCTATCGTCACATGGATAAGGGAGCGGTACCCACAGTTGTGACCCTATGGTCACTCCCTTTTTGTCTAGTCTATGACTAGTTACTCAGGGCCAGGGCCAAAGGCCTAGGTGACTATATTGTCACATGGCTAAGGGAGCGGTACCCACAGTTGTAACTCTATGGTCACTCGGTAGGTTTATGTTGGTGACTATTTCATCAAACACCTACCTTGTTTAAGCTAGTGAAAGGATCACTTATTTGTAAAGCCTAGGTGACCCTATCGTCACATGGCTAAGGGAGCAGTACCCACAGTAGCGACTCTATGGTCGCTTGATTGGTTTGCATTGGTAACTTGCTTATCAATCACTTATTCTGTTTAAGCTAGTGACGTGATCACTTATTTGTAAAGGGAACGAAACCCACCTTAGTGACTTCTACAACTGTCACTCTTCTATTTAGGGCTATAAGCCCAGCATGGTTATCGGAACCACCGGTGTTAAATCACTCATCTGATTAGGATTGACTTGATAGTCATCCAATCAGGAGGGCAGGATTCCTTATCCTAGATACCCCATCATTACTTGAACTTATTTGCATGCGTGATGAAGGCTATTATTGCTAGGCATGCACTTTATGATTTGATGACATGCTATCACTATTCATGAGCATATTGAGTTTTCTTGCTGGGCTTCGACTCATGGGTGCTATGTGGTGTAGGTAAAAGTAAAAGAAAGATGGACCATCCTTGAGTTGGAGAGCTTAGGTGATGATGTGTACATATGCAGCTGCTCGACCACCACGGCCGAGGGTTGAAAGAGGAACTAGGGTTAAACCCTATTTTGTCGCTTAGATCGGCTGGTTGTAAATATTTTCTTATAATGAACCTTTAAATTATATTTTTGGGATCCCAATGTATACAGTAAACGTTCTAATGAAACGTTAGATCTTAACCAAAATTTTTAATCCCTAAACTACTAATCATACATAGTTACACGATTATGGCCAAAAGACTCGATTAGCGAGTTTAGCACTGTTTAAAAGGCACACTGTAACAGTCCCTGGAGTTTAGGGCATTACATTCACTATGTGAATTCTACTAAGTGTTTATACCTTGCTTGTATTTTAACACTTTATTATATGTATTTAACCAATCATAATAACCCCCCCTGGTTAAATACAAGCCACATTCTCTAGGTTAAATAGTTTTGGTGCATAAAATAAAGTGTCTTTCGGTTTGAACTTTATCTTAGTGAAAATACTGCAAAGTATTATTGAAATCATTAGTAGCTTAGAGCTTGAACCAAGTATTCCATATGATAACACTAGTGATACCTCACACACCTCCACCACATCTTTTGTTTTCCCACTTTCTCGCTTAGCACTATCATGGCCATGTGCTCATCTCTTCATGGACTTTCCGGGGAGGAACTCCAACTCCCATGAGAGGCGGCACCACCTCTAAGTCCACATAGGTGAAGTTCTTACAACATCTTTGCTACCTTTATAGATGTTTGTTACACTCAACTAAACTTCATTAAAATCCCTAGACTTAATCCTAACTCGGTAGCAACTAACACTAACCATCTCGATGGAACTCATCATAAATTTTAGTGTTGAAACTATTCACTTATCAATGACTTGTTCTTACCCATTGAACTCTTTCCCTTGATTTGTACAAGTTGTGAGTTGGGTTTCCATCATTGGTGAATCTATTCTTCTAGGAGTTTCAATCCCATCCCTTTTGAAGTAGAACTTGCTAACCTTCTCACAAGAGGTTTTGTAAATGGATCTACTAAGTTCTCACTTGATTTAACATATGAGATCGATATGATTCCATCTTGAATAAATTGTCTCACATATTCATGTCTTAGACTAATGTGTCTAGACTTTCCATTATACACACTATTATATGCTCTAGCAAGTGCGGATTGGCTATGATAGTGTATTGAAATTGTCGATACCTTATCTGTGGTTAAAGGAATATCCATCGTGAGATTCCTAAGCCACTCGGCCTCTTTGTTGGTTACCGCTAAAGCTATGAACTCCGCTTCCATGGTTGAGGGTGATATACATGTTTGATTCTTGGAGCCCCATGAGATTGCACCTCCTCCAGGAGTAAACACCCAACCGGTGGTGGAGAGATTATCTCCAATTCTTGATATCCAATTAGCATTAGAATATCCTTCAAGTATCTTTGGAAAGTTTGTATAGTGAAAACTATACTCTTTGGTGCCCTTAAGATAACAAAGTATTCTCTCAATAAATTTCCAATGCTTGATACTCAAATTTCTAGTAAACCTATTAAGTTTACTAATCGCATATGCAATATCCGCTATTGTGTAATGAGCGACGTACATTAGGCTATCTATTGCACTTTCATATTCAAATTGAGCCACCACTCTTCCTTCATTCTTTTCAAACTTCATGTTTGAATCAAATGGTGTATATGCCTCTTTGATTTTGAGATGACTGAATTTGTCGAGCACTTTCTCAACATAGTGGGTTTGACTTAACACAAAACCCACACTATTCCTTCTAACTTTGATACCTAGAATGGTATCTACCACTCCAAGGTCTTTCATTTTAAATTTAGAAGATAGAAACCTCTTAGTATCCATTATTCCCTTAATGTCATTACTCAAAATCAACATATCATCTACATATAGACACACAAGTATGACATAGTCACCATAAGTCTTAGAGTATAAGCACTTGTCCGCATTGTTGTGTCTAAACCCATTAGAAACAATGACTTTATCAAACTTCTCATGCCAATGTTTTGGAGCTTGTTTCAAACCATATAATGATTTGACAAGTCTACACACTATATGTTCATTTCCTTGAAGAACAAAACCTTCTAGTTGGTCCATATAGACCTCCTCCTAAACATTCCCATTTAGGAATTCCGCTTTGACATCCATATGGTGAACATAAAGGTTGAATATAGATGATAAGGCAAGCAACAATCTTATAGAAGTAGTTCTTGCTACCGGTGCATATGTGTCAAAGTAATCTATTCCATCTCTTTGTTTGAAACCTTTGGCTACTAGCCTAGCCTTGAAGGTTTGTATGGTGCCATCGGTATGGTATTTCTTTCTAAATACTCATTTGCACCCAATTGGTTTGGACCCCTTTAGAAGGTCAACCAATTCCCAAGTGTGGTTCGACATAATTGAATCCATTTCATCATTAATTGCCTCCTTCCAAAAAGCGGAGTCCCTAGAGGACATTGCTTCCTTGAAAGTTTTGGGATTATCTTCTATTTGAAGTACTATTGGATGTTTCCAAGTAACTTCCTCATTATCACCTTCAACAAGGTATAGTGTCTCTATTGGAGAACACTTCTCATTTGATCCCAAATCTTTGAATCTTTGGCCCCTTCTAGGCAATTGAGGTTGCTCACTAACTATTCTAAGAGTCTCCTCTTGAGGCTCTCTAGTTTGAGTTGGTTCTAACTTGTTTTCATCGCATGACATGTTCTCAAAGAACTCAATCTCTCTAGATTCAATTATTATATTAGACTCCAAGTCTAATAATCTATAAGCTTTGCTATTTTGGGCATAACCCACAAATGCACACTCATAGCTCTTGGGCCCAACTTGGTCCTTTTTGGATCGGTGCTCTTGCAATAAGCAAGCACCCCCACACTTTAAGATAACCAATGTTTGGTTTCTTTCCTTTCCATAATTCATATGGAGATATATTATTTTTCTTCATGGGAATAAGATTCAAAATATGACAAGAAGATAGCAAGGCTTCACCCCACAAACTAAAATTCAATTTAGAGTGTAATAGCATAGCATTAATCATCTTAATAAATGTTATATTCTTTCTTTTCGCTATACCATTTTGCTGTGGAGTATAAGGGGATGTACATTCATGAATTATTCCATGTTCTTCACAAAACAAGTTAAATTCATTTGAAAAATATTCACCACCCCTATCACTTCTAAGTATTTTAATTTTCCTTTCAAGTTGATTTTCAACTTCCACTTTATACACTTTAAGCACAACAAAGGCTTCATCTTTATTTTTAAGAAAATATACATATGTTAACCTAGAGCAATCATCAACAAAAGTAATATAATGTCTACTTTCTCCTCTAGTCAATATTCCATTTAGTTCACATAAATCACATGTATCAAATCTAACAACTTAGAGTTTCTTTCAACACTAGGAAAATGTTTCTTTACTATTTTAAATTTAACACATAATTCACATTTCTCATGCTCAACATTATCACAGTCAATTAATCCACATTTGACAACCCTTTTAATTGTGCTAAACCCTATATGTGCAAGTCTAACATGTCATGAAGTAATAGAATTTGAGTCAAGCATATAACAAGAAGAAGAAGCTTTATTGTTCACATTGTCAATGGAAGTAGAAAGTTTAAACATGCCATCACAAGTATATCCCTTTTCAAAAAAAACATTGTCCTTAGATAAAATGAGCTTGCCAGAATCTATTACAACCTTGATTCCTGATTTTCCAAGTAAATTGCCACTCACAAGGTTTCTACTCATTTCTGGTACATACAAAACATTGGTGAGTAGAACCTTCTTGCCAGATGTGAAGAACAAGACAATAGTTCCATTTCCTTCAACCTTGGACCTTTTCTCATTGCCCATTTGGATTTCATGCCCTTCTTTTAAAGATTCAAAGGTCTTGAATAGAGATCTATCATAGGTTACATGAATGGTGGCACAAGTATCATACCACCACCCACTCACCTTTCCATGAATGACATTGACCTCACTTAGTGTAGCCACTAGCTCCTCTTGAGCCGAGTTGACCTTTGTTTCATTGTTATGGATCCTCTTGAACCTACAATCTCTAGCAAAGTGACCATTCTTGCCACACACAAATAAATGTCCCTTGGAACTCTTGAATTTCCTCTCATTCTTCTTGGGGCCCAAGGGTTTTTGGCCCTTGCCCTTTTTCTTACCATTTCCCTTGCCTTTTTTAGGAGGATTTGCCACAACATTGGCCTTAGAAGTCTCTCCATTGTAATTTTCATCATTCAAATCTCTTAAACGAGATTCCTCCTCAATTCTCAAGTGTTTGAGAATTTCCTCCGAAGAAATCTCTTCATTTCTATGGAGCATCTTTTTTCTATAGCCTCTCCATGAAAGAGGTAACTTGTGTAGGATCCTGGAATTTAAATCTAGATGCATACTTCCTATTATTTTCCAAACACATAATAGAAACATAGAATAACATGATATACATATGAACATTAGATTCGTAAATTAACATAAACACAATGATATAGAAACTTACAATACGTAGCGGAACCGGAACAACTCCCTCCTTCAATCTCTCTAACCCTTGATTCCTTTCTGTAGCAGAGTATTATCAAGAGATTGAACTAGATCAGCAACACAGTCTTCCTCACCAAGCCTTTGATCAACCTAAAACTAGTGTGGGCTAGTTCTCAACACATGAGATAGAGATCTAGAAAAGAAGAAGAGATAGTGGCTAAGAAAGGATTAGAGTGTCTAGGTTTTCACTTACCAATTGAATCAACTGAGACTGACTTATGAAAACCCTAGATATCATATTCCTTATATAGACAACTTAATGGGCTTTATTTAAATTTTGAATTAATTAAAATAATAATAAAAAAGATAAAAGCCTTGGGCTCCCACAAATGGACTTGGGCCCAATATCTTCTTTTTGAATTTAAATCCCAATTGGGCCTAAATTCAAAACCTTTTATTTATTTTGATTAATTAATTAAATCCTTATTCAAATTAACTAATTATAATTTGAAACTTGATTTAATTTAATTTATTTATATTGACACCAATTTATCAATATTAATAAATTTACCCAAAGATTCTCTTTTATTCTCTAAATCTCATATCTCTATAAATTTTCCAAAATTGACCTAGTCAACTTTAAAAAATCCTAATTGATAATTAAATCAATTAATTGAGACATTCTAGATGATTTACTCAAAGGTGATGCGGGGACCATGGATCCATGAAATCAAGCTCCAATTAGTTACTGTGAATTTATTTACGAATAATTTCACTATCTTATTAATTTCTCATGACTCCACTATAGACTAGGAATTGAACTCTTGAATTCATAGAACGTATTTTCCAAACCATAAATACATTACAGCTGGGTGAAAATTACCATTTTACCTCTCATCAGTATTTTATCCTTAACTCCCACTAAGTTCCTTATAAATGATATTTTCGTGAACTTAATCATAGAAATGAGTTCTCAATCATTTAACCTTTTGAACAAAGCAATTAAGAAAATCATCTTTTCACTTCTCATACAGAAGTTATAGATTTCATATCTATGAATAATACCCCCACTCAATTACATTAGTAAATCTCCAAGATGTAAGTATGGGCTAGACCGTAGGGTAAGCTGGTAACGAACAAGTCAAAAGATTTAAATAATATAATTAGCAGAATATTATCACTCAGAATTAAGATTGACTTAACCTATGGTCAACGTTGTGACATTGATTAGATTCGATAACAATGATACTTATTTATCAATCAATAATCAATATCGGTCCTAGTCCGATGAAACCAAATACATCTGATCATATCTACTTGGTCAATGCCTTGGACAAGACATCACACTCCTAATGTGTAAGTAGATCATATCGTAGATTTCCTAATCAGTGAAAATCCAATGCACTGATCTAATCTAGGACTCGTTCTTTTGAACATATAATTACAACTATAATCCACTGTGACCTAGTTACTATAATTGTAACTATCTATATCTTCAAGATTTTTTGAATGTTTGTATTAAATGAATAAACATGTAATAAAACAAGCGAACAATGCAATTGAATAAACAAAACAATTTCTACTTATTTTATTGATAATAACGTGTTACATAAGAAATATGGTTTTATTAAGGGCATAAAACCCAACAAACTCCCACTTGCCCTTTTAAAACAAATGAGACATGTTTTTCAAACCCATTCCCTCTACATGCTTCACGAAAACACTCTCAGAAAAAGTCTTGGTAAAAGGATCTGCCAGATTGTCTCCCGACGCTATCTTCATCACCTTGATGTCACCCTTGGACACATATTCCCTAATGATATGGTATTTCCTCTCTATATGCTTTGCTCTTTTATGACTTCGAGGTTCTTTCAAATTCGCTATAGCCCCATTATTGTCACAGTACAATATGAGTAGTTTATCCATTCCTGGAATAACACCGAGATCCGTGTAAAACTTCTTCAGGCAGAATATTTCCTTAGTCGCTTCAGACGTAGCTATGTACTCAACCTCCATGGTGGAATCTGAAATGGTAGACTGCTTAACGCTTCTCCAAATCACAGCTCCACTCCCAAGAGTAAACACCATTCCAGAAGTAGACTTCCTGTCATCGACATCCGTCTGAAAATCAGAATCAACATAGCCTATCGGGTCTAGTGAACCTCCCAAATAGACCAACATATAATCCCTTGTTCTTCATAGATACTTCAGTATGTGCTTGGCTGCTGCCCAATGTTGTCTACCAGGATTTGACTGGTACCTGCTTACAACTCCCACTGCATAGCAGATGTCCGGTCTAGTGCATAACATAGCATACATAAGACTTCTAACTGCGGATGCATAGGAAATCTCTTTCATCTCTTCTTCATCTTGAGGAGTCTGTGGAGACTGCTTCTTAGAAAGATGAACTCCATGTCGGGATGGCAACAGTCCCTTCTTCGAGTTTTTCATAGAGAAACGTTCAAGTACCTTATCTATGTACGCTGCTTGAGATAGCGCCAACATCTTGTTCTTCCTGTCCCGAATGATCTGGATACCGAGAACATAACTAGCTTCACCCAAATCTTTCATCTGAAATTTGGTCCCAAGCCAGTTCTTTATGTCTGATAATTTCTTGACATTTTTGCCAATGAGCAAAATATCATCTACATAAAGTACCAAGAACACTTTCACATCATTTTCCCTCAGTTGGTAAACACAGGGTTCATCGACGTTCTGCTCAAAACCATAGGTCTTAAATATTTCATTAAACCTTAAGTTCCAGGAGCGCGAATCTTGTTTAAGACCATAAATGGACCTATTGAGCTTGCATACTTTCTTTTCCTGTCCAGCTACTACAAATCCTTCTGGTTGATCCATATAAATGGTCTCATCAAGAAATCCATTTAGAAATGCTGTCTTGACATCCATTTTCCAAATCTCATAATCAAGAGCTGCAACTATGGATAAAAGTATGCGAATGGATTTTAACATGGCCACTGGAGAGAAAGTTTCCTCATAGTCAACTCCCTCTCTTTGGATATAACCCTTTGCCACAAGTCGAGCCTTATATGTCTCAACATTTCCATCAGCTCCTATTTTCTTCTTATAGATCCACTTGCATCCAATGGGCCTAAAATCCATCGGCGCTTCTACAAGATCCCAGACAGAATTGGAGTACATGGACTCCATTTCCTGGTTCATGGCTTTGAGCCATAAATCCTTTTCAGAAGTAACCATTGCCTGTTTAAAGGACAATGGATCATCATCACAAGTGTCAGTTACTACCATATTGGTTTCACCATCCATCCCGTAGTGTTCCAGGTTCTGAGAAACCCTCCCACTATGACGAGGCACCGTAATTGTCTGACTTGGACCAACTGTTTGTTCTTCTTCAATGTTCTTGTTGATTTGCATTGGTATGGGTTGAATATTTCCTGCTGATTGCATTTCTTCCAACAGTATTTTACTCTGAGGTTTGAAGTTTTTCATGTAGTCGTTTTCTAGAAAAGTAGTGTTTGTGGAAACAAACACTTTCTTGTCAACAGGACTATAAAACAGACCACCCCGAGTACCTTTAGGATAGCCTACAAACAAGCAAACCTCAGTTCGCGATTCTAGATTTTTTTCCTTTTTCCTCAGGACATGAGCATGACACCCCCAAATTCTATAATGGTGTAGACTAGGTTCACGTCTGTTGACCCTCGATTCGGTCAACTGACACGGAGTCAAATGCTTGATGTGAATGAAGGTGTTGAAATAGATCTAATGGAAAAAAACAATAAAGGACACAACAAATTATAGTGGTTCGGCCCCACAAAATGGTAATGACCTACGTCCACTTAAGTTATTATTGATATTAGTTCTCAAAGGAGTGATCAAAGAACTAGGGTTCTCTGAGTTTCACAAGCCTGAGGGAGATGAATAATACAATCGTAAGATAATAGCCCTAATTCTCCTGTAAGGTATAAACTTAAATCTGCCAAAAGTCCCTTCCTTAAGCTATTTCTCTCTATTTATAGGCTCAAGGAGGGTTACACGAATTAGTTACAGATATTCTTTTCTAAATAATTGGATCATCGTGGATCATGGGAGATAATCTCGGATATGATTACAATTGTACAAGATTATCTCTAAATATATGGAGTATACGACCAGGCTGGTCGTATATAAGCTTCAAATGTTACGCCAGGGGAATCTCACTGGTCGATGGTCGAACATAACTTCCGCCAGGTGTTAGCCAGGTGTTCAAAATGTCTGCCACGTCACCCATGCCTGCTTTTTGGATAACATTTTTCCCCCAAGTTTATTTATTACGACCAGCAATAAATAAACTTTAAGGAAAACGACTCTTCGATTACCCCAACAAATCTGTCAGAGTAGTTCGTGCCTCCTTGGAAAAAGTGACCTACCCCTGTCTAATCATGGCTTTTCAATTCCCAAGCAATCCATTGACGGCTATCACTCTTCCCCATGCTTTGAAAAGAGGAAACTGATGATTACATCTTTTTTCATGCCATAGACAAAATATATATAACCTCCCCAGAGCTTCCTTTTTCTTTTTACGCAAGCTATTTCTCTATCAAGAACCCCTAAGTCAGAACCTCTATTTTCTCTGAAGATCATCTTTCAACATTCCAAGAACCAGTCGTTCGTTCGTCTACGCTTCGGAATTTCTCCAAACCTCCATAATCTTCACTTCGGTAAGTGTCAAAACTTTTCTACTCTTTATTTTTGGTATGCATGCCGCTGTGAGTTAGCTTTTAGGTTCTGATATTGTCTGCGTTCCTTGGTTGAGATGCATGAAAATAAGGGATTTATCGAGTGATGCTAGATAGGATGGTGTATCTTTGCCATTTAGGAGTTGTGAATCAGTTTGATAGTCGAGATCATAAATTTAGGACGTAAAATCGAAGTAAAAATTCGATTTTTATGCTAGTTGAAAAAGCTTTTTCAGAAATTTTTTTTACTTTCACTTTTTGATCTGTTTTTCAAACTGTTCGCATGAAAAATTTAGTTTTTTGCTAGAATGTTGTTGTATAAAAGTTTGACTTTTATACACGACCAGCGTTATTCTAACCAATTTTCTAGACTCTCCATCCTCACCTCCCCATTTTTCTGTCCGCAGATTTTAATGTCAGATTTGTGGGGAGGTGAGAGGCCGATCGAAGACGATCTTCTTGCACAACTGCTTGAAGGCGAAGAACAGCCTGCTCAGCGTGTTCACGAGATTCCTTTTTCTAGACTCTCTTCTTCCAGACCTCAACCATCTCTAGCCAGAATGGCTCGTTCCAAATCCACTGGCCAAAAGAAACAAAAGCCTGACCACACTTCAAATTCTCCAGCTCAGCCTGATTCGCAGGCTGGGGTTCCCTCAACCAGTGGTTGAGAAAACACTGTCCCAGACCCTCGCATCCAGGTTAAGGCTCGCCCTCGGCATTCAATTCTTCCTGATGTCGAGTGGTATCTTTCTCCGCTTAGCCAAGTAACCCCCAGGATACTTGCCAATTATCTCAGGAAGTATCCCCTCACTGGGGTAAATCTCAAGATCCCCACTGCGGACGAGAGGGCTAATTTTTCCGGAGGCATTTACAGTGCCTGGTCGAGGTATCACATAGAGGCGGGGGCTACCCTTCCTCTTCATCCATTTTATCAGGGGGTGGCGAACTACTTTGGTTTCGCCCCCTTCCAAATTACTCCCAACGGATATAGAATGCTTGCTGCACTCTATATCCTTTATAAACTTAAAAAATGGCCAGAGCCTACTCCTCACGAGGTCAATTACCTTTTTGACCTTAAGTCCAACCCCCAACAGTCCGGGACGAGGGTTTTTCATTTTTTTCATCAGGAGACGAGCCGAACATTCCTGAGTGACACCACCCACATCTCCAACGTGGGGAAATACAGCCAGGAGTATTTCCTCATGCCTGACATGGCTGCAAATAACCTGGCCTTCGCTCGAGAAGGTAAATGCCCTTTTCCACTGGTCGCTATTTTTACTTAGCAATTTTCCTTATACTTTTCTGAAACATATTGTGACTTTCAGGCCCATGGTCTGTGACCAGACCCAACACCTGACATGGTGTTGAGGTCCAACACGCTGGCCAGAATGACGGATGCTGAGAAGAGCGTGAAGTCTCTGGTCACCGAGGATAACTTGAGGCTGTCTAGCCTCCTGACCCCTCATCAGGATATGAGGGAACCCGCGGCGGTTAGTGCCACTGCTGAGGGGAATCCTGAGCAGCAACCTCCAGCGTCTCCTCCTCGATGGAGACCGACTGGGGTTACAATCAGGGAACCCACTGGCACTCCTCAGCAGAAAGGCCTTCTGCCCCTCAAGGGAAGGGAAAACAAAAGGCAGTCGAGATTGTCGTAGACTTAGACGAGTCTTTCGACGAAAATGGTATTGTTATTTCACTTTTAGATAACTTGCCAATTCCCTATCATTTATTTGACGAGGACGGCAATTTTACATATACTCCAAATCTAGGGCCAGACTTCTTCGTGCTAGAGAGTGAGTGTATGACTAGCAGAGTCAATAGTGTAGCGACAAGTAGTAATAGCTCGGGTATTGGTCTTTGTAATTTTCTTTATCTCTTTTCTGATGTGCCATAACTTGTCATCTATTTTTAGCTTACTGTCTGCATATTTGTCTCTTTTGCAGATATGGCCTCAACAAACGTTTTCAATCTGTATAGCACCCAGGAAGAAGAAGAGGTTCCTTTGGTCCGAAGGAGGAAATCGGCCAGGAAACACGACGATGAGTCCAGCCAAGTACCTCCGACCAAGAAGAATCGAGCAACTAATCCTCCAAAGTATGGGCCCTCTGACCAACTGTCTTCCCAACCTTCAGCTCTTGCTGAGAAGGAAATCCCTCCTCCTGCTGCCACAAATCCTTCACCTACGGCTCCAAACAAACAGGCCTAGCAAGCCGATCTCCCTGGGGCCAAACTATTAAACCGCTCCCTGCGGTCAGCTAAGGATCGCCTCACCCATATCCTTAAGCATGACCGTTGCAGAGAAGCCATGGCTGAAGCTGAAACCATGGGGGTCGACCAGATCCTCAACAGGGCCCTTAATGAAGTGGTCAGTGTAAGAACTCCTTTTTCTCTTTTGTGATTATAGTCTTGACTTTTTCTTCTATGAAGTTGGCATAACTCTTATTCTTTGATTGCAGGCCATGACTGCTGCTCGTGCCCACGCGGGTGCAAGCATCGAGCTGTGTCGAGCGAAGCTTACTGAGAGCTTTAAGCCGCGGAGGCTAGGCAGACTGGGGAGCTAGAGGTGGTGACCCAGCAGAAGGATTCCTTGGCCACGGAGTTGGCAGAAAAGCAAGCCTCTCTGGAAAATGCTAGAAAGCAGAGGGAAGACTACCAAGATGCTAGCCGAACCCATTCGCGTGAAATCAAAAGACTTCAGGAGGAGGCTCTTGCTTAGGACAGGAGCATTGTTGTCCTTAAGAGCCAGGTGGAGCAGCTCAAGCTTACAAATGCCAAGGACCTGGAAAGGTACAAGAACGCGACACTTCGATGTTTCTATGACTTCTGGAAACACAACCAAAGTGAAAATTTCAACAACCTTCCAAAGGACGCCAGGAAGGCTGAGCTAGCTCGTTGTACTGCTCGGTTGGCTGCTGAGGAAAGAGCCAAGATTCCTGCCTCCCCAGACATTCCGCTGGCCGCCGGAGTGGAGGGAGGGGAAGCTGCAGGAGACGGATTCGATCAGAATGCTCCCCAGGATCCTCCTGCTCCTCAAGCTTCATAATTTTTTTTTTAATTTTTCTTTTATATTTCTTTAACCGTACGACCTACGGGTCGTGATGTAAAGACTGATTTTTCTTTAATTTGGCTGCATGGGCAGCTTATTTTACTTTTACTTTTAAACAATTACATCCAAGCAGTACTGCTTGTGGTGTAAAAGAATTCCCTTTGATATTATAATATTTTTTCTTTATTATAACATATGTTCGCATGACCAAACTTAGCATAGTACTTTGGCTTGATTTAACAAAATATAAAAATATAAATTTTGAAAAATACTCTAAGTACCGTAGCATGCTTTCACTTCTTTTGTTCATGTGTTTACATACCTCTTGGTATGCTTTGCTATCGATGTGCCTTATATGCCCCCCAAGTGACTGAGGAGCTTTAGGTCCTTGGTCACTTACCTTGACCACGACCTGTACGAACATTACTGCTCGGTATAAAATGCAAAATTTATAATACAGCAAAACAACACACGTATTGAACAAATACTTGTAAAAAATTACAAAATTTGGCAAGAATGACTGGCTACGCACAGTCCCTTATAATTCTTGTATTTAAATGGACTAAACATGTCTTTACGAGTGATCTTTAAAAGATCTTACACTTATAAGCAATTAGCCATATAACATGACTAACCTTTTTTCAAAACTTGTAAAAAGTAAAAATTAATACAAGTCAGTCCTTTAAGAAGGACTATTTACTGATAATACTTGCGCAAGTGTTCTCCATTCCAATAGCGCGGAACGAGATCTCCATTTAAGCGTGAAAGTTTGTATGTGCCTGGATGAAGGACTTCTTTAATCTGGTAAGGTCCTTCCCAGTTTGGTCTGAGTACTCCAGTAGCCAAGACGTGGGTGTTTAAGAAAACTCTTCTACGTACTAAGTCTCTGATGTTGAACTTTCTTTCTTTTACTTTAGAGTTAAAATACCGGGCGACTTTTTGCTGGTACGCAGCTACTCAGAGTTGGGCTTTCTCTCATTTCTCCTCAACCAAGTCTAGGAACTCCATCAACAGTTGGCTATTTTGGTCTTGGTCGTATGTGATTCTTCGATGTGAGGGCGAATCTAACTCGACTGGAAACATAGCTTCATACCCGTATGCTAAGGAAAACGGGGTATGACCTGTTGCTGTTCGATGAGAAGTTCTATACGACCAGAGTACTTCAGGCAGCTGTTCTGGCCATGCTCCTTTAGTTTCCTCGAGCCTTTTCTTTAGGGTATCCTTTAGTGTTTTATTTATCGCTTCGACTTGCCCATTTTCTTGTGGATGTGCAACTGAAGAAAAGCTCTTGATGATTCCATGCCTCTCGTAGAAGTTTGTGAATAGGTCGCTGTCGAACTGGGTGCCGTTGTCTGAGACAATCTTCCGAGGCAATCCATATCGGCAAACAAATTTCTTGATAACAAAGTCAAGCACTTTCTTTGTTGTTATGGTAGCGAGTGGCTCAGCTTCAGCCCATTTGGTGAAGTAGTCGACTGCTACAACTACGTATTTTACTCCACCTTTTCCTGTTGGCAAGGACCCGATTAAATCTATACCCCAAACTGCGAAGGGCCACGGACTTTGCATCTGCTTTAACTCATTAGGAGCTGCGCGTGGGATCTTGGAAAACCTCTGACACTTATCACACTTTCGCATAAACTCCATCGAGTCTTCGTTCATAGTCAGCCTGAAATAACCCTGCCTAAGAATCTTCTTCGATAAGCTCTACCCCCCAGTATGATCTCCACAGAAGCCTTCATGTACCTCCTTCATCAGCTCTTTAGCCTTTTCTGGTGTTATACATCCGAGCAGTGGCATGGAGTATCCTCTTCGGTATAGAACACCATCGACCAGCATGTACCTAGTAGCCTGTCTCTAAAGAGTCCTGGCTTTGTTTCTATCTGCTGGTAGTACACCACTCGTGAGATACTCCCAGTATGGTGCCATCCATGTATCTGCTAACCGGACCTGCATATTGGCTTCATCTGCTCATATGCTCAGCTCGCGTAGCCGCTCAACTGGCACTATATTTAAAGTGTCAGCATCCTTCGCACTCGCGAGTTTGGCTAAGGCATCTGCGTTTGAATTCTGATCTCGCGGTATTTGCGGGAGGGTATATTTATGAAATTGTGCCAACAGATCTTTGGTTTTGTTCAGATAGGCCACCATTTTCAGACCTCGTGCTTGATACTCCCCCAAGACCTGATTCACTACTAGCTGTGAATCACTGTAAATATCCAACACCTTTATGCTCATGTCTTTGGCCAACCTTAACCCAGTGAGTAGGGCTTCATACTCGGCTTTGTTGTTTGAAGCGGTGAAATCAAACCTAATCGCACAATGAAATCGATGCCCTTCTGGCGTTATCAATATCACTCCTGCTCCTGCGTGAGATTCGTTGGACGATCCGTCCGTGAATAACTTCCACGAAGGAGCTTCAACTTGAGGCTCATGCGCACTAGGTTTTTCGTTCTGCTCGTTGTCTAGGAGTTCAGCAAGTTCAGCAATGAAATCAGCCAAGACTTGTCCTTTTACTGCTGCTCGTGGTGAATACGTTATATCGAACTGCCCGAATTCGACTGCCCATTTCAATAAACGTCCAGCAGCCTTTGGTTTTTGTAGAACTTGCCGAAGGGGCTGGTCAGTTAAGACTGTGATGTGATGGGCTTGGAAGTAAGGACATAACTTCCTTGAGGCTGAAATTAAGCAATAGCCTAATCTTTCGATGGGAGGATACCTCAATTCGGCCCCGATTAACCTCTTGCTTACATAATACACTGCCTTTTGTACGCCTTCTTCTTCTCTTACTAGCACCGCACTAGCAGCACATTTGGTGATCGCCAGGTAAATGAACAAAGTTTCTCCATCTATAGGCTTTGATAAGACAGGAGGCTGTGTCATGTGGGCTTTTAAGGCTTGGAAAGCCTGTTCGTAGTCTCCAGTCCACTCGAACTTCTTGTTGCCTCTAAGTAGATTAAAGAATGGGATGCATTTATCCGTCGATTTTGAAATGAATCTACTGAGTGCAGCAATCCTTCCAGTCAAACTTTGCACATCTTTGATTTTCACTGGCGATTTCATATCAATCAGGGTTTTGATCTTTTCGGGATTGGCCTCGAGTCCCCTCGAATTGACAATGAACCCTAAAAACTTCCCTGATCCTACTTCGAAGGAACACTTGAGAGGATTTAGCTTCATTTGATACTTATTCAAAACATTGAAACACTCCTGTAAATCCTTCACATGTCCTTCTGCCTTTTTTGACTTTACCAGAATGTCGTCCACGTATACCTCCATGTTTACTCCGATCAACTCCTTAAACATGTGGTTAACTAGTCGCTGGTAAGTTGCACCAGCGTTTTTCAGTCCGAAGGGCATTACTTTATAATAGTATAACCCTGTATCGGTTCGAAAGCTAGTGTGATCCTCGTCAGGGGGATGCATAGTGATCTAATTGTATCCTGAGTATGCATCCATGAAAGAGAGGATCTCATGTCCTGCAGTTGCATCGACCAGCTGGTCGATCCTTGGGAGTGGGAAGCAATCTTTAGGGCATGCTTTATTAAGGTCTGTGAAATCCACACAGGTTCGCCATTTTCCGTTAGGCTTGGGAACCAGTACTGGATTAGAGACCCACGATGGATAAAATGTCACCTTGATGAACCCATTCTCCTTCAGTTTTTCAACTTCTTTTTTTAAGGCTTTCGATCTATCTTTATCGAGCAGCCTTCTTTTCTGTTGCATGGGTGGAAATCTTTTGTCGATGTTCAGGACATGACTTATGACTGCAGGATCTATTCTAGCCATGTCTTTATGTGACCAGGCGAAAACTTCCTGGTTCTTCCTTAAAAATTCCACTAGTGCGTGCTTTGTTGTTGCTTCCAAATTTTTGCCGACCTTTACAACTCTGGTCGGAAACTCTTCATCAAGCTGGACCTCCTCAAGGTCCTCGATAGGTCCAACATCTTCCTCAAAATCCCCAAAGCGAGGATCTAAGTCTCTATCCTCACTTTGGGCAACACCCTATTTGGTGACTTCATCACCTAATTGGGCTTGTGTATCAATGGCCATCTGCAACCTCTCTGGGGGAGTGCTCCTCAACGTTCCCTTCTTGGCCTTAGTAATTGAGGCATTATAGCACTCCCTTGCTTCCCTCTGATTTCCCAACACGCGTCCTACCCCTGCGTCTGTTGGGAATTTCATGGCCAGGTGCTATATTGAGGTGACGGCCCGAAGGTCAACCAGTATGGGTCTTCCAATTACAACATTGTAAGCCGAAGGATAATCGACAACTATGAAAGTAGTGAGTAATGTCCTGGTAGCGGGCGCTGTACTTGTTGTTACCAAAAGTATGATTGACCCTGTTGGAGGGAGTCCCTCACCAGAGAAGCCGTAATTGTTTGGTTGCAGGGCTCCAAGTCCTTGACGGACAACTTCATCTGTTCCAGCGAAGATTTATACAAGATGTTAACTGAACTTTCTGTATCGACCAACACTCTCTTTATCATCATGTTGGCAATTTGAACATCCATGACCAGCGGATCGGAATGTGGGAACCAGACATGCTGGGCGTTGCTATCAGAGAAGGTTATTTCACCGTCCTCTGACCGAGCCTTCTTTGATGCCCGATCCTCCACAGTCATCGTCTCGATGTCCTGGTCATGGCGTAGGGTCCGAGCATATCGTTCCCTTGCCTTTCCGCTGTTTCCCGCAAGGTGCGGGCCTCCACAGATGGTGAGTAAAGTGCTAGCTACGGGATCAGGCTGCAAAGGTGGCGAGCGTTGGCGTGCAAGCGCCTGCTCATTGCCACCTGGAGCCTCTCGTTGAGGAGCCCTCGAGGCCCGTACGTATCTCCTTAAGTGTCCTTGTCTGATAAGGAACTCGATTTCATCTTTCAGCTGGTTGCACTCGTTCATATCATGTTCATAGTCGTTATGAAAACGACAGAACTTGGTGGTATCTTTTTTCGAAATATCCTTTCGAATGGCAACGGGTCTTTTGTAAGGCACACTGGAACTCGTGGCCTGATACACCTTTGCTCGAGACTCGACAAGGGCAGTGTAGTTAGTGAACCGTGGCTCATAACGGTTATTCTCGGAGGTAGAAGGTTCATTATGGGGTCTCTTCCCCCCATGTTTGCCGTTGCCATTGCCGTTCCCGTTGCCTTTACCGTTGCCGTTAGGTTTTGACCCATTAGCGGCTTTGGCGGGGTCTTCAGTCCCCTTATCTTTGCCTGGGGTTTTTCCCTCGCTGGCAATGGCATCTTCGAGCTTGATGTATCGATCAGCTCGATCCAAGAATTCTTGGGTAGTCTTAACCCCATGCTTCCTGATGCTACTCCACAGAGGCGTACGATGCCTAACTCCTGCAGTTAGGGCCATCATTTTGCCTTCATCTCTCGTTGTTTTGGCTCCAGCGGCTACTCGCATAAAGCGCTGGATGTAATCTTTCAATGGTTCTCCTTCTTGCTGGCGTATCTCAACCAGCTAGTTTGCCTCAGTTGGGGGTGCACACGACCCACATAGAATTGTCTGTAAAACTCCTTTACAAACATCTCCCAAGATACAATACTTGCAGGAGGGAATTTAAAAAACCACTCCTGTGCAGCATCAGAAAGTGTTGCAGGGAAGATCCTGCACCGAGCGTCTTCAGACACTTTCTGAATGTCCATCTGTATCTCAAACTTGTTGACATGAGATATCGGGTCACCATACCGTCAAAGTTCAGAAGTGTGGGCATCTTAAACTTACTGGGAGTTTCTGCCATAGCTATCCTCTGAACGAAAGGAGTGCCCCTTCTCCTGTCGTACTCGATGTGAGATGTTCTTCCCCCGACCAGCTGCTGCACTGCTTGGTTCAGGGCATCTATCTGGGCTTGCACGGCTTCAGGAATCGTTGGGGCCTCTGCTGCTGGGGGAATGTACTCGTTGTGCCGTTCTCGGTGGTCGTTGAGTACATCCCTTAAATCTTCGTCTCTTCATCGTTGCTCGCTTGCTCCGAGCTGGTTAAAGACGTTGTTTTGTCTGGGCTGCCCCCCAGCGTTACGTCTCTCTTGTTGGTCTTCTCTAGGTGGTGGGCTTCTGCCTCCACCTCTCTCTTCATTTATCTTACTGACATTCCTCTGCCTAAGTCAGCCTCATTGTAACCATGGCCATCTCTGAACCTCGATTGGCTATGGTGGGACCGACTGTCCCCTCGGTTGCCTCCTCGGGCTGGAACTTCCCGAGCGTTAGGGGGAGGCCTGCGCTGGTCGGTAGGTCCCCGTGCATTATCATGTCGTGGGGGGCCCCGGACCGCAGAGCTTATCTCTGAGTTCCTTTAGTTGCCAAAAGGACGCTGTCCCTTGCTCGGTGGGTTCGACTCTTCACCCCCATGGCGTCTAGGACTACAGGGCTGCTGCCCGGCCCTATTCTGCCTTGGCTACAGGGGATTGCCTCGACCAGCTTAGGATGGAGGTTGCATCTCAGGATCCCTTGGTGGGACATCATCCTGAGGCATTGGTGGCTGCTCGGGCCTTTGAGGGCTCGTTGGCTGGATCAGAGGGCTAGGATTGGGACCCCTTTGAGGCGGCCCATTCAAGGGTTGATCAGGCTGTGAGGCAGGTGCAGCCTAATTCCTAGCCAACTGTAGGGCTGCTTCGAGGGCTGCCATGGCCTCCCTCTAATGACGGTCCATCTCCGCCTGTCTTTCACTCAGCTCTTGGCGCTGACGCTCTATCTCTTGCTGCTGTCGCGCCATAATCTCCGCAATACTTTCTTAACTGGCCATCAGATTGGCCAATTCATCTTGCAATACCCCCAGGGTATTTCTCAGCGTCTCAGAGTCCAGTTCCTCCTCATCAAATTCCAAGTGTGGCTCATTTTCAGCCATGTTTGGAGGAGGAGGAGGTTGAGATGGTGCAGCGCTAGCCGCCTGCCCAGTCTTCTTTGTTGTTTTTGCCATTAATGCTTCAACAATCTCATCTCAAGCTCTCAATGAAAGCACCAGAATGTTGACCCTCGATTTGGTCAACTGACACGGAGTCAAATGCTTGATGTGAATGAAGGTGTTGAAATATATCTAATGTAAAAAACAGTAAAGGACACAACAAATTATAGTGGTTCACCCCACAAAATGGTAATGACCTATGTCCACTTAAGCTATTATTGATATTAGTTCTCAAAGGAGTGAACAAAGAACTAGGGTTCTCTGAGTTTCACAAGCCTGAGAGAGATGAATAATACAATTGTAAGATAATAGCCCTAATTCTCGTGTAAGGTATAAACTTAAATCTGTCAAAAGTCCCTTCCTTGAGCTATTTCTCTCTATTTATAGGCTCAAGGAGGGTTACACGAATTAGTTACAGATATTCTTTCCTAAATAATTGGATCATCATGGATCATGGGAGATAATCTCGGATATGATTACAATTGTACAAGATTATCTCTAAATATATGGAGTATACGACCAGGCTGGTCGTATATAAGCTTCAAATGTTACGTCAGGGGAATCTCACTGGTCGATGGTCGAACATAACTTCTGCCAGGTGTCAGCCACCTGTTCAAAAAGTTTGCCACGTCACCCATGCCTGTTTTTTGGATAACAATGTCCATTCCATAGTTCTAGAGGCGTTTTGGAGATAGCGTTAGACGGTACAACATTTAAAATTTCGTTAGCAGTCTGAATGGCATACCCCTAGAAAGACAGTGATAGAGTTGAATAACTAATCATTGACCTCACCATTTCTAACAACGTTTGGTTCCGACGCTCAGCAACACCATTTTGTTGCGGAGTTCCTGGGGTAGTGAGTTGAGACAGAATCCCACATTCCATAAGATGATCTTGGAACTGATTATCCAAATATTCTCCACCTTTATCAGATCTCAAGATCTTTAAAGTTTTACCTAACTGGTTTTGGGCCATTGCTAAAAATTCTTTAAACTTGTCAAAAGTTTCAGATTTTCTTTGTATTAGGTAAAGACATGAATATCGAGAATAATCGTCAATGAAAGTGACAAAATATTCATTACCACCTCTTGCCTGAACATTAATCGGTCCACAGACGTCAGTATGAATGAGCCCTAGGGGTACTTTGGCCCTTTCTCCTTTTGCAGAGAATGGACGCTTGGTCATTTTACCTTCCAGACAAGATTCCCAGATAGGTAAGTCACCCATTGTGAGTTCCTTCAAAGGCCCAGCCTTTGTAAGTCTTTTAATCCTATCATAGTTAATATGACCAAGGCGAAGATGCCAAAGGTATGTCATGTGATCATTATCGATCTTCTGTCGTTTGGCGATCCTAGGATTAGCTACCTTAAACAATTCATTGTTAAGCGCGAGTGATTCATTAGGTCGCAAAATATACAAGCCATTTTCCATACATCCAACACACAATTCACATCCATTAAATGAAATAGATATATTAAAACTTGTGAAAGTAACAGCAAATCGTTGTTGATGTAATAAAAAAACTGAAACTAAATTCCTACTAAAGTTTGGAATAAAATAAACATCATCCAACAACATAAATTTATTTCCAAAATTTAAACAGGCTTGTCCTTTCGCTTTGACCTCTACGAATTCACCATTTCCAACTCTAAGTTTTAACTCGCCCTCCTTCATTGTTTTCCAGTTGTTAAGTATCTACAAAGAAATACACACATGATTAGTGGATCCTGAATCAACTATCCAAACAGAAGAATCATCCTCTAAAACACATGCATCCAAGACTAATAAATTATTATTACCTTGGGTTCCAGTTTCCTTGAGGGCGGGGCAATTACGCTTCCAATCCCCCTCCTCCTTGTAGTGGAAACATTGTCCTTTAGCCGTCTTGCTAGTTGGCTTTGCTCCAGCAGGCTTTTCAGTTGCCGATGCCTTTCCAGCTGCTTGCTTCTTAGCCTTCTTTTTGTCCTTCCTTGCCTTTCTCTTCTTGCTTTTCGAGGAAGATGCTAGGTTAGCCTCACCCTAAGCACCCCAGGTAGTAGCAGCCTTCTTCTTAGGTCCTTTACTCAGTCCACCATTTATTCCTTCATACATCTGGAGCTCATTCAATAACTGAGTCATTCCATAGTCCAACTTGTTAAGAAAATAGTTTGTGGTGAACGCAAGGAAACAAGGTGCAAGGTTGTTGAGAATGATTCCAACTTGAGTCTTCTCATCTACTGTTGCTCCATGCAACTCAGCTTCTTGGAAGTATTTCATCATCTTGATAAAATGATCATGAACATGTTGGCCAGGTGCCATCCTACAGTTCACATACTTCTTGGTATCCTCGAAACTAGCTTGCGCTGAATTGTGGCCAAACATTTCTTGGAGTTCCTCCATGATGTCGTAAGCAGTTTCGATATCTTCCATCTTAGTCCTTAGCGTTTCTGACATGCTGACGAGCATGTAGGCCTTGGCCTTGTTGTTGGTAGCAGTCCAACGATCATACTTCTCCCTCACTGCCTTCGAGGCGTTCTCTCCAGGAAAGTTAGGTTCAGTTTCAGTCATCACGAATTTTGAATTGTCGCCGATCAACACTATGTTGATATTAGACTTCCATTTCATGAAGTTATCGCTGGTTAACAACTCCTTGGCAGAAGAGAGATAATGGGGTTGGAGGCCATAGAGCTACAATTATCAATAAAGGAGAAATCAACACATTGTTTCAGAAATAGCATAACATATAAACAATGTTTAAAGATAAGTAAATACTAAAAACTTATCTTTCTATTTCTTAGGTTTTTCAACTAGCCATGAACCTATGTGTCCTAGTAGGCGAGAGTCACAAATATTCACTTAGTCAAATAGAGAAACAACTCAATTAATAAAATGTCCTAGACTTTTATTAATAACCTATCCATTTTATCAAAGTAATGTAAACACATGTGCCCTAGTAGGCAAGAGTCACAAATATTTCTTACTTTATGAGTTTGACCCACGATTTTGATTATTATAGACTTAATACCTATAGTCACCGTAGGGATGAGTCTATAGAAGGTCCATCTATAACCATCTATCCTAAGAAATTTAACCATGTTAAGAGTCTAGTGAACACCTTCCGTAGAGAGACGAAATCAAAGCATCATTAGGCCCCACTAAACCCTAACCTCGTTAAATCAACGGTGGAGATCGAATTCAAAATTTAAAAAACTCATTATTTATTTTTCTCGATTTAATATTTTATTCTTTTGAAAATTACCAACTTAGGTTTGCCAAATTATTAAAATAATCAATAAACCATAGTTTATAATTTTCCCATTAATTCTAAAAATACCCATTGAAAATTAATCCAAAAATTAGAATTAATTTGTTTCTAATCAATTATTAGGTCCAATTAAAAGGAATAACCTAATACAATTAAGTCCAACTTAGGTAAATGGGCCTTAACAATTCGAGCTTGCATGGAGGAGAGCTGGGTTCAGTATATCGGACCCACTACTAAGGCTTCCTAACTTCCACACAAAGCCCAGAAAGACAGGAATTTGAACATTCGTTTTATTAATTGTTATTCAATTGATTAAGTCTAATCTAGTAATGCAAAACAAATGGATCTTCACAAGTGGAACCACCTACAAGAGAGGAATTTAAACTTTATATGTTCAATTGGGCCCAAATAAAACCTAATATGAAAGTTTTATTTGATTTTTCCCACATTTTTCAAAACAAAAAAAATGGGACATCATTATACTTATATTTAAAGCCCAAATGCAAAAAAAAACTTAATAATGATGCTAGATATGTTAATTTTCTTATTAATTGGATGGGCCTAACATGAAAACCTATATGACATGTTACACAACTTTATGTATCATAACATTTATCACCAAAATAAATAAATCAATTGCTAAAATAAATAAATCAATAAATATCTTAAACAATTAATTGAGTTATCAAAATTAATTAATTACCATAAAGTTTTTCCCAATTGAAACTTACCACATAATTAATTAAACATAAAATTAATTTAATTGTCATTAAAGAAAATATCTCAAATTTTTAAAATTGGATACTTAGATATTTCTTTAGCACAACAAAAACAAAAAAAATATCTTAACTAAGTTTTATATTATATATAAATATATATATGGTTATATACTGTTTTAAATATATATATAAACCAAAAAAATATACTGTTAGGATTTTAAAATATATATATGATATATATATATAAAGATTTATATTTAAAACCATATATACACTTTTTTGTTTAATTGGGGCTGCCAACTACCAAAAAAACAAAAAAAATTGTGTAATTTTTCAATGAGCATTTCATCAAGCACCAATTAAAATCTCAAAATGCATGAAAAATATGACAACTTAAATTAGCAATATGACACATAAACATTCATATCAAATTTCATGTACCATCTAATTAAACTTTTAAAATCAAACATGTCAACAAACATATATAATCATGCATTCTTAACATCTAGTTCTAGGCAACCTAGGCTCTGAGGCCAATTGTAGGATCTTGGAATTTAAATCTAGATGCATACTTCCTATTATTTTTCCAAACACATAATAGAAACATAGAATAACATGACATACATATGAACATTAGATTCGTAAATTAACATAAACACAATGATGTAGAACTTACGAATACGCAGCGGAACTGGAGCAACTCCTTCCTTCAATCTCTCTAACCCTTGATTCCTTTCTGTAGCAGAGTATTATCAAGAGATTGAACTAGATCAGCAACACAGTCTTCCACACCAAGCCTTTGATCAACCTAGAACTAGTGTGGGCTAGTTCTCAACACATGAGATAGAGATCTAGAAAAGAAGAAGAGATAGTGGCTAAAAAAGGATTAGAGTGTCTAGGTTTTCACTTACCCAATGAATCAACTGAGACTGACTTATGAAAACCCTAGATATCATATTCCTTATATAGACAACTTAATGAGATTTATTTAAATTTAAATTTAAATTTTGAATTAATTAAAATAATAAACAAAAAGATAAAAGCCTTGGGCTCCCACAAATAGACTTGGGTCCAATACCTTTATTTTGAATTTAAATCCCAATTGGGCCTAAATTCAAAACCTTTTATTTATTTATTTTAATTAATTAATTAAATCCTTATTCAAATTAACTAATTATAATTTGAAACTTGATTTAATTTTATTTATTTATATTGACACCAATTTATCAATATTAATAAATTTACCCAAAGATTCCCTTTTATTCTCTAAATCTCATATCTCTATAAATTTTCCAAAATTGACCTAGTCAACTTTAAAAAATCCTAATTGATAATTAAATTAATTAATTGAGACATTCTAGATGATTTACTCAAAGGTGAGGTGGGGACCATGGATCCATGAAATCAAGCTCCAATAAGTTACCATGAATTTATTTACGAATAATTTCACTACCTTATTAATTCCTCGTGACTCCACTATAGACTTGGAATTGAACTCTTGAATTCATAGAACGTATTTTCCAAACCATAAATACGTTATCCATTGTTATAATCATTACAGTTAGTCAATCCTCTATTGATGACTTACTAACAAGCTGGGTGAAAATTACCGTTTTACCCCTCATCAGTATTTTATCCTTAACTCCCACTAAGTTCCTTATAAATGATATCTCCGTGAACTTAATCACAGAAATAAGATCTCAATCATTTAACCTTTTGAACAAAGTAATTAAGGAAATCATCTTTTCACTTCTCATACAGAAGTTATAGATTTCATATATATGAATAATACTCCCACTCAATTACATTACTAAATCTCCAAGATGTAAGTGTGGGCTAGATCGTAGGGTAAGCTGGTAACGAGCAAGTCAAAAGATTTAAATAATATAATTAACAGAATATTATCACTCAGAATTAAGATCGACTTAACCTATGGTCAACGTTGTGATATTGATTAGATTCGATAACAACGATACTTATTTATCAATCAATAATCAATATCGGTCCTAGTCCGATGTAACCAAAACATCCGATCATATCTACTTGGTCAATGCCTTGGACAAGACATCACACTCCTAATGTGTAAGTAGATCATATCGTAGATTTCATACTCAGTGAAAATCCAATGCACTGATCTAATCTAGGACTCGTTCTTTTGAGCATATAATTACAACTATAATCCACTGTGACCTAGTCACTATAATTGTAACCATCCATATGTTCAGGATTTTATGAATGTTTGTATTAATTGAATAAACATGTAATAAAACAAGCGGACAATGCAATTGAATAAGCAAAACGATTGCTACTTCTTTTATTGATAATAATGTGTTATATAAGAAATATGGTTTTATTAAGGGCATAAAACCCAACAACTTGGATATAATGGCACCAACAAGAAATTGTTCTGACAATACAATTTTAAGAGTAGGCAATTTATTCACAATAATTTGCAGCTCATGAATTTGAGGGAGGAGGGGTTTATCATCATAAAATTTAAATTCCATATATTGAGTAATAAGGAATTTCTTTGTGCATTCCTCTTTCGCTTTGTACTTCTTTTCAAAGGCCTCCCAAATCTCCTTGGCCATCTTGGTGTTCGTGTAGAGATCGTATAGCCTATCCGAGAGGGCATTGAGGATGTGACCCCTACATATCAACTCATCTTCTTCACGCTTCTTCTTTTCCTTGACGATTTCTTGAGCATCATCTTCCTTGGGCTCTTCCAAGGCTTTTAGGTCTTTATCCAAGACATAGAAAACCTTCAAAGTAGTAAGCAAGAACCTAATCTTGTCTTGCCAATGCACAAAATTAGTCCCATAAAATCTATCTAATCTAACAAAGTCTTGTGTCATGAATCTCAAAGCCAAAAGAGAGTTAGATTCTTCCATGATATGTTATCTCAGATTATAGAGCATTAGAATGTTGGGGGAGAGTGAGATAACACCACCACAAAAATTAGAATCTACACAAAATTTGGATTGACAGAGACTTAAAAAAGATTAAGAAAGAACATGCAAACCCAAGTAGAACAATGGTGTTCTTCAAGTTTTAATGAAGCTTCAAACCCTAGGCAAATCACCACTTTAAACAATCCTTTGAGCAAACCCTTAAGCAAACCAAACACAAACCAAGGCTTATACACGTTGAGAAAACGCTGTCCTAATACTCTATTTCCCAGCCACCATTGATGCTTGAGGCCTTCTCTTTGAGGAAATGAGGATTGAGATTGAACAAGCCTTCAACTCTCTAAGTCAAGCACTTTCTTGGAGAGCTCTTGGAGAAAACTAGAGATTCTTGGAGCTAGAGAGAGAGAAAGGGGTAGAGAGAGATTGGAGAGAGTGATCAAGTCTCCCAAATCATTATTTTTGACCCATATATACAATAGGCGCAGTCATTAGGTCCAACCAATAGGATTAGACTTATAAAACACGTAATTTAGAGGATTTACGTAAATCCACGTAATACAGCAGGCGATGCGTCGCCTGCTAGGGTTTTTGGAAACCCTAGCCTTCAGGCGATGTGTCGCCTGCTGGGCGGTGACGTATCGCCACCCCCTCTGACTTTGGACACTTTCAATGGTCCAAAAAATGCTCCAAATGCCACCAAACTTTTTGGGAACCCTTAGATACATTTATGTATCACTTTGGACCCAAATTAGCAAATAAGTGCCTACAATTTGAAACTCAAATTCACATCTTCACTATGTGAATTATACTAAGTTTTTATACATTGCTTGTATTTTAACACTTTATTATTTGTATTTAACCAATCATAACAAATGCTAGTCGAAGTGGAACAGACTCGACCAGACATTGATCTCAACCGTGATATTCCGAGACTTTCTGATCAATCTGGTGAGCACTCCCATTATGATTTTCAATTTGTTCCATACTAGGAATATCATCTTACGGTTGAGGAATTACACCAAGGAATAAGGAATTTCCTTTCAAATGATTGGGCCAATGTTGTCCACCCTGACTTTGTTGATTCACTTCCGGTTGGAGTTCCAAAAAGTGGGAGGACAACGAGCATGTCTTCGTTTGTTGAAAAGGCTGTAATTGTTGCTTTTGTTCCCCAGATATGGCCAGAGTAAAGCAAACGACAAGGAAGTGAACAACTGCAGATGCTAAAACTGCAGGATACGCAAGTAACATTAATGAAGAAAAGCCACAACAATGACAAAAACAATAGTAAGTACAATAGAGGCCCCACGAGCAACCTGCAGAGGCTGCACCAGCTGTGGAGGTTACTATTACCATAAGTCTTTGTGCAAAGCCAAAATATTGAAAGAGGAAGAATGTGCCATGGCACCTTGTCCCAGCCAACTCTCTCTCGAGGAATACCCTAAAAAGTATGGAATTAGGGTAATAAATATGGTTACTCCTCAGGCTGACCAGCGCACCAACCTGCCTGGTGAAGCCTTCAGCGCTTGGTCGTGTTTCCACTTCCAAGACGGTGCTACTCTCCTTCTTCATGATTACTTCAGAGGCATTGCCTATATATTGGCATTGCTCCCTTCCAAATAACTCCTAACAAATATCTAATGCTTTCAAAATTATATATCATATATCATTTTCAAAGATGGGAGTGTAGAGTCCCAGAATGTTTACTTAGCCTAGCTAGCTAGATAGTAGTAGTAGTAGTAGTAGTAGTAGTAGTAGTAGTAGTAGTAGTAGTTAGTAGTATGTTAGTTACAGTGGTTTTTGGTTCAAGTCGAGACTTAGTTGGAAACTCATAGCAACAGTTATGGATTTTATAAGTTTAACCTATAGTTTAAGAATATTAATTATAACATAAGGTTTGATTAATATTGCTGGTCCTAGATATATTATTTATTATAACCTAAAGTTTAGATAGAGCCAATAAGAGCATGACACTTGTCATAATCATGATTATTAAGGAATTAAGTATTTTGATGAATAGTTTTAATAAAAAGAAAGATTTAGAAGCTCTAGAACCTTCAAGCAACTGTTAGGATCGTATTATGACTCAGTCAAAGTTGTTTATCCAATTCAAATTATGCTGAAAAAATGAAAATACGTGTTTAATATATCTACGTATGCCGATATATCGCAGCATAGGGGCCGATATATCGCCTAATGGAAGATACGGAAAACACGTTGACTTTGCACGAACGTATGAACAAGGGCTCGGGATTAGGGTAGAGCTAATATATTGCCTATAGGGGGCGATATATCGCCCTTTGTGTTGATTTGTGAAAGTTTGACTTTTTGAATTTTAAAAAAATACCCTTAACCACTTAGACCTGCCTTTGAACGATTTTGACCGAGTTCTGGGTGTTAGTTGAATGAAAATTCAAATATTTTTCAGTTTATAATAATTTATTTATTCAAATTAAAAGGGGTTAGTTTCACTCCTTGAACTCTATAATAGGACCTAGTACTCAGCCATTTCCTTCATTCTTCAAGCATTTGATCAAAGCCTCCAAGGTCCTAGTGTTACTATAGAGAGATATACTTGGGTTTTGGGTTAAAGCTTTATCATTCTAAGCTTTTATAAACATTTGGGAAGTGAGAAATAGTGTGATTTTGGTATTGAGGTTTAGACCAATCCATAAGGTCATTCAAGGTATTCCTATTCCTTAAGTCCAGTTCTTTTTAATTCTTTAGTTTTCTTTAGTTTCTTTTATTCAGATCCTAACTCTTGTTATTGATTAGGTATTTAAGTTCTTGAAAGTTAAGGCCCTTCTTGGTAAGTTTCTTCTTGATGGTTTAGTTCCCATATTCATCTTTATTATTCTCACCATTTTCTACTGTTGGTTTATAGGAGTTTCTAAATCTCGTTCTTGTTCCCAAATATCCTGGCTTTTGGTAAGGAAAATAAGATAGAATTTATATGCTTATATGTTATGATATATATGAGTATGTCTTGTAGTCCTTGGGGCTTATAGTTGCTTAGCTAGCAAACCTCAATGCTTTTATGTCGCTTGAGACTTATAGTTGCTTAGCTATCAAACCCCAATGTTTTTTTTATGTTGCTTGGGGCTTATAGTTGCTTAGATAACAAACCCCACGATTACCATTTTTATGGGTTAAAGTTATGATATATGTGTAATAGTATATGTTAATGATATAGTCTTATGTTTATGATTTATGTTATATGATTGTTAGTAGATTTTCCTTGCTGGGCATTAGGCTCACTCATTTATTATTAGTGTGATGCAGGGAAATGATTATGGAAGCGGAAGGATTCTTGGTAGTTTGGCTTGTGTGTTGAGGATGAACGGACTGCGTGTCGATTGAGGATGAAGTTATTTATTTTTAGTCTTTTAAATTATGTTTTATGTTTTGTAAACAATGGGATCCCATACCCCATCATATTTTATTTTACACTTTTATGTTATTGATACAATAATTATTTTAGAGTTTTAATAAAGTTATGATTATTTCTTATGTATGTTTTTCTCCAAAAGTAGTAGCTAAGTCTAGTAGTTTGTAATGGTCCAAGGTATTAGAAATAGTTGGGTCATTACAGGGAGCCTCCCACTCCCCATGAAGTCCATTATCTCTTTGACCTCAAGTTGAATCCAAGCCATCAAGGTATTGGATTCTTTTACTTCTGCCACTAGGACGCGAGCAAAGGAACGGGTCAACTGTTCTTGACTAACCCCATGTTTAGGAGCAACGTGCGGGCTTATTTTAAAGAGTACTTCCTGATGACCAACCTGGTTGCAGATAATCTTGCTTTTTATCTAGGAGGTAACGAGTCGTTCCTCATGCTTATTTTCTCTTTCCTTTTTAAACTACCACTTAGTTTATTTTGTTTTGCTATTTTTTAGGCCCATGGGAAAGGCCTCCTCCTACTTCTAGCATGCTCACTCGAGCAGCCACCTTGAACAACCTTCCTCCAAATGAGAAGAATTGTAGGCTGCTTGTAACCAGTGCCAACCTTAAATTGGTTGGCCTGCTCAAAACCCACCAGAATAAAGAAAAAAAAAGGTGAAAAAGCTGCCGAGCAGGCAGTGGGCGAGGAGACAAGGCAATCCGAACAACCCCAGAAAACCCCCAATCTAATGAGGAGGAGTGCAACGAGGATTAACATAAGGGAGCAAGAAGATGCTCCCAGCTCAGAGCTCCAGCACCTTCCACTGATAAAGGGAAGGGAAAACTGGTGCTGGAGGAGGATGAAGACCTCCTCAATATGTTTTTCTCTTCATCTGATGATGATGAGGACCTCCTACGTAATACAATTGCCTTAATTGTAGGATCTTGGAATTTAAATCTAGATGCATGCTCCATATTATTTTTCCAAAAACATAATAGAAACATAGAATATCATGGCATATATATATATATGAACATCATATTCATAAATTAAAACAATCACAAAGATGTAGAAACTTACGAATACGCAGTGGAACAATGACTCCTTCTTTTAGATTCTTTTACATTTGATTCTTGGTGGTAGCAAGGTATTGCTAAGAATCTAATTCGCTTAAATTATGCCAAAGTCTTCCAAGCCTATCTCTAAATCAAGTTTAACAAAGAGTGTGCAAGTTCTTAATACATGAGATAAAATTAGAAAGGGAAGAACAAGAGAATGAGCGACCAAGAAAGGATTAGCCTGTCTAGGCTTTTACTTACCCAATGAATCAATTGAGACTCACTTTTGAAAACCCTAAACATCACATTCCTTATTTAGGAAACTCAATGAGATTTATTTGAATTTGAATTTGAATTAATTAAAATAATAAACAAAAGATCAAAGCTTTGGGCTTCCACAAATGGATTTGGGCCCAATCTCTTTGTTTTGAATTTAAATTACAATTGGGCCTAAATTCAAATTTATTTATTTATTTATCTTTCAATTAAATAAATAAATAAATCCTTATTCAAATTAACCAATTATAATTTGAAACTTGATTTAATATTATTTATTTATATTGAAACTAATTTATCAATATTAATAAATTTTTCCAAAGATTCTCTTTTATTCCCAAATTCTTATTACATGTAAATATCACTAAATTGACCTAGTCAATTTGATATTTCTAATTGATAATTAAATCAATTGTTTGAGACTATTAAACTTGATTTGATAAGAGACAACATGGGGACCATGGATCCATGAATCCAAGCTACAATAAGTTCCCATGAGTTTATTTATTACAATTAATTATCTCACAACTTATTAATTCCTCGTGAGTCCACTATAGACTCGGAATTGGACTATTGAGTTCACATAACGTATTTTACCAAACCTCAAATACGTTATCTATTGTTATAACCATTACAGTCAGTCAATCCTCTATCGATGACTTACTAACGAACTGGGTGCAAATTACCGTTTTTCCCCTCATTTGTATTTCATCCTTAACTACCACTAAGTCCCTTGTAAATGATAAATTCGTGAACTTAATAATAGACATGAGCGCTCAATTATTTACTTTTCACATCTCATATAGAAGCTATAGATTTCATATCTATGAATAATACTCCCACTCAACAAGATGTAAGTATGGGATAGACTGTAGCGTAAGTTGGTAAAGAACAAGTCAAAAGATTTAAATAATATAATTAGCAAAATATTATCACTCGGAATTAAGATCAACTTGACCTATGGCCAACATTGTGACATTGATTAGATTCAATAACAACAATACTTATTTATCTATCAATAATCAATATCGGTCCAAGTCCAATGTACCCATATACATCAAATCTTATCAACTTGGTCAATGCCTTGGATAAGATATCACACCCCAAATGTATAAGCAGATCTTATCATAGATTATCATATCAGTGAAAATCCAATGCACTGACTTAATCTTAGGACTCGTTCTTTTGAACATATAATTACAATTATAATCCACTGTGACCTAGTCACTATAAATGTAACTATTGATATGTTTGAGATTTCATAAATGTTTGTATTATTTCAATAATCATGTAATAAAACAAGCAAGCAACACATTTGTCAAAATAAATAATTTCTATTTCTTTTATTAACAATATAAAATCGTGTTACATGTCCGTCATGGTTTTATAAGGGTAAACCCAACACTAACGTAGACATAAAATGTTTAATATATATTGTTTGTTCCTAGTTATGTCCTCTAAAGAATTCTAATCACGTTTTCTCCTAATTATAGCAATGTCGAAAGCAGATATTATTAACCTATATGCCTCAATGCCTGCTTCGACCAAGAAGCCAGCCGAAAGGAAAACTGCTCTTGGTGTCGGCTTGAGCAAAGAACTTGCAGCTAAGCATGCCAGGGGGGACCCTCCTTCCTTAACCTCTTTAGCTGCACTAAGCCAGACTCCTCCTGAGCATACTTTTCCATTTGAACCAACGCTGTCAGCCAATAAAACTCCACCAGCCAACTAGACTCCTCTAGCTAACACTTCTCCTGCAAACTCGATGGTTGACCACTCCAAGCCTCCAAGAATATTGGAAAGTCTTAAGTCCTCGACGGAGGCCATTTTCTCCCTGACTCAAAAGCTTGCCCAACACCGCCTTAGTGTTGAGGCCTTTGCCTCCCTCAAGCATGTGTCTGTTGATTAGGCCTTTGGTCGAGCCATGTTCGAAATTTTGTCGATAAGTATTTGTTTCATTCTTCAAGGGTTTATGCATTTTAATACAAGTCTTCTGCTTGATTCTAAACTCACAGTTTTTTTAGGGTATGATGACACTGGCCCATACCCATCCTCGAGCTCTGAAAGTTGTTGAATTGCTCACAAGGTCAAGCACCACTTTGAAGAAGTTTAAGGACGCCAGCACACTCAACTTTTCGCAGGCTAAGGGGCTTGAGGAGGATCTTAAGGGAAAGATTATCAAGATCAAGGAAAGGATCCAGGTGATCAAGATGCATTTCATTGGGGAGTACGAGCAGAAACAAAAGAGCTTAGATGATCGTGTCTAGCAGCTCGAGGTGGAGTAGAAGAAGCTTGAGGAAGAACTAGCCTAACAAAGGGAAAAGAACTCCTCGTACTTGACCAGGTTTAAGAACATCATCTTCAATTCTTTTTTCATGTTTTGGAAAAACTACAAAGAAGAAAATTTTGACTACTTGCCTGCCAACTTTCAGGACACAGAAATTTCCAAATGTGTTACTCGTGAGGAGGAAGAGCTTGCTGCTGCTTCCCCAAAGAGCCCTGGTTCAGAGAGTTCTTTGAACTCTGATAGCGACCAGAATCAGGAACAAGATGGGGATGATGTGGTCAACCAGTGAGGTGAAAGTTCCTTTATCATTTTTCCTCTTTTATTTTTGTTTATTCTAGACAATCGGGCCATGAGGTCCGGGGTGCAAAGACAATAGCTGACCGAGCAGTATTTAATCTCGATTACTATTTTAATATTTTTCTTGCATTACATACACTATGATGCTCGTTTGATTTTGACTAGATATAACAATTAATTGCTATATAAGTTTTCTAACTTCCTTGCTCGTGCGAACAAGAAAAGTTTTTAGTATCTATGTTTTTTTTAACAAAGCACAACACTTTATAAATTTTGAAAAAATTTCTAAGTACTACTCAATTGTGATTTTTACTCTTTTGCTTATGTGAGATTGTGTATACCCTATATGCCCCCAAGTGATTGAGGAGGTAAGTCCTTGGTCACTTGCCAAATGACCAGTCTTGTTCAAGCTAACACTGTTGCTCAAAATTATATCATAAAGTAGAATACTTGTTTAGGAATAAAATCATACATGTTAAGGAATACCTGTTAAATAACAAAAGTTGACAATATAAGTGTGTCAAGCACACTCCCTTGTAAATATCTCGTAATAAAATGGACAAAATCGTGTCTATTGAATTAAAAAATTCGTACAAGCAATGAATGTTTTGAATGAAAATATTTGGAATTGAATATTATTAGATAAATGGTCATGTTGAAGGGGAAAACGTGCCTTACGACCAGAAAATAACAAATAGTCTAAGAAGTAATTGGTTATTAAAAAAAAAGGCAAGACGTGTCTTACAACCAAAAATAACAAAAATACATTGATCGTAAAAAAAAAAAACAAAAACATGCCTTTCAACCAAAAGTAAATAAATGTAGAACTATTGATCCTAAAAAAATGGGCAAAACGTGCCTTCGATTAGTGTTATTGATAATATTTTCTTAGATGTTTGTTGTTCTAGAATCTTGTGACCTGTTCACCATTTAATCGAGCAAGTTTATACATCTCTCGTTGTAAAACATCTATGATCTGGTACATTCCTTCCCAATTAGGCTCGAAAACTCCTACTGCATAATCCTTTGTGTTTTGGAACACCTGTCACAAGACTAGAACTCCTATGACAAACTTTTTGTCCTTAACTTGAGAGTTAAAATATCGAGAACCTTTTTGCTGGTAAGCAGCTACCCGTAATTGTGATTGCTCTCGTTGTTCGTCGATCAAATAAATGGTTTTGACTAACAATTGGTGATTCTAGGCTTTGTCATACATACTTCTTCGATGTGATGGTGGGGTTAATTCAACTAGTATCATAGCCTCTTACCCGTAAGCCAAGGAAAATGGAGCATGACTATTTGATGTCCGACCAGTTGCCTTTTGTTGGGAATAGTGCCCTTAAAGCAATTGTAGTTGGCAAATGTTTTAAATGAAATAAATAATTGAATTGAATTATTATATATACAGACTATGTCTGATATTATGTTGATAATATTAAGTAAATATCAGAAAATTTCAAAGTTTATCTATGTGATCTTAATCTCATATTGGTATGAGAGGATCGAGATTAAGATAATAAACTTAAAACAGTTTGTAGTAAAATAAAGTTTGGAATCTTTAGATTAATTACTGCTAGTATGGTTTGCTAGTATTATGAATACAAGTGACCTAGATCCAGGTCACTAGTGTAGTAGGACACTTTAGTGAAGGTACTTTATAAATAGTGATGTTTAGAACCGAGTCAAATGTGATTTGTTAATACTTGTTTAACACTGTTTCATAGTATTAATCAAACACATCAAACGAGGATCATATACATGATGATCTTAATCCTGAGGTTACTATGAACTCCTATATATGTCATCTGATCCTTTGATTCATGCGTTAAAGTTTGATAGAATGATCAGGCTAAGAACAATTATTTTGGGGACTCAATGATATATTTTGCTGGGGACATAGTTTAATAGATATTGAATCTATACCTTCTTATAGATTGAATAATGGTTCCTTATTGGGTTGAATTTTGGAACTGAAAATGTTATGAACGCTTACGTCGCAAGCTTGTTGTGACACAACCTTCACTAGTAAAGTCAATGGTACTCTAGGAACAAGATATAGTTAAAATGGTAAAGCTGTAATTTTATATAGAATCATAAAGAACTGAACTTAGGGGTAAGAATACCTTGAATGATCTTATGAATTGATCTAAACCTCAATACCAAAATCTCACTATATCTCACTTCCCAAGTGTTTAGAAAAAGCTTAAAATAATAAAGCTTTAACCCAAAACCCAAGTGTTTCTCTCTATAGTAACACTAGCAACTTGGAGGCTCTGAAGACTACTTGAAGAATGAAGAAAATGAATGAATACCACTACTGCCAGTTCTAGATCATGGCTAGGATACCACTGCTCATACTCCTTCAGCTGTCGTGATGCGTAAGCTATAACTTTCTTATTTTGCATCAACACACAGCCCAAACCCATTCTTGATGCATCACAGTATACCACAAAATTTCCTTCTTCCGAAGGAAGACTCAGTATAGGTGCAGTAATAAGTCATCGCTTCAATTCTTGGAAACTGTTTTCAGACTTCTCTGACCAAACAAACTTCTGATTCTTCCTTGTCAACTCTATCATCGGTGTAGCAATCTTCGAAAATCCCTCTACAAACCGCCTGTAGTAACCTGCTAACTCGAGGAAACTACGAACTTCCGAGGCATTCCTTGGCCTCGACCAATCTCTCACTGCCTCTACCTTAGATGGATCCACCTTAATCCCCTCCGCGTCAACAATATGCCCAAGAAAAGTCACCTCTGGCAACCAAAACTCACACTTCTTAAATTTGGCATATAACTGATGCTCCCTTAACCTCTGCAAGACCTGTCAAAGATGTTGCTCGTGCTCTGCCTCTAAACCGGAGTACACTAAGATTTCGTCGATGAAGACAATGACGAACTAATCCAAGAAATCTTTGAACACCCTGTTCATTAGATCCATGAAAGCTGCCGGGGCATTGGTCAAACCAAAAGACATGACCAAAAACTCAAAGTGCCCATACCACGTTCGGAAGGCCGTCTTCGGTATGTCCTCATCCTTGATCCTCTGCTGGTGATAACCAGATCGAAGATCAATCTTTGAGAACACCATTTTTCCATGCAACTGATCAAAAAAGTCATCGATCCTTGGTAGAGGGTACTTGTTCTTGATGGTCAACTTGTTCAATTCTCTGTAATCTATACACATCCTCAAAGACTCTTCCTTCTTCTTCACAAACAAAACTGAAGCACCCCAAGGAGAGTAGCTAGGCCTGATGAATCCCAAATCCAGAAGTTCCTGCAGCTGTATCTTCAATTCCTTCAACTCTGCTGGTGCCATCCTATATGGTGCTCTTGATACTGGTTCTATCCCCGGTGCCAGCTCAATAACAAACTGAATCTCCCTGCGCAGCGGCAATCCTGGTAGGTCCGCAAGAAATATGTCCAAGAACTCACACACCAACCTGGTCTCTTCCAGCCCTGCTGGCAAAACCTTGGTAGTGTCCACCACACTAGCCAGAAAACCTACACATCCTCCCTGTAACAAGTCTCTGGCTCTCAATGCTGATATCATAGGTACGCGGGGTCCACATACCGCACCCACAAAAATGAAAGGATCCTCGCCCTCAGGCTCAAAAGTCACCATCTTCTTCCTGCAGTCAATGGTAGCCCCATACCTGACCAGCCAATCCATCCCTAAGATCATGTAAAAATCCTCCATGTCTAGCTCAATCAAGTCTACTGAAATCTCCCTACTATCAACCATCACTGGAAGTGCCCTAATCCACCTCCTAGAAACTACTAGTTCCCCAGTAGGCAATAAAGTCCCAAATCCTGCAGTACGGTACTCACTAGGTCTACACAATCTATCAATCACCTTGCTAGAACAAATGAATGTGTAGCACCAAAATTAATCAATACAGCCCAAGGAGAGCCAGTGCTAGAAAGCTGACCTGTCACCACTGAGAGACTAGCCTCGGGCTCTGCCTGTGTCAAAGTGAACACTCGAGCTGGAGTCAAGCTGTCCACCTTCTGCTGGGCAGTCCTTCTTGAGGTGCCCCACTGTTCCGCACACATAGCAGGCCTTGGCCCGGCACTCGCCCTGATGGCTTCTTCAGCACCTTGGGCACTCCGGATAACTCCTCCATGCCTCACCGCCTCCCTGACGGCCACCCTGAGCACCCCGACCCCTCCTATCAGAACCATCAACGGTCGAAGTGTCAAGGGTCTTCCTCTTCACATCACTGGGGCCTCCGCCCCTACTTGACCCAGAATATGGAGGCACCACTCTGCGGCCCTCGCGCCTCACTGCACTTTCCTTCCAATTACCCGCTTCCTCAGCGGAAAGAGCCTTCTCAACAGCCTGGGCATAGGTTGTTCCCCCAAGTACTGTTGTAATCCTCACACCCCGGGCTATCATAGCATTAAGTCCTCGAATAAACCTGTCTTGCCTGGCTGCATCTGTAGGCACAAGATCTGGTGCAAATTTTATGAGTCTATGAAACTTTAGGGCATACTCAGTAACTGTCATGTTGCCCTGCACCAGCCCCACAAACTCATTAACCTTCGCTGCCCTAATGGCAACATTGTAGTATTTTTGGCTGAACAAATCCTTAAATCTATCCCAACTCAAAGTAGTGATGTCCTTGGTTTGTGATGCCACTTCCCACCAGATGCGGGCATCCTCTCTCAGCATATATGTGGCACAGGCCACTCTGTCATAACCTTCTATCCTCATAAAATCCAAGATAGTAGTAATCATAGTCATCCACTGTTTGGCCTTCAGTGGATCAGGTCATCCCTCAAAAGTTGGGGGATGCTGCTTCCGAAACCGCTCATACAATGGCTCCCACCTGTTCCCCATTTCTACTGGCTGAACAACTGGTGCCACTACAGGTGGCACAATAGGTGCAGCACTCCCTGACGGAGCCTGCTGTCGTAAAAGATGAATATGCTCATCTTGGCTTTGAAGCCGCGCTTGCATCTCTGCCATAATCTGCTGCCAGTTCTCAGGGATTGGCGGAGGAATCTGGCCCTAGTCATCACCTCCGGTCCCAGACCTAGTTCCGGCTAGTCGCGTAGATTTCCTTGGACGCATAACTATCCAAGTTAATCTGCAATCAACGACTTGGCAATCAGACCATGATAACAGGGTAAAAGCTTTTCCAAAATCAACCAACGGAACATAATCAATCACAAGCAACCAAGATATAAACATTAAACCACATGCACTAGCATTGCTAATAAGCATGCCCCAACATCACCACTCAACAGTTAAGATATAAACATCCATCCATACGTTCACCCATATACACAATATGCAGTTAATCATTCAGATATTCAGTTACATACACAATAATGCTAATAAGCACACCTCAATATTATCACACAGCAGTCAAGGGCCAGACCCTATCAGTATCTCATGCTTCCTAATAATCCAACAAATATCAACAATCATACTTCTTTCCAAGTACATAAGAATACAAACACATATACACATTTACCAAACCCCAAATCGAGCTTGTCTCTAGTAGCGAATGTACATGTCCAGCCGATCTTCAGGAACCCTTAAACCTAGGACGCTCTGATACCAAATTATAACGCCCTGGGTAGCCAAGATCATTACATTGTGTATTTATAAAGGTGCAGGACTTGCTAATCAAGTCATTTTGTTAAAAACATGTCACTGAAACCACTAATGAACTAGGGTTAAACGGGTTTGGTCATAAAAGATATATTTCATATAATTAAACGTTTTGTACAAGGGATCCCAAAAGAAACAGTGTTCGAAAGTCAGTTTACAAAATTTCCAAGGTATGAAACAACCGCTAGCCACCCTAAGGGCAAAACAGACATTTATGGTCCTCATGTTCCTGCCTCTTCCTCAACTGTGGTGGCTGAGCATCTGGTCATGTACATTTTTCCTTTAGAGCTCTCCGAATCAAGGCTGATCAAGCTTACCGTTGCCTTTACCTGCACCACGTAGCACCCGTGAGCCAAGGCCCAGCAAGAAAATATAACATTATAGCACAACAATGCTAATAATTAAATAACTCGTTAAGCATGTTCATACACTTAGCAATCCACATTAACCACATAGTCCATAGACATAGTCAGAGAATATACAAACTAATACTCAGCTATACATCATACAAATTCATCAATTAACATTGATAACCAAAACACATGATAGTCTGGGTCGACACCCTTAGGTTGCATCATCTGTTTACCCCACTGACTCCGGTCCGCTTAAACCGAGCTCAGTGAATAATAAGTTGTCCTCAGCTACGAGTGGCTGAGCCGCACCTTGTGCGCCAATGTAAACTCCATCACTCTTAGGCCATTTGTTTACTATTCACATGACATAATACCATTCTTCATAATGCATACAAAACAGGGAACCCTTGGTCCCAATGGTGGGACTGGATTAGGATTGGCTATATGCAAGCAACTGGTAAAACCATATAGTTATTGCAAGTCAAGAAACATGTTGCTTTTGCTGTTTTTTTTTTCTTTCAATGTTGTAAACTTGAACGGATGTTGATACTCCTTAAACTTTTGTAGGTTGAACTTATGGGGGGTCGTCTCACAGTGTCTAGCCGAGAAAAATATGGATCCACATTCACTTTTATACTTCCTTACAAAGTTTCAAATGGAAGTGATAGTTCTGATGACTCTGATGAACTTTCTGATATGGCTAATCATGACACTGCATCTGATGATGCAACCGAGAGCTATTTCCAGTTCCAACCGCGCACTTTAGGTTCTCTATTCAATTTCAATGGCTCCAGTAGGACTTAGAATCTACTACCCCACAAGATTGGCTTTACCACCTCACATAAACCCAACGGTTTGCCGCCTACTTCTTATGCCTTTGCCTCTAGTGACTGCATACCTGAAGAGACACTTTCAGTTGTAAAAACAATGTCAGAACCAGAAATTTCAGCAAATAAAGAAAATGGAGGTTTTGAAAGGAAAAAGTGTCAAGATAAAACAAAGGATCAGCTCCAAAATACTTGTACAGATCCACCAACTCATAATGCAGAGGCAAGTAAGGATTCATTAGAAGTGTCACCATGTCAAAAACAGGGGAAATCTGAACCAATAGTACCATGTTCAACCTTAGAACCTAAGATACTTCTTGTTGAAGACAATAAGATCAATATCATGGTGGCGCAGTCGATGATGAAGCAACTAGGCCACAGTATAGAAGTGGTGAACAATGGCGCTGAAGCTGTGAAAGCAATTCAGCGCTGCCCTTATGGTCTTGTTCTAATGGTAATTTCAGTACTCTGAGCTTGTTTTATAGTAACAAAAATATTAATCATGATGATGATTGTCTAAACTTTACTCTTCATTTTACTGTTATAGGATGTTCACATGCCGGTTATGAATGGTCTCCAAGCTACAAGAATAATCCGTTCTTTCGAGAAAACTAGCAGTTGGGAAGCTGCAGAAAAAGCTGGAATTGAACTCAGCGATTCTTCTTTGCAAAACGGTCATGCCGTTATGCCATCCACAAAGCGAATTCCCATCATTGCGGTGAGTATTTTCTGTGTACTCCTACTAAGTTTAAGTATGTTTACTTTTCATACGATCATCTTTATCTATCAAATTTTGGTGCTTTAAATAATATCCAACTACACATTGTCAAAATTTTTGAAGCTATGTTGTCAATGGTGTTTGATAACCAAATTTAGACACACTGATGTAAAATAAAGGAGTTTTTGGCAAAATAGTTTTTTTTTTAGTCACCATCGTGTAAAATGATCAATTTTCATCAATTATTTTAAAATAAATTATCATTGAGAATTTGAGATGCATCATAATCATGGCTTATATATTTATGCAAATGATAACAAGATTATTTGGCTGAACATAAAAATGCAGATGACAGCAAATGCATTGTCAGAGAGTGCTGAAGAGTGTTATGAAAATGCTATGGACTCGTTTGTATCAAAGCCAGTAACTTTTCAGAAGTTGAAACAGTGTCTTGAACAATTTTTACCTCCATAATTTTCTATTTTATTGTAAATGTCATGCTTGTGTATAAAAAAGTTAAAAAAGAAAAAAATGAAGGAAAGATGACATGGTAGGAAAGTTTTGTAATCAAAGTATCATGTTTTTCTTAGCTATTTGCATATGGTTATTGAATTGTACATAGCTATACTCACTCAAAACCTTAATGTTAGTTCAGTTTCCAAAGGAATGAACAAACGCCGGTAGTATAGTTGGTTGTTGGCGTCAATTGAGTTAGATTCTCACTGTCTATTTATTATTTATTTTTAGCTTATATATATGCTTTTATTGATATGAATTAGGGCATTTAAATTTTTTTTACAATCTGCCCAACTTCCAATAATATGCTCAAACTAACATGAAAAAATAAATAAAAAATGTAACATGAAAAATTTGAACTTCATTTCAAACCGTTCAATTATTATATTGGGAGGATTTAAATTTTTTGTAACCTGTCCAATGTAATCCGACCGGTCCAATTTAGATTTTTTTATTTATTTTGTATTTATATAATTATTTGTTATATAAATATAATTGAATTCAAATTAAATTTAAAAAAAGAAACCATAAATTTTAAAATAACAATTATTCAAGTTATACGTTCAAACTAAAAATATAAAAAAAAAATAGTTAAAAATTTTAGTGAAAATAATATTTTTTGAAAAAAATCAAAAGATAAAGTTTCGGCATTTACTTGCTTAAACAACCCAATCTAATAAATGGGTTGAATTTCATTTTTTTAATTACCCAGGTTACTTGCCTAAACTTATAATCAAGTTGGCCTTAGAAGTTTGGACTAGTTGAAAATACACCTAACTCAATCCAAATCGATTGATGTACACCCCTAAATTATCAACTCTTTAGTAAATATCAAAGCATGAACTAAATCAATCAAACAAAATGTTAAAGAAATCTTTAAAGGCTAGTTATATTTACAAATATTTTCTATAAGGCTCCACGTCAATTCTGTAATTATTACCTTACATTTAAGCCTTTTACTCGAAGAACATTTTCCGGTCAAGTGGGTTGGCTTTCTTGCAGCACAAGGAATTTCAAAATTGCACACTAATAAAAATTTAAGAGAACATAACAAAATATGACAAAAAATAAATTACTTTCTATATTTATGAGCATAAAACTTATGACACAAAATATGGTAATCCTAGCAAAAAAAAAAAGTTTAAAATATGAGAATCCGTGCAGTTTTCTTACCTAAGTCCTGAGCTTCTTGAGCACTGAAGTCCCGAGCGCAGTCCTCTAACACGAGCCTTACTGAAAACCTAGTCACAACACATACATTGCACTCTCATTACTAATCAATTCATAATCATATCCCGGAACCAATCCCGTGCTCTCGGGACCTTCCGTTTCCCCACACAGCGTCCCCCGAGCCCCCTGAACCAAAACCCTAAAAACTCGAATTTCCACCTCCTGAATTTAGCCTAGCGCTGTGGCACAGCCCTATAGGGGCCACGGCTCCCAGAATGGTCCCCATCCTCTGATTCGACCTAGCGTCGCGGCATGGAAGAACAGGGCCGCAACGCTCATATGCGAACCCAGAAAACTGGGTTTTCCCAATATTTTTCCCGAGCCAAAACTCTTCCAAATCAACCCCAAGGTACACCCAAGTCCCAACTCAACCTATAATCCCAAATAAACAGTATGGAAACTCAGAAATCACAGCAACAAACCCAATCACACAATCAAACCCATGATTCACCTAGTGGCTCAAAATTCACAAAAACTTAAACCATACTTTATAAAACTTAAACCACCTTTCAAAAACTTAAACCGCATAAGATTATAAACCTCAAAGACACATGAAATTCTTACCTCAAGTAGAGATTCAACCTTGAGCTACTTTCAAGTCCAACTCCAAGCTAATTTCCTTTGATTTCCAAGTTGAGTCTTCACTCCAATAGCCCACAAGCAAATAACACAATTTCAGCTTACTAACCTAACATTACCAACAAAATTTCCATAAGGAAAAGAGTTAAAACTTACCTTTGCACCCTAGAATTTTTGGCCCAAAGTCTCCCTTAGTTCACCCTTGAGTCCTTTCCTTGACCTCAAAGAGAGTAGCTCCTCTTCTCCTTCCTTCTAGTTCCTTTGGTTTCCTCTAGACTTCCAACCAAAATATTCAGTTTATTCCTAAGTGAAAGTAACGTATTTGACTTATCCTCAGCCAGAGTTATCCTTTCCTAAGACCAAATTACCATTTTTCCCTTTCCCATAATAAAAAGTCTTATACAACCTCAAGGACAATTCTGTCATTTCACCTAAATCCTGCTAAATCCTCAAGTATTCCTATAAATCCACATTTAATCTCGACATGTCCAAACCATTAATCAATTACTAACCGCTACTCAATAATTCCCGAACACTTTATAATATTTCCAAAATACCTCTCAGCTCCTCCCGAGCTGGGTATTTGACCCCGTTGTGACTTTCTAGCTAAACGGCTCCCTAGGATGGTCTCGGGTCATGCATCATAATTATATCACCATTCACACGTGGTATCAATCACAATATATACAAATATTACATTTATGCCCTCAACGGGCTAAAATTACAAATATGCCCCTAGCAACCAAATGGGGCCCACATGCATTTCATGTATTCATATAATCATACAAGCATGCTTAACACAGAGTTATGCATTAAATTACTTAATTCACACATAAACCAATCGTGCCCTCCCGGCACACTAATCAAGGCCCTTAAGCCTTATTAGTGATTTTTGGGTCGTTACAGCTGGTATGGCAATAACGCATTGAGCACTGGTCGATATGTTTATGCCTAACCAGGAGCGTATCATACGCTTGACCGACCTATTGGTCGTGAGAAAAACATGGCACTAGGTACATTGGGTCAGCTCCAAGGCTTGTTATATAGAGGATAGGGCAAAGGGCCTTGGAGTGACTCATTAGTCCCATATCCTAGGATGTTGAACCCTAGTATGATTCCATAATCATGTAATTTGGGCATTGGACCCCAGTATGACTTATTGATCAATTATCTTGGGCTATTGGCCCATATGACGTTGTAGTCATTTATATGGATGGTATGCATGCATGAGTAGGGTTATTACTGCTAGGCATACTTATTATGATTTGGTAACGTGTTATTTACTGATGATGTGCATGTTTAAGTTTTCTTGCTGAGTCTTGGCTCATGGGTGCTTTGTGGTGCAGGTAAAGGAAAAAGAAAGTTGGACCATCATTGAGTTGGAGAGCTTAGGCGATGATGTGTACATATGTGACTGCTCGACCACGACGGCCAAGGGTTTAAAGAAGAACTAAGGTCAAACCCTATTTTGCTGCTTAGGTTGGCAGGTTGTAACATTTTCATCGTAATTAACCTTTTAAATGTATTTTAGGATCCTATGTATGAGGTAAACGTTTTAATGAAATGATGGTACCGTTGAATTTTTTTTAACCCTAAACCGTTAATCACGTTTAGTTACACGGTTATGGTCAAATGACTCGTTTAGCGAGTTTAGCATTATTTAAAATGTACAGTGTAACAGTCCCTAAGTAGTATGGTGTTGCACACGTCCTCGGTTGGCGGAAACATTTCTATGAGCCTCTTGAGCAGGATTTCTCGGAGGGTATTGCGGTGCATGTGGAATTGTAACTCTTCGCCTATCGTGATTAGTGGAGGCACGCCTAGGCAGCCCTCCTTGGGCTCCTCAGTTACTGACAGAAGAGCGAGGCCTTGGCACAAAGCGCCCTAGATTATTGTTATGTCTTTTCAGGACATGTATGGGCTTGGACGCATGACGCCCCCTCTTCTTCCCTTGGGTTGCTCCTTCGTCAACCTTACCCTTACTACGATCTTGTGGCCCAAGTGGAGCTCAAGCTCTAGCAGGCTACATGTGTGGCACACCTGCTGGAGGATATTCTGCCCTATTCGCGAGGTGCTCGTGAGGAACACCTTCGAGATTCATAGGTGGCACCCCAATCGGGTGCACTAGAGGCACGCCAGCTAGCTGCCTTGGTGGTACTTCGCCATGGGGGCCCACTTGCATCCTTTGGACTGCCAAAGTGTCCCTCACGGCGTTAACCATCTCTTGTAAAGCAGTTATGTTCCCCTCTTGGGTATCAAGCTTCTGCTGTTGAGAGGAAATCTGGCCTTGAAGAGCCACCATCTATGGTGTCTCCTCTGTGTACATGGACTAAATGTAGTCATTGTCATTGTAACACCCATGTCCTCGCTGTCATAATAAACATCATACTCGCTGTCGTACTCAGCATTGTACTCGAGATTTTCAAGGTAATTTTCTTTGGCTACCTCTGGGTTTGCAAGTGGAGGTGACCGATTGTTTTCTCCTCTTTCGACAACATTGTGAGGATTAGTGTCATCATTGGCGTTTCTTCGTTTTGTAACCATTGTTGAACTTTACAACGCTTCCTTCTAGCTCTCAATGAAAGCACCAAAAAGTTGATTGTCTTTTTCGCTATCAACTTTAAATATAGAGAACTTGAAAGAAAGTAAAAAAAAATGACACAGAGTTTTACGTTGTTTAGGTTATAAAGCAACCCTAGTCCATGAGTCTATTGTATTGAGATCCTTGAAGCTTGAGCGGTCAAGCTTTAGTGGAGGTTTTTAGCAGTGTATATTCTGCTCAAATTACACAATAATCAAACCCCTTACAATGGGGTATCCCACCATATTTATAGTGGTTGGGGATAATTAAGTGGGACTTTAATAATTCTTATCCCTCATAATGATGGGATCTTACTCCCAATTATTACAATTCTTGTGATAATAAACTGGGAAGGCTTATACATATTGCACGGGGTTCATTTACGAGGTATCAACCCACCAGTCTTTGGGATGACACGCCGTTGATAATGTCAGAGAGTGGTTGCACACCTTCCCGTGTCAGGCGGCGAATTGGGACATGCCATTTTCCTTGAGTATGGAAACGACACCACTACACGCGGGGTGCGTCACATGTCATGAAACTGTTGGTGGTCCCAAGATGCCGTGCTTAATAGCTGGCATTGTTCTCTGGGGGCGGAGAACCCTCATGCTATAACTCTTCGACTAAAAGACTAAAGAATACCTAGCAGGATCTAAGGAAGCCTTCTCCGGGGCTAGGGCATGCTAAATAACCTCTCGCGGACCATGAAAACTCAACGAGTGCCACATGTCGTCTTGACGAAAACACGAACAACAAATATACCAATTTTATTTTTGTTAAAAACTTTGTACGGTATATAATTTTATTATCATGGTATATTAATTTTTTGTCTTATGGTATGTAAAATACTATGGTACATGTGGTATATATGTTTAATACTATGATATATCAAATTAATATACCATGCTAGTAAACTTATATCCTATAATTTAAAAATAAAAAAAACAAACAAAATCAATTGATATGAAATATCAATAACTAAATTTGATGTACTATAGTATAAACAATGCATATACTATGTTAACAATAAGTAAAAAAAAATGTAATATTTATATAATATTAACCATACAACTTTAATATATCATCTTACAGAAAACATATACACTAGTTTGAAAATGTTATACCAATAATCCATAAAAAATAGAAAAAAATTACTATAATTTTACAATATGAACTAATTAAACAAAACTAATATACATATATTATGATATTACAATATTTAGAATAAAATAGTATCAGTTAATTTGCTAAATGACATATTTGATCAAATATAATATTAACACTATGGTTAGACTATTTTCTTATAAAATTAAAAATATACACTTTTACTTACTTTAACCCAGCACCAAGCACCTTTATTGTATATAACTAAAAAAAGCCCCTGGCTTTTATCTTGTGGGCTTGTATAGTATTTAGACCACTAGCTGGTTGGTAAAAGACTAGTGTATAGTTGGGCCTTGATCCAAAATTTTTTGATACTACAACATATTCAATACAGTAGGCTTTGGCTTAAAGCAAGACCCCTACCATTTTCAAAAATTGGATTTTTAACTTAACCAGAAAACCTCACAATTTTCACATTTTTACACCTAAATTGATAATAATAAAATTATCATTCTAAATATTAAATCTTTTCGTTTCTATTAAACTCTTTCACATTTTTCTCAAAGACTACATACCAATAATGATACAAAATCATCATAAGTCGTAAACACTTTTCCTCACTTATTATGTTTAAACATGTTCGGCATATTACCCTTAAAGGATGGGTAGACATTTTATTTGGAATCTAATGAAAATGATATTTTGGTTTATAGCATATTACACTAATAAAAATATAGTTATAAAATCTTTACCAATTGGTTGCTAAATTTGTTAATAATTGGATTTTAAGTTAGCAACTTCTATTTTTTTCTAAAAATTTCTTCTTCTTCGCTTTGGGATTGGAAAATAGAAAAATAAAAGAGTTGAATCAATCAAAAATCAGAGGTTCATAGATGATGTGAATAAATATCTTAACAAATGTATTTTATATAATAAAATTATATAGGACAAGACTAATGTGAATTAATTTATTTATTAATTTGCCGTTTACTATAAAAGAAAAAAATAGCTTTCTGCACCCAAAAAAAAATTCAACTTTTAGGATCAAGTGATACAAAATATAAAGAATACGAATTGCATCTGATAAAAACTCCAGAATATATGTATGACAAATTAGAAACATTAGAACATTAGATACTTCATTAGATACTTTGGCTGCAAATATCTCTTATTTTATCAGTACCAAATAAAAATATGAGAAGAAGAAACCAACGTAGAATGTAGAACTGTATACAAGACCAAAATTGCAAGTGGAAATATGCACTCCTTTCATTTCCCGTACGGTGTGAATATGGGCTCAAAGAATCAACCAGGCCCATGATAAGATAAAGCTGCAAATCAACCAGACTTATTATTTGAAAGATCAAAAAGAACTGGGCAAGTAAATGTGGGAAAGCCATGGATGTTGGAGTGCCTCTTTGGCCGTTGGACGTCTCTGGGGATTAATTTCTAGTAACCCTCTGATGAAGTCCACTAGCCCAGTATCGGTAACCCGCAGGTGATGCTCCAAGGAAGATTCCTCAGGAATTATGTACTCTAATTGTTCTGTTTCCTGAAGAGAAACATAACAATACACCATGGTGAGTTCAAGAAGGAAAAACTTTTTATACATCAGAGAGCAAAAGTCTCCATCTTCAGATATGGGGAACTATATATTGATGCCATTAAACTAGGGATCTGAATCTGTTTAACCAGAACCAATGACAACTCACGAAATAGGTCAGTAGAGAATAAATCTTAACAAGAAAGATGTTATTATTTGTTTCTTTCTTTTTTTGTTTGGTACAGTCAACATATCATAACACTACGTAAGTAGTTAACAAATAGTTTACTATTGATTTCACTAAAAGGATATAGGATTTCAACCTCGTTTATGTGATAGAGATCGAATTCTTCTGAGAAGTACTTGTTCGATTCTCGCCCCATCTCCAACATTTCTAGATCAATAGGACCAAGCATCCCAATCATGCGTGCGAGGATCATGACAACTGCATCGTTCGGAAACAGTACCTGCTCACCACAGTCAGAATTCAGAGGATACTGATCAAGAAATTCGTAAGGGTACATAAATCAATTTCGATTTCAACGAATTGAAAATTATAAAAAGGCTTAATGCTACAAGGAAAACAAAGACATACTTCCCCAGAGCATAGCTCAGCCAAGATACAGCCAAGAGACCACAAGTCAATCTTGTTATCATAAGGGAGGCCCAGGATTACTTCAGGGGCTCTGTAGGAACGAGATTGTACGTACAGGCACAAATTGTCTGTCTGGAAGCAACTACTTCCAAGATCAATGACCTTTATTTCACATCTCTTGTAACTCTTGATAAGAATATTCTCAGGTTTTAGATCACAGTGAATTATTCCCAAGCCATGCAAGAATTCTAAGGCCTCTAAACATTGCCGGGTTATGATCTGTGAAAAAGTACATCACTAAGTTCTGCGTTAGCTGTTGTAATTCTAACAAATTGTTCGACCATATATAGTACTACTCTTAATAGCATTATATGGGCAAGTAGTAAACAAACAAATGCATGATACCATATAGGAGAAAGATTACAAGTACAAAATGTAATTATGTAACAAAGCTAACCTGCAATCTTCTCGACGTAAAATAAGCCTCTCCACCAGATTCTTGATTGAATTTCTGAAACTCATACAAGTTTGCTCGAAGTAGTTCACAAACAATGAAGAGATGCTCCTGCAAATTGTTTTTTAGTATTAACATGGTTATTGACTTTGTAACTTATACAAATATATAGATGTTGTTATCTCCTAATGAAAAGAGAATAAAATTAGGTGTTTATTTATCTATGCAACCTACTTGATGGTAGAAGTAGTCATAAAGTCGTAAAATATGGCGTTCATCAGCAGGGTCATTCTTGTTCACAAACTTCAGAAGTTTAATTTCATCTAAACTCTGATCAAAAAAATCTTTATCATTTTTTATGATCTTCAAGCAAACATCAACACCTGTATGAAGATCATGTGCTTGGACAACTCTACTGAAAGCAGCTGAACCTAGGTATTCAGTAACATAATATCTGCCAGCAAGAACGGCATTTAGCACAATAGGCAGATCCTTGTTTTCTTCAAATCCGGTCCTGTAGATGACACAACACATGAGCACAACTGAAAACATATCAATGTGCAAATACACAAGTTTCAAGCCTAGGATACCAACACATATTAAATTGGCAATAACTTTCAATGATTCTGAAAGTATCTTAGCATCTTCACCAGTAATTCAAAACTCAAACCTCAACAAGGAGAGTATCAACAAACCTGTTTTTTCTGTGTATGATTCTAAGGTCAAATACTTCATATTCATCCTCATTAGTGTTGCACATCATAATCTCATCAGCAGCAACATCCTCACTGCTTGTAGCAGCCTTAAGCTCATTAACCTCCTCATCCATTTCAAAATTTCCCACTTCGTACTTGTTAATTCCGTTGGACATAAAATCTTTATTTGCAACTTTGACTTGTAAATCAGAATAACCGTCAATATCTTCAGCCCAATAGTTAGTGGAATCCATTTTATCAGCATAGTCAATACTCAATTCTGTTCCCTTACATCGGGCATAGTCAATATCTGGCTGAGTCATATCCTCAACAACCTTCACATCAAAACTATCCGCGGCGGCTTGTTTCATACTTAGGTACACATTCCTTTTCGGATTTTCACCATAAAACCCTCTGCCTTCTATATTGCAATCACAAAAGGGTATGTCACAATCATGATGAGCACAAACATCAGGATCTCCATCAACGCCTGCTTCATGCTTGCTACTTCTATCAAAATGACAACAATCTATAAGAAGAGCCTCACATTCATTTTGAGCAGGAGCAACACTAGAATGGCATAAACTTATATCTGATTGAAATTCCTTAGAATGATTATTCAGATCCAATGGGTTCTCCCACTGCCTATCTATATCTGAAGTCATTATAAACTTATCTTCACTAGGACAACCAAAGAAGTCCGGTCCTTCAAAAGAGGGAGTCATGAAGTTGCCATCATCTTTCTCGTTGTACCAAAAGAGGTCATTTTGCATATCAAAGTCATGGTAATCTCGTGCTGTGCCAAATTGAGATAATTCATCGGATGAAGATTTGGAATTCTCGGGGCTCGTCGATCGAATCCCATACGGATTCGTGAATTCTGCAAAAGTGGAAAGGAATAACTTGCTCTAATGTGCTTCCAACTAAACCAAAACAAAAAAAAAGAAGCTAGCCACAGATTAAGACATCATTAGGAAAGCACTTTTTTTTTTTTCAGTTTTTGTTTTGATCTGAAGAGAGAAATTAAAAAAATCATCAGACTTCTAAATATCTAAAAGGATCGTTGTTATAATGGTACAGAGCTTGTCACTTCAATTTCAAAAAATATTTCCTTGAATTATGCGTCAAACATGGTCAACAATATCATTTTTTTCCCCTCTATTCAACTAAGATTAGCATAGATCTATTATCAAAAGGATCGTTTTAAATAAGGGTGATTAATTTTGAATAAAAATGCAAAGACATGAACTCCTGTAATCCAGAGTAAGCATTTTCTTTCCATTTAATGGGAAAAAATATTGAATATAGTCAGAATCAACAGAGAAAACTCAGACCAATGTGAATTTATCTTAAGTAGAAAATTTGAATTACCTGAAGAGCAAATATCCGAAGCAGAAGAACCCAAGCTCACAAATTCATCGTCAGAAGAAACAGAGCTCGATCTCGAGCAGCCATCTCCACGAGAAACATCAGATCGCCGGTGTGTTGTCGGAATTCTGACCGGCGGCGGAGGTGGCACCATAGGAAACAAGAACTTCTCATAATCAGAGGAACCCAGATCGCCCTTCTCGACCATATCCTCTTTGAGAGCGGACTCGGCCTCTGAAAATCCGTTTTTCCTTAAGAACTTCAACACAGCCTCGACGTCGGAGACCGCCATGGATAGAACAACGGGGAGAAAGTGTTAATGGAAGAAGAGTGGAGGTAGAGACTAGAGTGGAACGAGGAAGAGGGAAAGTGAAGAAGAATATGCCATGGTTCAAGGTTTGCATGCTTCTTGTAAGTAAGACCTCTTTATCTCTCCTCTCTTTCTCTCTCTATCTCTACTGTGTGTGATACAGAAGCTAAAAGAAGAGAAGGTGGTCGTGTCTTACCAACTTTGAAAAGTGAGAGGTCTTTGGTTTGGGGATTTTAGGGGTTTTGGCTATGGTGGGACCCTTTTACCATTCTATTGCCATACACACGTGGATTATGGTCCCACTTTTCTAAGAATTTTTTTGCTCTTTTTTAATTATTTATTTAATTAGTGGTTGATTAACTTGATTTGTGGGACCATATCTTTCTAACCAACGTTATTAATCTCGATTTTTTTATTTATTTATTAATCTCGATTTAGATGAATGCCAATTGTGAGATTATATAGTATAGTACGATCCTGGCCGTTCATATCTTTATTTTAAAATAAATAAATTAAACAAGAAGAGCATTCTACACGGCACGTGTTCTTCTATTCTATTTTTATTTGTATTTTTGAGAAAAAGTGTTCTTCTATTCTAACCTGGTAACTCATATTGTATTTACACATCTTGTACCATTTTCTTTCTTTCTCAAAATATTTCAAAACTATGGGCAATAGAGTGTAATCCTCACTTCAAATAAAATGAATAATCATATGTTAATTAATACTTATAATATTATCAAATAATTTAGCATGCCCTAATAATTAGAATGAAAACAAAGATAATAATAACAATAAATATTCAAGTTAATAATTTTATCTAATAATACGGGTTTGCACCACTTCTTCTTCTCTTTCTCTCTCTCTCGTTTATATATACATACTTTTTTTGTGGTATGAATAATGTTTTATTATTTTACAATTAAAACAATAGTTATTTTTCATCACTAAACTATATATTGTGATGTTATAATGAATTTTTAAGGGTAATGTTTCATGTCATTATAATTAGTTGATATGATTTTTCCTTATCTTTTCCGTATTATTATTAGGCACATGGGACACCTTCGTGGCCAATCAATCCCTATATAGTTCATTTTAAATGATATATATTTGATATGGTGCATCATCAAACTTACTTAATTAATTACTTTTAAATTATATAATATCGCAGTTAGAATATTTGTCCATACACTTCTTTGGCAGGCGTTCATATGAATCAACAAAAACAAATTAATATATATTTTTTATTATTTTTTTGAGAAAGAAAATTTAGATTGATCCTTCGAACTAAGATAACCAAACACATATGTCAAATGCTTATATAAAAATTGGAAAATAAAAAAAATGAAAAAAATAGAAAAGTGAGTAGGGTTTCTTGACTAAAATTAAAGAGGTAAGATCTACTTTTCATGGGGTCGTGGAATGAGTAATACAACCCACCACACATCATAATAATGTTGTTCCTATCTTAATAATAATAATTATTAACAATAATACTTCACAGCTTTTTCACGTTCATTTTTTTCACTTTATTTTTCATGCTACCAAGCTAAGCTAACCATCATTATTATCTTTTTTGCTTTTTCATTTATTTTTTGGGGTATTGTCACTATTCCTTTTTCTTTTTTCCTTTTTATTAGGGGGACTATTACTTTTGCATATTCTATTGTTAATTTTACTTTAAAACTTGAATTTAGATGGCCGTTGGGGAGCTTCCTTGCCTTGTTTTGTTTTGATTTGTCATTCTCAAAAGTCATGAGAAGAATTTGCCTATAATCTCTCTCTCTTTTTCTCTCTTTTCTTTTAGGCATTTTCTTTTGTTGTTTGAATTTACAATGTAAAAATATATTTTTTATAATGTTGATTACAGGATGACTAAATTGATCTCTTACTATATGTCACTACCTTGTTAGTTGAAATATGAACGTTTCTAATAATCTATTATTTTTCTTTTTTCTTTTATAATATATATTTATATATATATATATAAATATATACGTTTGTAGTGCCATTTGTTTTGAATTTTGGTTGTTTTACGAAGTACATTGCGTTTCTGTCCCAAAAGAGCAAAACGTGATATGTCATCCCTCACAAAAATACCAACTCTAAGACAAAGTTTAGGTTTAGATTTAGATTTGATCTATGTCATTATATGGGATTACGTAACTTTATCATATATTTTATGAGTTTTAATCAAGCACAAAAAAAAAAAAATTCAAAATCATATCGATATACAATCTGATTGGTGTGGCCAAGGATGTCTACATTTTTAAGCATCTTCCTTTTTTTAAAAACAGAATATAAAGGAGAGGAAAAAAAAAGACATAAATTAAGAAAAGAAAATAAGTCATTAATTTATTAAACAAGGAGAACGACTCGTGGAGACAAATTAAGTCTAGAAAGAATTTTAGGTAATGATAAAAGTACTTATTTTCTATTATATATATATGGGTTAGTTAATATTGCAAGTCAAAGATGCTTTCAAGTACATATTTTAAATTTAATTATTTGGCATTTGCTTTGTAGTTGTACTACTTTGAACTTTCTTTAATGAGGGCATAAAAGGAAATGAAACAAATATTGCATTTTATTCCACTTTGGCTGAATTAGTTTTTATTGGACATTATATTTGCACCATAAAAATAAATACAGGCACTTTAGTAGTTAAAAAAAAATAAAAATACTTTTTATCAATATTTGTTTGACATTCTTTAAATTCTTTCTTCTTGTTAATTTCAATAATTTTATTTTATTTTGTTTTCATATTTTTTTTAAATAATGTATAATATTTTAGAAAAAAACTTTTACTTTGACAAGTTTTTTTTTTCTTTTAAATTTTTTATTTTATTTAAATAAAAAAATAGAAAATTTTGAGCATAAATTGATAAAAATATATATTATATATTAAGTTTTAATAAAAATAGAGTGTTTTAATTAAATTTTGGGATGCAAATATAATACTCAATTTTTTTTGTAAGTTTATAATTTGTTGGCAGTTTTTATATTTGAAATGCCATGTTTGCCATTTGTTTTTATTTCAATTTGATAGGTTTTGTTTTAGGCAACCTTCATTTTCATAATTGAGTTTTAATCATAGGCACTCACTTTTTTGTCGAGTATCATAAATAAATATGTACCTCATATCTAAATAAGCAAGTACTTTTGGACTTACAATGTTTGGGCTCAAGCTAGGAAGGGCGGTTTGTTTCATATTGGGCTGGATTTTACAGGCCTGACCATACTCTCTGTCGGTTTTTTTTTTAAAAATCCTACATATCTATATTCTCCCTAGGTTTCTATGAAACAAAAAAATGGACCGCTCATAGTCTCTTTTTTAAGACATTTAATTGGTCTACATAAGCTTTTTCCACTAAAGATGATATACACCGACTGCACCTCATTATACTCCTCAAAAGCGAAAAGTGGAGAGCTTTCTATGGTAACCCGTGCGAAAAATGAATGAGGTGGATACAACTTGACCACTTGCGGCATGCACTGGTGGCTAGAACAAAATGATGCATGTCAAAATGCTATTTAAAAACTATATCATTTTTACTCTTGTTCTTTTTTTTTTTTTTTACCAAACCATATTCTTCTCCAATAATGACACAAACAATATCGAGAAAAAAAATTCTCTGAACCATAAATTCCAAAAGCCTCACAGGTATTGTAAGTATTTTAATGAAAAAAGTTGACACTTTTGGAGTTAGAATTAGATCAATTAACACTCATTTGGATAAAGACATTTTTAGGGCAAGCAATTTAAACAATTATTAATTAATAATTTAATAAATATATGTTAATCAAATATTTGTACTTCAAATTAGAAATAATTTTTTTGGATTTCACTACAATATATAGAGCCAAAAATAAAATAAAATAAAGAAGTATGTCATCAGTGTTATTAATGCATTCAAAATCCCATTATCATACTTATATTGGACAAAAAGTCATTAGTAGATATAATTATAATATATAAGTAATAGAAGTCAAACTAAACAATTTGGGTAACTTAGTAAAAATATTGTGAAGTTAGTAGCTTATTTGTGTAGCAGTAATGGGTTAGTGTTATTATTGCATTCAAACTTTTACTTTATTACTTATATTGGACTATAAGTCATTGGTAGACAAAATTAAAACGCACTATTAGTAAAAGTCAAACTTAGGATATTCACCCTAACAAGGTTGGTAACTAATAAGTAACTAATTTGGAATCCAATTCTGAAGTTGGTAGCTTATTTGTGTAGGATTAGTCACAATAGTGCTATTAATGCATTCAAACTCATTCTCATGCTTATGCTCGACTAAATGTCATTAATAGACATTGTTGACAACAGATTTGGTTAACGACACTGAGTCAAATAAACGATGTAAAAGTAAAAACTGAACTAGAATAATGAAACGACACAAAAAGTTTATAGTTGTTCGGTCCCGAGTATCGATAATAACTTACGTCCACTTACACATTTATTACTATAGAAAGTCCCAAACTCACAATCAAATGAGCTAGAATCAACTGACTTTCGTCAGCTTGAGAGAATACAAGAAACGATATATAAAAGTATGACAACCTCTCTCTAGAATATTTAGTGCGTAAAAAATAATGATTCACTAAGCTCTCTATTTATAGGCTTAGGAATTTATAAAATGGGTTGTGGGCCTCCCATGAATTGTGTAACAAGTTGTAATAAAGTAATGAATAACTAATACAGTTTACATTCAAAATGAGAAATATCTCTATAATAACGTATTATGAGCACATATTTTGGGACTGTGGACTAGCTCTAGTCGAGTGGTAATCGACCAGCTTGGTCAGTAATATTCAACCAACTGCTGAATACTATTTTGACAAAGTTCAGTCTAGTTGTATGATGAATCTTCCTGCAATTCTTTGTCAGCTGGTTGAGTATCGACTAGACCCCTTATTAGTTGCACTATTGCTTAGCTACCGCGTGTCCCAGATCCACTTCACTTCATAACGCTAGTTTTTTGGTAAAACATTGGCCCCCAAGTCTATTACGATGCGACCAGCATCAAATAAACTTATTTGAGCAACCATTTTATACGACCAGTCACTTTTTAACATGTCCTTTAAATTGTACTTATTTTGTCTTGGAAAGGTAAAAAATCATGATGACAAATTTTCCAAGGAGAAAATTGACGGCTACACACATCCCCATACTCGAAAAGGTACTTGCTGACGTCACTTTTTCACGTACTTACTCAAGTATATAAACCCTTTTCATCTTGTAATGACCCAACAAATTCTAAGACTTTGGACCATTAAAACTATTATACAAAGACACTATTTTCGAATAAACATACATAAGAAACATTCACAACTTTATTAAAAACTCTAAGGTAAATGTTGAAATACATAAATTCATGGTATGAGATCCCATTGTTTGAAAATAAAACATAACTTTAAACTTTAGATGAAATTGTTTACAAACTAAGTGCAGAAAATACATAGAAACATAATTAAAAAGACTGAAAATAACGTCATCCTCGAATCGTTCACGCAGTCCATCGAATCCATTCTTCCTCAATACACAACCCCAAGCTGCCAAGAATTCTCCCGCCGCCATATCTATTTTCCTGCATACATAAAAAAAATAAAGGAATGAGCCTAATGTCGAGGAAGGAAAATCTACTAATAACATAAAACATATACATAAACTATATCATAAACATATACTATAAACATATGTCATATACTACTACAATGACCATTGTACTACTTGGGGCTTGTTAACTAAGCAAGTCATATGCCCAATAGATTTGTGGGGCTTGCTAGCCAAGCAAGTCATACGCCCATAAATTATTGGGGCTTGCTAGTTAGACAAGTCATATGCCCAAGGTCTATAAACATACTATGCATAATGTAAACATAACATAAAATAAGATAGCATAACTTATCATATATACATATAAAATTATATCCTATTTTCCTTACCAATACCAGGATATGAGAACAAGGACGGGATTTGGAACACTCCTAAAACCAACAATAAGAAGGTGAGTATTTCTAAAGAAAGAGATGATAAAGAAATGAACTAAACCATCAAGATGAAACTTACCGGAACGAAACCTTAAGTTCAAAGAACTTAAATACCTAACCAAGAATTGAAAACAATGAGTTTGGATTTGAATGAAAACTAAAGAAAACTAAAGAATTAAACTGAAAATGAACTTAAGATTAGGAATACCTTTGAATGCACTAGAACCGAACTACACCTCGATATTGGAAACACACTATTTACCTTACTTCCCAAGTGTTTATAAAGCTTAAAATGATAAAGCTTATACCCCAACCCAAGTGTTTATCACTCTATAGTAACCCTAGCAGCTTGAAGGCTCTGAACACAGCTTGAAGAATGAGAGAAATGGCTGGGTACTAGGTCCTATTTATAGAGTTCAAGGAGTGAACTACCTCCTTTTAGCTTGAATAAAAATAATGAGTATTAATTGAAAAATATTTGAATATTCATTCAACAGAGGCTTAAGACTCGGTCAAAACATTCAGAGGCTTGTTAAGAGGTTAAGGAATAAATTGAGCTCGGTTTAAAAAACATTTGAAAATGTAACCCTAGAGTCGATATATCGCCCATCATAGGCGATATATCGCCTGGGCTTATATCCCGAGGGTTCGTTGATGCGTTTGTGCGAAGTTTATGTGTTTTTCGTATTCCCTGTGTGGCGATATATCGGCTCCTAGGCTGCGATATATCGGCATACGTGAATATATTAAACATGTAATTGCACATTATCAGCTTAATTTGAAATGATTAAACAAGTTTGACTGAGTAATACGAGATTCCAGCAGGTTCTGGAAGGGTCTAGAGCTTCTAGAAACCTCTATTTTTGAATTAAATGCTTAAATCCTCAAATAAACAAGGGTGTGACAAATGTCATGCTCTTAATGGTCTTGGAAGATTCTAGAGCTTTCTTGAACTTTCTTTCTATTTAAACTATAGTTAAATCCTTAAATAAACCTGCACACGACAAATGTCATGTTCTTATTAATCTATCTAAACCTTATAGTATAATAAATGACATCTTTATAATCAGCTATATTAATCAAACCTTATGTTATAATTAATATTATTAAACTATAGGTTAAACTTATAAAATCTATAAGTGTTGCTACGAGTGTTCAACTAAGTCCCGACTTGAACCAAAATCCACTGAATAAAACATACTATAACTACTACTACTACCTAACTAGCTAAGTAAATATTCTGGGACTCTACACATCTCCTCCTTTTCACTTTCACCCTTGCTTTCTCTCTCTTCAAGAACACAAGTTTTTTTTTAGAAAAAATTCTCTTGTTTCGTGATCAATCTGAGGCTATTTCGAGCAATCTTCCACCAATCTCTTCATCAATCTTCATTCCAAGTAAGTTTCCATACTCTAATCTTCTATCTTCTGTAATTTTTTTAAAAACATATGCATATTTTGTTGCGATTTTTTAAATATGAAATAAGTATCAAAAGTCGTGGCTTGTTCTTGATTTTTTTCCTGATTTTTTGATGAATCTGTTGGTCATTCCGTGGTTAGGAGAATAGCCAAGTAATTTTTAGGATGTGTAGTGTAACATCCCAAATTTGCTAATAAGGCTTAGTGCCTTGATTAGCGTGCCTGGAGGGCATAATAGGATTTATATGTGAATTTAATTGAATATATGTGGAATATATGAGTTATAATATGATATGACCGCTATTGACCAGTGTTTTGGTCAACGAGACTGAGTTACTTTATACGACATAATAAGAATTAAAAGAACTGAAATCAAGTGAACGACACAAATAATTTTATCGTGGTTCGGCCCCAAGAGTTGGTAATGACCTACGTTTACTTGCACTTTTATTTATTGGAAAAGCGTCACACTTAAGATCATGAAGAAAAAGGGTTCAACTGAGTTTCTTAAGTTGACGAAATAATACAATTCAAATGATTTTGTATGTAAAGTGCTTACAAAAGAAATCTCTAGCTCTTTTTCTCCTCTTTTTTCACTTAGAATAAACCCTTTATTTATAGAGAGTCTTAATGGGCTATGGGCCTTTACAAGCAAATCTAGGCCCTACACGTGTAGGTGTGGAATCAGTACATTCAGTTACATATTCAAATAATATAAGAATAATACAATTTAAATATTAGTTACATAAATATCTTGAAATATTTGATAGTATCTCGTGAAACCCAGATCTTTGGGTAAAGCGTATTGCTTATCAAGCAAGTCTTGTACTCCGAGTAATTTCATGAGATGGCACTAGTCTACTCCATCATCGAGCAGGATATTGGCTCTTTGCGAAGCAACCTTTTAAATTATGACATAGCTTCCTTGAGCAGCTACTCATTCCGACCAGCATTATGAATTTAATGTGGCATAACGCCGCATGTCTTCTTCGTAGTAGCCACATCATCCAGTCAAAATTGGGTTAAATAACCGCTTATACATGCTTAAGTGTATTAAATGTGCTTGTGGGCCCGTTTTCGATAAAAATGGCATTTTCATAATTTTGATCCGTTGAGGGTATAATTTGATTTTGTGTGCTATGTGATTGAGACCACATTATTATGTGGAAATATTTGCGATATCCGGCTCGAGTTGACCCTTTAGAGCGATTCGATGGAAAAGACACAACAGGGAAATAATACCCGACTCGGGGCAAGCCAAGGGGTATTTTGGTAATTTTGGGTATATTGGGAATTATTGGAATATTGTTGAGGATAATGCTTGTGTTTGGAAGATTAGAAGATTTAATCAGGAATTTTAAGTGTAATTCGAGGTTACTGGGAATTAGTTCCAAAATACTAAAATGCCCTTGACGTTTATTGAGAAGGGTATTGTTGTGGGGGAAAAATTGTCTTTTGAACCCAAAAGTAGTGAAATTTTGATAAGTGTTAGCAGCCCTTCCTCACATTCTAGCCTACTCTCAACCTTTCTCCTTTAGTTTTCTCTTAAACACAATTTAGCTTTGAAGCTTGGAAGCTATGATTGAGTCTTTGGCACTTTCAGGAGTCTAGGAAGGATTTTAGATGCAAGAAAAAGTATAGCAGCAGCTAGGATCATCTCTTGTCAAGGGGAGTTCAAATTTAGAGGAGGTAAGGAAGATTTTTGCCTTGTTTTTCATTTCTAACTTTGGTGTTCTTGATTGAGTGATGTCAAAAGCAATTCTTATGATTTGAGGGTTTCTAGGAGGTGTTGGTGTTGATTTTTGTTGGAAGAATCAGGTTTGGTGGTTGTATCAAGCTCAAAACTCAATCCTAAGCCCACAATTCAGACTATATTTTCGAACTTGGGGTAAGTTCCTAAACTCAAGCTCCAAAATGTTGAATCCTTGAGTCTTGATCTGTTAGTGTGTTTTTGGGGTACTTTGTTGTTGGTTGTTGTTTGTCTAAGCTATTAGAGGTGTTTTGTTGTTGTAAACCTGTTGGAATACGGGTTTGGGGTCGAGTTTTGGGTCTGAAATATAGGGAGCAGTCGTAACTTTTGGATTGCGAAAGAACACTATGATTTTTAGGCAATTTTGGGGTTCTAGCGACCTAGCGTGACCGCGCTAGGGTCCCAGAACCTTAGGAATTAGGTTTTGATTTGGGGTTTCGATGTTTGAGGCGTGATTGCACTAGGCAGGGCGCGATCGCACCAATACCCCATAAAAATCAAAATTTATATGGGCTTGACCGCGCCAGGTGCCCCAAAAATGTGTTTTGCTGATTTTTAGAATTAGGGCTTGGGGAGCTCGGGAATCTATTTGGGGACTCACTTGGGGGCTTGGGGGATGTTTCTAATGTCCTGGCAACTAGGAGTAGTAACTCTATAAGCTGGGGTTCGGAGTGAGCCTTGAGATTTGGATTCAATCCCTAATAGGATCGGGATTGCACTTAAGGCTGTATCGTCATTCACACAGAACTCGAGGTAAGAAAACTGCACCCGTGTTGAAATTAGGGCTTGAGCCCCATGATTGAACATGGCTATAACTCTGTTTTGAAGTGTTTTCTTGAGTATAAATAACTATGCTTTACATAGTTGTGTTAGGTATGTAGTGTGTAACGTCCTGTATTTTCGGGTACCTTAAAACGACTCGGGTCAGGATTTTTGTCCTCGAGTTAAGAATATTATTTTAAATAATATTATATTTGTTTGGAAATTATTCCATGAGTTATTGCTAGCCAAATATTAAATTTTGTGATTTAAAAGTCGAGATAAGACTTTCGGTCCTGGACCGACACAAAAACCCTGATCTGGTAAAAATCTCAGAAAATAAAATGAAAAACTATGGCAAATATATTTTTGGCATAAAATACATTCATAAAAATTAAAGTTTGGTCAAAAATAATAAACCTAAGAGAAAATGGAAATTTTAGGCCATTTTGTGTTAAATGTCTAATTTTAATGAAATGGGGAATTTTATTCCATAAATGGACCTTATGTTAAATTTTATTGTGTGATTAATTAAATTAAATGTGAGAGACATTTAATTTAATTATTTAATGTTAAGTTTTGTAATTTAAAACTTAATAAGAGTGAAAAAGGCATCAAAAGTCAATTTGAACTTTTCTTCTCATGAATTAATTATTCACCATTATAAAAAAAATTATAAATGGGTATTTTAGGATAGGTGGCCGGTCATGGGGGGTGTTAAAAATGATATGAACCAAAAATTTATTTAATTTTAAATCCCATTTAATTAAGAAGTCAAGTGGGCAAGTGGGTAGAAAATCACTTAAGTATTTTGTGATATTTTGAAGAGTTTTGTGAGCCAATCTAACCCCAAAACTGACCACACCTCTCTCCCATTCACCTCATCTGATTTTTGAAGACTCTCTCAAGTGTTCTCTCCATTTTCAACCCCAAGAACACCAAGGAAACATGGAAGCTAAGTCCTGGTCTAGGAAGGGTTTTCCCTAAGGTAAAGTTTCATTAATCTAGACTTTTGTAAAGTTTTAATCATAGAGTTTCAAATAGCTAATTAATTATGTTGTTGGGTGAAGTTGGTTAGGGTTTTTGAAAGGTTTTGAAGGAGCCAAAGCTAATAGGAAGGTCCAAACCTTAAGCAAGAACAACAAGAGGTAAAAAGTTTACTTTTGATGATTTTTGTTGTAGGGTTTTTAGTTTTAAGCATTATTTAGTATATTTAATGCTTAAAGTTTCTTATTGGTGATGTAATAAGGTTATGGTAGTTTTTTTTATAATTTTTATGATGCTTGTGCATTGATTTTTGAAAATAGGAACCAAAACCCCCAAGGGTTTTGTAGGAAACCTTAAAACAAAATACATGTTTTGAGCTGTGACTTCCAAGGGGTCTAGCTTCCACTATATATTGATTTTGTAAAATTTAATTATACTGTGATGTTTTTGAGATTTAGTAAATAATATTGAGCTTTTGAAACACTAAAAAATGTTTAGAAATGAGTAAGTTATGCTATTTCAAAGTTTAGGTAAAAAAACTTTTTTTTTTTTTGTATTCCTATTTTCGGAACCAAGTTTGGACAGCCACTGTATAGGGAAAATGAACCCAGTTTTTTCTAAAATTTTGTGGACATATTTTTGGCATAACCTAGTATTCCACTGTAAAATTTGGTAAGAAAATATTGAACGGTTTGAAAGTTATTAAATGTCAAAGTTTGGAAAAAATAAGGACTTGAAAATAATGTCATTTTTACCTCATTGTTGGAAAATGATTTCACAAATAAAAAATGCTCATTTTTACCTAAGATTTTACAAAGACCTAAATGGCATACCAAAAATGGAATTGAGAAATTTTGGTAACAATTGGGTAAGTAAATTTCAAGTTATGAACTAACGAAGTATGTAGTTAAAAATGTGAAAAATAGGCTTTTCACACTTAGTGTAAAAATGAGATTTTGGAACATAAGGTAAAAAGTAAAATTTTGCTTATTTCAAGATATAAACTTGGTAAGTCTTGAAAATATATTTTCACTAAAATTACCACTTTGAGTTTAGTGTGAATTATTTTTTATTAAAGAATTTTTATTCTTTTTAAAAATAAGATATTTAATTTATTAATAGTTAATAAATTAAAAGAGGGTTTAAAACCCTATATTTTGATAAAATAATTAAGTGAATTATTTTTCTAGTAAGTAAAATTGATTAATTGATTTTGGAAAAATTAACTAGTCAAGAAGGGAAATTGTTAACGGTTTTCCTAATTAAGACAAATTAGACAATTTTCTTAAAACGTTTTTTAGAGATTAAAACCTTAAGAAAAATAAAAGGGAAAGTAAGATTTTATTTTCTTTAAAAATAATTAAGGAATTTATTAGTATTTTCTGGATATAACTCCAACTAAAATCTTACATATTTTAAACCAACTTGTTGAAAGTGCGGGTTAATAGCGATACCTTGAAAGAATAAGATTTTTAGCGGACTGTGGGAAAATACCATTGTGATACCCGAGCCTAGGTATCGAGACCTTAGGATAGGTCTCCCCGAGACTTAGAGTGTAGTCTCAAATATTTTTGTATGAATTTCCTTAATGGGTTTAAAACCAAATAAGGATCATAAATCCTTACAAGTGATTTTGAAAATGACCAAACTGCCCAAAATAATATTAATGAATTATGTGCCATAATTAATCCGAGTATACTATATGGATAACTACAGTATTGGCTAAGCATAACTGGACTGAACGCTGGAGGGTGAAAACCTGCTGAGTGCTAAGGACTCCAAGTAAGTCAACTTATATTGTATGGTTGCAACATGAAACGATTATTGTATTGTATGTTAGTATAGCGATACATGCACATATATAGATTGTCATAGAAAGTTGCTTAGAGACATTAGTCTAGTGATTGTTGATTTATAAAATATGAACGGTAGATATCCTTCATATCCTAGACGGTTGATCCCCGTCGTACTGATTGATTTTATTATGTCCGGCTCATTACCGTGACGAGTGGCCAAGAGGTGAGGATTAGCTGGTTAAACCTAGGGGTGCCAAAATAAATGGGACTTAGGGGCCCTCATGCTTACTTAATCAGTGAACGATTAGAACCCGAGCAAGTGCTCTGATAAGTTATTCCCGGATAACAGCCGTGAATATTGGTCATTCAGTGAGAGTGCCAAGAGATACTAGGGGTTGCCCGATTGAGTGAGGCTGAACACCCTAGGGGCAACTGCTCACCAGCACCACTGATTAGCATAGAAGTCTCTGTAAAACCGTGTAAATTTGATTTCACTCTTGGATAAGTAGTGATTCCCTAGGTAACACGATAGTTACCCTTGATGGAGATATTTATTGGCTAGATCTTAGTGTTGAGAGTCGGTTCTCTCTTACAGATTATCAATTATGTTGGAGGGCGCATTATGCCTGAATTGTTGGAAATTGCCGAGCGTTGGTCTCGAATTATATTGTGATATGATATATTTGCTTGCTCTGGGATTTTCTGAGTGCAGGGATATATTTGTTGATAAGATATAGTTGTGAAATAATATATCTGCTTGCTTTGGGATTTTCTGAGTGCAGGGATATATTTGTTGATAAGATATAGTTGTGAAATAATATATCTGCTTGCTCTGGGATTTTCTGAGTGCAGGAATATAATTGTTGATAAGAATTAGTTGCGATATAATATATCTGATTGTTCTGGGATTTTCTGAGTGCAAGTTTTTATCTGTTTATAGGAAATAAATTATCATTGGTTATCAAGCATGACCATAAGTTTGCCAGGACACTTTTGCTTTCTTGAAATTGATTGTGTAGGGTCCGGATGGATCCGGAACCCTAATTCTCTGCATGCTTTGTTTTAAGGTTGAACTTACTAAGCGTTTTTTGCTTACCTAGTTGTTTCATGTTGTAGGTAAGAGCAAGGGCAAGACAGAGCAGTGAGCGCTGGGGTCTACCTTGCAAATGTACATGTGGACCAACCTTTTGGGAAGCCATTTTATTTTTGGAAATGTTGTGTAATTTTCCTAAACTAGGCTCACTCTACTCTTTATAAAATATGTTGCAACTAAATGTTAAGTATGGCCATACGACTTTTTAAAAAAATAAAGTTTTTTTATACGGGTTTTTGAGACATTTTGTTAAATGAAAACATTTATATTTCCGCATTATTGATTCTTGAAAATCCTGGTTGTTACAGTGTATGTCTGTTTTTATCTGGAAGTGCAATATGCACTGGTACATCCCCATGGTCGCTTGAAAAGAGATTGGAGCATGAGTTATGCTTGACCGACTCTATATCTGTCTGAACGATTGGTTGGCTATATGGCTGCATAAATAGATTGAATATTATTGAGCGTTGTTTATAATTATTAAGCAAGTTATTTATAATTTTAATATGTTGATTGTTTGTTTGCTTAATTGTGTTTTCTTGCTGGGCATTGGCTCACGAGTGCTACGTGGTGTAGGTAAGGGCAAGTGAAAAATGGACCAAAAATGAGTTGGAGAGCTTCAGGGGCGGCATGTACATAGGCAACCTGCTCAACCACCACGGTCGAGACTTCTTTTGGAGATCTAGGGTTTGGTGGTTTTGCTACTTAGGATGGCTATTATGTACTTTGCTTACTTTCACTTGTATCAGTTTTAAACTTTTTTTTTGATCTCGTGTACATACCAATTCTTTTAATGAAAAGTAGCATTCGTTTGACCAAAAATGGGTACGTTTTAAATATAAAAATGGCAAGCACACGAATCGTTCATATAAAATAGTAACCGTGTAAGCAAGGATGTCGAACCCAAAGGAGTTGTCTAAAATAAAAAAAGAAAACTATTTTAAACCAAAACTAATAAACTCTAACCTAGCTCCAAAGATTGATGAGATTTTCTTATCAAGAAAATAAAATAAAAGATAGTAATAAAGATATTAAAGTAAGAAAAAAATAAACAAGATAGGAATTGTAAACAAGTTGTAAGAGAAAGATTATTAAAATAATAAAATCCACAAAATATAAGTTCAATAATATTTATAAGTACATTGATTCCCAAGTTTTATTAATAGTAGAAATTAATCAAACTATCACCTATTCAATTTAGATATTCTTTTTAAGCACAAATTATTATATTAATATATGATTTATCTTCACTTTTAGCAATATAATATCAAAGTATTTAGTGTGAATCATTCTAATGAAACAACAACAAAATAAAGGAATATTATTTATAAGGCAAAGCATAATATTTTTGTTCTAAGCATTTGATGTGCACAATTTAATGGCACACCTTAATAAAAGAATATTATGATTTTGCACTAATGAATGACAAAGTATAAATATATGCTAACAATAAAAAAAATGATATTTAAAATGAAAGAAGATATTTGAAGAAGAAAAATCCATAAACTTTGTTGAAAAATGGGAAATCAACATACAAAATAAATACTATCTAGTTATATATTGTTTCATCATCACCTTAATAATCTTAAAAAGATTAGAAACTCATAACTACAATAGAAATTACAAAACAAAGAAAATACTTGCTTGAAAAATGCTCTTGAAAAACACTAAAATGGAGGAGAGAATGGTAGAAAAGATGATGGTAACTAAAAATTAAGCACCCAAAAATGGTCTTGAAATTACATATTTATAGCCAAAATGAGATTATTAAAATAATCAATTTAAATTAATTAAATTGATTAAATTAACTAAACAAAGTAAAAATATGGTATGTAGAGATAAATTTTAGGGTGTATGATGATTTTGTGGTAAAATATGTTTTAAAGTTGGGTAAAAAGGTGTCATTTTTGGACAAAGGAATAAGGGGCAATTGATGGGCTCAAGAGAAGAGGGAAAGGTGGCTGGTTTGGTTGCTGGTGGCAGACAGGCAGGCTGGGCCGATTGGGCCTGAGGGAGCAACTGGGGCGTGGGCCAAGCAGGTTGAGGGACTGCTGCTGGGCTGGCTGAGGCAGCTTCGGGTGAGCCTGGAGCAGCTGAGACGTGGGCCAGGAGGGTTCGGGCTTGAGGTTGGGAGGCGCGGGCTGGGAGTCATGGGCCTGGGCTTCATCTCCTTGAGCTGAGGCTTTTTTTTTTCTTTCAGAAATATCATTTTTTTCTCTTTCTTTTGCTTGAAAATGTCAATTTCTTTTCTTCATTTTTCTTGCTTTTCAAGAGCAAAAAAAAAAAAAAAAAACATATTTCCTATAAAATGAACATAAATTAAATTAAAACTAAATATTTTCAATAATAAAATTTACAACAAAAGTTCCATGAAAATATTAATTAAAACTTAATTTACTTAAACATTTAAGCTCAAAAGTGCATCTTTTTACTTCTAACTTAACAATACTAATTTCAAATAATTAAACCACAACATATTATAATAAAATCTCTATAAAAACATATACAAATCTAAAAAAAATACAATAAGACTAATAAATTCAAAATTACTTAAAAACTTAATAAGTTACTTAAAAACTCAAAGACTAAGCAACAATTAGCATAAAAAATGTTGTAAAATAACCTATTTTGTAGAGTTATCAACCCTAATTACACGTTTTAGTCCAAATGACTTGCTTAACGAGTTGAGCACAATTTTAAACACACAGTGTAACAGTCCTGGTTTAGTAGGGCATTACATGTAGAGATGATAGGCAGATTTTGATGATGTAGAATCGTAGTTTTGGAGACAAAATCAAAGTAAAAATTTGGTTTTTAATTTCTCAAAAAAACTGGGGTTTTCCCACATTTGAAGAAGAAGAAAGGTTTTCTTGAAAAAACTTTTTGTTTTTACTTTTTGATCTAAATCTTTGCTGGTCATATATTCAATCTTTGCTGGTTGTATATCCAATCTTGTTTCTCGAGCAACCTTCATCTTTTTTTTCATCTTTTTAACTTTATTGGTCACTAGATTTTCACTCCCCCTTCTTCTTCTCAGATATCCATGCAAGACTATTGGGGAGGTGAGAGACCAATAGACGATGACCTGCTTGCTTTGCTTTACGAAGACACCGAGCAGGCGACTCTTCTTCCTCTTACTCAAATCCCAACTCCAGATGCTACTACAAATCCCCCACCTCCTATATCTCCGACTAGGATGGCCAGAGTTAAACAAGTAGCTCATAGGCAAAATAAAGATCCTCATGTTGGTAGTAGGACGACCAATGCTGAGGCATCAAGAGACAAAGAGGAATGTAACGCCCCAAATTTCCTAATATGGCTTAGTGCTTGGATTAGGGGGCCGGGAGGAAATAATTGAATTAATTGAGTGCTTATGTGTTATGAGCATGTTATTATATGAATTATGTGAGTTATATAATAATATGACTATATTGGCATGTATAGGTGTATTAAGCAGGCATGTGGGCCCATTTCTTATTAGAAGGACATTTTCGTAATTTTGGCCCATTGAATGCATATTTGAATATATGTGTTTTATGATTAAGACCACATTATTATGTGGATATATTTGGGTTATCTGGCACGAGGTGATCTTAGGGGGCAAGTTAGCGGTTTAGTCATAACGGGGTCTGTGGATGCCAAAAACCCACAAGGAAAATATATGGTCCCCTGTTGAAATAAATAAGGGTTTGTGAACATGAAAGAATTGGCTCGACAAGCAACGTGTGGACGCCAAAAAATTTCCACTCTTAAAGGACCTTCATTACATGTACCCCAAGGCATCTGAAAAGCATAGGAAACAAAAGAGTACAATCCGGCACCATGAGCACCTCGCGCGAGGTCATCTGACACCTTACTCAAAGTATCATGCTCCATGGACAAGCTGACTTGCACCAAGGAAAAGTAGCACCAACGGAGGTGGCCTCTCGCAGGGGTTGTAGCCTCGCGTCGATGGCAACACCTTGCGAAGGATGTTGCCTCACGCCAAAGAGGCACCTTGCACTAAAGGTGAGCCTCGCGCCTAAAAGAGCGCCTCACGCTAGAAGGATGCCTCGTGCCAGACCCCTGACATATAATGGAGCCGACCACCACTCCTCCAACACCACTACTACCTGCAGCCTGGATATGCAACTCCTTGTCTCTTCGGGAACACAATGTACCAAGAGCCATTAGAGCTCACCTATAAATAAGGTCTCACCTCATCATTGACGGGGATTGGAAAGTTCATTGTATACTTATGCTATAAAGCAATATAAATTTTTTTACTCCATTGTTGATCTGCACTTGTCTTTCCTCAAGTCTTTTCTAAGTTCTTACTTAGTTATCCTCTTACTAAGCTTTGAGTTTTCCGACCTAATATAGTTGACGAGTTCTCACCGTCAACAGTTTGGCACCGTCTGTGGGAAGAACAACTAACAAATAGTAGTTCTTCCATTAATTTCAGTAAGAGAACATGCCAAGGCGTTCAAAACGCCTAGAAGACCACCAAGAAGCGGAGGTTTACCTAGACGAAACCTAGCTAAGGGTGTCCAAGAGGTATCCTCCCCCACTAATGAATGGAGGTGCGACGGATTTGCCCAGAGACAATGGCGTAGAGGAAGAAGTATCATCCCCTGCCATTCATTTTACACCAGACCCTGTAGCACATACCACCGCTCCAATGAAGGGTTGTACAACTCACCCTCCGCCACTGGTGGCCCCAAGTCTGAACCATCAGGACCCAAGTCCCTTTAAAAAAATACATGGTAAATGCCAATGATTACACTCAGTGAGTTCAAGTTCCCAATCTTGTCGCTACAAAGAGGAAATATATGACCTGCACTTGAAAAACCAAAGTTTGTAGGCCGCTGTGGAGAACATGCAAGAGGTACTCAACGACCTATTACATGAAAACTCTAATGATCCCCTCCCTAAGCATAAAGAGAGGGAACATGTACGTGGAGAAAACACCATGCCCGTGGACAATGGAAAAACGCAACTCTCCACTAGTCATACCCCTCGCCAAGGACGCAAGGAAGGTTCCACACCAACAGAGCAACCTAGCGTGAACCCCACCTACGAGAGGTGCAAACCCAAGACAGCCTCCAAAAGAGCCTCACCCGGCCTGAGGGATATGCTTAACCAGAGAGGGTCCGAAACGAAAACCACACCCACTGCAGCTCCCTTGATGGACACAACCAAAGCAAGGGTTCACCCTAAGAACCTACGAGACTCCTTAAACAAAAAGATGAAGGAATTAAACACCGCAACACAAAGCCCTCGAAGAAAGATTATCATTGCACTTGAGGGGCACAGAGATGATGAAGAATTTGACCATGAGTCGCCCTTCACAGGGAAGATCCAGGTTGAGCAACTCCCCACCAGCTTCAAAGAGATTTGCATGACTCTATATGAGGGCACTACGGACCCAAAAATATCACGTAGAAATGTTCAATAACCTGATGAAGTCTAGGGTTGTTATCCCTAAAAAATACAAGGATGACGTGGTGAATGAGAATGTGACACGTGACATCACAAATCAGGGAAAAACAATAAAGTATTGAGAATAGACCGACGGGCAAAAAGGATAGGTCCAGGACCTATAGGAAAATCGACCAAGCCAGTCCCCTAGGGGTGGTCGGCCCAAGCAGGCCCTATACCCCCTAAGGGTGGTCGGCCCAAGCAAGCCCTATACACCCCAGGGGTGGTCGGCCTGACCCTATCCTCCATAGGGTGGTCGCCCTACACCCCCAAGAACACTTCACTGAGAAGTAATTACTCTCGTTCAAATTGAGATCAACAGGCCTAGCACCCCGAAGATCAATAGGCCTAACACCCAGAAGGTCACAGGTCCAACACCCATGCTTTGGTCATTGGGCCTAGCACCTAAGTCTAACATACAAACAGAGACTTAATATCTCCCAGACGTTTCTTTTGTGCATTATCAACCACGATCCATAAAAGGAAACAGGAAGACCCATGATCTCACAATCATGGGAAGGTGGGCACGTCTCTCCACTACCTGATAATCGTGTGCAAACCCACGATCCCAATATCACTAGTCATGTAACAACTTCTGGGTACTATAAATAAAGGACCCAAGACTTCATTAAATGAGGTCTTTTTTTTTTGAGAGCTTTTTGGTTGGAATTCTGGGCAAGTGAGAAACGAGTGAACACTTTTGTTCATCATTGTAATTTTCGAGTGACTTAATACTAAAAGCTAAGTGGATTAGGTTATTATTATTCATCTGAACAAGGCTGAACCATAAAATTCTTGTGTGTTTATTTAAGATAATCGTACTCTGTCATTTATTTCATTTATTTTGTTCAAAAGGTATCGTATATTGTACATAAGACCGTTGTCCAATTTCACAGGTCAACATTTTTGTGCTTTCATTGAGAGTACGAAATCAAGAAACACACTTTCATCTTTTTTACAATGCCTCCAAAACCCAGTCAGACCAAGAAGACTGCTCCTAGGGACTCCACCACCCAGGATCCCATAGATCCTATTAACAAACCTAAGGTGGAGGTTGGAGATTAACCTGATGCAGAAGATCCACAGGACGCTCACCAGGAGGAGATGGCCCAATTTCTGGTGAGGCAGAAGGCCTTTGCTACAGAAATTGCCCTTCAGAGGGCGACTATGGAATGACAACAATGAGAGATCAATGAGCAGGTCCAGAGGATTATCCAGAGGGAGCAGGAGGCCACGGTGGCCTTAGAGGTGGCTACTCAATTAGCCCAAGCTAACGTTGAAGCTGCTGCTCAGGTGGTGAGGGAGGCTCAGGCCAAAGCAGCAGGAGTGTGAGACCACAGTAACAGAGAGTCCCAGGGGAGGAGTAGGACCCCAAGGACACTCTCATCACCACTTTCCCAGGATGAAGAGGCATAGTCCAAGACTGCCTCCTCCATGACTAAGAACAATAACACTCAATCTAGGAGTAGGAGTATTACCAATCCGAAGGCCCCCTCTCAGGGGGACCGGCGAAACAACGCTGGAGTTGAGGGTCAAACATCTGAGAGGCGCGACTTGAATGGAAATGGCCGCTCCAAATCTCAAAGTCATGTAGGAGGAGAGGCTCGGGGGTAGGGTCACACCGACAGGGGCAAGGCGGACCTACCGCCCCTACACCCTCAGTCTCGCAAGGGAAATGAACCAATGAATAACACAAGTATTGTGTTTGATAGGCTGGGGAAAGATGCGTGACCTCAGGATTTGAGGGAGGTCATCAACAGGAGGACCAGTGCTCAGAAGGAGGTACCAGGGATATCCACCCCACTAGTGCAACAAAAAAGGAGACTGCTTGACAAAGACCGATCTCAAGCCATGAAGGAGGAGGTCGAGCGGCTCAGGGAAAATAGTTTTATAAGGGAGGCCTACTACCCTGATTGGGTATCAAACCTTGTGTTGGCCCCAAAACCAAATGGGAAGTGGAGGACCTGCATGGACTTCATAGATCTGAACAAGGCTTGCCCCAAAGACTGCTTCCCACTACCCAGAATAGACCAACTGGTCGATGCAACGACAGGACATGAAATACTCTGATTCATGGATGCGTATTCCAGGTATAATCAAATAAGTATGTACCCTCCCGACGAGGAACATACCAGCTTCCAGAAAGACAAGGGATTGTACTGTTATAAGGTGGTTCCATTCGGCTTGAAGAACGTAGGATCCACCTACCAACGTTTAGGGAATGGCATGTTCCGAGACTTGATCGGCAAAAATATGGAGGTATGCACCGATGACATGTTGGTCAAGTCCAAAGAAGCTGGAGGGCATGTTCAAGACTTGGAGGAATGCTTTGCAATACTTAGAAAGTATAGCATGAAGCGAAACCTTCTCAAGTGCTCATTTGGAGTTGATTCTAGTATGTTTCTCGGATACATAGTCAATTCACGTGGAATCGAGGCTAACCCCGAGAAGATCAAAGCATTGGTCGACATGAAGTCACCTACCACAATCAAAGAAGTGCAAAGCTTAACCAGGAGATTAGCTGCCCTAGTAGGTTCATATCAAAGTCTACGGACAGGTGTGTCCCTTTCTTTAACTTACTGAGGGGCAGCAAGAAGATCTAATGGACCGAGGAGTATGAGGAGGCTTTCCAAGCCCTGAAGGAACACCTCGCCCAACCTCCCGTCCTAGCGAAGATAATATATGGTGAAGTATTATTCATCTATTTGGCAATCACCGAGCATGCAATCAGTGCTGCTTTGATAAAGGAAGAGAACAGGGTACAACACCCTGTATACTATATTAGTAAAAGGCCCATATTGCCAAGCTTACTCGATCTGAGTCCTGACCGATCAACTACTGAGACAAGTTCTTCAGAAACTAGAGGCCTCGGGATGATTACTCAAGTGGGCAGTGGAACTAGGACAGTTCGATATCACTCATCATTCGAGGATGGCGATAAAAGGACAAGCTTTGGCAGACTTCATAGTCGAAGGTACCAACCTTGAAGACCCTTCCTACCAATCGGAGAATGGAGATACCGAGAAGGAAGGAGATACTCCTGTATGGAAGTTATATGTTGATGGAGCATCCAATGAACACAACTCAGGTGCAGGAATCATACTGATCACTCCGGAGAATCATCGAATCCATTGCGCTCTCAGATTTGGATTCAACGCTTCAAACAACAAGGCTGAGTACGAGGCATTATTAGCTGAATTACGCTTATCTCGGGATGTACATGCACAGTCCCTGGAGATATTCAGCGATTCCCAGCTAGTGGTGTACGAAGTACTGGGAGAGTATCAAGCCAAGGGACTTAGGATGGTGCAGTACCCGAACAAGGTGAAGGACTTGTTGGCGTAGTTCAAGAGATACTCGATTACACAAGTCCCGATGGAGCAGAATGCCAATGTTGATGCCTTAGCCAAGCTTGCTAGTACCAAAGATGCGGACACCCTGAATGTCGTTCTCATCGAATCCTTGGGGGAAAGAAGCATAGCCGAGTAGAAGGCAAATGTATTATTTTCAAATAATCAATGTAACAACCATGGTGCTTCAATGAATGAATGAATTTGATTTCTTAAAGTTTCTCTTAGCTTTGTAAATTACATTCAACAAGAAATAGGTCTGAGGACCTTGTCACCAGAAGACAGATCATGTTCGATCTTGGTTCTTGAGGAACCTATTGACCCATACGATCCAAACAAGTGACAGGTCCTAGGACATTGTCACCAAAATTAACGGATCATGTTCGATTTTGGTTCATGAGGAACCTGTCGACCCATACGATCCAAACGAGAGACAGGTCCTAAGGCATTGTTGCCAAATTAACGGATCATGTTCGATCTTGGTTCTTGAGGAACCTATCAACCCATACGATCCAAACGAGAGACAGGTCCTAGGACTTGGTCACCAAATTAATGGATCATGTTCAATCTTGGTTCTTGAGGAGCCTATCGACCCATACGATCCAAACAAGAGACAGGTCCCAGGGCCTTGTCGCCAAATTATGGATCATGTTTGATCTTGGTTCTTGAGGAGCCTATCGACCCATACAATCCACACAAGAGACAAATCCCAAGACCTTGTTGCCCAAATATTTGATCTTGTTCGATCCTAGTTCTTGAGGAACCTATCGACCCACACGATCAACAAAAGAGACAGGTCCTAGGACCTTGTCGCCAACTTATTTGATCACGTTCGATCCTGGTTCTTGAGGAACCTATCAGCCCATATGATAAAAAAACTAGAGACTAGTCACCATTATCAGATCATAATCAAATCTGGTCCTTGAGGGACCAATTGATAATTTGATCTAAGACTTGTTACAGGCTCGATTAGCCCATCTAGACTCGATTGGTCCAACTTAGACATTTCTGTCTACAATCATTATAACGAGTACATGAGAGATTACGCAGATCGTGATCGACACTTTCTACACAATCTGCATCTGTGTATAGGTATCATTACTACTGTGTATGAAACCATCACCCGACTACCAATAAGGGACAAGCATTTTCTGCTTGCATCATTGGATGAAAATGATAGTACTACATGTCTAAATGTTCGAAGCAAGGCATGGTCAAGTAGCAAGTGACCAAGGCTTTTAAACCCATGATCACTTGGGGGGAATATAGTACATACCGATCGGGTTATACACGAGCAATGAGAGTGTGACCTTAAGTACTAAGCAAGCTCAAGTTTTTCTAGGACATTTGTTCATCATATGTTTCGAAAGTGCAAAAAACAAAAACAAAAAAGGCATTGGTATGGAGACTCCTAGCCATGTCCCTTATAGGGTGGTCGACCTGACCGTTTTGTTCATGGTACTTGGTGAAGTACTATACTACTCACATTACCATGGTTGTTAGCATGAAAAACGTAAAAGAGTAAGGTTAGTATGGCACGCAAATACATGTTTTCAGAGTATACTGATACCTGAACCAATGAGGGTTGTGAGTTGATTTACTTAGTAAGCATTCGAAATAAAAATTTTCAATCAATACACTGAGTACTCATAAAAAAAAAGGAATAAAGGCATAAAATGTCATATGTAAACACTGTCAAGTACAAGGTTGCCCCACCAATGGCATGAGAGGAAAAACAAAATAAAAGTCCAAGAAGACTAACTAGGGTGAGGAGTATCGTCTGATAGACTACCTTGAGCCTTGGCAGCCTCACGAGCCAGACACTTCCTAAGATCTTTCGCTTGCGTCTTCTCAGGAAGGAAATCCAAGTTCAGATCTTTGTTGGACTTCCATATCAAATAGAAGCAAGAGAAGGCCGTCTCTGAATACTCCTCTTGAGCCTTGTCCTAAGAAACTTTGACCTCTTGCTCCTTCTCGACAAGAGAATCCTTTCGCAATTGGTCCATGTCGGAAATCAGCTTCTCTTCCTCCGCTTCAGATTGTTGGAGCTGATCGGCAAGTTTCCCCTCCATCTGGGTTATCCTGAGAGTCAACTTGGTCACTTCCTTCTGTTTGAGCTCCATGGTACTGCGGTGGGTGTTGATTTCTTCATCCTTTGAGGCAATGTCAGCATCCCTAGACCAAGAACGCGCCTAAGGTCTAGTACCTCTTGGCGGACGGCTTCAAGCTCAGAACGAAGGTTGGAGAACGTATAAGTACACTCTATAGACCTATCACGGACATGAGAGATCAGAATCAATGCCTGCAAAAAACATACAGGTGTTAGATAAACGTCAGAACACAAGCTAAATAGACAAGAAGGAAATTGTGAATGACTCACACTCTGAATGTTTAAGAGTGACTTCGTGAGAATGGTGCCAGGTCCTCATTCTTGATTTCATTAAAGGCTGTTGTTGTTTCCTCCATATGCGATGCTCGGTCTATGAGGGCACTTAAGTTCTGCATAACAGACTGATGCAGCTCAGATAAAGGGGCGGGCACAGAGCAAGAAGCACCTGCATCATTGAAAGTGGGAGGAACTGGTGTAGAAAAAGACGGCTCTACCTTTGTGACAGGGCTAGATGCCAAAATAATTTGACTAGACACCAAAGGAGTCGGAGGAGACACCTCAAGAGGAACCTCCATGACTGACTCAGCCTTAACCCTGGCCCTTTTTGCCGTTTGAATAGATTGATTGGCCTTGGTGGGAGTCGACCTTTGCTGGGTATGAACAATGGAAAACATGTCTGAGCCTGTAAAAGAAGATCAAATGTTAGAAGGATATTAAGCACAGATGAATCATAAAATAAAGGTGATAAAGTGTCAGACCTTCTAAATGTGATTCGGGTTCGAACGTAGACTCATCAAAGTCATCCGAAGCAAGTGATGAGTGTGCAGCAGATGCACCCACCTCATCACCCTCATGACCGACTAGCACCGGTGAAGAGGGTATCTCCTCGACATGAATAGGTCTTGAGGGTATCACGGGCTCGGGACCATCGTCATCCAGAACATCTGATATGGTAGGAGGAAACAGTCCCACCTTCCAAAGGTTCTCTGGAGTAATGAGAGTCTTGACATTCTTCTCTTCAGAGGTCATGGAAATCATTGCCTTGGCCCTAACTTTCATATCCTGAGTCAAGAGTGGTCTATAAAAGGGCCCAATGTGCTTAAACTTGGGGTAATTGGCCTCTGCATCCTCAGTAAAGAAATAGTTGTCGACATATCTAAATGCCTTGCTATTTCTAGAGATGTCTTCAAAGAAGGTGTTGGCACCCTCGCTCATATAATGGTGGAAATGGAAATACCCTGAGTTACGCTGAGAAGGGTTTGTCTTCAGGTCAAATAGATAGTGGATCTTGTGAGGTACTGGAGCAACCCATTTTCTGCAGTAATAATTAATGTATAATGCTGATAAGGCCAAGATTGCATTAGGAGCCAGTTGAGAAGGACTAATACCAAAATAGTCTGCTACACTTCAGAAGTACGGATGAAGAGGAAGCAGAGCCCCAAACCTAATGGCGGAGTGTGTCCAAGCGCACATACCCAGAGGGGGGTCCCCAGCTCTGTCATCTGGACCAGGAATAGTGATGGAAACCCCGGAGAGGTCAAATGTCTTCCTCAAATTCTTTACCTTCTCCTCAGTCATGTCAGAGGCCGCCCCTTTAAACTAAACAACCTCATAATCAGTAGTGCGAGGCTTCTTAACCAGTTTCCTTATGATCTCACTAGCGAAGGTGGCCCCAGAATCTGATGAATGGAACTTTGTTTGTCGTCTCTTCTTCTGCTACTCAGCTGGCGAGAATGTTTTTCTCTTGGAAGAAGGGCGAACTAACTTAGGATGGAATCTATGATTGGGACACTCCTGATGATGAGCAGTGTGGCGACGTGAGCCCTTGGTATAATCTTGCTGAGAAGAAGATCGATGGAGAACCCGACTAGTATCTTGGTGCAAAGGGCGTCGCAATGGTTCTCGCTGACCTGACCTATCTCCCTGAGAAGAATGACTTCATTGAGGTGTGCATTGGGTACCTTGGGAGCCGCGGGGTGTACTATGCTGAGAAGTACTCTGAGAAGAGCCCGGCGAGGAGCCTTGAGTGATATGCCTGGCAATCTGAGAATCATCTTCAGAGGGTTTTCAGGTTTTTTGTTTCACTCTCACCATTGGACAATACCTCTTTAAGAAATCTTCCTCACTGAATAAGTATAAAGCGGAACGAGGAAGAATCCTTTTCAACCTTTCCAAAAACTCTTGAGGATTACACTCACCTACTGACATGTCCGATGAAGAAGAGCTGGACATCTGCAACATAGGAGAAATAAAGATTAAAGTTAGTGAATGAGCATAAGTAAGCCAATAGCTGGGGGCATGTTCATGAACTAAAGAGTCAAAATGAAGGAATCAGGAGCAAGACAGGGGGTCGGCCCAGTGAGCTTAAGCATAGGCCGACCACCCCAAGGAAGTAAGCTTCAGAAAGGTGCCTAAGGACTGTTCAATTCTCAAGAATATTTTTTGGGATCCCAGGTGGCCAGCTTATGTTTGGGCCGACCACCCTGAATCCCTAAAAATCATTTAAGGCAAGGGGTACTCGGCCTAGGGACTCCTAGGGTGGTCAGCCTAGCCATAATTCTATCCCTGGAAATCACCCAAGGGGAGGAAAGGGAATGCTTAGCCCATGCCAAGGAGGTCCTCGGCCTAGGGACCCCTAGGGTGTCGGCCTAGCCATAATTCTATCCCTGGAAATCGACCAAGGGGAGGAAAGGGAATGCTCGACCCATGCCAAGGAGGTCCTCGGCCTATGGACCCCTAAGGTGGTCGGCCTAGCCCTAATTCTAGCCTGGAAATCGTGTAAGGGAAGGAAAGGAGTACTCAACTTATGATCTATGAGTGGTCGGCCTAGCCCTAATTCTAGGTCTGGAAATCGCCTAAGGGATTGGAAGGAAGTACTCGGCCCACCAAGCTTTAGAGGTGCTCGACCCAACCCAGTTCCTATGTGTAATGACCAACTTTATCAACACCATTGATGAGTCATTTTCACCATAATCCAACTCATCTCTTGAATCACCAATACAATATTACTTTTCCATCATAACATAACCATATGATCTGCATTACAACTCTATGCCTCTCTATATGCAACAAGCAAAGAAACAGCATGGCACCAAAACCAGTCAGCACAATACAAAAAAAATCAAAACTAGAAAGCTGACCTGCCATCCCTGAGGAACTAGTCTCAGTCTCAGTCTCTGACTGCATTGGAACGAACACTCGAGCTGTAGTCGAGCTGTCCATCCCCTTTTTCTCATCCTTTCTTAGCCTTGGGCAATCCTTTTTGATATGCCCAACCATTCCACATAAGAAACATGTCTTTGGTAGGTGCCCCTTCAAATGACGCCTCTTGCACCGAGCACATATTGGATAAGTCCTCCAATTATTATTTTTGCTTGCTCCAATAAATGGAGGCATCACTGCTTGAGCTCCATGCTCTCCAGCACTCTCATGCCCAATCTGATTTCCTGTGCTCTCAATAGCAAGAGCCTTCCCTACCATCAGAGCGTAGGTAGAGATTTCATGCACTGGGGGAACTCTAATGCCCGGAGCTATTCCAGGATTCAATCCCTGAATAAAATTTTTCTTTCGAGCTGAATCTGAGGGTACCATGTCAACAACGAACTTGGCCAACCCCTCAAATCTATAAATATACTCAGCTACTGTTGCATTTCCCTGAACGAGATTCAGAAACTCATTTATCTTAGCAGTCTTTGCTGCATCACAACAATACCTTTCATTAAGCAGCTACCTAAATTCTTTCCAATCCATCAAAGTTGTGTCTCGTGTCTGGGATACTACCTCCCACCATGTCTGGGCATCATCCAGCAATACATATATCGCACAGATCACCCTATCGTGACTTACTAGCCCCATACTATCAAGAATGGAACTGATCACGCCCATCCATTGCTCAGCTCTGAATGGATCTAGGCCTCCCTCAAAGACTGAAGGGTAATACTCCTGGAATCTTCCACACAGAAATTCCCATATGTTCTCAATCCTAGGCTGAGCCAAAACTGGTGCCACTCCTGACATAGCAAAGGAAAAGGTGCTCCCTGACAGATTCCGCTGTTGCTTCAAACACCTGATCTCTTCCTCCTGCCTCTGCAATCTTAATTGCACATCTGTAAGTACTTGCTGAAAATTCTGAGGGGTAGATGAAGAACTCAACCCTTGGCTGAAACTCCCAGCCTCAGTATAACCACCATCAGGCCTCATTATTTTCCTTGGATACATACCTTTTGGTTGAATATGCAGTCAATAACTTGACCCATTAAACATGATGAGCATATCAAGAGCTTTCCCCATGGGAAAAATCTTACCACACTACAATCACAAACCACTACAGTGATAAAAACATGCCCATGACATTCATTCATCAATCATAATCCCTGTTCTTCCAACATACCTACCACGCCTCCAACTCCAGCATGCAAATATCATAATTATATATATTCATAGAGCATGTAATCATATAGTCAAGAGCTAGGCTCTATCAGAATATCATGCTCCCTAATACAATGTGCAGGTAAAGCATTTACATTCTATTTAAGCAGTTAAGAACATAACTATAGAAATAGTTGCCATTCCCTGAGTGAAGCTAGCTTCAGTGACGAGTTTACATGCCCAGCTTGTCTTTAGGAACCCTTAACCTTGGCTCGCTTTGATACCAAGTTGTAATGCCCTAAACTCCAGGGACCGTTACGGTGTGCATTTTAAACAGTGCTAAACTCGCTAATCGAGTCATTTGGCCATAATCGTGTAACTAAGTATGACTAGCGATTTAGGGTTAAATTTTTTGGTTAAGATACAACGTTTCACTAGAACCTCTACTGTATACATTGGGATCCCAAAAATAAAATTTAATGGTTTATTACAACAAAATATTTACAACCAGTTAACCTAAGTGGCAAAATAAGGTTTAACCCTAGTTCCTCTTTAAACCCTCGGCCGTGCCGGTCGAGTAGCCGCATATGTACACATTGTCACCTAAGCTCTCCAACTCAAGGATGGTCCAACTTTCTTTTGCCTTTACCTGCACCACATAGCACCCGTGAGCTGAAGCCCAGCAAGAAAACTCAATATGCTCATGAATAGTAATAACGTGTCATCAAATCATAATGTTCATGCCTAGCAATAATAGCCTTACTCATGCATGCAAGCAGGTAAAAATAAATGGTTGTGGAGTCCTGCGCTCTGAGTAGATGTCTAGTAAGTCTCTCACTCTGAGGTAGATGACTAGTAAGTCAATCTCGGTCAGATGACTAATAAGTCCATCTTGGTCAGATTACTAGTAAGTCAATCCCGGTCAGATGACTAGTAAGTCAATCCCGGTCAGATGACTAGTAAGTCAATCTTGGAGGTCCCATACCCTTCTAGTCATGTGACGTGTAGGTCACCTTAGCTTTCCGACTCTAGCTCTAAGTAACTAGCATTTAGACTAGACAAACGCTTTTAGTTTTCATTGAACTTGAGGTTTCTCCGGCATTAATGCTCATGATGAGTCATTCAATGCAGATATCGATTAAATCTATTCTTTTATCGGCTCTGCGTCCATGATGCTTATGCCGCTCCTGACTCATAGGTCAGTAACACACGACCAGTGCTCAGTACCGCTGTCGAACTTGACTAGTAAGTCACAGCTTCACAGATGGATCTGACACCATTGCCGATTCTGACTAGTAAGTCAGTGCCACACACAAGTAAGCAATGCTACCAGGCATATATCATATGTCAAATATCCGAATGTAGGGCATTCAACATGCGTACTTAACAATTGCTAGCATAATTAGGATCATGTACAAACACAGAGACTCAAGCTCTGATCAATCTCATATTCAACATTCATGGCATGCCCTAACCACATGTCTCTTATGCATCACATGCATCACCTACTGGGTGCAATTTTCTTACCTTTGGTCCAAGCACAGGTTACCCATAAATGAGCCACAAGCACGATCCTGATTCCAAGCCCCTAGCAATAACCTAGTCACAACCATAATATAAAACCTCATTAAATTGAGTAAATAAAAGGTTCCCAGACCAAGACTTAGCCTCCGGGACGTCGAATCCCACTAAACCGGGTAGTAGGAACGATCCCGAGGCCTAAGGTTTGAGTTCCCATGATCTAAACACCATTTTGGCCAAAAATTTCTTTAATCACCGCGCCCCCCCCTTCCAAGAGTCGCGGCCCTCAGGCCCTTCAGCACCATTGCCCACCTGCAACAAGCTCGGGCCGCGACCCCACCTCGAAACCCAGCCAAAACCACAAATTTCCTCTTTTAAAACCTTCCAAAAATCTATCCAAACATTTCCATATCCAAAAATCAAAGTTCACAAAATCCTAATCATCCAAAACCATTAAAACCCAAGTCTCAAATAATCCAAAAACTCATCAAAACACAAAAATCCAATTCAAGCTTAAAAACTTTAAAACCTTAGAACTTAAAACTTGGATTACCTCCAATTGAGTTGTTCCCAGCTAACTCCTCTGGCTAATAAGCTTCTAATCTTCCCTAGAATCGCTATGCCTCGATCCTTGCTTGAATCCGAGTCCTAGAACTCAAGTATCCTTCGAAAATGCGATCGGGTGTCGGAAATGGAACTTTGAGGGAGAGAGAACGTTCTAAACGTTCTTTTTATGTCTTAATAGGTTACTTCAAGCTTAAGTAACCTCAAACAAATCCTAATGCTCGGGGTCCCGAAAACATCCCGGGGGGCAAAATAGTCAAAACCTCCAGAATTTCTTCCTGATCTTACTAACACCCAATTTATCATCAAATATTTATTCCCATTACCCAATATCATGATAATGCACTAAATACCCCTTGACTCACTCCGAGTCAAGTATAAATCCCGTTGTGACTTTCCCACTAGCTTACCTCCTAGGATTGTCTCGTGCTACGTAACCCTAGCATAACCAAATAATAAAGAAGCACCACACCTATACCACATAAGCCAAATATGCCCAAAATGGCCCAAATATGAAAATCACCCAATTAATCAGAAATGGGCTCACATGCATATTTAATAGATCTAAACATGCATATAATCATTTAATAGCATAATAAATCAATTATGACCCTCCTGGCCTCCTAATCAAGGTCCTAAACCTTATTAGGAAATTTGGGGCATTACACTATGCCTCAAAATTGCACAAGGAGAAGCAGGAGGTGCTCGGCCCAAACCTGAGTCCATCCCTGAAAATCGCCTAAGGAAGAAAAGGGAGTGCTCGACCCATGCGAAGGAGTCTCGGCCCATGCGAAGGAGGTACTCGACCCATGCCAAGGAGGTGCTCGGTGTCACAGGCTGACATTTTGACAGCGGAAATGCCCGTGCGGCACCTTGACTCCTCTGAGCCAAGGTCCGCCTTCCAGCCATTCGAATAACAATGGGCACATTTTTCGCGCGACCGTGTGCCTCTGCACACTTCTGTCTCTTGAACAACTCTCGCTGAGTCATGCTCTCAAGCATCTATGAGTGCAATCATGCATCAAGGCTATCTAGCCAAGACACTCACACTGTCCATAGGTTCTCACTATGGCAAGGCAAATCCCAACACTGATGTTCACCCAGACATTCGCAAGTCAAGGTAGCATGTGTGGCCAAGAGCCAACACCAAGCTGACGTGCCAACACCTCTCATCATTCCCCATTCGATATATCCGATTAGCTCACGTCACAGACCAAGGACTCCCATACGTCCATGGTCCAATCCTCAAAGCACCATACCATCATGCATGTTGGCAGGCTCTCAAGACTGGCTGCCAGACTAGTAGCACACACTGGACCTCTGTCCTACTCAAGCATAGTGCACCCTTCAATGCTTGCATGCTACCAAGTCCCACGAATGACTTCCCGGGCCACCTCGTGTCGAGATTCGTGGCCATGGCGCACCACGACATCTCTCGAAGGTTTGGGCCACGTTCCATGCAAGCGGCATCCCGGCAAGCCAAGGGAACCGTACCCTTAAACCTCTGGCAGCACACTTCGACGCACTACCGGGGAGGCCCGATAATGTCCATGAGTACTCCTACTCATGGAGACATATGAGTCCCCTCGTGGTCCTCATATGCCCGCCCTACTAGTCCTCCCAACTAGTAGTAGCTCACTTGACGCACCTGCGCTAGGGGGTGGTGGAGAGCTGACACCAGGTGCTCCCCCTACAAAGAGCCTTCTGAGCTTTTAGCCTTCTACCAGGAACATATATGATTTTTGCTTGGGAGACATATTTGGCTTCCAGCTCACCAATTCTCCGAATCTCCCAAATCCAATCATATTATTGCGTTCATTGACCCTTCAATATGGAACCTACCAAGTCCCGTCCATTTCTGGGCAATATTGAAGATATTTACGAAAATGCCACTGCCGTACAAACTAGGCATCAGCATGCTCACCAGCCTGCACCCTCGCGTGCACATCTGACCGAGCGTCATCCTAGATTGTAACATGCCATCAAGGCCAGCATGTTACACTCTCCCACACTTCAATTATCGATGCCCTCATCGACAGACCGCTGGCCAATCTTCCTGCCTCGACTCTTAAGCTCACTCCATGCTTCTTCCGAATCTTTAGTCTGCACTAGTCCCTCTACCAGTGTAGAACCACCAACTTGGTGATGATCTCCCACGTCCACCCTTGGACTCGATCAAGGACCCCATGCCACCGTCGTTATTCAGAATCCTCCCATGAAGTAGTGCCACTGCACTCGAATACTCCTTGCATACATGAACTCCTCCAAGTCCATCACGATGTCCCTCCGGTCAACCAAGCAGCCCTTGCAACACTGACCCCAAAGCCAACACATCTTTTGATTGTTGCTTTCCCGCCAATCTTCCAATGCCTACTCTCTTATTGACAAGGAGGAAATTAAGGTGCACCCCCTCAGGGTGAGGTTCGCAAACCAACCGTTCCCAACGGCACCTACGAAACATTCTTCCATTGAAGGCATGTCTCTCTTCCACGTGGCACTCATGCCAACTGTAGCCTTTATGCAGTATCTAGTGCATCCTTGCACACAGACTTCGCGAAGTAGTCTCTCAGACTTTTGGCCCTCCGGCCTTACTGCATACCCATGGCTTGATGCGAAATGGCCACTCCTGACCATAACCATAACTGCTACTCTGAGCATCTACAATGTGGTCAATGATCTGACATCATTCGAAACCACTGCATTGCCTTCTTGCTCGTGCTCATGCTGACTCTCAGCATCGTGCCTCAAGTTCTGCCCCCAAATCAACCTTGCCTAACTCTAGTTGGCCTGTTGAATCTTGATCAACTTGACTGCACTTTACCTCACCCTTGAGGTCTGAAGTTGTCCCAATCCACTATCTCCCTTCGGCATATGTTCTCTGAATCATTCGGCTTGTGTTCTCATAAACACGTGCCCCCATAAAACATTAAGCATGTCCCATAACATGCTGCAAAACCTGCCCAATCTTGGTCTCAGCCAACGCCCATGCATACTGCCTATCTGCAGTTTCAATTGGTCACCTGACCTACTCGCATTAGTCATGCATGTCTTCGCACTGTACAACCCATCTGTTGTTGTGTTTCTCTTTAGATTCACACACCAAAACTGAACAAGTACCCTGACCCTTCGAACATATGAATTAGTGGGCTCCCCCACTTCAACTTGGGAATAACTTCTCTTCTCGAGGTGTACCTCTCAAGGTATAGCTCGCAAGCTAAACGCTTTTCTCGTGCGGTCCCTCGTTCCATTTATCACTTTTGAAGATGATGTTGAACTAATGTGTCAGCCATTCTGACTCTTCGCCCCTCGACATCTCTACGTTGCCTTAGTACCTGAGTCCTGTTGACTTTCACCTTAGGCAAACGTTGCACTGATGTTACCTTAGTACCTGAGTCCTGACGACTTTCACCCTAGGTAATTGGCTCTGTCTTTGTCTCTGAGTCTCCTTGACTTTACATTTTGAACAACTAACGATCTCCATGATAACTCATCTCGATGCTTTTATAATGGAACATTGGTCTGCTATTTGGATGTTTGAACCGTGAAGGTCTCTCCCCCACTTCAACTGTTGGCGTCCTCGACAACTTGCCCACACGCAAGAACGTCTGACCGCCCCAAGTTTTCATGCACACAACAAATCTAGAAGTGCCCCCCGTAGGATGTAACTCTCGAGTCAACTACTTCGTGTAGCACCACTGTCGATTCCCCTATACATGCACCGTCCACATAGCTATCCATCTGCTCTATACTAGCATCTCGCCCCTTCGGGCAGCTTCTCTCGGCTTCTATGGTCACTAAGTCCCAATAGCAAGGCCCTCCGGCCCACATTTAAACTCAAGTACCATTTCTGCCTCCTTAAGCCTTCTTGAAGTACTAAGTTTCCCTGACGCGGCCCTCCAGCACTCTCAAAACTCTAGTACTATTCTTACCACTGCGCGCGGTCTACTCGGCCCTGCTGGCCTTTGATGCATATATTCCACAACACAGCATCTCCCACGATGCCACAGTGTTACCCACACCAGCTAATCACTGTGAGGCAACACGTTCCACTCAATTGCCTCGGCGCCTCCCTTCCTGAGCGAACTAAGATAACATGCAAACTCCTCCAAGTACGACTGCCCTCTGACAATTGTGGCCACGGCCACCTTGGTCTCCCTGTGATACCATTTGGCATACAAGTAGCAACTGAAGTATTTCATGTTCATCAATCTAGTTCCCCAAAGCTATCTACTCTCGACTTCTGTCGTGACTGACAAACGTCTGACGACCACTATTATGCTCACCCACTCTTGCGTACAAGTTCCCTTTTCAACAACAGCGCTCCACGCGACTTACACTGTCACTCAGGCAAAACCTGAACTAGTGAACCAAGCATAAAACCTTGACCTCTCAATCAAACCTTGTCTCATGTCAATGAGTTCCAACTCTTTTGTAGTACCTCTCAACAATTGCACGTGGTTGTTGTCTTTCTAGCATCTCTGAACTTTGATTCGAAGCAACCATAACTTGCCCCCCTCTCTAGGATCTCCAGTATTCCCACGAAGAAGAGCAACCAAGTCTCATCCCGTATCAGCCTACTGATCCTTTCTGGGTGACTAAAAGGCTCAACGACATCTGTCCAAGCATCCAGACCTTTTTGGTCCTTTTGCACGCCTACATCCTTTCTAGGATGGGCCAACCAGGTTCACCCTAACTTGAGATGAACCTGGCTCTGATACCAACTGTCACGGGCTGACATTTTGACAGCGGAAATGCCCGTGCGGCACCTTGACTCCTCTGAGCCAAGGTCAGCCTTCCAGCCATTCGAATAACAATGGGCACATTTTTCGCGCGATCGTGTGCCTCTGCACACTTCCGTCTCTTGAACAACTCTCGCTGAGTCATGCTCTCAAGCATCTATGAGTGCAATCATGCATCAAGGCTATCTAGCCAAGACACTCACACTGTCCATAGGTTCTCACTATGACAAGGCAAATCCCAACACTGATGTTCACCCAGACATTCGCAAGTCAAGGTAGCATGTGTGGCCAAGAGCCAACACCAAGCTGACGTGCCAACACCTCTCATCATTCCCCATTCGATATATCCGATTAGCTTACGTCACAGACCAAGGACTCCCATACGTCCATGGTCCAATCCTCAAAGCACCATACCATCATGCATGTTGGCAGGCCCTCGAGACTGGCTGCCAGACTAGTAGCACACACTGGACCTCTGTCCTACTCAAGCATAGTGCACCCTCCAATGCTTGCATGCTACCAAGTCCCACGAATGACTTCCCGGGCCACCTCGTGTCGAGATTCATGGCCATGGCACACCACGACATCTCTCGAAGGTTTGGCCACGTTCCATGCAAGCGGCATCCCGGCAAGCCAAGGGAACCGTACCCTTAAACCTCTGGCAGCACACTTCGACGCACTACCGGGGCGGCCCGGTAATGTCCATGAGTACTCCTACTCATGGAGACATATGAGTCCCCTCGTGGTCCTCATATGCCTGCCCTACTAGTCCTCCCAACTAGTAGTAGCTCACTTGACGCACCTGCGCTAGGGGGTGGTGGAGAGCTGACACCAGGTGCTCCCCCTACAAAGAGCCTTCTGAGCTTTTAGCCTTCTACCAGGAACATATATGATTTTTGCTTGGGAGACATATTTGGCTTCCAGCTCACCAATTCTCCGAATCTCCCAAATCCAATCGTACCATTGCGTTCATTGACCCTTCAATATGGAACCTACCAAGTCCCGTCCATTTCTGGGCAATATTGAAGATATTTACGAAAATGCCACTGCCGTACAAACTAGGCATCAGCATGCTCACCAGCCTGCACCCTCGCGTGCGCATCTGACCGAGCGTCATCCTAGCTTGTAACATGCCATCAAGGCCAGCATGTTACACTCGGCCCAAACTAGGCCTATCCCTGGAAATCGCAGGCACTAGGGTATGGAGTCCCATAAATCGCCAAAGCTGATGAAGTGGTCAGCCTAGGGTTTATATCCTTGGAAATTGCCCAAGCTAAGAAATTTTATAGAGAAATCTTTTAAGAAGGTCCATTATTTTGGATCAAGATACAACAAAAAAAGATCCAGACAAAAATTCCTCAAAAAGGCAAAGTGTTTCTTATGAATCTAAGCACATTTAAATTAAATGATGTGATGATTAGAAGAGAATACTTACAAAAGATCTGAGTTTGATGAGGACCTGGAAAAATCAGACTTGGATCCTGTTTGAAAGTGGCGCATGGAGTAGGAATGAGAAGAGATGATCTATTTATAACCTCTCAGGCAGACAAGATATTTTTAGGAATTCAAGTTTCCTTGAAAAATATGTAATATGGTTTAAATTTAAATTCCTTGAAAAATATCTATACTTTTAGGAATTTAAATTTCCTTGAAAAATATCTATATTTTTAGGAATTTAAAATTCCTAGAAAAATATTTAGATTTTTAGGAAATCAAATTCCTTGAAAAATATTTATTATTTTTAGGAATTAATATCCTTGAAAAATATATTATATTTTTAGGACCCTAAAAACTCCTTGAAAAATATATTATATTTTTAGGATTTCAAATTTCCTTGAAAAATATATTAGATTTTTAGGAAATTAATTTTCCTTGAAAATCCTAATTATTTTTAGGAATTTCTAATTATCCCTGAAAAATTCGTATCGAGCAAAGTATCGATAGAAACAAGTTCTATATAATAATGACCTGAGGGACTTGACTATCTAAGTACTGCTACGGTATGTTTCTCGGGCGTGGATCAAGTTTATCGTAATGTTGAGTACATTACAATAAACTTGGGGGGCAAATGTTATCCCTAAAAAATACAAGGATGACGTGGCGAATGAGAATGTGCATGTGACATCACAAATCAGGGAAAAACGACAAAGTATTGAGAAAAGACCGACGGGCAAAAAGGATAGGTCCAGGACCTATAGGAAAATCGACCAAGCCAGTACCCTTAGGGGTGGTCGGCCCAAGCAGGCCCTATACCTCCTAGGGGTGTTCAGCCCAAGCAAGCCCTGTACCCCCTAGGGGTGGTTGGCCTACACCTCCAAGTACACTTCACTGAGAAGTAATTACTCTCCTACAAACTGAGATCAACATGCATAGAACCTTGAAGATCAACATGCCTAGCACCCAGAAGGTCACAGGTCCATCACCCAAGCTTTGGCCATCGGGCCTAGCACCTAAGTTTAACATACCAACATAGACTTAATATCTCCTAGATGTTTCTATCGTGCATTATCAACCACAATCCATAGAAGGAAACAGGAAGACCCACGATCTCACAATCATGGGAAGGTGGACACGTATCTCCAATACCTGATAATCGTGGGCCAACCCACGATCCCAGTATCACTGGTCGTGTAACAGCTCCTGGGTACTATAAATAAAGGACCCAGGACTTCATTAAAGGAGGTCTTTTTTTTTCTAAGAGCTTTTTGGCTGGAATTCTGGGCAAGTGAGAAACAAGTTAACACTTTTGTTCATCATTGTAATTGTTGAGTGACTCAATACTAAAAGCTAAGCGGATTATGTTATTACTGTTCATCTGAACAGGGCTGAACCACTATAAAATTCCTGTGTGTTTATTTAAGATAATCGTACTTTGTCATTTACTTCGTTTATTTCGTTCAAAAGGTGTCATATATTGTACATACGTCCGTTGGCCAATTTCACAGGTTAAAAATGGGGGTCAACAACAGAGAAAGGTGCCATTGCTTCATCGTTACACTCAAAGGGTGCGTACAAGTGGTTCAAGAGGTTAAGGCCAAGAACAATCAGGTCACGACAGTAGTTCTCTAGTGAATTTCTTCAGCAACGCCACGCGGTCTGTGACTATGTTATGCCGAGTACTAGCCTCGCTAACATAAAACAAGGCGAGAGTGAAAGCCTACAGAGCTATATCCACAGATTCAATAGGGAAGCAACTAAGTGGGAAGTACGACTAAAGTAGAGCTCAAGATGGCAATCACAGCCGGAGTTCGTCCTAGAAGCAAGTTATGGGATAATATGCTCAAGAGGGAGATTACAAACTTAGACGACTTCTTCGAAAGAGCCCAAAAGTATCTACGTGTGGAAGAGGGCCATAAGAACTTGCATGTTGGGGGAAGCAAACCTACCTCCAATCACCCTTCTACCAATATGTCTGAAGATTTTGCATAGAAGAGATCGTTGCGATAGAGGAGTCACTGATCAAGTTGAAGATTGGAAGAGGTCTACAAGAAGGCTTCAAGGAAGAAGCTAGTGGGATTCTTCAAGGATAACCTCCTATAAGACTCCCTTTATCTGAGTCACTTGGAAACCAAAGAAGTCATTGCAATTGGCCCCTATAAAGATTAAAAGAGGTCACTACGCTGACTCCAGAGATGTAATAGGATAATGACATTATGCTACCCTTGCGTGTTGTCTACTATTACTAATGTCAAGCACCTATCTTATATACTACATCTCTCATTTCCGAGGACACTTATATGATGCGCATATTACCATTGTTAGCTGAAGTTGTCAAAGCATATCGGAGAGAACGAAAAACAAAGTGCTTGACAAGATAGAATCCATCAACCACTTAGGAAGTGTCCAACCTCGCGGGCCTCAACAGGCACTTAGCCATGTGCAAAATAGGTGCCTAGCATCGCGAGCCTCAACAAGCACCAAGCCTTGTGCAAAATAGGCGTTCGACCTCGCGAGCCTCAACAGGCACTTAGCCATGTGCAAAATAGGTGCCTAGCCTCATGAGCCTCAATAGGTACCTAGCCATGTGCAAAATGGGTGTCTATCCTTGTGAGCCTCAACAGGTACCTAGCCTTGTGAAAAATAGGTGCCTACCCTCGCGAGCCTCAATAGGCATCTGGCCATGTGCAAAATAGGTGCCTAGCCTCGCGAGCCTCAATAGGCACCTAGCCTTGTGCAAAATAGGAGTTCGACCTCGTGAGCCTCAACATGCACTTAGTCATGTGTAAAATAGGTGCCTAGCCTCACGAGCCTCAATAGGTACTTGGCCAAGTGCAAAACAAGTGTTTGGCCTTGTGAAATATATATAAAAGCACTTATAATGTATTTATGTGTGAGCGGTGAACCTTATAAGACAACATTTGAATCTATAAGGACTAGCTACCCTTATAGAATTTAAGAAAGTCAAAATGTCCCTCAAAAGTGACCTCTTCACAAACACACCCACCCTACAAAGGGACCATGTTGTAAAAGACAAAAGGGGGCCCCAAAGAGATCCCTAAGTCTAGATCGATTGAGTCGCCTTACAAAGAGAGAAATGGCCTTGAAAATAGGCGCTTACGAGGTTTCACAAGTACCATCTCCCTATAAGGGTCTCAACCCAAAGGGAGATCACCTCAAAGACCAAAAATGATCCTCATAACAATCCTAGGTCAGCCAAGGTCACCTAGCCCAAAAAGGGTCTCAAAGAAGACGCTTGTGAAAAGAGTCTCAAAGAAGACACTTGTGAAAAGGGTCTCAAAGAAGACGCTTGTGAAAAGGGTCTCAAAGAAGATGCTTGCAAAAAGGGTCTTGAAGAAGACGCTTGCAAAAATAATACCATGCATAATAACGAGAAGGACGCTTCTTGAACAAAATAAAACGTATGCGCAAAAATATATAAAAAAGGATAGCGAGAACTCAAAGGTCAACATATCCTTACAAGTAGTTAAGGTGCACCAACAGACATGAATCACACATAGTAGAGAGGTCCCAAAGGGAACCCTTTCAAAATAAAGCTAATGGCACTATGACCATGAGGACTTGTAGAAGTTCCTCACAAAAAAGAAAAGAAAAGAAAAGAAAAAAGAATGGCTTCTCAGAGTCCCAGACCAAGGAAAACAAGGCATCTCAAAGTCCCATACTAAAGAAAAAAGTGGGTTTCTCAAAGTCTCACACCAATGAGAGAAAGAGAAAGGGATTTACACTTCCCTTATACTTGTGTGAGCATATAAAATTATTTTATGAGCTGGAACATCTGAAAGAGTTGCGAGATAAGAGGTCCTTGTGTCGTAGGCTCTTGGAAAAATGCGCTCGCAATGCAAGATACCCTCGCTACATGCAGCCACAATCCAGTAGCCTTCAAATGGAATGTGCCTGCAATGCGAGATGCTCCCGCAATGTGATGCCCTTGTGTATTCACCTCCTAGCTTAGATGCGCATGCATCGTGAGGTTGCAATGAAAGTCAACTTATGGATATCTCTTTAGTAATATCCATCTCACAAAATGAGAGACATCTCAACTCATACTTTACCAAGTGTGAACGATGGAAATCCTCCCTCGACCTTGGCTCCCAATTGAGTTCGCGTACTACCTTAGACATTCCATATAGCATCACCAAGTAAAGATGTCCAAAATTAATAGCTCAAGTCTACAAAGGGATGAGATACCTCACATCTTACAAGAGGGTCTCGCATAGCAAGGGCACCCTCACTCGAAAAGGTTTCCCTCGGCCTTCTAACTCAATCGGGCTCCACTCATTCATTGGACATCTATCTAAATGCCACCTTGCAGACATAAATGAAGAATGAAGTCACAGAGACACAAAACGAGGCTAAGAGGCCTCACATAGTGAGAGGGCCTTCGCATAGCGAGTCCAACTATATCCTAGTGCCCCTAGGCCTCATATAAGCCTTATACTTGAAAGTAAGGTCAATGAAGGTCCCGAGATGTCAACAGATGAAGTACGAAGAGAAGGAGGCAAGCCTCACCATGTGAGAGGGTCTCGCTATGCGAGACCATCTTGCATAGCGAGGTCTTCATCACTCAATAGTGCTGAATGACATCCTTCGCTGCCTTATATGCCTCCAAGCATAATGCAAGTATCGCATTCATGAAAAAGGTGACAAGAAAAGGCCTTCACGTGTTGACAAATGAAGGTTGAAGACTCAGAGGCACGAAGGAAGGTCACCCTCGGACCGATGCTCCCGAATGACTTTGTCTGTGGGCTCGCATGTCCATGCTTAGTTCTTTTCATCCAACACTTGATCATACCCTCCAAAGCGTGTTATCAAGTGCCATACGCTTCACCTATGCCTAGTCATCATGTGAGGTCTCATGAGACAATAACACCATGCCATGATGCTCGACAACTCCCCCGTGGAGGTAATACACGCTTGAATATCGATTAGCTATCTTTCACTCACATGACCATGAAAGCCTAGAGTATGCTACCATTTTAACTAGCATCACGAACTTCATTGACGAGTTCTCACTGTCAACAACTTGGTTTACAAGAAGGCACACAACAGTACCACCAGATCATAGTAAGTATAGCATCATAATAAGTCTACAAGGATGCCTAAAGACCTCTTCATAGACTAGCGGGTAAGTGTGGATGAAAAAAATCCACAAGGTAAAATATATGGTCCCATGTTGAAATAAATAAGGGTTTGTGAACATGAAAGAATTGACCCAACAAGTCACGTGGACGCCAAAAGATTCCCACTATTAAAGGACCTTCATTACATGTTCCCCAAGGCATCTAAAAAGCATAGGAAACAAAAGAGTATAATCCGGCACCAAGAGCACCTCGCGCGAGGTCACCTGACACCTTACTCAAAGTATCATGCTCCATGGACAAGCTGACTTGCACCAAGGAAAAGTAGCACCAAAGGAGGTGGCCTCTCGTAGGGGTTGTGGCCTCACATCGATGGCAGCATATTGCGAAGGACGTTGCCTCACGCCAAAGAGGCGCCTCTCACCAAAGGTGAGCCTCGCGTCTGGAAGGGTGCCTCACGCTAGAAGGACGCCTCGCGCCTGGAGGGTGCCTTGCACTTGGGGCACCTCGTGCCTGGAAGAGGGTATTTTGCCAGGAGGGTGCCTCGCACCAGGAAGGCGCCTCATGCCAGGAGGGCCTTGCGCCTGGAAGAGGGCCTCGTGCCAGGAGGGCGCCTCGCACTAGGAAGGCGCCTCGCGTCTTGAAGGGTGTCTCATGCTAGGAACTTCTTGCGCATGGAGACTGCGGGGCAATGGTCTCGCGAAGTGAGATCCTCATCTCACGCATGGGCATCATGTCTCATCGCATGAGCAGCAGGCCTCATTGAAGAGGCCTTATCTCTCTTCCTGAGATAAACGCCACCAATGGGGCACCTCTTTCCCTATGGGTCTCACGAGATGCAGAGTCAAGGACTTCTTGAACATGCGTTCGAGGAAGGTTATGGAAGACCTCACAATGATTCGATACGAACTCAGAAGAGGTATGGAATGCACTTACAAACCAAGAGGAGTTAGAGTATGGACACAATGACCACGCTAGACAAGTAGTGGCAGTACTAGAATGGTACATAGTAAGGACTCCCCAAGCACGCCTATGATGTTCGTACCTGAAAAGTAGTGGAGGTACGACACGGTACCAAGGCAGGAGTACTTTTGCAGACCCTTGACATATACTGGAGCCGGCCACCACTCCTCCAACACCGTTAACACCTGTAGCCTGGATATGTAGCTCCTTGTCTCTTCGAGACCACCATGTACCAATAGCCATTAGAGCTCACCTGTAAATATGGCCTCACTTCATCATTGATGGGGGTTGGAAAATTCATTGTATACTCAGGCTATTAAGAAATATACGAATTTGTACTCCATTGTTGATCTGCACTTATCTTTCCTCAAGTCTATTCTAAGTTCTTACTTAGTTATCCTCTTAGTAAGCTTTGAGTTTTTTGACCTAATATAGTTGATGAGTACTCACCATCAACAGGGTCAAATATCCGACTCGGGGTGAGCCTTGGGGTATTTTAGTAATTTATCACATTACTGGGATTTATTGGGTAATGGGGAATTATTTGGTAATCATTTGAGGAAATTAGAGATAACGAGAATTTATGAGGCGTTAATTATGATTAACAGGAAAAGGGAGGGGTAAAAGACTCATTTTCCCTTGAGGGCATTAGAGAGGGCATTAGGGAGCAAGGGGTATAATGGTCCTATCTAGGTAGTGACTTATTCACTTGAAGCTTCTCAGAACATTCAGGAAAATAGTCAGCTCTCCCTCTCTCTCCCGTTACTCTCTTTCTCTCTTTTTGCACTTGGTAAGGTTTTGATTTTTGGAGAAGGAAAGGCTTGGAAATTTAAAGTTTGAGCTGGGGATTCAAGTAAGATGAGCATAAAGGTCATGATTCTTCTTTAAGGTAAGGTATTGGTCTATTTTATTGGTTAGTCTCAACTGTTGTTTAAGTTTTTGCAGAATTTTAAACCAAGGGATGGTTTTGATTTGAGTGAGAGATTGAGTTTAGTTTTTGAGGTGTTGGTAATGCTTACGATATGTTATTTAGGGTTTTAAACTCATTTGGTACTTTTAGGAAAGTTTGGAGCAAGATTTGAGGGCTTTGGCTCAGGGAAAAATGGTGGAAAGTCGGTTCGCGTAGGGGTGCCACGACCCTGTTCTTCTGAGCCGCGGTGCTGGGATGATCCAGAGCAAGGGGCCCTGGCTGTGTGTCGCGGCACCTGTAAGGCTGTGCCATGACACTAGGCCATTTTTCAAGGCCCTTGATTTTTGTATTTTTTGGGCATAGGCCAAGGGGCTCAGGGGACAATTTCACTACCTCGTGGGGGGGGGGGGGGGAATTGGAGGTCCTGAGAGCATGGGATTGCTCTCGGGATTCTATTATGGAATCGAATAGTAACAAGAATGTTATTTGTGGGTTGTGACTAGGTTACCTCTAGGGCTCAGGAGAGGATCATTCTCGGGGGTCGGGCTTGCTTGCTTATTTGCTTGTGCTTGGACCAAAGGTAAGAAAACTACACCCGATGCGTGAGATACGTGATTAGGGCTTGGCCCCGTTGTTGAATGTAACATGATTAGGGCTTGGCCCTATTGTTGACTGTATTATGATTAGGGCTTGGCCCAGCTATCAAGTGTATTATGATTAGGGCTCAGTCCAGCTATCAAATGTATAGTGATTAGGGCTCGGCCCAGCTATTAAATGTATTATTGTTGGGGCTTGGCCCAACTGGTAAATGTGATATGATTGTGGCTTGGCCCAACTATTAAATGTAAACATGATTAGGGCTCAGGCCCAGCTAATGAATATAATTATAATTATTCATGTGTATACATGTGTAAGTACATTGTAATGCATTGTATCTGTGTATGATAAAGGTAGTATATGTATGCCTGTCCCCGATTGGGAGGCTCGACTAATAAATCGGAAGTCTGCCTATTGTACCTAACCAAAAGCTTGACCTGCTAGTTGAGGGTATACTTGAATAAAAAGGGGCTCAGCTTATAAGCCGAGGGATTGAAAGGGCTCGAATTATGAGTCGAAGGTTTACAAGGCTCGGCTTATGAGTTGAGGGTTTACAAAGCTTGACTTATGAGTCGAGGGATTTACAAGGTTTGACTTATGAGTCAAGGATTTACAAGGCTCGACTTATAAGTCGAGGATTTACAAGGCTCAACTTATAAGTCGAAGATTTACAAGGCTCGACTTATAAGTCAAGGATTTACAAGGTCAACTTATAAGTCGAGGGATTACAAGGCCGGCTTATAACCCGAAGGATTACAAGGCCCGACTTATAAGTAGAGGGTTCACAAGGCTCAACTAATAAGTCGAGGGTTCACAAGGCTCAACTTATGAGTCGAAGGTTTGCAAGTCTCAACTTATGAGTCGTGATCAGAATTATGCGTGTTGAGCGTAGGCCATTATTTCTAGGCCACCCAGGGAGTGCATTATGCACTTGATTGGCTCGGATGCCATAGGAATGAACGGGAGTGAATTATGTACTTGACTGGCTCAGATGCCATAGGAATGAATGGGAGTGCATTATGCACTTGACTGGCTCAGATGCCATAGGAATGAACGGGAGTGTGACACGCACTAGCGTGACCCTATGGTCACATACTTGTATAGTGTGTATACTTGGTTCTAGTTATTATTGTTGAGCATGCTATTATATTCTGTGAGCTATTTGAATTTGTTAATGTATTTTCTTGCTGAGTCTTTTGGCTCACGGGTGCTTTGTGGTCCAGGTAATGGTAAGGAGAACCTTGACCAGCCATGAGTTGGAGAGCGTTAGGGGCGATGTGTACATATGCAGTCTTCTCGATCGCCACGGCTATGGTATCGCAGGGGAACCAAGGTTGGACCTTGTTTTGCCACTTAGGTCGGCTTATTTTGTATTCCCTGAGTTGTAAACAAATTTTTAAACTTGTATTTTTGGATCCCATGTAAATACTAAAGTTTTATTTTAATGGAAATTTTTATTCATTGACCAAGATTTTTAACACATGAACCCTTAGTGGCTTAATCACATGTTTTAGTCCAAATGACTCATTTAGAGAGTCCCGCACTAATTTAAACACACGTGGTAATGGACCCTAATTAGCAGGGCGTTACAAGGAAGATGTTCTTAAGCTTATTCTTTCTCATGCCAATGGAAAGCTCGGTACTAAGAAGGAGAAAATCCCTTAGAATGTTGCCCCACCCTGCCAGCTGTTAGACAGGGTGGTTGCTAATCTCCCCAAGAAGTACGAACTTCACAGGGTTACCTTGTACAAGCCTTCACCCAACCAGTACGCCAATGTCCCTGGGGTTGCCTTTAGTGCCTGGTTGAGATATAATATCAAAGTTGGTGCCACCTTACCCCTAAACGACTACTTTCGAAGGGTGGCCAATTATTTTGAAATTGTGCCTTTTCAAATAATATATCCTATACCACTTGAGAAGGTGGCCCGTTCCAACCCTTCACGAGATCAACTATTTGTTCGATCTTAAGTCCAACCCAAAGTAGAATAATACGAGTTTCTTCCACTTCTGTCATCAAGAAGTTCGAGGACTTTCTTGACTGATACCACCTACAAGTTCAGCATAGGGAAGTACCAGTGGGAATACTTCCTAACAACGGACTTGGCCACAGATAATTTGACCTTCACCTGGGGAGGTAATTCTTTGCTACCTTTCTTCATGTCTGATCGATAATTTTCTAGTCGCCTATAATTAGTGTTATTCTTCTTTTTTTCCTGTTAAACTTAGTTCCATGGCACCAACAATGGTCCACAATAGCCATGATCGATCAGGTTAAAATCCTTGATAGCTTGACCGTAGTTGAGAAAATTTGCAAGTATTTAGTTACTATGGTGAATCTCACACCGTTCGTTCTCTTCCAACCTCACAATGTTGTGAAGGATTCGACCACAGAGAGTGCCACCGAAGAGGGCACAAATAATTAGGCTACCTCCGAGCAGCCACATGTTGTCTCCCAACCTCCTAGGCCTCATACAATGAGTATAAACATTAGAGAACCTGGTGAGGACCAGCAACTAACTTCTATCCCTCCTATCCACGACAAAGGCAAGCAAAAAATGCCTAAGAGGCATGATTGCGGGGAATTCTTGTCTTTGGATGATGAAAATGGTAATAGTTTTTCTAATGATTTACTCAGCTTACTTCCCATCTCTACTGACATGTTCGATAAGGATGGTAGATTTATTCCATCGACCATTAGTTGTAACTTAGAGTTTCTTGAGACAAATGACTCTTTAGTTAACAATAGGAGTAGCTTAGAAGTACCAGTGGGAAGAAGAGGTTGTCTGATGATGTTGAAGTAGCAAAGGGCTTGGTAGAGAAATATAAAAACCTTGCGAAAGCGAACAAGGATGAGTCCTTAAAGCTCAAAAAATATCTTACAAAGAGTCAGGAAGAGGGGAACAGCCTGGAGAAAAAGGTGACCGAGCTGGAAGAGAAGGTGTGAACCCTCAAACAAGACAGCGCGAGACAATTTTATATGCTTAGGAAGAGCGATCAAGATGCCAATTTTTATTATCTCCTAGAACATGTGAAGCAGGCGGAGATAAGACAAGTTCCTTGCTCGACTTTCCGAGGACAACAACCCTCCCTCTCCTATCAAAAAGGTTTCCCTTCCTGATGGTCTTTAAGCTGAGGACAACGCTGATATTTTTGTCGACTTGTTGGGTTTTATGCCCTTATAAAACCATGTCGGACATTTAACGTGATTTTATATTGTCAGTAAAAAGTATTTTTGTCGACTTGACAACCGTGTTGCTTGCTTGTTTTATTACATGATTATTGGAATAATACAAACATTTATAAAATCCCGAACATATAAATAGTTACAATTATAGTGACTAGGTCACAGTGGATTATGATTGTAATTATATGTTCAAATGAACTAGTCCTAAGAATAGATCAGTGCATTGGGTTTTCACTGATTTGGTAATCTACGATATGATCTACTTACACATTCGAGGTGTGATGTCTTATCCAAGGCATCGACCAAGCAAATAAGATTGCATGTATTTGGTTACATCAGACTAGTACTGATATTGATTATTGATAGATAAATAAGTATTGTTGTTATCGAATCTAAGCACAATGTTGACCATAGGTAAAGTCAATCTTAATTCTGAGTGATCATATTCTGCTAATTATATTATTTAAATCTTTTGCTAATTATATTATTTAAATCTTTTGACTTGTTCGTTACCAGCTTATCCTACGGTCTAGCCCATACTTACATCTTAGAGATTTAGTAGTGTAATTGAGTGGGAGTATTATTCATAGATATGAAATCTATAACTTCTCTATGAGAAGTGAAAAAATGATTTCCTTAGGGTCTGATTGGTTCGCGATTAGAAAACTGTATTTTTGAAAAGTGGGATTCTGAAATGAAAATCTGAATTTAGTGACTGAAAACATGTTTCTGAAAATGTGATTGGTTTAATGTCAGTAAACTGTTTTTGAGTTTTAAAAAACTGAATCTGTGATTGAGATTAAATTTGAAAATATAACAGAAACTGAATATGTGATTGGTTTAGCTGAAAGTAAAATTTAATTATATTGATAAATTAAAATTTAATAATATTGCATTAATTAAATTCATAACAATATTGCATTGTCATTAACTTTGATTTTTTTTATATTAAAGTTATATTTTTTTAGGACACGATTGATTAGTGATTTAAAAATTGTATTTTGAAAAAGTATGATTCTGAAAAAAGAATCTAGATTTAGTGTCTGAAAATATGTTTATGAAAATGTGATTGAATGTATTGTCCGTTAACTATTTTTTAGTTTTATAAAATTGAATAATTTTTTAGTAGAAAATCTAAAAATTGAATATGTAATATATATATTTTTTATTTTTTGTATAATAATAATTGAAGTGAAAATATTTTTTTATTTATTTGTTGTAATTTTTATTTGATCAATGATTTTTTTTAGCAAATATATTGTAAATTAGAATTAAATTATATTCTGTTATATAATTTTATAATTAATTATTTTACTAAATTTATATAGATAAAAATTTTAAAAAGTAGATTGACTTGTAAAAATGACAAAAGAAAAAAAATCAAGACTATAAGAAAAATAGCAAGAATTTTTTTTTTTTTTAAATAGTAAGATTATACTGAAAACATTAAGGGGCTAATTGATAGTTAATTCAAAAATATAATTTTAGAAAATTATTTTCAAATCAAATGATTTGAAAATAAAGAAAACAACAATTTGTTGTTTTCTCTTTTGCTGAAGGATTTTAACTTAGTTTTCAAAAACGGTTTTTTTTATTTTCTAAAACAAGTGTGCCAATCAAGTTTTCATTGCTGTTTTCATTTTTTAAAATCTGAAAATGATAAAACTGTTTTTGAATCCCCTACCAATCACACCCTTAATTTCTTTGTTCAATAGGTTAAATGATTGAGATCTCATTTTCCATGATTAAGTTCACATAAATATCATTTACAAGGAACTTAGTTGGAGTTAAGGATAAAATATTGATGAGGGTAAAATGGTAATTTACACCAAGCTCGTTAGTAAGTCATCGATAGAGGATTGACTGATTGTAATGGTTATAACAATGGATAACATATTTGTGGTTTGGAAAATACATTCTATGAATTCAAGAGTTCAATTCCAAGTCTATAGTGGAGTCACGAGGAATTAATAAGGTAGTAAAATTATTCGTAAATAAATTATCGGTAAGTTATTGGAGCTTGATTTCATGGATCCATGGTCCCCGCATCACCTTTGAGTAAATCATCTAAAATGTCTCAATTAATTGATTTAATTATCAATTAGAATTTTTAAAGTTGACTAGGTCAAATTTTAGAAAATCTTATTGAGATATGAGATTTAGAGAATAAAAGAGAATTTTTGGGAAAATTTATTAATATTGATAAATTGGTGTCAATATAAATAAATAATATTAAATCAAGTTTCAAGTTATAATTAGTTAATTTGAATAAGGATTTAATTAATTAATTAAAAGATAAATAAATAAAAATATTTTGAATTTAGACCTAATTGAGATTTAAATTCAAAACAAAGAGACTGGGCCCAAGTCCATTTGTGGGAGCCCAAGACTTTTATTTTTTGTTTATTATTTTTAAATAATTTAAATTTAAATTGAAATAAAGTCCATTAAGTTGCTTATATAAGAGATATGATATGTAGGTTTTTCATAAGTTAGTCTCATTTGATTCATTGGGTAAATGAAAACCTACACAATCTAATCATTTCTTGGCCACCCACTCTCTTCTTCTTCTCTTCTAGATCTCTATCTCATGTGTTGAGAACCAGCCCACACTAGTTCTAGGTTGATCAAAGGCTTGGTGAGGAAGACTGTGTTGCTGATCTAGTTCAATCTCTTGAAAATACTCTACTTCAGAAATTGATCAGGAGTTAGAGAGATTTAAGGATGGAGTTGTTCCAGTTCCATTGCATAATGTAAGTTTCTTTACTTCATTATGTTGTGTATCAATTTCATAGGAGCATGTTGTAGGAATTTACATGTTTGTTTGATAATATGTAAATTACATGAAACTAAACAAAGATCTTGTAATATGCAATTTCCTATATGACCAACCTCTTTTAGCCATAAGGTTTTTTTTTTATTAATTTTTTAAAATTTTCTATTAAATTGTAACATATTTGTTTGCAACATCCGAGCAATTCTATTTGTGATGTTGAGACAATATGTTGCTTTCAAGCAGTTTCCTTTTTATTCTTCATATACATTAGAGCAGTTCTGCTCGTGGTGTATAGATAATCATGTTAGTATTTTAAAATTTGCATATTAATATAACCGCTCGTATGACCAGACTTAGCATAACACTTTATATCATCCAAAAAAATTGAAAAATATTCTAAGTGTTTTTACATGCTTTCACTTATTTTGCTCATGTGTTTACATATTGCTTTGCTTGTGCCTTATATCCTATATGCCCCCCAAGTGATCAAGGAGCGAAAGGTGCTCGGTCACTTGCCATAGACCATACCTATTCGAACATTGTTGTTCGTAAAAACTAGCAATAAACCATATAATATAGCAAAACAACACACTAAAGAGAAAATACTTGTAAAAAATACAATAATTAGCAAAAATAACTGGCTGCGCATAGTTCCTTTTATTAACTCATAAAAAATTGACTAAACATGTCTGCACGAGTGACCATAATGGGTCTTACACTTATAAGCGGCCATCAATAAAAACTAATTGGCTCTTGTTCGAAACTTGTAAGTAAAAAACAATTAAATACAAGCCACCCCTTTAAAAAGCGCAGTTCATTGATTGTACTTGCATAGGTGCTCTTTGTTCCAATATCGAGGAATCAGACCGCCATTCATCCGAGCAAGTTTGTAGGTTATTGATTGGAGAATTTCTTCAACTTGATAAAGGCCTTCCCAGTTTGGTCCGAGTACTCCAGCAGCCTGGTCTTAAGTGTTTAGAAAAACTCTTCTGAGTACTAAATCACCAACAACACAATTCCTCTCATGTACTCTAGAGTTAAAATATCAAGCGACCTTTTGTTTGTGAGCTGCTACTCGTAATTGGGCTAGTTATCTCCATTCCTCAATCAAGTCTAATGATTCTGCCAATAGTTGGTGGTTATTACTCTGGTCGTATGTGATCCTTCAATGAGATGGTGGATCTAATTCAGTTGGTAACATGGCTTGATACCCATATGCTAAGGAAAATGGAGTATGGCCAGTTGTTGTTCGATGGGTTATTCTATACGACCAAAATACTTTGGGTAGTTCTTCTAGCCACGCCCCTTTAGCCTTTTCTTAAGAGTGTATTTTAGGGTCTTGTTAACAGCTTTGACTTGTCCATTCGCTTGCGGATGAGCAACATAAGAGAAGCTTTTAGTAATACCATACTGCTCGCAAAAATCTATAAATAGGTCACTATCAAATTGTGTTTCCTTGTCTGACATTATCTTCTTTGGCAGGCCATAATGGAAGATTATGTTTTTTACCACAAAGTCAAGGACCTTTTTTGACGTGATGGTCGTGAGTGGTTGATAAGTATTGAATTTTTCTATTTTAATTCATTATTCTTTAATGATTATGCACTTGATTATTTATTTATATATGTTTAATAAGTTTATTTTGTATTTTTAAGACTTCCAAGACATTTGGGTGAAAAATAATAAATTTAGGATGTTTTACAAGCAATGTTTAAGATCAGAATTACAAGTCTAAAACTTCACACTTGATTTTGACAATTTTCTAATACTCTTTTTGAAATATTTCTAGAAATACAAGTTTTATATCTTTTTCTTAGCTTTCTATATATTTTTGAATCGTCCAATTCTGAGCTATATCAAGGAAGTTATGGTTAAAATACTGCCAGTGGCTACAGTTGAAGAAAAACAAAAAAAACGGATAAATGCTATGGCTACAACCACACCAACAGAGCCCAGCAGCCATGACCAGCAATGTCCCAGGCTGCGGCCGACACCTGATTTTCTGGAAAATTCATGCTTCAGCCAACAACACTGGCTGCAGCCGACGACTGCTTTTTTTTTTTTTTCTTAATATTTGAATTTCAAATGTATTTTCAAGGGGCTATAAAATGGGTTAGGGTTAACTCTTAGAATTACTTTGGATTGCAAATTTTAGAGTCTGAGCGATAAAGGAGGAAAAAATACATCTACATTTACATTCTTCAATCTAGTTTTTCGTTCTTTTCAAAACTTTGAATATTTATGTTTGTGAATATGATTTTGATTATGGAGTAGTTTTATTTTTAGTTAAGGATTATTTCAAAACCCTAGACATGATATCTTGAGTGCATTGATAAATTTTATTCCTTCTATTTCCTTATATTAAATTGCTTATATTTTTCTGTCTGAATGTCATGGGTCTTGTAAAATCTTGTTTAGACAACCACTAATTAGGGTTTTGCATTATTCTACTATTATCTTATGATTGCTATTCACCTAATAGTTTAGGATTCTAAGTATATTGATAAATTGCAATTAAGGTATTGTGACATTTATTTTAATTATGATAAAAAAAACCTAGGTTAAATGAATTGCATGCTTAATGAATTTGTTGCCTAGATTAACCTATTTCCACAGAGTGTAATGCTTTTCCTGGGTTAAATAAATCGCATGCTTAATGAGCTTATTGCTTGGTAAAAATAATTAATTAAAAGTGCATAGCTTCAATTAATTATAATAGGGAAACTTGGATAATTGACTGCTTAAGTGTTATCTGCGGGGTTAATAGTTTAATTGGGGATATGGAATATTGTTTATCATTATTGATAGATTGATTGTTGAATGTGGAGAGTAATTCTTAACTATTTCTTTAAAATCGTATTATTTTTAGTTTTTTAATCTCTATTTTATTTTATGATATTAGTTCTTGAAACCAAATCCCCTATTTGATTTTTGTTTTTTCTTATTTTGAATAATAATCTTAATCGCAATCCTCATGGGTTCGACCTCTATTTATCGCTATACTGAAGTAGCTAGTATTAATAGACAATAAATACTTAAATTTGGTATGGTATACGACACTCATCAGTGGCTCAGCATCTATCTATTTGGTAAAGTAGTCAACAACCACAACATCGTACTTGATCTCTCCCTTTCCTGTTGGTAAGACTCCGATAAAATATATCCCCCAAATTGTGAATGGCCAAGGGCTTTGAATTTGTTTGAACTCATTTGGGGCTGTTCGAGGAATTTTGGAGAACCTCTGACACTTGTCGCATTTTTGAATGTACTCCATTGCATCCTCGTTCATGGTTGGCCAGAAGAACCATTGTCTTAGTACTTTTTTAGACAGACTCTGTGTAAAACACGCCCTAATCTATTACTTTATAAAAAGTGGCTCATCTCACATGTGATAGAAAAGTACTATTTTAAGGAAAAGTTCAGTGGGCCTTGTTAAAACATGCAATTTGAGCCCAATAATTTGAAATAAATATATTAAGTCTTTATGCAGCATTTGGAAATAAAATAAAATAATAAGTCTCACTGATGTAATTTGAACATAATTCATAACACAAATTTCTTAATTATTCATGGCGCTCATTTTGAACGTTATTCGTTCATAGGACACCCCACGCCATACATACTCAAGCATTGGAACTGCCCACATCACTACGCGTGCCAAGGAGAAACCATATTGTTTACCTGAAATGGGGAAAAGTAAGGGGGTGAGCTAAAAACCCAGTAAGGAAGTACAAACAAATACAACAATATTAAAGAAAACACAAGAAGAGCATGTTCGTATCGTAAACTCAGGGCAATATCATATTCATACTCATAAATCATAATCATATTCATAATCGTAGTCATAATCATACATCATAGTCACACATCATAATCACACTTCTTGTGATCATGGCACTCCTATTGTCGATGTCACATCATGAGGTAAGCATAAACTGGTAAGACCTCCTCTATGAGGTAAACATGATCTCAAGTCCTCGAATAATCTCGGCGCGTCTACCCTATGAGTTGTGTCATATCCTTAGTAACTCCTTTGTTGTATCGCGTTCAACACGCTAGCAACCTATTGCTTTTCATACATCATACAAGCACATGCATAAGAATTCATATAAAAACTTAGAAATTCATACACTTGGCTTATCATGACATATCAAAACATAGAATTTATACTTTTCATATCACTTGACTTATCATAACATATGCTTTCCATAACACTTTATTTCTTGCAACATAACAAGTCATACCTTTCATAGCATAATACATAGAAAATTCTAACTAACTTCCTTACCTCAGGTCCAAGCAAAAGTAAAGTGCGAGTATGTCACAACGAGCCTATAATCGTAATTAAATGTTCGTTTTTTAAAATCACGTAAGAATACACATGCCGAACATACATAGCTCACGTGTGCATGGGCCATGCACACATTGCACAAGTTGCACTATAGCTCTATTCACACAACAACGTCACATAAAATCATAGAGAATAATGCCAATTCTAACAATTAATCCTTCATGGTTACAAAATAAAAATCATATGTTTGAATAATAGGCGTACGTTTGAAGGTAAAAATGCACTCGCATGTAACATGCATACGTGAGAGTGTTCTTAAAATTAACGTTCAAGTTGATAATTCTAATTGTTCATTTTATAGCCATTTTCTTAAAAATTTTACAACTTAAATTATTACTTCATAATTCCTTTAACTCACATATTTGTCATTCATAAACTTTATTACAAAAATTTAATTTACTAAAATAATTCATTAGCTTTAATTTTCATAAAATAGTAATCTCATTCATTATTTAATAACAATTAAAAGAGTCACAAAATTTGTAGTTACTTAAAGTTATTAAATAAATTCTTTGATCACCTTTAGAAATACTTTTACTCAAGTATTTTGTAAATATATATATATATAAACTGCATAAGTATAATTGAGAAAATACATATTTAAGGTGTGGAAAAATAACATTTATCATATACATAGTTTAAGATTTAATTTATTTGAAACACATGCTTTACTTATTTCATTTAAAAGACATTTTCTCCTAAAAATCGAAAATTCCAGCAAGTGTTTTATTACATAAATTTTTAAATAATCAAATTTGCAAGCATAAAAATTGTATTGTTTTCTTTTACAACTTAAAAAAAGGCATGCATTTGATTGAAGAAAATACATTATTAAGGTGTGAAAAATCATCTTTTACTTACATTAGTTCTAAAATGTGCATCTTTTAAATTATTGACAAATTACCACAAACATGAACCAAAATTCAGCAAGCATGAATATACTTAACTATGCTCTTAATCATGTTTGACCATTAACCTAGCATGCACCAATAATGTAACTATGGTTAAAACAATAATTTACAAAAAAATAATAATAATGCCTAGGCTGAATACACTACTAATATAACACACAACATACACAACTAACTCATGCTTCCCTTATATGATAAAATACCTCAAATAATCATGCTTATAAGAGAGCAAATAATAACAAAAAAAAAAGAAACCCTAAGTCTACAACAAGACATATGGTTGAAACCCTGGGCACCTTAATAGCAGAAATACCACAAATTGTAATGTGCTCATAATCCAATGGTTTTACAATTAATCATGGAGAAACCAACACAACTTGTAATCCCTTTAGAACACCCTAGGCCGAAACCTACATGAACAACAAGTCATAAAAAATAATATGTAGCGCCTCATAATTTTTCTTAGTTAGATAATAGTAGCTTATGCTGTAATATTTTAGTTTTCGTGGATATTGGTTCAAGCCGGGAAGTATTTGGAAACTCATAGAGATAGTTAAGGATTTTATAAGTTTAGCCTATAATTTAGCAATATTAATTTTATCATAAGGTTTGATTAATGTAGTTGCTCCTAGAAATATTATTTATTATAACCTAAGGTTTAGATAGAATAATTAAGAATGTGGCATTTGTCACATGAATGTTTATTAAGGATTTAAGGATTTTAGATGAATAAAATAATCAAGGATAAGCCTAGGAAGTCTAGAATCATCCTCAGATTCTAGGATCTCATATTACTCAGTAAAAGTGGTTTAAACAACTTTAAGTGTGCTTAAAATGTGCAAAAAGCGTGGTTTAATATATCAGTGTAAGCTGATATATCGTAGCTATATGGGCCGATATATCGTATATGTTGATACAAAAAATATGTCGACTTCGCATGAACGAAATCAGGGAGCCTCGAGAAAATAGGGCAAGCGATATATTACCTATAGGGGGCGATATATCAACTCCATCAGCCAATTTTGAAAATCTGTGGAATCCAAAGCTAGAAACAGCCCTCAACAACTTGGACTTGCTCTAGAACGATTTTGAGTGAGTTATGGGCATTTGTTGTGTAAAAAAATCCCATTTTTATTCATTTTATAGGGAGCTAGTTTTACTTCTTGAACTCTATAAATAGGACCCTTCACTCAGCCATTTGCATCATCTTTCAAACACTTCTCAGAGCCTCCAAGCTGCTAATTTCGTTCTAGAGAGAAACACTAGGGTTTTGTGGTTAAAAGCTTTCAAATATAAGCTTTTCTAAACACTTGGGAAGTAAGCTATAGTGTGATTTCGGTGTTTGAGGTATAGATCAAAGATCTATGCTGTCTTAGGTACTCCTAATCCTCAGGTTTAATCCATTGTTATTTCTCTTATTCTTTTCTATTACTTCAAATCCTAACTCGTTATAATGGTTTTTGGTTAGGTGCTTGATTTCTTTGAAACTTAAAGTTTTCAGTAAGTTCTTATCTTGATGGTTTAGATCTTCTTTTCATATTTTTTTCTTTAGGAAACTTATGGTTTTACTGTTTGGTTTTAGGAGTTTCCAATCCCGCACTTGTCTCCAATACCCCAGTTTTTGGTAAGGAAAATAAGTTAGATTTATGTGCTATATGCTATGTATGTTTTTTTCTTTCTTTTATGTCTTTTAGTTGCTTGGGAAATATGGTTGCTTAGATAGAAAATTATGAGATTTTCAACATTATCGTAGACTATAGTTATGTCTAAACCTACCTCTAAATATTAGCAAGAAGACTATAGCGGTTTCTATCACATACTATGGTAATGAGTTAATGATCATTAATATTGTAGTTCATTTTTATGTCTTATGTATTATGTTTATGCTTTAGTAGTTTTTCCTTACTGAGCATTAGGCTCATTCCTTTTTATTTAGATTGTGCAGGTAAATGAACATGGAAGGCAGGCCAGATTCGAGGTGGCTTTTGTAGCGCACCAATTTTTTATTTTATTTTAATTGTTAAGTGTTATGATTTTTTTTTGAATTGTTTGGTAGAAATTGTGTGTATTTAATTGTTAATTTTTAATTGTTTTATTTATTTATTAATTTAATTTGTGAATAAAATGAGTTTTGTTTGAATGCACCAAGGTGCATGGTAGGTAGAGATGCCCCTTAGTAATTGGGCTTGTGCATGGTTGCATGGTGTGCATGCAATAGATTTTCTACACATCATTTTCCTTTTATTGGATTATTCTATTTAATTAAAAGGAGAAAAAAAATAATAAAAAGAGGAAAGGAGAGGGGTGGACGGCAAGAGAGTGGGAAAGGAAGGATTGTATTTCCTTTTTAATTTGGGTAATTTTTAGCTAAAAAGGGAAGAGGAGTTGTCATCTTTATGCACTCTTTATTTTTCTCCTAATTAAATAAAATCAAATAAAAATAAAATGAATGAACACAATTAAAAAGAGGAAACTTACCCATTTTTTTTTCATTAGGACTAGTTATTGCTAGGTTAGGTTAAAAGGAGGGAAAGAAAAGAGAAGAGCATTTGTCTCCTTGTGACCGTTCGCCTAGAAAGAGAAGGAGAGAGAGTGAGCGTGAACTAGAGAGAGAAGGAGAAGGAGAAAGAAAGAAGAAGAAAGAAGAAAAGAAGAGAAGGAAGAGAGGGGTTCAAATCTCTATAGGTATGGCTAATGCTTGGTTTGTTTGATTTTTTTTTTACTTTAGACCCTCTTCTTAATTTCTAGTGTTTGATTTCCCTTTTCTTGTTCTTGTCATGTTTGAAAATCCCTAGGGAGAGTGATCAAGGGTGGTGGCCGAATTGAGTTTTGAACTCTATAGGAGGTAGTTGATCACTAACTTTGTTTTTGGTTTTGTGATTATATTTAATGGATTGTTGATGTTTTGGTTCCTATTTAAATTTTGCTATGTGTTGATTAATGTTGTTAAAATATCTAAGAATATAATATATGATGTATGGTGTTATTTCAATCTCTTGTTATGGATATTTGTTTTGATCTTAAAATCATGAGCATAGTGAAATTGATGTTATGACACCTAGGGTTTTTCCCTATAATTTGATGCAATATTTTGTTCGTTTAAAAGTTCTATGTAAAAGCATGCAAGGGTTTTTGTTGTTTTTGGCTAGGGGAGTTTCAGCCACAGGTACGATGCATGATTATATTTGAGTTTAAGAAGTATGAATTTTATGATGAATTATGCTTGTTGCTTTTTTTTGTATAATTGGTGAGTAAATTGGTAAAACAATGATTTGCATGCTTAAGTGATGCCTCAAATAATGTGCTGATTTTATGTTCATAAAATGGTATTTTATTTCACATTTAAAATGGTATTTATACTCAATTAATACCTACATTTTTTTTTTATATTTTATGAAAAAAATATAATTTTTTATCCAAGTTTATGATTTTTGAGTGATTAAATAGTTGCTTTAAGTTTTGGTTAAAAATAAGAATGTCTTTTAAATGAAAGAAATAATGTGTGTATATTGAAATAAATTATTACCCTAAATTATGCATATGTTAAATTAATATTTTTAAAATGTAACCATGGATTTTCACATTATTTTTAAGTGCGATTTTTTTTTTTATTTTAATGAGAAAATGTTTGGGTGTAAATTCACTTTTGATTTTTAAACAAAATAAATAGTACCTGAAAGTTTATGCTATTAAGTTAAAAATGATTATTTTGTTTAAAAGTAATGGGTTTACACTACATAATTTAAGTCTTAAATAATACAAGTGAAAATATATTTTTCCCACACTTAAAATTATATTTTCTCATACATAATTTTGTAATCTTGTTAATTTAAAAGAAAATGTTATTTTCTAAAGGAAACATGAAATTTGTATAAGTACTTCTAAATAACTACAAGTTCTGTTGTTTCTAAGCAATTTAAAATAATAAATGTAAATATTATTCTGTAAGAAATTTAAAAGGGGCTAAATGAATTAGTTTAATCAACTTTGAGACCTAAATAAATAATGGTAAATAGAATATGTTGCTGAATTTTTACTTGAAGAGGTTAGAAATGAGCATGTAGAAATTATCGTTTTAAACGTCACTTTTAAACAATGCTCCTACGTACGCATGTCTCATGGAAATTCACTTTTGCGTTCAAATATATGCCTACTATTCAAACATATAATTTTTTACTTTGTAACCATGCATGGATAATAGGTAGAATTGACATTATTCTTTTGTGATTTTATATAAAAAAATGTGCATGTTTAGAATTTATGAACAATTTGCACCATGTGTGCATGGCCCATGCACACATGGGGTATATGTGTTGGGCACAAGAAATATCATGTGATTCTAAAGAGAACTATTTGATTATGATTATAGGCTCGTTGTGAAGTTTTTCCCATTTTCACTTTGCTCGGACCTGGGGTAAGGAAGTTAGATAGGATTTCTATGTTTATGCTATGAAATGGTAAAATTGGTCTATTATGAGAATAATGGTATGCCATGTATGATAAAGGACCATGAGGTTGAAGTATGGAATTCTATCTTGAGATGTTATGATGAATGTGTGTGCAACATGTGTTTTCCTTTATGTTATATGAAATGGATATCATGTGTTTGTATGCTGTTTGGAAAAGCAAATGGTTGTTAGCGTGCTGAATGCGACACAACAAAGGGGTTACTAAGGATATAAGACGTAACCCGAGTTACTAAGGTATGTAGTAACTCATAGGGCGGACGCGTCAAGGTTATTCAAGGACCAGAGCCTCCTGTTTACCTAAAGATGTGACATGGACAATAAAGGAGCCATGTTCGCAAAGAATATGATGATGATGTTTGAATATGGTGATGATGCTTGAATGCTGATGATGTGTGAATATGATGATGATGATGATTGTGGATGCCAAAAATCCACAACGAAAAATATATGATCCCACGTTGAAATGAGTAAGGGTCTGCGAACATGAAAGAATTGACCCAACGAGTAACACAAGCTAAGTTATAGAGTTCGGGCTAGCCTAGAGCCTAAGAACTTAATGCTCATATAAGGATGGGCCTAATTATGCAAGATAACCTCTATGGATTCCAAAAGAAAACATAACACACCCCCGAGGTAGTCCCAGGAGACCACGGGTCAAATGATGGAACCTTCGATCCTCACAATCTTTGATGCATCCTAGACATGCCCACACCGCGCACATGCAAGAGCCTCCGCCTCGTGCATGTGCTCCAGCTGCCTCGCACCTCGCGAAGCCACGACCCCTGTCTCGCGAGTCTCGCACATGTGCACCATGCTGCACCACGCCCCGTGAAGCCAAGACCCCCTCGCAAGACACTCAGTCTCACGCATGTGCACCATGCTGCACCACGCCTCACGAAGCCACGACTCCCCTGGCAAGACACTCCATCTCACGCATGTGCACCATGCTGGACCACGCCTCGCGAAGCCACGACCCCCCTTGCGAGACACTTAGTCTCGCGCATGTGCACCATGCTGCACCACGCCTCGCGAAGCCACGGCCCCCCTCACGAGACACTTTGTCTCGCGCATGTAAACCATGCTGCACCATGCCTTGCGAAGCCACGGCCCCCCTCGCGAGATACTCTGCCTCGCGCATGTGCTCCAGATGCCTCGCGCCTTGCAAAGCCACGACACCTGTCTCGCGAGTCTCGCAAATGTGCACCATGCCTTGCGAAGCCATGACCCCCCACACTAGACACTCCGTCTCGTGCATGTGCTCCAGCTGCATCGCGTTTGGAGGGTGTCCCGAGCCTGGAGGGGACCTCGTGCCCATCATGGCCTCAAACCAAGAAGGCGCCTCACATATGGAAGGCACCTCGTGCCTGGAGGGTGTCTGGGGCCTCGAGGTGGCCTTGCGCCCATCATGGCCTCGCACCAAGAAGACGCCTCATACATGGAAGGCGCCTTGCCATTGAAGGGTGTACTGCGCCATGAGCGTCTCACACATGCAGACCGCGAGGCATTGGTCTCGTGAAGTGAGACCCTCGACTCACACATGGGCATCATGTCTCATCGCATACGTAGCAGGCCTCGTTGAAGAGGCCTTATCTCTCTCCCTGAGAAAAGCACCACCAACGGGGCACCTTTCTCCCTGTGGGTTTCACGAGATGTAGAGTCAAGGACCTCTTGAACATGCTTTCAAGGAAGGTTAAGGAAGGCCTCACAATGATTCGATATGAAGTCATAAGAGGTACAGAATGCACTTACAAACCAAGTGGAGTTAGAGTACGAACACAATGCCCACGCTAAACAAGTAGTGGCAGTAATAGAATGGTACATAGCAAAGACTCTCCAAGCATGCCTATAACGTTCGTTCCCGACAAGTAGTGGAGGTACGACACAGTACCAAGGCAGGAGTACTTTTGTAGACCCCTGAGATATACTGGAGTTGACCACCACTCCTTCAACACCACTACCACCTGCAGTTTGGACATGCAGCTCCTTGTCTCTCTGGGACCACAATGTACCAATAGCCATTAGTGCTCACCTATAATTAGAGCCTCACTTCATCATTGAAGGGGGTTGGAAAATTCATTGTATACAGAGGTTATCAAGCAAGATACGAGTTTTTACTCCATTGTTGATCTGCATTTATCCTTCCTCAAGTCTACTCTAAATTCTTATTTAGTTATTATCTTACTAAACTTTGGGTTTTCCGACCTAACATCGTTGACAAGTTCTCACTGTCAACAATGATGATGATGATGATGATGTTTAAGTATGATGTATGATGATGTATGGATATGATATTGTATGAGCCTTCGATATAATTATGTTCTTATTGTGTTTTTCTTTGTATGCTGCTTGTACTACCTTACTGGGCTTTTAGCTCACCCCCTTACCTCTTTTCAGGTAATAAATAGGGTTTCCCTTTGGCACGCGCTGTGATGTGAGGAGTTACGATGTCAAAGTGTGTATGGCGTGGGGGTATCATATGGGCGAATAAACAATCAACTTAAACATGAGATTTTAAAGAATGATGTTATGGACTCAAATTTTAAAACTATCTGTGGGACTTAAACTTTATTTATTTTAAACGTTGCATAAGTACTCTTATTTTTATTTTAAACAATTGGGCCCAACATGCATGTTTTATCAAGGCCCCACTGTATTTCATATGTGAAGTGGTTTTTCTTCTATAATTTTATGAGAATGGAGACGTTTTGCAAAGTAGCAGTTTAGGGAATTTTACAAATGGAATCAGAGACGGTCGTCCATGTTTCCAAGGACCCTCCCCCTACACGCTAAAGACAGGAAAATCTCACCTCACCGTGTCGTAAGTATTTGTTCTATATGTTATCATTTTCTTTCTGCTTTTTAATTTTATAGTTTTGTAATTCCAGTATAGTAAGATGCCTTTTATTAATAAAACCACTAAGAAATAGTTGCTTAAGGAGATCTGCGCGATACCTAAGGTCCAACTTGATGAGGACCCCTATGATTGGAGGATTGTTGTGCTGAAAATGACGATGGTTGTTTGTGATCGTATTCAAGGAATTATGAACAAAAGAGGGGCATTGCTATGTCCCATAGAGAAATACTGGGTGATAAGGGAAGCACTGTTGATATATCCTAAGGCCCTTCTCCAGTTGGCCATGTCATGGCACGACGTCATTCAGGACGACCTTGAATTTAGCACCATCAAGTACATGATCTACAAACTCATGGATAATTATGATTTTAGTCATTTGGAGCTGGTTATGGTAGAGACGGACAGCGGAGAGATGGAGGGGCGATATGAGACGGTGCACAATTTTGAAGGAGATATGGCGTATCAAGAGGTAGTGCATGCCATACCACAAGTAAGCACTAGGATGAGAGCATTGGCGAGCGCTCCTGATGACTTCCACATTTCAGTGGACGTCTTCGACTACAGCTCAGGGGACGAGTCCACAGTTGAGGACTAAAGTCCGTCATGTAGATCCTTCAATGAAATGTTAACGAATAAGATGGGACTTTTAATGAACCCTTAAGAACTTATGGTTTTTCATTTATTGTTATTAAACACTTTATGAGTTGTTTGAATTTTTGGAAATTTTTTTGAACAAACTTTGAATGTTATAGTTTAATAATTTCCTATTGCAAACTCTAAATGGCGTGGATGTGGAATGTATGATCATTTTCACGAATATCTATCAAACCATTATGCGATTATCCTCCCTTATGATTTTTCTTTTGGTGCCTTAGAATCTCATCATTTCAACAAGAGGAAGAGGAGGCAAGGGTAGATGAGGTGGCTGAGGAAAGGGTGCTCCACAAGATCTAAGGCCACAACAACTCCTGAAGTCGGAAAGCCATCAATCAAACAAGCAGCCCCAGCTGCACCAACTTTGGATCTGACAACAGAGGTAGCAAGATTGAGGGAACAACTAAGACGAAGAGATGAGGAGTTGGCACATGCCAGGCAAGTGCCCCAAGTGCCTCAAGTACCAGTGGCACAACCTGAGCCACCAGTACCACCCCCTGCACCATTGTCTGCGGCTTACAGATTTGAGCCGATTTATGGCATTTCAGAAAGCAATCCCCACCTACCTTCGAAGGGAATGCTGATCCTATAGTGGTAGAGGATTGGTTGAGATCAGTTGAGGCCATCTTCGATCATATGGAGTTGAATGATCACCATAGAATTTCATGTGCAGCCACTTACTCAAGTTGGATGCAAGGATATGGTGGGATGTAACTCACGACTTGAATACCATGACTTGGGTAGACTTTGTTCAGGAATTTAGCAAGAAGTATTACAGTGCGGCCATATTAGCAACCAAGGTAGACGAGTTCGTGACTTTGGTTCAAGGAAACCTCTCAGTCACTGACTATGCGCAGAAGTTCAATAGGTCGAATAAATTTGCTCCTGAAGTTGTACCAACTAAAGCTCTACGAGTCCAAATGTTTATGAGAGGACTTAAGCCAATATTTTATAGGGACGTTAAGATGACCAGTGCTGAGGTGGTCAGTTATGCTGAAGTACTAGATAAGGCATTCGAAGCATAATACTTGGAGGATCGGATATGGAAGGAAAATGCTACCAGAAGGGAGGCCCACAGAAATAAGGGTTTCCATGAGGTCAATAAGAGGAAAGGTAATGAAGGGCAGAATAGTTGCACCGACAAGAGACCTAGACCCCCGGCCACAAATAACAATAGTGACAACACTCATAATCACCATAACAACCGCAACAGTCGTAATAATGATCGAAACCGTTGGAATCACCAAAGCAACAAAGCAGAGCACCCCAGCTGTCCTAAATGCTCGAAACAACATATGGGAGAATGTCAGGTCGGCACCAACAAATGTTTCAAGTGTGGTCAGACAGAACATCTGAGAATGGATTTCCCACAATGGAAAGCGGGACAAAATATTAACTGCACGATTTTTGCTTTAGCCCAGAATGAAGCAGCCAACAATAACACCGTAGTCACAGGTCAACTCCATATTTCTAGTATGATGTGTAGAGTCCTTATTGTTTCTAGAGCGACTCACTCTTATATTTCCATGAATATGATTTATAAGTTGGGTATGCCTTATAAACTGTTTGAGCATAGTTTTAGTACAATGTTACCGTTGGGAGACATGATGTTGTCAATTAGGTGGTTATAGTCATCACCTATAACGATAGAGGGCAGAAAGTGCCCGATAGATCTTATAGAACTAAATATACCAGACTATGATGCCATACTTGGCATGGACTGGTTATCCAAACATGGAGCGACGATTGACTGTCAGAAAAAGATCGTGGAGTTCAGACTAGAAGAAGGAGAACTCTTTTCTTTTAAAAGAGAGGTAGCGGGTTTTTGTACACCCATAATATCGGTACTGGAAGCACGAAATATGATGCAGCATGGCTGTTCGAGATTTTTGGCTAGTGTGGTGGATAAATCAAAGGAGACAGAGTTGAAACTAGAGAATGTGTGTATCGTCTTTGAGTTTCCGGAAGTGTTTCCCGAGGAATTACTAGGATTACCCCCGGATAGAGAAATCGAATTCGTGATCGAAATTGCACCAGAAACAACACTGATCTCTAAAGCACCCGATTGAATGGCACCTACAGAGTTGAAGGAACTCAAGAGCCAGCTACAAGAATTGTTGGATAAGGGGTTCATAAGACCTAGTTGTTGACGCCGTTTTTCGTCAACTTAAAAATGAGAGCAATTAAACAAAAATATATCAGAGGAAATGAATAAAAAGGATGATAATATGATATTTTATGTGGTTCAGCAGTTAAAATCTGCCTAGTCCACGAGTCTATGTTATTAGCGCTTGGGAGTTTTCTAAAAACTTTTAGAGAGTAGTTGCCCAGAGTTTTCTCTCAAGATATCAGTATCTTTGTCCCTTACAGATGGAGTTTCCTTCTCTATTTTTAGAGAAGGTTTCAGAATTCGTTCCCACATATTTTGGGAAGATATTCTGTGAATCAAATAATATAATCCCAATTAATGCATTCTTTGCTACGTGCATGATAATATCCCATAGAATGTGGGATTAATTAACTAATTACATCATATCCCTTAAACATAGGGATTTTACAACAATAAACACGTTCACACATAATCGACTAACTCAGATACTGGGATCATTATGCCTTCAAGACTATTTGTCTATCACGAGCTTGTCATCTTGCTTCGCCTATGCTCCCAACAAGTAATTATTGACGAAGCTTTCACCTTCGAGCTTACACTTCTCGAGCTCGAACCATCTTATCTGAGGGCAAGAGATGCATCAGAAAACTTATACAAGTGTTGAACCCCTACGATCGTGAGTTATGAGTCCAACTTATAAGCTTGAAGTGCCTTTGAAGTTACATACTCCTCGAGGTCGTCATTCACATTGAAACTATCTGACTGGTGGATCAAATGATGGCTGTGCTTATTTCGAGCTTATACCTAATGAGCCTAGATTTCGAGATCATAATTCCCATGCTCGAAATCTGGGTGTCACATTTTGTCTCCTCAAAAGTATCAGTTCGAATCCTATGAGAAGGAAACTTTTGAACTGCCCTCCTTGGAAACTGAGCTGTCTAATATACTCAAGAGTGGACACACGTCAGCTAGGGGTTGCTCAATTAGAGTACTCGAGTATTTTTGCACCATGCCCATGACTATTCGCCTGCCAACTTTATGCCGCCATCACCATGTTTGTACTTGATCGTCTGATCAGATACCGAATCTGACTAATGGCTTAGATCAATTCGAACCTTGATCTTCTCGCAGGACACATATATATAACCGTGTCATCCCCTTCTTCTCCATTTTAACTCTTTAAGTTTCAGTAAGAAAAACCAAAGCCAAAGAATCCTATTTCCTCTTTGCATGTTCTCCAAACCGAGAAAACAAAAATCCCTCAGCGTTTTCGATTCCGTGAAAGCTTTCTTGCAACCACTCTTACGATCGTCAATTTCCCTGTATCTGCAAGCCACTGTGTGTAAGTCTCTATTCTTGACCCCACATGATCATATATATATATTTGTGTATCTTCGTGTTTCTATTGCCTGTGAGCATATTTACCAGTTTTGCACTAGAATATTTGTAGCAATTAGTAACTTCAACCATATTGTTTAGCTGATATTGCATAGACTTTGGGTTAAAAAAAAAATCTGATATCATGGGTTTCAAACCTAGATTTAATGTAAAGGATGCAAATGTAGCTTTTTTATTGTTATTTTTTTTATTACGGGTGATGTATCGTGTAGACCAAGAAATGGGGTACTAACTTAGGGTTTTAAATTGCATGTTTCCCAAAATTATCACCTTTCTGAGTAACTGTCAAATTTTTCCCTAAAAATCCGTGATTCATAAAATGAACCCATTTTCCATTCTCTGCGTCAAATACACGCTCGAGGCCCGAGCCTTGTAATGGCTCAGGGGTTCCTTCGAATTTATCTCGTTCCTTCGAGATTTCGATCTCGACCGAGCTTATTCTGTGATTTCGATCCTTTGAATTCGCATCACCTAGAATTCTATTCTTTATTCCTTGTGTGCTTGGCCCTCACCCTTTTCTTTCTAGCTAGATGTCGCAGAACCTTGAAAAATGGTGGGGGTCAGTGCTCGCAATTCCCTATTCTCTGACAACTCCAAGCCCTGAATCGCCCTTCACTCGAAATCAGTGGCTAATTCGCAAGCACAAAGTGACGTGTGAGCAAGAAGATATTCGAGCTCACTTCCGACATCAAATCAACGAGCTTGAGGAGAGGAAAAGGAGAAAATGCTGGGTCGCAATCTATCTAGAGCCAGACCCTGAGCTTAAACCGATCCCTCTTGACCCTACAAACAAAGTAACTGTTGCCTTCAAGCCTGGTGATCTTGTATTCTCGCTGATGGAGGATTCATCAAACCGCCCATCCACTTCGCAACCGACTACCATTCCTACCTAAATGGAGGGATTTTTCGAGGCCCAGCATTACTGGAGCTCAGTTTCTTCATCAGGAAAAATTTCTGACATCTTGGCTCGTCACGGCCTTGGATTATCAGGCTCGTTGAGGTGTCGAGCTCCTACTTCCAATGAGCGAAGCTGCTACGCCCCGGGCGATGGCCGTCCTGACAATAAACTTAAGCTCACGGCCTGGAGTCACGAGCATATGAAGGCAGGGGCTCTACTGTTATATTATTGTATAATATAATGTAAGATTATATTATATTATAATATAATGTTTTAGATTAAATAAATGTGACAAAGTGTTTCACATATTGTAACATATAATAGAGAGTTACAATATTTAGATATATGAGATATATCCAAATAATGTAACATATTTGGTATTACAAATTTGTAACTTCCAAATATTACCCTTTATTGTGTAAAATTGTTGTTACACAATATTGAGATGAATTTCATAAAGCCATATGTGATATGGCTGTTAGAGATATGATTTTAACCCCAATAATGTGTTTTGGGAGTTACAAAATCATTTGGGAGGGTTTGGAATCGTTTGGAAAAACAGCACAAGTTTTTGTGCTGAAATTGGTTAGTGGCCACGGCCACCAACATTCAATGGTCGCGGCCTATGGGACAGAGACCAGTGGCCACGACCACCATTGTCTCTGGCCGTGGCCACAGGCCAAAAAACTGACCAATTTTCAGTTTTTTCAATATTTGTTGAACGGCTCAAAAAACCCAAATAACTCCCAAATATCTTTTTTAATTCCATATTAATCCAATTAAACATTGGTAACAGCCATGGGGGTTGGTGGAATTTGAAATTCAAAGGGTGTCTCTAAACTCTATAAATAGGAGCCTATAGCTCACTTGTAAGACACAACTTTTCTATCCACTAGAGCACTTGGCTAGAAACACCTTGAGGCTTGATAATTCCAGAAAGCTTTTCCAATATCTGAGAGAGATCCCCTAGTGCTTGAGTTAGGGGGAAATAAGCTTTTGGACAAAGGTTTTAAACCTTGTTCAAGTTGGTGATCCCCAACCCTCTTCACTTAGGTTGTGTAAGTGAGAGTTTACTTGTGTTTCTGTTCTTATTTTTATTCTATTGTTCTTCTTCTTATTCTCTTGTTCTATTTACTTGTATATTTTGTTTAAGAGTTGTAATCTTTTCATTTGGTCCATACACTTTATTTTATTTGTAACCTTTTGCTTAGAGTTGTATTTTACTATTCTCTTCTTCCTCATCATCTTCTTTATTTCCTTTGTTTTATTTGTATTTTCAGTTATAGAGTTGTAACACTTTATTTAATCAACCTTGTCAATTGTAATATTTTGCATAGAGTTGTAACATTTTCTTACCATTTCCATTGAGGCAATTTATATATTCCTAACATCTATTGCCCTTGCAGTCTTTTTTTAAGGACTTTATGGATTTTGTTGGGCTTGCACCCTTCCAACTCCAGACCAATTCATACAGGGTCTTGTCAGCCCTAAGGTCGTTGTACCACGAACTTAAGTGGGAAGGACCATCACCAAGGGAGATCCTGTATCTCTTTTTCCTGAAAAGCAATCCCTCCCGAGCTCGGGGAGGAGATGCTTCTATTACTTGTCGAGTTATTGCCAGGAGAAGAAGATCTTTGAGGACATGCCCAACCATCCCCCCAACTTCAAGCTAGCCTTCTATTGGACAGACGGCCTGGCTCCCTCAAAGTTCTATTTGTTCAGATGAATTCCTAAGTATATGACCTCTTTTCTTTTCATGCTCGGTTGATGTTTATGCTCGGACTAATTGTAACATATTCAATTCTTCAGCCAATTATCATCATCCCACCCCCATAGACACAATGAAAGAGCACAAGGAGGCTTTACTCTAGCTGCCATATGGCAAGCGTTCCCTATCCCATCTTCTCCATGAAGATAAACTTCGAGCCTGCAGCCTTCTGGAGCAGGATCAATCGACAGATGACATCACCTACTGAAAATACACCATGTGGGAGCATGTACCACTCCCCACTGACAAACTTCCTCTGAGGCAGAGGTCAACGAGCTCGAGGGCCCGATCCCCAGCTCGTCGCCGTAGGAGTCCGTGCTTGGGAAATGATGTGAACAACGAGGCTTTGAGCTCGAGTGATAGAGGTAAAGTAATTCTTAGCTCAGCCTTTGGGGTCCCTATCCCTGCTTCAATATAAATCCGAACCCCTGATATTATTCCCGGATTCTAGGGATAATTTCCACGTATGGTCTTGGGTAGATGATAGGGTTCATAGGCCCGATAGTTAGCTAGGGAAATACCAAACTATGTACAGTTTAAATGAAGTTTGGGATGGGGTAGCCGTTCAATAAAGAACAAATGACTATAGGGACCTTTCGAGGTTAACTTCCACATATAGGGAAGGGACTCCCCCAGCCTCCTCTGAAGATAGGGGGATTACTTGGTCGCCGAGCACGAGCTCGAGGGAGAGTTCCAGTTAGTTTTCTCGTCACTTGAACCTTTGTTTTCATTAAATGTTTGCTTCACAGTTAATTTAGTATTTTAAGCTCGTATACTAATGTGTGACTTGATTATGCAGGTGATATGGAATCTGACCTCGAAAACGTGCTTAATATCCGCTCAAGAGCCAAGCAAAGAAAACGCCCGAGGACGCCACAAAAAGTAGGACGGCTGCTAAAGTCCCCAAGAAGATTGAGGTCACTCCTCCTCCTCCGGGCCCCCAAGGCCCGAGCCAAGTTGTTACCTCAGACCCCCAGGTCGGGGTTCCTGTGGAAGCTGCTCCTTCCCTGCCTCCTGCTACTCAAGCCCTCTAGGCGACGGCACTAGTTCCGAAGAAGCCAATTCCAACTCGGGAGCGCTTGCTGTCGATTTCTACTCGTTCTGATGAGTATGTTCTCGACAGTGTTGCGGAGACCCACAGAGCCACTCTTGGCTCGAATGTTTTGTCTCGAGTGGGCCAAAGCTTCAGCAATCTTGGGGCTCCTCAGTGGCAATCCCTAACCAACTCGTGAGATTCTAATGCCCTTTATAACAAGGGTATCGATCTCATCTCCTCAGTAATTTTTCCTTTCTCTCTTGTTATTTATTTCGGTTTTTCTTGGTACTGACTCAATTTGTTTGTGTGTAGGCCTTTGCTGCCTTTGCTCAGCTGAATTACAAGTTGAACAATGAGGTTCATTCGAGCATGTCCTATGCTCAAGAGTCGAAGAATCTCTAGCTCAAGCTTGCTGACGAGTTTAAAGCTGCCAAGTCGAAGCTGGAGGCCGAACTCGAAGAGAAGAACTTGAGAATCAAAGAGCTCGAGGAGGAGAACTCAAGGTTTAAGGAGCTTAAAAACGCTAAGTTCGAGGAGGAGAAAAAGGCCACCTTCGATATAATGGAGGGTGAAAAAGCTCGCCTCCTCAAAGAATTCAAGCAAAGGAGGGATCGAGCAGTGGACATGGCCATGTACAGGATCTGGGCCAACAATGCCAACCTTGATACAAGCTTCTTGGGTACCCTTGAGGATGAGCTCTTGGCTAAATGGTAAACTCGGTTGGTGGCAGAGAAAGCTGAGGAGGAGGCTGAAAAGGCTAAGGAGATGCCAGATGCCGCCGGGGGGGGGGGGGGGGGGCGGGGGACGCTCCAGCTTCCTAGAAGCGAGATCATGGGCTGCGTCCCCTTAAAATTTTTGTAATAGTTGAACTTTTTTTTTATATATATATATGGCCCCGGGGCAAAAACAATTTACAACTCGTTTAAGAGTTACTTTTTGTTTATCCAAACTTGCATTTGACATTTTTAACTTTATGCTCGGCTTTACTTTAATATTTTTGCCTCACATTTCTTAGATCGAAATATTTTGAGCAATTTATATTAAATTTTGCCTTTATGTCTGTTTATTCATACAAACATTTGTTAGATTTAAGCTCGAGTACCGATGCATTCATGCACAGTTTACTCGATATATCCATATCCGATCTCGTTATTTGTCAAGGTCGGATCTTACTTTTACCACACACTCAAAAGTACTTATGTGGCATGTAAGATAGGGAGTTTAGTTATATCTTGATTTATCTAGTCACTTTTCCTCTTCCTTCAAGTAGCTCCTTAAGGTTATGAGGTCGAAACTATTTTTGCAAAATATTCCAGCCTCGATCTCGACTTAGCTCGAAGTAGGTTCATCTTTTTTCCAACTTTTGTCGATTAGTTTTAGCTGGTTTGTTCCAAACCTATTTAGGTCATGTTTGGTTCTTAATCCATACACTTTTATATTTTTAATCTAGTTATGTCCAAATCATATTAGCTCGCGTCTCTAGTTGTATCCAGACACTTATATTTTTTAATAATCTGGTTACGTCGAAATTATCTTAGATCGAGCATACACTTATAACTTCTATGTCAAGTTAATGATCCAGACATTTTTATTTAGTGTTATTTTTTTTTAAACTTATGGTATTATTGTTATACCAAGGATGCCCCCTTAATATCCTATGAGTTTGACCATATGTTATTAAATTAAGAGAGTTTGCAAAAAATACAACATATAAGAAGGAGAATGACTTTTGATCAAAATCAATCATTTTATTAATAAATTTTTTGTAAAAACAGACACGCTTGGTTACAATGAGACATCATTCCTTTATTATTGATAGTAAGGTCGTAGATGCTCGCCATTCCAAGCTCGCGGTATCAACTCTCCATTTATTCTGGCAAATTTATAGACTCCAGGTCGAATAATGGACTCGATTTGGTAAGGTCCTTCCCAAGTAGGTCCGAGTACTCCAGCAGTCGGGTCCCTTGTAGCTAGGAACACATGCCTCAAAACTAGGTCTCTTAATCCAAACTTTCTATCCTGAACCTTTTTATTGAAATATCGGATAGCTCGCTGCTGATATGCTGCATTTTTTAGCTGAGCTTCATCTCGCCTTTCTTCAATAAGGTCCAGACTTACCTCGAGCTGGGATTGGTTCGAGGCTTGGTCGTAAGCATGGCTTCGGATTGTGGGTATTTCAACCTCAATTGGTAACATGGCCTCGCACCCATATGCTAGGGAGAAGGGGGTTATGCCCTGTCAAAGTGCGAGCTATGGTTCGGTACGCCCAAAAAACTTGGGGTAACTCCTCGGGCCATTTTCCCTTAGCTTCTTCTAACCTCTTCTTCATAGAACTCTTGAGGGTTTTATTTACTGCTTCGACCTGGCCATTCTCTTGGGGATAAGCAACAGAGGAAAAGCTTTTTATTATTCCATTTTTTCACAAAAATGGGAAAATAATTCGCTGTCGAATTGAGTACCGTTATCTGATTCCATCTTCCTTGGCATTCCATATCGGCAGATGATGTTTTTTACCACAAAATCAAGGAATTTTTTCGAGGTAATCATTGCCAGGGGCTTGGCCTCAGTCCATTTGGTAAAATAATCAACCGCGACCACAACATATCTTACTCCACCTTTGCCAGTCGGTAACGAACCTATGAGATCGATTCCCCACACTGCAAATGGCCATGGGGAAGTCATCATGGTTAGCTCGGATGGTGGAGTTCGTGGAATTGTAGCGAACCGCTGGCATTTATCACATTTCTTGACATATTCGAATGCATCTGCTTTGACAGTAGGCCAGAAGTATCCTTGTCTTATAATTTTCTTTGATAGACTATGCCCCCCAGTGTGGTCTCCACAAAATCCTTCATGAATTTCTTCTTGGATTTTCTTTGCTTTAGGTGGAGTCACACATCGGAGTAGTGGCATAGAATATCCTCTCCGATATAACCTTCCTTCCACAATAGTGTATCTCGGGATCTGATACATCAATTTCTGAGCCTTGTTTCGTTCTGCTGGGAGAATACCGGTTTCGAGGTAATCAACTATTGGGGTCATCTAGGTTGGTTCAGAGTCAATCATGCATACGTCTTCTTCTTCAGGCTCGCACATACTTGGGGGTCGACAGGAACTCTATTGGTACTACATTTAGCATGTCGGCCTCGCTGGACGTAGCATGCCTGGCTAAGGCGTCCGCATTTGAGTTTTGTTCTCAGGGAACCTGCTTTATGGCGTAGAACTCGAAATGTTCGAGTTCAACCTTAGCCTTTTCTAAATACGCAGCCATTCTTATACCACGAGCCTGATATTCCCCTAGAATTTGGCTGACCACTAACTGCGAATCACTGTAGCAGTGTATTGCTTTGTCCTTGAGTTCATTGGCTATTCGGAGTCCTACCAATAAAGCTTCATATTCATTCTTGTTATTAGATGCTTCGAAGTTGAACCTCAAGGCAGAGTGAAATCGATTTCCTGTTGGAGTGATCAATATGATTCCTGCTCCCGATCCATTTTCGTTGGAAGATTCGTTGACATAAAGTTCCATAGCTCGCGGGCTGGGGTTATAACTTCGTCATTGGATATTCTTATACATTCCACGATGAAGTCTGCCAGGGCCTGCCCCTTTATGGTTGTTCTCGGGTGATAAGTGATCTCGAACTGTCCGAGTTCGACAACCCATTTTAACAACCTACCCGAGGCCTCTGGTTTGGACAAGACTTGCCGCAGTGGTTGGTCCGTCAACACATGGATGGGGTGTGCTTGGAAGTAAGGTCGGAGCTTTCGAGATGAATGGATCAGACTGAGGGCCAACTTTTCCATTAAAGGGTATATCGATTCTGCCCCCAGTAATCTTTTGCTGACATTGTATACTGGTTTGTGTACCTTCTTGTCTTCTCGGACGAGCACAGCACTAATGGCGTGCTCGGTTGTAGCGAGATCAAAGTATAAGACTTCTCATGTGATAGGTCTTGACAAGATCGAAGGTTCTGCGAGGTGTTTCTTTAGATCTTGGAATGCGAGCTGCCATTCCTCTGTCCATTCAAAATTTTTGCCTCATCTCAAAAGGTTGAAGAATGGAAGACAACAGTCTGTAGATTTAGAAACAAACCTACTTAATGTCGCCATCCGTCCAGTTAAAATCTGGACGTCTTTGTGCTTTTGAGGTGAGGGCATATTAATTAATGCTAGATCTTGTCTGGATTAATCTCTATTCCTCGCGTGTTTACTATAAAGCCCAAAAACTTTCTCGAAGATACTTCGAAGGAGCATTTTTGGGGGTTGAGTTTCATGTTGTACTTTCATAATACGGCAAAGCATTCTTCGAGGTCGTCTACATGGTTATCATTATGTTTTGATTTGACTAACATATCATCAACATAAACTTCCATGTTATTACCTATATGCTCAGAGAACATTCTGTTCATGAGTCTTTGGTACATTCCTCCAACATTTTTAAGTTCGAAAGGCATGACATTGTATAAGTATAGCCCTTTATCAGTTACCTAGCTCGTATGCTCTTTGTCTGGTGCGTGCATGACGATCTGGTTATATCCAGAATAAGCATCCATGAATGACATAAGACTGTGCCCAGCTGTGGAATCTACGAGCTAATCGATCCAAGGCAAGGGAAAACAATCCTTGGGGCATGCCTTGTTGAGGTCGGAGTAGTCGATGCAGGTTCGCCATGTCCCGTTGGGTTTTAGAACCAATACTGGGTTGGCGATACAATAAGGATAGAAGGCATCTTGTATAAAGTGATTTTCCTTTAACCTGTCAACCTCTTCCTTTAGGGTTTTCTTTCTGTCATCGTCTAGGAGTCTTCACTTTTGCAGCTTCGGGGGGAAGCTCTTGTCAATATTAAGTGCATGGCTCATCACATTTGGACTTATCCCTATCATGTTCGAATGTGACCATGCAAAAACATCATGGTTTTTCTTTAAGAAGCAAATTAATTGCTACTTCGCCTTTTCAGAAAGGTTTTTCCCCACCTTCACAATCTTTGAGGGATCGACTTCTTCGAGCTTGACCTCTTCGAGCTCCTCTAGTGTCTCGAGGTCATCCCTTTCCTCTATTCTAGGGTTGATTTCTTCATCTATTTCAAAGACTGTCCCGTCCTTGTTCTGAATTATGACAGTGCCTGTGCACTTGTTTGTTTCTTCCCTCTAACAAAAATGTTGTAGCATTCCCTTCCTGCCAGCTGGTCCCCTTTCAAAGTCCCGTTACCACTAGAGGTTGGGAACTTGATGGCCAAATGCCTAACACAAGAAACTGCCCCCAACCCGACTAGGGCGGGTCTCTCAAGCAGCACGTTGTAGGCAGATGGAAGATCCACTACGATGAACTCCATCATCTTGGTTATAGAGACTAGGTAGTCTCCCAAGGTCACAGGAAGATCGATGGATCCCATATAGGCAATCCCTGGTCCTGAAAAGCCATACAGTATGGTTGCACAGGCTTTTACGTCGCGAAGCGCGAGTCCCATCTTTTCTAAAGTGGCTTTATAGAGGATATTCACCGAGGTCCCGTTATCAATTAGGACTCAGTGCACCCTCTTGTTCGCGAGTTGAAGGGTGATGACTAGGGGGTCATTATGGGGAAAATGGACATGAGACGTGTCCTCTTTAGTGAAAGTTATGGGTTGAGTTTCAACCCTTTGTTATTTTGGAGCTCTAGGTTCATGTTCGTAGGGAGAACCGTCGCCATTTTTTAGCTCATTCACATATATTTTCTGGGCATTTTTGCCCGGTCCTGCGATATGGGGTCCCCCTGAGATGGTTATGACATCTTCTCCATCAATCGAAGGGGGTCATTCATCCTCTCGAGCTCAGGACTTACTGTTTTGGGCAGGTGGTGCAGTTGCTGCCCTCTGGCTGATGGAAGCCTGATTGGGGTTTTGGTTTCTTACATACTGCCCAAAATATCCCCTCGAGAACAATCCTTCGATCTCATCTTTTAACTGTCGACATTCATCGGTTGTATGTCCGATATCTCAGTGGAATCTACAGTACTTACTAGAGTCTCTTTTCGCTTTCTGGTTCCTCATGGGTTCAGGTCGTCTGAATGGGACCGGTTTTCATTAGCCAGGTAGATATTCTCTCGAGACTCATTAAGCTTGGTATACACTTTGTATACGAAGAAGTATCTTTCCACTTTCTTTTTCTTTCCTCCATCTGCCTCGGGGTTATTCCCTTCATTTTTCTTTCTCTTAGAAGGGTTGTCCCCGGAGGGTTTTGAAGTTGTGGGGTCCGCCGAGGTCAAGCCAGAGTTTGCATCTGTTGTTGTAGTTAAGGGCTGAGAGGTCATATTCAATGTTGACCTCGCCTCCTCTACGTTAACAAACCTCTGAGCTCTTCGATTGAGCACAGTTAAGGACCTGACAGGTTTTCTTTGTAAGTCTTCCCAGAGAGGACTTCCTAGAATTACACTAACTCGAACGACCATTAAATGACCACTATCGTCGACATCTCAAGCTCAGACCACTTCTAGGTTAAACCTTGTGAGGTAACCTTTTAGTGACTTGTTTGGCTGTGTCAGACATTGGTTTAGGCTGAAGCTTCGGTCCTAATGCCAACCATGGCCTTAAATTGTTTCTTGAAATCTCTTGACAGTTGATCCCAGGATGCAATCAAATGTCTTTTGAACTTTTCGAACCAGTTTTTTGCTGGTCCCGTGAGAGTGGCTGGGAACAGCATACACCTGAGCTCGTAGCCCACATTGTTGGCTTGCATAATTATGTTGAACGTGCTCAGATGGTTGTAGGGATTGGAATTTCCGTCAAATGGCAGGACATGAGGAATCCTAAACCCTTGAGGAAAGAGGGTGCTGGAGATATGCGGGGCAAAAGGCTCGAGTTCTTCATCGAACTCTTCATCCCTTTCCCGGCTTTGCTCATTCTGCAAGAGCCTGAACGCTCTCTCCAACTGTTTAATCCTTTCTTGGACTGGATCTATAGGAGGCCTGGCCTGGACCTAAGGGGGCTGGTTATCGTTGATAACAACTCCAGCTCCATGTCTTGGTGCAGGATTGTAAATTGGCTGCTTGCGACCGTTCAGATGATCTCGTAGATCTGGATTCGGGGGATTATCACGTCCCCGATTATGGTTTAAATGTTCCCATAGATCTGGGTGATCTCCTTGATTTTCGACATTTCTGGGCTCCATGTTATATTTACACACGGACCTAGGGTAATCCGAGCTTTCGCTGACATGAATCGTTGCATGATTATTACGAGATGGGTTTCTTGTCGGTCTCCTCGTCTCAATAGTTTGAGACTGTGACATCTGGCTCCTCGTAGGATGAGGAGCCCTATGCTCTCGAGCAGCTTCTTCATTTACTTGTCTATGCCCAACTCGCCTATCCCTATCTTGGTGGACCGGTCGTGGAACTCTCTGACCTAGCGAGCGGAGCCTTATTGGCGATGGCGGGTGCCTTATTGTAGAAGGTGGCTGCCTTCCATTGTGGGGCCTAGATGGCCCTGAATTCACCTGATCAAGCTCTAGTACATTCTGCGTGGCACCAGGATTTTGGGTCCGAGCCACTGAGGGGGCTCGATTATTCCCTATTCTTCCTTATGCCTCTATAGTTGGGTTGGCAACACCTTTAGCCCAATTACTTGTCTTGGCTCTCGGTGGAACAGGATGCGATGCTAGTGGTGGAGCTTGTTCTGCCCTTCCAGTGATCGCGTTCTTACGAGGTTGCCCCGTAGGCCTACGAGGTGGGACCTGAGCGTCCCGCGGAGGCGGAGCTTGGGTATCTTGCGGAAGCGGGGCCTGTGCTGCCTGTGCTTCAATAGCTAGTCTGGCTAGCTCTTCATTGCGTTTTGTAGCTTCTGCCAACTGTTTACGCAGTTGGTGATTCTTGAGTTCCATGATTGGAACATATCTCTCGGGATTATAGTACATATCCTCGTCAGCCCTGGGGGCAAGTGGTCCCCGGGAGTTAGATGAGTCACTCCTCTCATTGGGATCAGAATTCACATAGGCTACTTTCCAGGCCGCCGGGGGTATTCATCTTCATCTAAAATTTTCTCCTCAGGTATATTGGGATCATTTGCGGCCATTGATAATCCGAGAGGCTCTCTGACTAAATGGACTCACGCACTGTTTAATGGCTCTCAATGAAAGCACCAAACTGTTGACGCCGTTTCTCATCAACTTAAAAAGGAGAGAAATTAAACAAAAATATACCAGAGGAAATGAATAAAAAGGACGAAAATATGATCTTTTTACATGGTTCAGTAGTTAAAATCTGCCTAGTCCACGAGTGTATGTTATTAGCGCTTGGGAGTTTTCTGGAAACTTTCAGAGAGTAGTTTCCTAGAGTTTTCTCTCAAGATATCAGTATCTCCATCCCTTACAGATGGAGTTTCCTTCTCTATTTATAGAGAAGGTTTCAGAATTTGTTCCCACATATTTCGGGAAGATATTCTGTGAATCAAATAATATAATGACAATTAATGCATTATTTGCTACGTGCATGATAATATCCCATAGAATGTGGGATTAATTAACTAATTACATCATATCTCTTAAACATAGGGATTTTACAACAATAAACACGTTCGCACATAATCGACTAACTCAGATACTGGGATCATTATGCCTTCAAGACTATTTGTCTGTCACGAGCTCGTCATCTTGCTTCACCTATGCTCCCAACAAGTAACCATCGACGAAGCTTTCACCTTCGAGCTTACACTTCTCGAGTTCGAATCATCTTATCTGAGGGCAAGAGATGCATCAAGAAACTTATACAAGTGTTGAACCCCTGCGATTGTGAGTTGTGAGTCCAACTTATAAGCTCGAAGTGCCTTTGAGGGTACATACTCCTCGAGCTCACGAGGTCATCATTCACATTGAAACTGTCTGACTGGTGGATCAAATGATGGCTGTGCTTATTTCAAGCTTATACCTAACGAGCCTAGATTTCGAGATCATAATTCCCATGCTCGAAATCTGGGTGTAACACTAGTCATTTTCCATGGGGGCACCAATCCTATTTGTGTAAAAGAAGTACGGAAGCATGAGGATGTGCATAGATTACCGAGAACTTAATAAGGTCACCATTAAGAACAAATATCCTTTGCCTAGGATAGATGAAAGTTTTGATCAACTGCAAGGGGCAGCAGTATTCTCAAAGAATGATTTGCGATCCAGGTATCATCAGTTGAAAGTAAAGGAGAGAGACATTCCTAAAATGGCTTTCAAAACTTGCTACGGGCACTATGAGTTCCTAGTGATGTCTTTTGGACTCACTAATGCCCCAACATCATTCATGGACATGATGAACTGGGTATATAATGACTATTTGGACAAGTTTGTAGTAGTGTTTATAGACGATATCCTTATCTATTCAAAGACCAAGGAGGAGCATGAAGAGCATTTGAGGTTGACCCTAAAATGACTACTAGAACATCAGCATTACGCTAAGTTCTCTAAGTGTGAGGTTTGGCTGGAACATGTAACTTTCCTAGGACACATAGTGTCCGGGAATGGGATAGCAGTGGATCCGTCAAAGATCGAGGCCATTAGAGACTGGCCCCAGCAAAAGAATGCCTCAGAGGTTCGAAGTTTCATAGAGTTAGCGGGTTATTATCAAAAGTTTGTCGAGGGTTTTTCAAAGATTTCCACACCCTTGACCAACTTGACCCGCAAACATCAGAAGTTTGCATGGACCGAGAAATGTGAAGAAAGTTTTCAGACCATGAAGGATAAGTTGATCTCTACGCCTATCCTTTGTGTTCCCACATAGGGCGGGAAATTTTTGGTGTATTGTGAAACATTAAAGAACGACTTAGGGTGTGTGTTGAGGCAGGATGGGAAGGTGTTAGGTTATGCTTTTAGGCAACTCAAGGAATATGAGCAACGGTATCCCACTCATGATCTTGAGTTGGCAGCAGTGGTGTTTGCACTAAAGATATGAAGACGTCACCTATATGGGGATAAGTGCAAAATCTACACCGATCACAAAAGTCTGAAATACTTCTTCACTTAGAAAGAACTGAATATGAGACAACGAAGGTGGTTGGAACTAGTGAAAGACTACGATTGTGAAATCCTATACCACCCAGGTAATGCCAATGTGGTTGCGGATGCATTAAGTAGGCGGGGACATGGGAGTGTCTCAACTCTGAGCACAATAAAGGTGCCTCTCCAGAAGGAGATTATAAACGCTGGCATTGAGTTCGTGATAGGAGGCCTAGCGAACCTCACGTTACGATCCTCCCTACTGGAACAAATTAGAAAAGGACAGATAGTGGATGAAGTAAGAGGCTTTGGTACAGGAAAGTGGTAATGGTGATTTCTCTATGTCAAACAATGGATTGCTGCGATATAAGAATAGGATTTGTGTGCCTAATAATGATGAGATTAAGGAAAGTATTATGCAAGAGGCGCATACAACTCCCTAATCCTTACATCCAGGGTCGACGAAGAAGTACCAAGACCTTAAGGCATTGTATGGTGGCATGGGATGAAGAAGGATATTGCTGAGTTTGTTGCCAGATGTTTGACATGCCAGCAAGTCAAGGCAGAACACCAAAGGCCAGCGGGGTTACTTCAACCGCTTTACGTTCCATAATGGAAATGGGAAGATATAGCAATGGATTTTGTGGTAGGACTACCTAGGACCACAAAACAACATGATTCTGCTTGGGTAATAGTGGATAGGCTCACTAAGTCCACCCATTTTCTACTAGTTAAGACCACCTACTCGGCAGACCAATATTCAAAATTGTCTGTGAGTGAGATAGTGAGACTTCATGGAGTTCCAAAGTCGATAATTTCAGAATGAGGATCAATGTTCACATCGAACTTTTGGAAGGGATTACAGAAAGCTATGGGAACAAGGTTAAAGTTCAGTACCACATTCCATCCTCATACATATGGGCAGTCTGAAAGGACTATACAAATTCTAGAGGATATGTTGAGATGTTGTGCTTTGGACTTTTCAGAGTCTTGGAACTTATACTTACCCCTAATGGAGTTATCCTATAAAGATAGTTATCAATCCACTATTGAGGTGACTCCCTATGAGATGCTTTATGGGCGCAAGTGTAGATCTCCTTTGCACTGGGATGAGGTTGGGGAGCAGCAAATTTTAGGCTCCGAGGCAGTTAGGGAAGCCAGCGAGGTGATCGAGAAAATTCGCCACAGGTTGCTTACTGCTCAAAGTAGGAAAAAGATTTATGCGGACCTTAAGATAAGGGACATCGAGTTTTCAGTGGGCGAGTTTGTGTTCTTGAGAGTCTTGCCAATGAAAGGTGTTCTGCATTTTGGGAAGAAAAGGAAGTTGAGCTTGAGCTATATAGGTCCATTTGAGGTTTTGGACAGAGTAGGGCAAGTTGTGTACCATTTGGCACTGTCCCCAGCACTAGAAGAAATGCATAATGTATTTCACATCTCGATGTTGCGTAAGTACGTGTCAGATCCCTTGCATATTTTGAGTTATGAGCCGTTACAGCTAAAGCAGGACCTGAGTTACGATGAACAGCCCGAGCATGTTATCAAAAAGGAAATCAAGGAACTGAGATCCAAAAGGATTCCATCAGTTAAGGTCCTATGGAAGAATAGTACAGAACAAGAAGCAACATGGGAGTTGGACGAAGACATGAGAGAGCGATACCCTGAGTTATTTGGTAAGAAATAATTTCGGGATGAAATTCCTTTTAAGGAGGGTATATTGTAGCGAACCATTTTTTTTTTGTTAATTTTATTAATTTTGTGCTTTGTTTTATTTTAATTGTTAAGTGTTATGAATTACTATTTTTATTTATTTGAATGGTTTGGTAGAAATTGTGTGTATTTAATTGTTAATTGTTTTATTTATTAAATAATTTAATTTGTGAATAAAAAATGAGTTTTGTTTGAATACACCAATGTGCATGGTAGGTAGAGATGCACCTTACTAATTGGGTGTATGCCTATGCATGGTTGCATGGTGTGCATGCAATAGATTTTCTAAACATCATTTTCCTTTTATTGGTTTATTTTATTTAATTAAAAGGAGAAAAAAATAATAAAAAGAGGAAAGGAGAGGGGTGGACGGAAAGAGAATGGGAAGTGAAGGATTGTATTTCCTTTTTAATTTGAGTGATTTTTAGCTAGAAAGGGAAGAGGAGTTGTAATCTTTATGCACTCTTTATTTTTCCCGAAATTAAGAAAAATAAAATGAATGAAAATAATTAAAAAGAGGAAACTTACCCTTTTTTTTTTCATTAGGACTAGTTATTGCTAGGTTATGTTAAAAGAAGGGAAAGAAAAGAGAAGAGCATTTTGCTCCTTGTGACCGTCGGCCTAGAAAGAGAAGGAGAGTGAGTGAGCATGAACTAGAGAGAGAAGGAGAAGAAGAAAGAAAGAAGAAGCAAGAAGAAAAGAGAGGGAGGAGAAGGAAGAGAGGGGTTCGAATCTCTATAGGTATGGCTATTGCTTGGTTTGTTTGATTTTTTTTAGTTTAGACCCTCTCCTTAATTTCTAGTGTTTCATTTCCCTTCTCTTGTTCTTATGATGTATGAAAATCCCTAGGGGGAGTAATCAAGGGTGGTGGCCGAATTGAGTTTTGATTTCTATCAAAGGAGGTAGTTGATTACTAGCTTTGTTTTTTATTTTGTGATTATATTTAATGGATTGTTGATGTTTTGGTTCCTATTTAAATTTTTCTATGTGTTGATTGATGTTGTTAGAATATCTAAGAATATAATATATGATGTATGGTGTTATGTCAATCTCTTGTTATGAATATTTGTTTTGATCTTAAAATCATGAGCATGGTGAAATTGATGTTATGACACCTAGGGTTTTTCCCTATGATTTGATGCAATATTTTGTTGGTTTAAAAGTTCTATGTAAAAGCATGCAAGGGTTTTGGTTGCTTTTGGCTAGGGGGTTTCGGCCATAGGTATGATGCATGATGTATTTTTTTTTATTTTTGTGTCACTTATGCATATTAAGAACATGCTAGGTTAATTGGTTAAATGAATGGATTGTCTTAAATCTTTTATAAATTGATATATTAGTGATACATGAGGATTATATTTGAGTTTTGAGAAGCATGAATTTAAAATTAATTTTATGATGAATTATGCTTGCTGATTTTTGTGTATAATTGGTGAGTAAATTGGTCAAACAATGATTTGCATGCATAAGTGATGTCTCAAATAATGTGTTGACTTTATGTTAATAAAAGGGTATTGTTGTACCCTAATTTTAGCTCGAGTCATTCACTCAGTTTGGGTACAACTGGAAAATAAATAACGAAGAAATAATCAAGGGAATGATATATGCTTATTATCCACGTAAGCAACTCTAGTTTAACATGGGCACGTGTGGTGTTAGGCGTCCTGGGTTTAACCCGAGCTACAAACACGAAGGTTGTGAAGTGTGAGCTCATAATATTCAAACAACATTCGAAATACGAGCTTGGAGGAGATGTTCAACTTGTGCTAATTCGAATGTATTTCATACTCAAGGATCCTTGGAGACTCGGAATCCCATTATACGGTTATTTATGACCAGGCTGTCATATTTAATGTCCCAGATATTAGGAGAACATTTACTGTATGATCAAATTATATCCCATTATAAATGGGAAATATACTTATTAAATGTAATAAGTATGTATATGTGTGATTGACTCACGCGGTTACCCAAACCTGTCCATGGAATTTCTCTATAAATACTGCGAATATGGACAGGAAAGGGGACCAATTATTTTATAATACTGAAACTCTGCCAAAATAGAGAGTGAAACAACAATAATATAGACTCGCGGACTAGGTGGATTTTAACCATTGAACCACGTAAAAATTTTTTGTTCTTGTGAATTCATTTAATTTTTCATTACGGTTTATTTCTAAGCAATAATATACCTTACAATTTCTTAATACACTGTTGGTGAAAAACCGCGTCAACAATTTGGTGCTTTCATTAAGAGGGAAATTTGTGCTTCATCAAAATCCCAGTCAAATCTTATCATGGTGCTCACTCGCTCAATGCACAAAAATGAGATAGAACAGCTTGGTGGGAAGGAGGCCCATCATACTGCTGTTTCGAACAAACATGGCCCTGAAGTCCAGCAACGTCTAGGAAAGAAAGTGGCTGGTCATGGCGTAACTGGAAGTTCGATGTCATTGCCACTGAATCCAAACCCAGACTACTTAACTGTCGTTGAGTTGGAAAATATGCAGTTAAGAAATCATCTTGCTAAGGAAAACAGGAAAATTGAGGAGGTTTTTGGCTCAGTTACCCCCTCTCGCAATCGACGTTAATGTCAGAAAGAGGCAAAGTGGGTCTCACAAGTCCCACAGGAATAACTGATCCAAACCAACTCGATCAGTCATAATTGCCACCCTAAGTTTTGTGCAACCAGCGCGAGACTGCCGCAATGCTCATCCTAGTGGCCCTCATAGGGGTCATTAGCATATCAGTCGATCGGTTAGAACCGCAACCCCAAGCCTGGTGCCACCTTCACAAGCGCCTAGGAATGCCCATGGAAACCCATGAGGAGGGGATGGGACAGGCTCACAGAGACAAATTGTTTCAGCAAACCCTCCCGCGTCACGAGCAGATTGTCAGGCGCAGAGAGCTAAAAATAATGGGGCAGAACAAAGGTGGGATAATCTAGTTCGCCCTGATGGGACAAGGATTGTCTTTCCAATAGGGCATCCCTCGTCACCTATAAGACATCAAACACCATCCCGTCCTATGTGGGACATTCCAGCTTATGGAGACAGTAGGAGAAACCCTCCTCCGTCTGCCCATACCTACGTCCCACGGAAGCATGTTTAAAATCTAGATCCTCGGCCTCAACCACGAGCTGTAAGCTTTGCAAATGGGAGTTGTTGGACCAAAAGTCATCGTAGTGGTAGGTTTGAGGGCGACCTAAGAAATCAGTTGAGTTCAAAGAAAATCCCTCGGTACGGGTCATAACCTGATTTGCATGATCTCTTGAATTCACAGAGAAGGAATCCAGCTCGGAATGAAGATGTTAATTACACTAGACAAGAGGGAGGTTCGTCGATAGTTCGCGATAATGGGAATGCCCCACCAAACCAAGATCTAGCTTGGAGGGACAACAACCCATAAAATGCATATGATAAGATGGGAGCTGTTGAACAGCCCCCAGATAACCTAGGGATCAAAGACCAAACCCTCGAGAGGCGAGCTCTGATGGAAGAGCAAATGAAGAGGCTTTTATCTGGAAAAGATAAAGATGATTGTGACTCAGAGAATGAGCTCAAGCCTTTCGTTCCAAATATTATGGCGGCCACGTATCCGATAGGCTTCAGAATGCCACACTTGTCAAAGTTTAATGGAGATGGTGATCAGTCAGACCACCTCGGGATGTTTAACACCATGATGATGACCACAATGTCAGGCTCGACCTAAGGTGCATTTTGTTCCCTTCAACTCTGATTGGACCAACCAGGCAATGGTTCAAACAATACAAGAGGCATTCTATAAGTTCGTGGAAGACGTTTTCTTCTGACTTCAAAAAATCATTTCGGGCTTCCCAGATAGCTCGCATTAAGGCTAATTCATTAGAAAATGTAAAGTAGCAACCTGGCGAAATGTTGAAGGCATATTTGAGTAGATTTGCCAATGTCACTGCACGAGATAGGGATGCTGATGACAGCTCCAAGCTCATGGCAATGAGGAAGGGAATCCTTGTTGGAGGTGACTTGTGGCAAGAATTACAGAGAAAAGGAGTTAATAGTGTGGACGAGTTCTTGGCACGAGCTCAAAGATGGATTAACCTGGAAGAGGTGCGAGCTTCTGTCGCAAAAACCAGCCAGATCCCTGTCCAGCCCGTTGGAGCGGTAAGGGACGTGGCAGCTAGGACTCAAACCGTTACACAGAATAATCAACGGGGGAGTAACAAAAGGAAGGGAAATGGTGAGGGTGACAAGAGTGGAACAAAGAAAAATAAATCTGCTGAGAAATTCAAGCCTGTTTACGCCACTTATACCGATCTCACGGATACTAGGGAGCGCATCTTCCTGGAAAATTCTACTCGCCTTCCATGGAAAAAGCCAAAACCGTTGAAAAATCAAAGAGCGAAGAGAGATCCTTCAAAATTCTGCCGATTTCATAATGATATTGGTCATAACACTAATGACTGCTGACAACTGTAGGATGAGATTGAAACTCTTGTTAGAGCAGGTCCTTTGGCCCAGTACGCCCGAAATCAGGTGGTCTCTAATCATCCCGCTGGGCCAAGCCCTCCATTAGCTCCCGAAGCTCCAGTAAATCAAATCGAAGCTCAACCGAATCAGGATTATCCTCCTCCGATAATAGGAGGAGATATAGCCACCATTTTGGGAGGACCTCATCTGGTAGGCACGAGCAGAGGGCCCCAGAAGAGATACATTAACGAACTGAAATCCCATAATGGAGTGGAGTTCATCCCGGAACAGCGGTTATCGAAACAACAATGTCTAGAAAAACAACCAATCATTTTTATAGAAGAGGATGCTAGCCACGTCCAATTCCTACATAATGATCCCTTGGTCATAACCGTTCTGCTCGCCAACCGGAGGGTATGGAGGACACTAGTAGATAAAGAAAGTTCTCTGAATCTACTTTTTAGGTCCACCTTGTAAAAAATGGGGTTGTCTGTCACAAAATTGAAGGCGACCTCAATGACTTTGTACGAATTTTCTGACGAAGGATCAGCAGCCATCAGAACAATTGAATTAGTGGTAACATTGGGAGAAGGCTCACAAACTGTCTCCAAGTTGCTTGAGTTCATGGTAATCGACTATCCAGCCGCATACAATGCAATTTTGGGCCGACCTGCGTTGATGGCATTTGAAGCCATAACCTCTATCTGCCACCTAGCAATAAAATTCCCCTCGGCTGTGGGAATATGCACCGTCAGAGGTGATCAGCTCGCTGCCAAAGAATGCTATAGCATTTCTATGAAGGGAAAATCACAACTCGGGCAGCAAGCTATGGCCATAAATGACAGAGGAGAGGAGTCCCAGGAAGTGGAAGTTACTTGTGGGATGGAAGAACCTCAAGAAGCAGAGGATAGCGATGTTGCCCCACGTGATGACATTGACCCATGAATGGGCGATGACAGGTCAGAGATCCAAGCTATTGAGAAGCTTGAGGAAGTAAACATTGAACCCAAAGAAGCTTCAAGAGTCGTTAAGATTGGATAAAATCTTGATGATAAAAGGAAGAAGGAGCTGATCAAAGTCTTACAAGAGAATTTGGACGTTTTCTCCTGGTCACATGAAGACATGGTGGGAATAAGCCCGAGTGTAATCATGCACACTCTAAATTTGGACAAGAATGTACCTACAAAATCCTGAAAATGGAGATGCTTGGGAACAGTCCGAGCTGAAGCTCTTGAGGAAGAAGTTGCTCGACTATTAAAGTGTGGGTTTATATGTGAAGCAAAATACCTAATCTGGGTTGCCAATCTCGTACTGGTCCCAAAGCAGAATGTGAAATGGAGGACTTGCATCGAATTCTCCGACCTGAACAAACTTGTCAAAAGGATTGCTTTCCACTACCAAGGATTGATCAGTTGGTAGATGCCACGGCAGGTCACGAGCTTATGTCCTTCATGGATGCGTATTATGGATATAACTAGATCGCGATGAATCCTGCGGACCAAGAACATACAAGCTTCATGACCCCAAATAACGTATATTGTTATAAAGTCATGCCCTTCGGGTTGAAGAATGCCGGAGCTGCATATCAACATTTAGTCAACAAAATGTTCGCTAATCAGATCAGGAGGAATATGGAAGTGTATGTCGATGATATGCTTGTCAAATCCAAGACTGTCAATCACCATGTATCCGATCTGAAAGAATGTTTTGAAATCTTATGGAGGTATGACATGAAGCTGAATCCTCAGAAGTGCACGTTCAGAGTGGCGTCAGGAAAGTTTCTTGGTTTCATAGTCAACACGAGGGGAATAGAGGCAAATCCTGAGAAAATCAGGTCGTTGATAGAAAGGCCCTCACCCAGGTCGCGTAAAGAAGTTCAAAGCCTGACGGGAAAGGTGGCAGCTCTGAATCGTTTTATTTCAAAATCTACTGACAAGTTCCTACTATTTTAGAACTTGCTCAGGGGAAAAAAGAAATTCGAATGGACTGAGGAATGCGAACAGGTATTACTCGACCTAAAAAAGCACCTGACCGAGCCCCTAGTGTTATCTAAGCCTATGTCTAGAGAACCTCTGTTCCTTTATTTGGTTGTGACAGAAAATGCAGTCAGTACCGTGTTAGTCCGAGAAGAAGACCATGCTAAAAAACCAGTATATTATATAAGCAAAAGACTTCTCGGAGCCGAATCACGATACCCACTGATAGAGAAGCTAGCATTTTGTCTAATATTGGCTTCCAGGAAGCTCCTGCCATATTTTCAGTCCCATTCAATTAACGACATGACCGACCAACCTTTAAGGCAGGTGTTACAAAAACCTAAAACGTCGGGATGTCTGTTAAAATGGGCTATTGAACTTAGCCAGTTCGAGACACTGTACGTGCCACGGACCTCAATAAAAAGTCAGGCCCTTGCTGAGTTTGTGGTTGAATGCACCGGATTTGAAGAGGAGCTTTTGAAGGATCCGGTGCAGGAGCTGTGGAAAATATTTGTAGATGGATCATCGAAAGAGAATAGATCGGGAGCTGAGATCATACTAATCTCCCCAGAAGGGCATCGATTCCATACAGCTCTGAGATTCGGGTTTGAAGCATCCAACAACGAAGTAGAATATGAGGCTTTACTAGCTGGGCTGAGAGTGGCAAGGGAGCTCAAGGCAAAAGTCATCCAATGCTCTAGTGATTCTCAGTTCATGATTAATCAGGTGTTGGGAGAATATCAAGCTCGAGGTACCAAGATGGCGGCCTACCTAGCTAAGGTGAAGGGAGATCTGTCTAAATTTGAGTACAATATTGTTGAAAAGATACCCCGCGATGAGAATACTAATGTTGATGCTTTGGTAAGGCTTGCCACCACCAAAGAAGTTGAGACCTTGAACATAGTGCTAGTGGAGTTCTCGGAGAGTTTATGTATGACATAAGAAATGGTAGAGGTCGAGAGGATCGACACAAGACCAACCTGGATAACTCCCACAATGAAATAACTCACAATAGGGAAGCTACCTGAGTATAGAAAGGATGCAAGAAATATACTATATCAAGCTCCGAGGTATGTGATAGTGGATGGCACATTGTACCGACGTGTTCATTCATTGCCTCTCCTACGGTGTGTTATGCTCGAGGAAGCTAAAAACATATTGCAAGAAGTGCACGAAGGCTTTTGTGGAGATCATGTTGGGGGGCAAAACCTAGCACTAAAAATACTAAGGCAGGGCTATTTTTGGCCCACTCTAACAAAAGACTCGATCTTGTATGTTTAGAAAAGCAAAAAATGCCAGCGTTTTGCCATAGTTCCCCGAGCTAATCCAGTTGAGCTAACGATGATCTCATCCTCGTGGCCATTTCTGGTATGCGAAATTGACCTAATAGGGTCTCTACCTATGGGAAAGGGAGGAGTTCATTACGCGGTGGTGGTGATCGACTATTTCACGAAGTGGGTAGAAGCCGAACCTCTAGCAACCATCACTTCGAAGAGAGTCCTAGACTTTATGGTGATAATTATAATATGTCGGTTTGGACTTCCTAAAAAGATCGTGTTAGACAATGGGACACAGTTCGACAGTGATCTCCTCACTAACTTATGTAAAAAATACAGCATTATTAAGAGTTTCTCGTTGGTAGCATATCCACAAGCCAATAGACAGGTCGAGGCAGTAAACAAAACCCTAAAGGCGAGCCTGAAGAAGAGGTTAGACAAGGCCAAAGGATTATGACCCGAACAGCTCCCGAAAGTACTTTGGGCATATCAGACTTCTCACAAAACCTCCACGGCACACACTCCTTTTTCCCTAACTTTTGGAAGCGAGGCCGCCCTTCTAGTTGAAGCCATGGTAGCCACTCACAGGCAAAGGACATTCAGCCAGGAATGGAATGATGAACTACTTAACGCATCTTTTGACCTGATTGAAGAGAAATGAGAGGACTCGCAGTTACAGCTTGCCCATTATCAACAAAAAAATCACTTGTTACTTTAATTCTAAAGTTAAGATGCGAAGGTTTGGATTGGAAAACCTAGTTCTCTGAAGGGTGTTTCATGCAAATAAAGATCCCAAGGATGGTGTGTTAGGCCCGAATTGGGAGGGACCATATCAGGTCATCGAGGTTTTACGAGAAGGAACTTTCAAGATAGCTCGGCTGAATGGGGAAGTAGTCCCATAGACCTGGAATGCCTTACATTCGAAAAAGTATTATCAGTAGTACCATCACCCATGTAAGGCTTATTTATAAAAGCCATTTGATTGAATAATAGATGGATTATTAAATAATTTCTTATTAAGGTTGTATTAGCTTATTAGCTCGTGTATTAATATTTGTAAAAGCAACCAAGAAAGTTTCTACATTCTAGTTACTTGGGGGGCATATAACCCATATAACCCGAGGTTGGCCAAATTAAGATCGCTTGATAAGTTTAATCATTTAAAACCTTGGAGACAACGAGGTCCGAAACTTAGAAGCTTGGAAAATTGATTATTCAGCGACTTTCTTAAGAGCTTGAGTTGTCAATAAACCTAGCACGAACTAAGTTTAATCATTTAAAACCCTGGATACAAGCAGGTCTGAAACTTAGAAGCTTGGAAAATTGATTATTCGATGATATATATATATTTTAAAAAAAGCTCGAGTTGTCAATAAACCTAGCACGGACTAAGTTTAATCATTTAAAACCCTAGATTTGACTAGGTCAAAAACTTGGAAAGTTGGGAAAAATTGTTTAATATCAAGGGCTTTTATAAAAAGCTCGAGTTATCAATAAACCTAACACGAATTAAGTTTAAATTACTTGGAAAGTTGGGAAATTGTTTAATATCAAGGGATTTTTAAAGCTCGAGTTATCAATAAACCTAACACAAACTAAGTTAAATTATTAAAAACCCCGGAACTAATCAGGTTCAAGGCCTGATTCTTAACAGGTATGATACAAATCAACACACAAAACTTGGACATAACTAAGTTCAAAATATCTATCCTGATCTAAAAATTGATTCCTAAAATCTCGAATGTACAAGTTTAAGGAGCCACAAACATGAGAGACAGTAAAGGAATGATAAATAGATCAAAAAGTTAGATATATATTGAAACAAAGTAGGCATCATCCTGAGGAGAAAACCTTGAACCAAGCTCGAAGGCAATTGTTTAATAAAAAAAATTGTTAAAAAATTATAGACAAATAAAAAAAAGCTATCATTGAGCTCCACCAATTCACCCAGCCGAGTTGACCTCTTCGCCAGCTCCCTCAACTGCCTTGAAAACCTCACCAGGCTCTGACAGTTCTTGCAAAAGCCAAGCCTTGAATTTTGCAAGGAGTGAATCCCACAGCCCGGTTTCCATGAAAGAAAATTTCCCATCTGGATTGAAGGCCCAACACTGGCATAGCATCTTTTCTGAGGAAGACAATGAGGCCACCTTTTCTTCTTTAACTGCGACCTCAGCCTCGAGTAGTTTGGATTTGGCTTCATCAACCTTGGACTAAAATGGTGCAGATTGAGCCTGGAGAGCAGACGATGTAGTCTTTGCAACCTCAAATTGCTCGCTTTCTTGTGACGAGGTGAGAGCGGCTGTAGCATCATGCTCACTCTTTTGAGCAGCCGCCAAGGCAGCTTTGGCGGCCTGCTCGCCTTCTTGAGCAGCTGTCAGGGCAGTGTTGTCGGCGTTTAATTCGGCCCAGAGCTCATCATTTCTAGCCCTAGTCCGGGCTATGCTGCGATACTGGAACAGGAAAAACTACAAAATAACAAAACAAGTCAGGATATACCCTTGATCACAATAATAGAGAATTTTTCACCAAGGAAAGATAATTTATAGTGAGGTTCATCCCCATAGCTGACTCCAAGACATTCTCTTGGCTATGCTCCTTAGATCCCTCGAGTTGGCCTTATAGGCATGCCCCGCCATATGGCTTGTCGTCTCATAAATGATGCCCCGAAAAGCATCAAGGATCTTTTCTAGATCCTGGGGATCTATTGGAACTTGAATGCTCGGGGCTGGAACGATGGGGGCCGGAGGATCAACTTGTATTACTTGGGCCTGAGGAGGTGCGGATTGAGGTGGAGGAGGAGGAGGAGGAGGAGGAACCCTAGCGGTAACAGTACTCGCCAGAACTGATTCCCGGGTTGAGCTCGCGTCTTTCCCCTTGGCAAGGGATCTGGTGGTGTTGCCCATAGCAGGGGATTTTCTTTGAGATCCTGAGCCTCTTTACGGCGAGTCCTAAGCCAATTTTCTTATTTTGAAAGGCGGTTCGGAGGTCAGGAGCTCCGGGTTATTCCATCTCTTCGCCTGAAAAGAACAAAAAGGAATTAGTTCGCAAACAAGGTTGTCTAAAATATACATAAAGAAAGAAAATAAACAAAGATCCTACCCTCCAGGCTAGGGGAGGAGTCTATTATCACCAGCTCGGGTGTTTTGGCTGGGATCGGCACGACCTCCGGCCTTGGGATTGTTGGAGGAGAGGGAGAGTCTACAGTTAGTATTTCTGGGATCCTAAGGGGTTCAGGCTTAGGTCCTTCCTCAGGGGTTGATTCATCTACATATTGTCTAAATCTAGGGGCAAATGCACCCTAGAGCTGAGAAGACCAGGTCCTGCGGTTGGTTCCATACTCCTAAAAAATGGCAGATCTAAAGTTTGAAGTGTTTTCAAGAACTACTGTGCCCTTAGGGTAACTATTGTCATGGCGTACCACTAGGTAGTCTATGCATTGGAGCAGGGATATATTACAATCTAGGTTATGAGGATGATGATGGACGGACTGATTTGGGTTAAATCGAAGTAACCTAAATTCAGCAATAGCCCTATCTAATTCCCTATAAGGGTATGGGTTACCTTGGCTGGAGGGGCCAACAGCTGCCCTTGATGCAACCATTCTAAGTCAGGTTCCCGGGCCGCCTCGAGATCCTTCCTTTCCCTCACAAGAGGCACCTCGTCCTCTTCCTCCTCCTCGCCTTCGATGGCTGGCAAGGCCTCCTCTTGAGAGGATGGGAGCTCCTGGATTACCGGAAGGGTAGCCTGGGTCCTTAAGGCCAACATTTGACCTTCGCCAATCAACCTACATGCCAGCATCGTGACATCATTCACGACCTGGCAGTAGTCCTTCACATTGGGTGGAAGCCCAGACAATTTCTCGTATTGACAATCGAGGGTCACGAACTTCTCCATCCTTGCAAATATGGCGGCACGAGAAACAAATTTAGTTAAGACATGTACAAAAGAAACACCTTGAAAGGAATAAAAATGCCATGAGCTGAGGTTTCAAAAGTAAGAAACTTACGAGGACGGTTGAAGTATCGGTGTTCGCAATTCCGAAACCCATTTGACATAAAGAACATGTCTTTGTAGTCGTTGGGGTGACTGGGAAGCTCGATGACGGGAGCAGAGTTGGGAAATCTTGTCAGATAATAGAAACTGTCACCTCGCCCTTTCTGCTCTGGGCTAGCTTTGATGCAGGAAAAGTATAGTATATCTGTCGGGGTGGGGACATCCCACTCATGCATCAAAAATAAATATTTCAGCCCCACCAAAAGTCTATAAGAATTTGGGGGGAGATGAAATGGAGCCAACTTAACGTAGTTTAGAAAATCCGTGAAGTATTGGTCCAGGGGAAGAAATGCCCCAGCCTTTAAGTGCTTGTCACTCCAAGCCGCGAAGTCATCTTGGAGAAGGGAGCAGCTTTGTTCCCCTTCGAACGCAGGTCAGGAAAGTAGAGCTTCGATCCCAACCTCTATGTTGTGGCTTAGCATGATCTTGTTCACCCTCCCTTGGGTCGTGATCTTTCATACGATGCGTTCAGCCTCGAGTAGGAGTTAAGTGGGGGATGGGAGACTCTGGGGCGATCTCCTTCCCTTTGTTCTTCTGCTGAGCGGATGAACTTGAGGCATTCTTCTTAGGGGCGGTTTTCTTGTGAGGAGCCATCAGATTGCCTAACGAGCAGAATGACCTAGTTAGTAGGCGATCTAAGAGGTTTTAAAGACTAACGTAGAAGTACGAAGGGGAGAAGGTTTACTTTTGTTATACGAGCTGAGGTTAGCCTCAGCCCCATCGTGCGATGCCACGCGATACCCTAAGTTACATGCTTCAGTTTCCTAACAGACCCCTGATATTTAGGGATCCGCGTGTCAAACTTTCAGACCACTACTTTCCTTGGGAGGTGGTTTAGTGCAAAACTGCCCAAGAAGTGTGACCCCTAAGCTATCTGGTTTAAACCCTAAAAACCCTTAATTTCCTGTATCCCGAATGGGTATATTTTACATTAACTCACCATTGAAATTACCTAGAATTACCCATAAATTTCTTAGTTTTATGAATGTCTTATTTCTAGAGCTATTTTTGGACTCACCCATTGTACCTAAGTCGAAACCTATTCCCTAAATACATTCGAAAATAGCCTAATGGTGACTACAGTGAATAGTGCGGATGAACATGGTGAAGAACAAAAGTCTGGTAAAAAAACAAAAAGAAAAAAAATCTTCAAACCAAAAAAGAGAGATACTTACAGTATGTTCTTCGACGGTAAGACATAGACTTTCCAAAGGGAAGTTCCTAGAAAACTTCTGAGTGACTGGGTACAATGAACGAGTTTTGGGAATTTCTGGGAAAGAAGGAAGTTTCGGAAGTGCAAAAGAGGAAATTTTTTAAATGAAAGGTGGTGAAGTTTGAAACTTGGCCATTCCTTTTATACGTAAGTTGTGTAAATTAATCTGGGCCATTTTTTTGGGTTGGTTCAAGATCCAAGGGCCAAGGTTAAATAGACAAAATGGCGGCAAAAAGGTGACAAGACAATTATTGCAGTCCTCGAATCCTGAACAGACGCCAATTGCAGTACTCGAGTAGTGGGCAGTCATGGTTTTGTGTAATAGAAGACTAAAATCCCCTATTGTGTAGGTCAGAAAATGATGACGTCATACACGAGCAGGAGCTTGGGGGGAAAATGTTGTACCCTAATTTTAGCTCGAGTCATTCACTCAGTTCGGGTACAACTGGCAAATAAATATACAGAGAAATAACCAAGGGAATGATGTATGCTTATTATCCATGTAAGCAACTCGAGTTTCACATGGGCACGTGTGGTGTTAGGTGTTCTGGGTTTAACCTGAGCTACAGACACGAACGTTGTGAAAAGTGAGCTCATAATATTCAAACGACATTCGAAATACGAGCTTGGATGAGATGTTCATCTCGTGCTAATTCCAATGTATGTCATACTCAAGGATCCTTGGAGACTCGGAATCCCATTATACGGTTATTTATGACCAGGCTGTCATATTTAATGTCCCAGATATTAGGAGAACATTTACTGTATGATCAAATCATATCCCATTATAAATGGGAAATATACGTATTAAATGTAATAAATATGTATATTCGTGATTGACTCACGCGGTTACCCAGACTTGTCCATGGAATTTTTTATAAATACTGAGAATATTGGCAGGAAAGGGGACCAATTATTCTGTAATACTGAAACTCTGCCAAAATAGAGAGTGAAACAGCAATAATACAGACTAGTGGACTAGGTGGATTTTAACCACTGAATCACGTAAAAGATTTGTGTTCTTGTGAATTCATTTCATTTTTCATTACAGTTTATTTCTAAGCACTAATCTACCTTACTATTTCTTAATACACTGTTGGCGAAAAACCATGTCAACAAGTATTTTATTTCACATTTAAATTGATATTTATACTCAATTAATACCTACAATTTTTTTTTACATTTTATGAAAAAAAATATATAATTTTTAATCCAAGTTTATGATTTTTGAGTGATTAAATAGTTGCTTTAAGTTTTGGTTAAAAATAAGAAATGTCTTTTAAATGAAAGAAATAATGTGTGTATATTGAAATAAATTATTACCCTAAATTATTTATATGGTAAAGTGATATTTTTAAAATGTAACCATGGATTTTCACATTATTATTAAGTGCATTTTTCTTTATTTTAATGAGAAAATGTTTGAGTTTAAATTCACTTTTAATTTTTAAACAAAATAAATAGTTGCTGAAAGTTTATTTTAGTAAGTTAAAAATAATTATTTTGTTTGAAAGTAATGGGTTTACACTACATAATTTAAGTCTTAAATAATACAAGTGAAAATATATTTTTCTCACACTTAAAATTATATTTTCTCATACTTAATTTTGTAATATTTTTAATATAAAAGAAAATGTTATTTTCTAAAGGAAACATGAAATTTTTATAAGTACGTCTAAATAACTAATAGTTTTGTTGTTCCTAAGCAATTTAAAATAATAAATGTAAATATTATTCTGTAAGAAATTTAAAGGGGTTAAATGAATTAGTTTAATCAACTTTGAGACCTAAATAAATAATGGTAAATAGAATATGTTGGTGAATTTTTACTTGAAGATGTTAGAAATGAGCATGTAGAAATTATCGTTTTAAACATCACTTTTTAACAACGCTCCCACGTATGCATGTCGCATGCAAATGCACTTTTACTTTCAAATATATGCCTATTATACAAATATATAATTTTTACTTTGTAACCATGCATGGATAATTGGTAGAATTAGCATTATTCTTTTGTGATTTTATGTGAAAAATGTGCATGTTTAGGATTTATGAACAATTTGCACCATGTGTGCATGGCCCATGCACACATGAGGTATATGTGTTGGGCATGAGAAATCTCATGCGATTCTAAAGAGAAATATTTTATTATGATTATAGGCTCGTCGTGAAGTTTCTCCCATTTTTGCTTTGCTCGGACCTGAGGTAAAGAAGTTAGATAGAAATTCTATGTTTATGCTATGAAATGGTAAGATTGGTCTGTTATGATGATGATGATATGCTATGTATGATGAAGGACCATGAGGTTGAAGTATGGAATTCTATCTTGAAATGTTATGATGAATATGTGTGCAACATGTGTTTTCCTTTATGTTGTATGAAATGTATTTCATGTGTTTGTATGCTGTTTGGAAAAGCTAATGGTTGTTAGCGTGTTGAACGCGACACAACAAATTGGTTACTATGGATATAAGATGTAACCCGAGTTACTAAGGTATGATGTAACTCATAGGGCGGACAAGCCGAGATTATTCAACAACTAGAGCCTCCTATTTACCTCAAGATGTGACATGGACAATAGAGGGGCCATGTTCACAAAGAATAAGATGATGATGTTTGAATATGTTGATGATGTGTGAATATGGTGATGATGCTTGAATATGCTGATGATGTGTGAATATGACGATGTATGATGTATGATGATGACGTTTAAGTATGATATATGATGATGATGTTTAAGTATGATGTATGATGATGTATGGATATGATATTGTATGAGCCTTCGATATGATGTTCTTATTGTGTTTTTCTTTGTATGCTGCTTGTACTTCCTTACTGGGCTTTTAGCTCACTCCCTTACCTCCCATTTCAAGTAATAAATAGAGTTTCTCTTTGGCACGCGATGTTATGTGAGGAGTTCTGACGTCAGAGTGTGTATGGTGTGGGGGTATCCTATGGAAGAATAAACGATCAACGTAAACGCCAAATTTTAAAGAATGATGTTATGGACTCAAATTTTAAAACTATCAGTGAGACTTAAACTTTATTTATTTTAAACGTTGCATAAGTACTCTTATTTTTATTTTAAACTATTGGGTCCAACATGCATGTTTTATCAAGGCCCCACTGGATTTCATATGTGAAATGGTTTTACTTCTATAATTTTGTGAGTATGGATATGTTTTGCAAAGTAGTAGTTTAGGGCGTTTTAAAGCTTTGGCATGTGTATTGGGCGAGGGACTTAAGGAATGAACCGATGGGATCGATCAAGGATGACGTTGATATTTTTGAAGTCTTTTTAATTATGTCTTTATGATTTCCGCACTTAGTATTTTGAATATTTAAGTAAAGGTTTTGTTTTCTTTATGATTTTTTATGTATAAACAATGGGATCCCGTACTTTTGGGTTTTATTTATAATAAAGTCTTTATTATTTTATATATATATATTCAAAGAAAGTAGTTATGTCTTAGTAGTTTTAAAGGTCCGATGTCTTTAAGTTAGTCAGATCTTCACATAATAATACCAATAATCTCATTCAACATCCACATGAACCCTAGCATGTTCCTATATTCCCAATAACATGAGCAAGTTTATAGGAAATCAAAAGAAACAAAAGCAAAACTTCACATGCATTGTCTACACATCCATACATGCCTAGTCACAAACACACACCCAACCATAGAGCCATACATGCCTAAGCTCCCTACAAGATTACAAACAACCATTAACACACATAGGGAATCCAAATCAAACAACAATTAATAACAAAATACTCAAGAAAACAATAGCAAGGCTAGAGATTTACTACCTCCTTTGATAGATAACAATACTCAAAATGGCCACCACCCTTAATCAGACCCCTTAGGGATTTCAAACCACCACAAAAAGAAAGAACAACAAAGTACTCTTAGATTCAAGAAGGAATAGTAGAAACTAAAAAAATAACACCATGAATCAAGATCTCACCCTAGAGATTCGAAACCCTACTTCCCTTCTCCTTCCTTCTTCTTTTCTTCTCTTCTCTTCTTTCTCTCCTCTTCTCACGGGCCCTCTCTTCCTCCTCTATGCACACGGCAACCACCAAGCCAAAATGAGAACACTCATGTTCTCTTTGTTTTTATAGAGGCCCTGGTGGCCAAACCCTAGCTAGTGGGAAAAAGGTAATGTCCCAAAATTTTCAAATTTCCTTGATTCCCTCTCCCATAATCCATGAAGTTGACAACTATGGCTATGATCGGATTGTCTTCAAAATGGAAACTTCCCTATGCATTCACACTAAACTTGGTCGAGCACCCTTGCCTCTCCCTTTTTCTCTATACACGGCTAGCACACACACACAATTCACCTCGAACTTACCCAATATATCCAGAAGACCACTAATAGCCATATCACCAATATCTTTATACTAAATTAAATTAAATAAAAATATATACATACTATCCCATTATTTTCCTTTTTCTAAATTGACCACAAAAAAAAAATTTAATAGAAAATAAACACCATGCATGGAAACTAATGCATGCTCACCATGCATACCATGCACATGCACACACACAATTGTGGATGGTCAAAATGTCATGCTTGTAAAAGACCCAAAGCACCTGCTCAAGTCCCCTAAATGCCTAAATATAGGCCTCGCAAGGTTGCTGGAAGCTGCGTGCCAAAACTTGGCGTGCCCAGATGCTCGCCTCGCGCCCAGCAGCCACGCCTCGCTGGGGGCGTCTCGCGAGGGCCTCGCGCCCAGCAGACGCACCTCGTTGGAGGCGTCTCGCAAAGGCAGCGCGCACGCCATCACCCAGCCTGCCCAGGTGCATCGCCTTGTGAGGGGCGTCTCGCGAGGGCCTCACACCTAGCAGATGCGCCTCGCTGGAGGCGTCTTGCGAAGGCAGCGCGCACGCCATCACCCAGCCTGCCCAGGTGCACCGCCTTGTGAGGGGCGTCTCGCGAGGGTCTCGCACCCAGCAGACATGCCTCGCTGGAGGCGTCTCGTGAAGGTAGCGCGCACACTGTCACCCAGCCTGCCTAGGTGCACCGCCTCGCACCCAGCAGATGCACCTCGCTGGAGGCATCTTGCGAAGGCAGCGCGCATGCCATCACCCAGCCTGCCCAAGTACACCACCTCGCGAGGGGCGTCTTGCGAGGGCCTCGCGCCCAGCAAACGCGCCTCGCTGGAGGTATCTCGCGAAGGCAGCGCGCACGCCATCACCCAGCCTGCCCAGGAGCACCGCCTCACGAGGGGCGTCTCGCGAGGGCCTCGCGCCCAGCAGCCGCGCCTCGCTGGAGACGTCTCGCGAGGGCCTCGCGCCCAGTAGCCGCGCCTCGATGGAGACATCTCGAGAAGGCAGCGCACCACCGCTCAGCCTGCCCAGATGCATCGCCTCGCGAGGGGCGTCTTGTGAGGGCCTCGCGCCCAGCAGCCACGCCTCGATGGAGGCATCTCGTGATGCCTTGCATCATGCCTCCTCTTGGTGCACTCGGCCCTACCAGACCTCATCTACACCACATGGGGTTACCTCCCCAAAATTGGCCTCACTAGAGGGGTGTTATCTCACCCCTTAAGATTGGCTCCAACCACTGGGCACCACTCTTACCATAAGTCCAACAAGAGGTAAAATCATGGACCCCTCTAACACACCGATAAGGGCGAATTGGAAGGGCCCCATAGAAATTCACACCAAGTCAAAAGAAGTACGGACACTAAGCTCATGCCATACAAGTAGTGGGAGTACTAGGAGAGAGGACATGGCCTATATGCTTCTAACCGGATGTCAGAATCGACACCACCACCACCACCACTATGCCTGGAGCCACTCCTCTGACACTCGTACTAATAAGTAGTGGAGACATCCTCACAGACTCTGACCATGTACTGGAGCCGACACCACTACACCTGAGAGCACTCTCCTGACAGCGTACTTGTGTACTACCTGGTCCCCTGGACCACCATGTATCAAGGGCCAGTAGAGCCCAATATAAAAGGAGTCCCACTTCCACATGGATGGGGGTTGGAAAAAACATTGTAGCACTACACCATAAGAAATACAAATTCAGTTCACCATTTTCTTTCTGCAATTGTTCTTTGAGTTTCCAATTAGATCTTTGAAGTTTTTTTTTCATTTGATAATCTCTACATTTCTATTTTTCTAACTTAACTTGGTTGACGAGTTCTCACCGTCAACAACAATTGATAGGGTGCATTTCTACTAGCCATGCACCTTGGTACACACGACAAAAACTTATGAACTCACAAATAAAATAATTAACAAATTTAAATTCTCATAATTTCTACCATGCAATTCAAACAATTAAAAATAAATTTCTAACACTTAACAATTGATAATAAAATAAAGAACACAAATTAGTAAAATAAAATAAAAAGTGGTGTGCTACACTCCACCCCCCAGCGTGGTCACCACAAAACCCTTCATGTACTTCTTGAAACAGTTCTTTGGCTTTGTGTTTGGTGACAGAGCATATAAGTGGTATTGAATACCCTCGTCGATATAGGATTTCGTCTAGTAATATATACTGAGAAAATTGCCTCATTAATTTTCTTGATTAGTTCCGACCAGTAAGTTATAGACCCTGCTCGAGATATTGAATTATGAGAGTCATCCATGTATCGAAGGCATTAATAGCCATGGTAGAGTCTATTTCCTATATGCTTTTGCAATGCCGGCAAGTGTGGAAGTTGAAAGTAGTAGGCAATATGCTAGTTTTTCTATTGTCAGATATCTTGATTATGCTCCTATCAGACTCTTGCTGATGTAATACATCGGATGCTGTGCCTTATTTTCTTCTCTGATCAATACAACACTAGCAGCATACTCATTGACTGCTAGGTAGGGACGTACAAAGTCTCTCTATCGATTGGTTTGGATAGAATGGGAGATTGTGCCATGTGCTTTTTGATGGCTTGAAATGCTTGGTCGCATTCTTCTGTCCATTCAAACTTCTTTCCACCCTTTAAAAAACTAAAGAACGGGACACATTTATCCGTTGATTTTAAAATAAATCTGCTGAGAGAATCAACTCTTCCCGATAGACTTTGAACGTCTTCAATTCTGGTCGGTGACTTCATATCGATTAGAGCTTGGATTTTTTATGGATTCCTCTCTATTATTCGTGCATCGATTATGAATCCAAGGATTTTATAATAACCTACTCCAAAGGAACACTTAAGATAATTTAGCTTCATTTAGTATTTATTCAAGACGTTAAAGCACTCCTCGAGATCTGTGATATGCCCCTAGCTTTCTTTGATTTTACTAACATATATACTTCCATATTGTTGCCAATTTGGTCTTTAAAGATTTGGTTGAATAAGTGCTAATAAGTGGCACCAATGTTTTTTAAGCCAAATGACATTGACTTGTAGTAGTATAGTCCAGTGTTTGTTCAAAAGCTGGTGATTTCTTCTTTAGGGGGATGCATACTAATCTGGTTGCAACCAGAATAAGCATCCATGATGGACAATGTCTCATGCCCAGTTGTTGCATCGACCAACTACTCGATTCTTGGTAATGGGAAACATTCTTTTTGGTAGGCTTTATTTAGGTTTGTGTTACACCCAAATTTTGAGAATGAAAGGAATAGCCTTGAAATGTTGGCTCAAAATAGGTAAGCTCGTGTATGTGGATACTGGCAAAAACACTTGTGCAAATTATTAATTTGTTCCATATCTGCTATCAGCGCTCTAGTCCCTCGTTCGAGCCTGAGTTGCAGGCTCAAAAGTACCGACCTTCTCTGAAGAACGTTCTCGATGAAATTACTAGATGAGGAGGGGGTTATAACTGTAATGGTGAGCTCGAAGCCTGGAGCAGTCTCGAAAGCACGTCAATAATACGATCAAGCTCAGTGATGTGTTTTGCATGCGAGAATTCTATTAGGAAATCCCTATTTCGTAGGGATTCGTTATTATCAGATATTAAATACTTATTGTCGTGGGATATTATGTAATCATTGCATTTATTATATTATTTTCACATTAATATGATTGATCGTAACTTCCCTGAATCGGAGGATGATATTCTCATGACCAGGTCTATAAATAGCCTGGTCTGATTCATTTGTAATAACGCACAAATTGTACTAGAGAGGACTTTGTCAAATTTCTTTATGAAAAAGATTTGAGAGGGTAGTGAGAGTAATAATAATGAGTCGTGGACTAGGTAGATTTTAACTGGTGAACAACGTAAAAAGCCTGTGAATCCTTCTATTTTTTCTGTATCTGTGTTTAGTGCTCTTTATATCTAAGTTAACGAAAAACGACATCAACAGTTTGGTGCTCTCATTGAGAGCATTAAACAAATCTCTGTATTGTTTAATAAAAGCCTGATGCATATCATCAATGGTCGATACAAACAATCCTGGAACTAGTGGGCGACCATTGCCACAAATCCCTGAGGAACGAACTCCTCAAACTGATAACTACCCATGAAGGCCTAGGAAGTAGCCCATGGAAGATTAGAGCCTAGATGAAGGAACTGCATTATACGACCCCAGGGGGAAACCTAATCCAACTCCTAGGCCCAATGAGGATTCGTACTATAATCCCGAAAGATATGTGCCCATTATGGAATTGGAGAATCACAAATTGCATTAACATTTGGTCGAAGCCACACGGCGAAACGAAGAATTGGCTAGGCAAGTCGCTGAAGTACGAAAAACCTCCTCGAAGGACCAAGGGACGTCCCCGCGGGAGTACGACCACCGGAATGGCCAAACGAAGGGCCCAACAGGCCCAGCTGAGGCCCATGACAAATACCGACAACGGTCACCCTCGGAGAAATGCACAAAATTCTACTAATGGAAACCCTACAGTGAGCGCAACTGCCGGAACGAGGAATAATCGAGCTCCTCCTGTGACTTGGAATATTAACCCCGAGCCAGTTAGGAATAACCCAGAGCTAGTCCGAGCCAATTCTGGACCTTCCAGACCCAGTAATGGAAGGCCCCCGCCATCGCCAATAAGGCATCCTCTCTCGCCAATAAGACACCCCTCTCTAGTTCGAGAGGCACCCCAGCCAGCTCCTAATGGGAACCGGGCGGGGAAACGGGCACCCCAAAGTCCCTCTCAAAGTAGTAGCAGAGATAGAAACCATAGGGCTCGAATTGGACACGAAGGTGAATGAGAAGCTCCCTGAGGACATAGGGCATCTCAGCCAGCGGGAATTCATATGTCGAGGTCACAAACAACTGGAGTGAGGGGGCCAGTGGAAACCCTCCTGACAACCATCGAGCCACACAACAACCTGAGAGAAATGCTAACTTCATAAGTGGGAGATTGGACCTTAGCAAATTGGTGAGTGTATACAACACTGAACACAGGAATACTGGGAATTATGAGAACAATCCTGATCTTCGAGATCACTTGAATCAAAACCAAGGGCACGCTAACCCTTCAAACCTGGATTTATGAACACATTTGAAGAGCCGAAATAAGCCCATGAAGCTGGTATACGAGAATCAATATAACCTTGTACTAGGGCAGGGAGCTAGAGTTTTCACAAACAATAACCAGCTACCCTAAGTGCAAGCTCAATCTTCGATGGACTTTGTCCAAGAAAGAATTAACCAGCTTGAAAAAGCATCCAAACTCCTTCAATTAGAGAGAAATAAGGACAAGGCCGACGACTCCGATGAGGAGCTTGAGCCTTTTGCTCTGCACATATCGAACACTCTATTTCCTTCAGGATTCAAGATACCCCACGTGGCACCTTTTGACGGGACCTTAGACTCGTACAACCATCTGAGTACATTTAACACGATAATGCGTGCCAACAAGGCCGGTTAAGAGCTTAGGTGCCTGCTTTTCCCAACCACGCTGACGGGACTAGCAAAAAACTGCTTTTCCCAACCACGCTGACGGGACTAGCAAAAAACTGCATTTGATCTCATCTTGGGAATAATTGGCAAAGAAATTCAAGACCATGGTTGGTTTCAGGCCTGAAGCCTCGGCCTTGACTAATGTTAGACAACACCCAGGAGAGTCATTCAAAAGCTACCTAACAAGGTTTAACATATATGTGGCATGAGCTTGGAATGTCGATGACAGTGGTCATCTTATGGCAGTACGAGTTGGGGTATTGCTAAGAAGTACCCTTTGGGATGATATGCAAAGGAAACCTATAAGGATAATAACTGAGTTCAACAATAGGGCTCAGAGATTCGTCAATGTAGAAGAGGCGAGGTTAGCATTAAAACTGACCCCTCAGCCTGTTATAACTACAACGATGAACGTCAACTCATCCTTGACCTCAGCTACTCCCTCGATGTCATAGCCATCAGGAGACAACCCTTCAAAAAGGAAGAAAATGAAGGGAATAACTTAGAGGGGGGTGGGGGGAAAAATAAAAAAGGACATAAATACTTCTCCATTTACCAAGTTTATACCGAGCTTGTAGAAACTCGGGAAATTTTTTTTTATTGCAAACGAGAATCTGGTCCCGCTTAGATGACCAGACCTAATGCGAAATCAAAAGTCAAAGAGGGATACCAATAAATTCTGTAGATTCCATAAGGACATCGGTCATACCACCGATGAATGCAGACAACTGATGGACGAGATCGAAGGTCTGATATCGAGAGGATATTTTCGGCAGTATGTAAGAAAGAGAAATCTGGCCCAAGCGTCGGCTGGACAAAGGGAAACTCCTACATAGCCTGCCCAACAGAATACAACCCCGCGCATAAGGGAGGATGACCGACCTCCCCCGATAGATGGGAAGATGTGGTAACCATTGTCGGAGGAACACACATCGCTGGGTTGGGTAAAAATGCCCAGAAAAGATATGTCAAAGAGCTCAATAGAGGGGACAGATCTCCCTATGAACCTGAACCACAAGCTCTGAAACAACAGAGGGTTGAAACTCAACCCATTACTTTCACAGAAGAAGACGCTTCGCACGTCCAGTTTCCCCACAATGATCCCTTGGTCATTACACTCCAGCTCGCACATGAAATGGAGCGTCAGGTCCTGATTGATAAAGGGAGTTCAATTAACATATTTTAAGGCCACTTTGGAAAAGATAGGACTCACAGTTTGAGACTTGAAAGCCTGTGCGACGATGTTGTACTGATTTTTAGGAGAAGGAATAGCCAGCACATGTTCCATCGAGCTCCCGGTAACCTTGGGAGACTATCCAGTCGAACTAACCAAGAATATGGAGTTTATAGTGGTGGACACCCCACCTGCCTACAATGTACTGCTCAGGAGACCAACACTGATTGGGCTGGGGACAGTGTCATCTATTAGGCACTTGGCCATCAAGTTTCCAACATCTAGCGACACTGGGACGTTAAAAGGAGACCAGTTGGCCGCTCGAGAATGTTATAGCATTTTCATGAGAGGGAAGGGCCAAACAAGTGCACAAGCACTTGTTGTCATTTAGGAAATAAGTGGGACAGCCTTCGAAGTCGAAGAAGAGATCGACCCCAGAATAGAATAGGACAGGGTCGATCTATGGCCAATTGAGGATCTTGAGGATGTAAAGCTTGATGAAAAAGATACCACAGGGGTAGGAAAAACAGGGAAGAACCTCCCCAAAGATGTGAGATAGCAATTAATTCGCTTCCTGAGGGAAAATCAAGATGTGTTTGCATGGTCGCACTCGGACATGGGTCGGATCATCCCAAACATTATAAGACATGCACTCAACATAGAAAAAAGATTCACTCAAAAGCAACATAAAAGAAGGCTCCTGGACGATGAGAGGAACAAAGCCCTGAAAGAAGAGGTCGAAAGGTTGAAGGCAAATCGGTTTATTTCAGATGCTTTCTATCCCAATTGCATAGCCAATCTTGTGCTAGTTCTGAATCCCAATGGCAAGTGGCGAACTTGAATTGATTATTCAGATCTCAATAAGGCATGTCCAAAGGTTGCTTTTCCTTACCTAGAATTGATCAGCTCGCAGATGCCACCGTAGGTCACGACATCATGTCATTCATGGATGCATACTATTTATATAACTAGATAGCCATGCATGTACCTGACCAGGAACATACGAGCTTTATGACCGATAAAGGCTTGTACTGCTACAATGTGATGCCTTTCAGGCTCAAGAATGTCAGGGCCACATACCAAAGATTGATGAATAGGATGTTTGCTGACCAAATAGGGAATAATGTGGAAATTTATATGGATGACATGCTGGTCAAGTCCAACCTAACTGTAACCATGTAGATGATCTCGCAGAATGCTTCGGTGTACTCTGGAAGTGCAATATGAGACTTAACCGCAGAAATGCTCATTCAGGGTATCCTCGAGAAAGTTTCTCAGATTCATAGTAAATGCTCGGGGCATAGAGGAAAACCCTGTTAAGATTAAGGCATTAATCGATGTGCCCACTCCTCGAAAACATGAAGATGTCCAGAGCTTAACTAGACGAATGGTGTCCTTAAGTAGGTTTATCTCTAAATCTACAGATAGATGCCTCCCATTCCTTAATCTCTTTAGAGGTGGCAAGAAATTTGAATGGTCGGACGAGTGTGAGCTCATTTTTCACGCCCTTAAGAAGAACCTCCCCGAACCTTTGATCTTTTCCAGGCCAATCACAGGGGAAGTATTGTACTTACACCGCACAACAACTGAGCATACAATCAGCACAGTACTTGTTCGGGAGGATAAGAAAGTTCAAACACCTGTTTACTATGTTAGTAAAAGGTTACTGGGGTCAGAGTCGAGATATCCATTAATGGAAAAGCTGGCTTTGTGCCTAATACATGCATCTCAAAAACTCCAAACTTACTTCCAAGCACACCCTGTGCACATATTGACTAATCAACCATTAGAGCAAGTACTATCAAAGCTTGAGGCGTCCGGGAGATTGTTAAAATGGGTTGTGGAACTCGGGCAGTTCGAGATCCCCTATCATCCAAGAACAACGATCAAAGGGCAGGCCTTAGTACGGGAATCACCAACGGAAAGTCATAACCCCAGTCTGCGAGCTGTGGAGGCTTTATGTCGATGGATCTTCTAATGAAAATGGGTCAAGAGCAGGAATCATTTTGATCACTCCGACAGGAAATCGGTTTCATTCAGCTTTACAATTTGGCTTCGAAGAGTCAAATAATGAGGCTGAGTACGAAGCACTACTAGTAGGAATTTAGATAGCTTTCGAGCTCAAAGCAAAGGCCATTCAGTGCTATATAATTCCCAATTAGTCGTTAACCAGGTTTTAGGAGAATATCAAGCTCGTGGCATTAAAATTGTAGCTAATTTGGAGAAAGTTAAGGTAGTGTTCGGGAAATTTGAGTTCTATGCCATTGAACAAGTTCCGTAGGAACAAAACAAAATGCGGATGCTCTAACTAGGCTCACCACGACCAAAGAAGCTGAGGCACTAAATGTAGTACCGATCTAATTCCTACCGGTCCCAAGCATAGCTGAGCCTGAAGAAGATGTCAACATGATTGACTGACAATCTACCTGGATGACTCCCATAATTGACTACCTCAAAACTGAGAGCCTCCTTGCAGACCGGAACAAGGCTAGGAAACTTATGTACAAAATACCAAGATACACCATCTTGGAAAAGAAGTTGTATAGAATAGGGTATTCCATGCCATTACTAAGATGTGTAAGTCGGCCCAAAGCTAGAATTTTTTTAGAAGAAATCCATGAAGGATTTTGCGGAGACCACACTGGAAGGCATAGTCTATTGAAAAAGGTGATTAGGCAAAGATACTTCTGGCCTACAATTAAAGCAGAACCGTTCAAATACGTAAAAAATTGTGAAAAGTGTCAATAGTTTGCTCAAATCCCCGTGAGCTCCACCTACCGAGCTCACCATGATGAGCTCCATATGGCCATTTGCAGTATGGGGAATCGACCTCATATGATCCTTACCAACTGGAAAAAAGGGAGTAAAATATGCCATAGTCGTTGTTGATTACGTCACAAAGTGGACCAAGGTCGAACCTCTAACTAACATCACCTCAAAGAAAGTCTTGGTTTTTGTGGTGAAAATTTTATTTTGTAGATATGGGGTACCAAGGAAAATAGTATCAGACAACGGAACCCAGTTGTACAGCGACCTGTTCACCCAATTATGTGAAAAGAATGGGATAATCAAAAGTTTTTCCTTGTGGCCCACCCACATGAAAACATACAGGTCAAAGCAGAAATAAAACTCTGAAGAGTTCTATTAAGAAAAGACTCGAAGAAGCTAAAGGAAGATGGCCAGAGGAACTACCACAAGTCCTATGGGCATACAGAATGACAGCACAGACCTCAACGGGACATACACCCTTCTCCCTAGCTTATGGTTGCGAGGCTATGTTACCTATTGAGGTCGAAATCCCAACAATAAGACGCAAGGCATATGATCAGACCTCAAACTAATCCCAGCTCGAAGAAACTCTAGACCTAATTGAAGAAAGATGAGACGAAGCCCAACTAAGGAATGCTGCATACCAGCAAAGGACTACAAGATACTTCAACAAGAGGGTTCGAGACAAAAAAATTTGGATTGGGAGATTTGGTGCTCAGCTCATGTTTTTGGCCACACGAGACCCCTCTACGGGTGTGCTCGAGCCTAATTTTGAAGGACCATACCAAATCAAATCCATCATTCGACCTAGTGTTTATAAACTAGCGAGATTGAATGGAGAATTGGTTCCATAAGCTTGGAATGGTGAACATCTACGACCTTATTATCAGTAATGTAGGAATGATGTTTATTCATTTGTAACCCATCTTGTATTTAATTCTTGCCTTTCATCAATAAAGCATTGTTTTTTATTCAAATTTTGTGTATTTTTATTGTTATACTTTTGCGAGCTTTCAAGATTCAATAACCTAAGATTTCAATCATAGGATATTAATGGGGCATAAGTTGTATACAATAATACCATAAGCTCGAAAATATAGCATCAAGAAAAATGAAATAAAATTAATCAAAGCGTATGGATTATTAACCAAACACGAAGTAACAATAACAGTATCATTAACCTAACACGAATTAAACAAGTCTGGAGCAAACTAGCAAACTATAATCGACACGATTACAAGTTGGAATTCTAGATAAATAAACAAAAGTTTATAAGTCGAGACAGAGCTGGAAATTTTTTGCAAATAAGTTTCGACCTCGCAACCCCGAGACCATACTCGAGGATGAGGAAAAGTTACTATCAATAAGCAAAAAATAACTAGACTAACGAGGTTACATGCCAAATAAGTATTTCATAACAAAGATACGAGGTAAAAGTAATATTCGATTTTGAAAATAACAAAGTCGAAAAAGATGCAACCAAATGAACTATGTATGAATACATGGAAATTCAAGCTCAAAGCACGACAAGTATTTGTGTAGATAAAAAAATATAGTACTTTGTGCACGTGCTCGTAATGTTTCGAGGCTAGAAATGTGAAGCATGTAATAAAGGAAAAAGCATTCAAGGTAGACAATATGCAAAAATATTTCGAGCAAGAAATTTAAGCACAAAAATGTAAACTACCATCAAAATATAAAAAATTCAAATTTTGAGTTTTAATTGTCTTTGCCCAAAGGGCATGAAAAAGAAATCTTTAATTACAACAACAACAACAACAATAACAACAACAACAACAACAACAACAACCCTTTTTTATAAACGAGATTCATTCTTGGCCTGCAGGAGCAGACTCAGCCTTTTCGCCTCTCTCCTTTTCACCTCTACCATCTAAGTTGGTGACAGTAACCTCCTCCTCGGCCAACCGAGCCTTTCATTTGGAGACAAACTCATCTTCCTTATCCAGGAGGAACGAGGTGTCCATCTTGATGTTTAGAGACCACATTCTATACATGGCTCGATCAATAGCCCAATCCTTCTTGGCCTTGAATTCCTCAAGCATACGTTTCTTCTCATCCTCGAGGGTCACAAAGGTGGTGCTATTTTCCTCCTTTAGGCATTCGATCTCGGCCTTGGCAGTACTTGCTTCTGCCTTCAGACGATCAATCTCAGCCCTAACAGCATCAAAATTTGTAATGACCCAACTACTCTAGACTTTGGACCATTAACGAAAACTATACATAGACCCTAATCTTTAATAGAACTTACAAGTGAAAAAGATCATACTTTATTAAAAACTTGTAAAAACCAATGTTAAAACTTACATAACTCAAAGCAGGATATGGGATCCCATTGTTTTAAAAAGAAAACATATCTTAATTGAAATGAAAAGAAATTACATAAATAGGTGCGGAAAAATTATACATAAACCATAAATAAAAGACTACATCCTCAAAATCGAACTCTCGACTCCTTGAATCCATTCATCATCGATACACATTCTCCCAAGCATCCACGAATCGTTCCCGCTACTATAGCTATTTTCCTGCACATATAAACAAAAAGGAATGAGCCTAATGCCCAGCAAGGAAAATCTACCACATAGTTCATATACATAAATTTCATATGAAACATAAAAAAAACATAACATAACACTTCACTTATATCATACACATACTATAATGGCCATTATTACTTGGGGTCCCATATACTAAACAAGTCATATGCCCATTAGATTAGTGGGGTCCTACTAGCTAAGCAAGTCATATGCCCATAATCTATTTGGGGTCTTGTTAGTCATATGGGTCATATGCCCAAGCCTACAAACATACATATCATAACATATTTCATAACATAAAAACATAAGATAACATAAGCATATAACATATAGATTCTATCCTATTTTCCTTACCAAAATACCGGGATAAGAGGACAGAGGTGGGACTTTGGAACACTCCTAAGAACCATTTGAAAAAGAGTGAGTATAGAGAAGAAGAGAAATGAAAGGAATGGAAGGACTAAACCATTGAGAAAATACTTACCAAAAACTTATGTGTGAGTTCTTAGATTTCCTAACCAAAATAAGAATAAGGTTAGAATAAGTAGAAGACTATGAGAACTTTTTAAAGAAAAGTACAGAAACGAACTAGAGTTTGGGTTACCTTGAAGACTTGTAAGACCAATCTAAACCTCGAAATACTATAAATCCTTACTTTCCCAAGTGTTTGATAAGCTTATGATGATCAAGCTTATGATTTCCCCACCCAAGTGTTTACACTCTCACACTCACCTAGCAACTTGCAGCCTCTGAACTTAGAGCAAAAGATGAATAATGGATAGGTACTAAGTCCTATTTATAGATTTTAGGAATGAAAGGATCTTAATTTTACTTGAATAAAAATAATGGCTTTTTAGGTGAAAATAATTTGAATTGTTGTTCAGTAGAGGCTGAAGACTCATTCAAAAAGGTGTTGGACTTATCAAAAGGTTTAATGGTTGAATGGAAAACAAATTCAAAAGCATTCAAAATATGCTGAAGGAGGCGATATATCGCCCCCTATAGGCGATATATCGCCTAGACCATTATGCCCGAGCAAACGTGCATCGTTTCGTGTTTTCCATATCTACGTGCTGCGATATATCGCCCCCTATAGCTGCGATATATCGGCATTCACTGATTATTTAAACACGAAATTACACATTTTTAGCTTAATTCAAATTGAGTAAACAGCCTTGACTAAGCCCTTAAACGTATTCAAAGCTGCTGACTGACCTTAGAGCATTCAAACTTTACGCTTATTAAATTTAATCCTTAAAATACTTAATCCTTAATCACCCATACATAACATGTGCTTAAAATCCTATTGGTTCTTATCTAAACCTTATAGTATAATAAATATTATCCTCAATATTAGTCATATTAATCAAACCTTAGGTTAACATTAATATTCTTAAACTATAGGTTAAACTTAGAAAATCTACAAGTACTACTATGAGTGTCCAAATAATTCCCGGTCTGAACCAAAAATCCACAGTCATAAAGATAATAATATAATACTACTATCTAACTAGCTAAGTAAAGTTCTTGGACTCTACAAAATTGGTCATTTTGGTGTCGAGCTCGGCCTTCAAGTTGTTGACGTTGGCCTCAAAAGAAGTGAGTTTGGCCTGGGAAGCTTTAAGGGCATCCTCGACCATGGCTTGGGCCTCTCAGAATTCTTGGAGTGGTGCTTCAACACGGGCTTTGGCCTCCGTGGCTTCCTTGAGAAAATCCTCAGCTTTGTCCTGGGCTCCCTTAGCCCTATTCAAGTCATCCTCGACACAGATTCAAGCCTTATAGGCGTTGTGAACCAAGGTCTCGATAGTAGCTACTTTTTAGGAGAAAAGGGAGCTCTGATGTATGACACCAAGAAGGGTCTAAAGCGCAAAGTTTATATTAGTTAGAAAAAACATATAACAAGTAACTGAGAAAATAAAGTCAAACGAAGCAGACTTACCAAAACCCTGAGCTCCATAGTCCGGTAAAAAAGGAGTGTGGTGTTTTCTCCCCTCAGAAATCTCCATACATTGGCATCGAGGTTGTTGCACGATTGACCCACCCAAGATAGTAAGTTTGAGCATAGGTTGGCTCTTAGGGTCTTAGCCACGATTTTCAGGGGGTACTCGGGTATATGTGGTGCTGCCATGAATTGTCGAATCACGGTTGGGGTTGGAGCGCCTACAGGCTCAAGGACCGAAGGGTCTACAACCTTTTTTCCTTATCGCCAGCAGGGACTAGGCGAGGAGGAGGATGATGAGTCATCTTTCCTTGAGGATATGGCACTTTAATTGAAGGCTCGATAGTGATTGCTTCCGAGGTCGCGGGAGTAGTGCCCTCATCTACCTTTGAAGCATTAGGATTTTGGGGCTTGGGCTCATTGGAGGCGGCCTTCGAGGGAGTGATGCCCTCAGCAACCTTTGCGGTCTTTGAAGGAAGGGCACCCTTCTTTGAGGTGTCGCGTCCTTGCTTACTACCTCGGGCCTTAGGAGGCATCCCCAAGATATTGTTTGAATCGGAATCCATCTCGCCTGAAAAGAAAAATAGAAGATCAACTATATTGAGAGAATAAAAACTACACAAGTCTAATAATTAAAACGAAAAATTATCAGGAACCTAATTGGAGGATTCCTCTGAGCCTGAGCTAGGGAACCAGGAAATTCCCCCATATTCTGGCAAAGCTAATGGAGTCCCCGCCCTAAATGTAGGGGACATCCTCGAAAGGTCCCTATAGTCATTGGCTCCGTATTGTATGACTATCCAATCCCAAACCTCGTTTAAACTATACATCGTTTGGTATTTCCCCAACCAACTGTCGAACCTATGAACTTAAAATCTACCCCTGACCAAACCAGGAAATTTTTCCGGGGATCGTTAAATAAAACTATGGTATTGAGTTCATGTCTATGAAAAGTGGGAGACCAGTGGGATAAGTTGAGTACAACTTTACCTCCTTCAGACGAGCACGATGAGGTCTCGTCCTGTGCCTCATTAATCAAGCACGAGGGTTCGATTGGGAGAGGTATAGGGCCACGCGAGCTCGAGCCCACGTGTTGGCCTCTCACGGGGAGCCTAGTTGTGGGCACTAGGACGTCTTCCCACCTCGCATATTTACGGATGCTCAAGTCATTAGTGGACTCGCCCTCCTCAAGAAGGCTACACAGTCAGAGCTTGTCTTTGTGATAGAGATAGGTGAGGGATCGTTGGCCATAAGGGAGCTTGAGGATTGCTTCCCTATGTTCTCTCATCGCATATGTAGGTTGTGGATGGTGGTAGTTGGCTGCACGCAATATTTGAGTGAGCAATGCAAGCTCAAAAATGAATGAAAAAAAGAATCAATAAGGACCGTGGCGAAATACTTACGAATCCGCTGGAAGGAGTAAAAGCGAGAGGGAACAAGACTGTCTGTCCAAAAAAAGATGGTCTTGAAATTAAGAGGATGGCTGGGGATATCCTTGAACAACCGTTTCTCCATGGGATAGCTCAAGAGGTAGTAGAATCCATCTCCGTCGTGAGCTCGGGAAGGGTTACTTTTGAGGAAAAAGTGATAGAGGATCTCGTGCGCTGAGGGCCCCTCCCACTTCATCTCCTGGTAAAGCGACTTCAAGGAGGTCAAGACTGTATACGAGTTGGTTTGGAGTTGGAATAGAGCGATACCGGTGTAATCCAGAATGTCTCAGAAATAGTCCTTTAGAGGCAGTAAGGCTCCAGCTTGTAGGTGCTCATGGCTCCAGGCCGCGAGCTTAACCTTCCTCTCGGGATCGCCTTTGCCAGGGGTGAAGCAGCTCTTTTCTTCGGAGCTGGTGAGACGACATACCAACTTTGTGGAGAGTTTTAGCCCATGCCAAGATAATAGCTTGGAAATTTAACGGTTCAAAGTGACAGTACTTCGATAGTGTTCAACCTCGAATAACGAGCTCTTCGAGATGGGGATGGAGAGAGATTTGGGAGCAGTGGATGGTTTATTTGATGAACCCTCCATTAGGGTGAATGAAAGAGTGCCGAGAGGGTAGGCTACAATGACACTAAGCTTAGGGTCTAGTGGAATTGGCTGGATCTCAGAGTTTGGAGCGGGATATACCGCAACTCAAAGTTTCTTTCTATTCCTCTCTTCGACCTCGTCGATCTGACGTCGAAAATGGGCTCGTATATCTTCTTGTTTGAACTGTTCCTTATGCTCATAGATTAACTGTTGATTTCACGTGAATAGCGATACAAGTCGAGGAGATGATGGGTGGTAAGGGATGTCAAGCTCGGGCCCACATCGATTCTATGAAGACTGCGAAATCTAACAAGAAAGAAAAAGGTGAGGGCCCATTATAAAGAAGAAAAAGGAAAGATTTAGATCTTGATGAGATTGCCTTAATCGAGCCTGAAGGCTCAAAACGACAAGATTTACTCAAATGCCAACACCGAACTACTATGAAGTTCGGTGCATCGAGGATAAACTCATGTGAGTGTGGGGCGATTATTTTCAGTTTAAGAGTATCCCAAATTTCTACGGAAAAAGTGGGAAGTTACCCAAAAGGGCAATATTATTGGGATACATGCAGTAAAACCCTAATACAAAACCCTATTTCTTAAGCTACATGAAACCTATAACCTAAAAAAAGGCAAAATTTTCATCTGTTTTCACCAAATCTTTTTGCCTAAATACATCTTTGATAACTACCAATTTACCCAAATCAAAAGACTGTCTAGTGCATAAGAGATTTTAAGAATCTGGAAGAAACAAGAAAAACTTTTTTACCCACAGAGGAAACGCATATAAAAAAATATATAGACAAGGATCAGAGAACTTACAATGTGGACTGTGGGTACGAAGAAATCGTTGATTGTAGAAGGGGTAGAAGGAACGATCCCATGGAGCCGAAGGTGTTGAGGTGCGTTGTTTCTTTGGTTTGGAAAACAAGCAAAAGAAAAGTATGGTTCGTGTTTGCTTTTGGTTCGTATTTTCTTTCTATAAAGGTGAAAATTCCAAAGTGAAAAGAATGTGAAGGAAGGGAGTGTATATATATGCAAAAAGAATGTCAAAGGTTGGGTAGTTCTAAACCATTGATTTGATTTAAAAGGTGATCCAAAGGACCACGCTTAATTCAAAAAACGGGCAAAAAAAAGGTAATAGGAAAGGACATGTGCAGATAGGAGGGTACTCGAGTACTCTCGATGAGCAATCCTCCAGTGATCCTTGTCCGCACTTGAGTGTTGTAGATAGGGACGTTTTTCGAAGGTGAAGTTCAAAAGTTTCCTTCTCAGAGGATTCGAACCAACACTTTTGAGGGGGAAAAATGTTACACCCAAATTTCGAGAATGAAAGGAATAGCCTCGAAATGTCGGCTCGAAATAGGTGAGCTCGTTTATGCAAATACTGGCAAAAATACTTATGTGAATTAATAATTGGTTCCAGATCTGCTATCAGCACTCTAGTCCCTCGTTCGAGCCTAACTTGCAGGCTCGAAAGTACCGACCTTCTCTGAAGAATATTCTTGAAAAAATTACTAGATAAGGAGGGGATTATAACTGGAATGGTGAGCTCGAAGCCTGGACTAGCCTCGAAAGCACATCAGCAATACGATCAAGCTCAGTGACACGTTTTGCATGCGGGAATGTTGTTAGGAATTCCCTATTCGATAGGGATTCACTATTATAAGATATTAAAGCCCTATTATCATGGGATATTATGTAATCAATGCATTTATTATATTGTTTTCACATTAATATGAATGATTGTAACTTCCCTGAATCAGAGGAAGATATTCTCATGACCAGGTCTACAAATAGCATGGTCAGATTCATTTGTATTCACCCACAAACTGTACTGGAGAAGACTCTGTCAAATTTCTTTTTGAATAAGATTTGAGAGAGTAGTAAGAGTAATAATAGTGACTCATGGACTAGACAGATTTTAACTGCTGAACCACGTAAAAAGCCTGTGAATCCTTCTATTTTTTATGTATCTGTGTTTAGTGCTCTTCATATCTAAGTTGAAGAAAAACGACGTCAACAATATATAAAACCCACACATATCCTCCATTTACCATTTGGTTTGGGGAAAAGTACTAGATTGGAGATCCATGATGGATAAAATGCTACCCGAATGTGTCCATTCTCTTTTAATCTTTCAACTTCTTCTTTTTAAGGCTATCGATTTTTCCTTGTCGAGCATCCTTCTTTTCCGTTGTACTGGTGAAATTTTTATCTATATTAAGGACATGACTTATCATGGCTGGGCTAATTATGATAATGTCCTTATGCAACCAGGAAAATATGTCTTGGTTTCTTGTATATCAATAAACACTCATTTTACCAACATATTGGGGATTTGAACATCCACGACCAGGGGGTCTGTGTGTGGGAACTTAACATGTTGTGAGCCTTACTCGGAGAAGGTTATCAAGTCACCTTATACTAGGGCTTTTTTGGGAGTTCTGGCATATCTTTCTCTTGCTTTGCCACTGTCGCCAGCCTAGTATGGTCCTCCACAAATTGTGTACAAGGTACCCACGACTGGGGTAGGCTATAATGGGGGTGTGTGTAGACGTCGTCACATTTGCTCATTACCTTCAGAAGCAGCAATTCGGGGATCAACTTGTAACGACCCAAAATTACTTATAAGGCTTAAGGGCCTTGATTAGCGTGTCAGGAGGGCATAATTGGTTTATGTGTGATTTAAATGATTTAATGCATAATTATGTGATAAGCATGCTTATATGAATATATGGATATATGAAATGCATGTTTATGGGTATTAATATGCATGTGGGCCCTGTTTAGCTTGTAGGGGCATAATTGTTATTTTGGCCCGTTAAGGGCATAAATGTGATTATTTGCGATAAATTGTTGAGACCACATTATTATGTGGATACATTTGCAGCATATGGCTCGAGACAGTGGGGATTTATACTGGCTCGGGGGAGCCTGGGGGTATTTTCGGGGATTTAGGAAATATATTAGAGATTATTAGATATTGGGTAAATAATTGGTGATTAATTGGATGACGGGAATAATTAGAGGATATTAGGAACACTTGAGGAATTACTACGAATTGGGAGTAAAAATGACCATTTTACCCCTAGGAGCTAATTGAAGGTTATATACTTTGGAAGGGCAATATGTTCATTTTCTTAGGAGATATATTCAAAATTGTTAAGAGTAAATAGAAGGTGGTGGAATTATTCAAAGAAAGAAGGAAAAAGAAGGCTCTTTCTCAGCTATTTCTTAGCTCTCTCTCTCTCACCCACATATATATATATCTCTCTCTATCTTGCTCTCTTTTGAGTTGAAGCTAAGAAACAAGGACCTAGACTAGTTTTTGGGTTGGTGACCTTTGAAGAAGTTGGAGAGGAATCTAAGTTGGAGTTGGAGCTAGAAAATAGGGAGGAGCTCAGTCATAATTGAGGTAAGACTACTGTCCTAAACTTCTGAGTTTTGCTGAATGGTTTAAGTTGAATTTTAGGTTCTTGAGTATAGATTTAGTGATGAATTCGACTGATGGTTTGAGTAGAAAATCTCAGTGATTATATTGTTATTCTTGTGGCTGAATTGAGGTGTTGATGCTTGTTTGTGTTGCCATGAATTATAGGATGAAAATAGGGGTGATTATGTGTCTAAATTCGTGGCTGGTTTATTGGGGAATTGAGGGGAAAATTCTAGGTATGTTGGTGTGTTCATGGCTGGGAGAAGGAGGAGAAAACCCAGGTTTTCCCTGGATTCACAGGGCGCGATGCGATGCGTATGGCCCTTCTGGCCAAGCTTGCTCTCTGACTTGGGGGCGCATCGCAACTTGCTTGGCCAAGTCGCAACCTGCCTCCCCTTTGGCGTGAGAGCTTGCTCTCTGACTTGGGGCAAGTCACGACTTGCTGAGCCAAGTCGTGACCTGCCTGGTGGTTTTGAGCTTAGAAGTGTTCTTAGTGTTTTTAGGGCTCGAGGGTTCGAACCTAGGGGCTCGGGATAATTTCTACTACCCGGTTTAATAGAAATAGAGGTCCCGGAGGCTAGATTTATTCCCTAGGTATTTTATTTCTGATTGGAAGTTGATAGATATCAATAACTCTTGTGACTAGGTTTGTCGCCAAGGCTCGAGGCTAGGGATCGTGCTCGGAACCAGTTCATCTTCTCTACTCAAAATCAAAGGTAAGAAAACTGCACCCGGTTGTGTGGCTATGTTGGGACTAAGAGTTCCCTATACTTGTACGCAATGTTGTATGATGGTATTATGCCATGTGAGCATGAAATAAATGGCCTAAAAGTGTCAGAATTAATATTGGTGCACAGGACACGACTCGGCCATTGGTAGCTGAGGTTAATTATATAATTGCTGAGCTCGGCCTAAGCGAGTCGGATCAGTGGGATAAACAGAGGGTGCGACCTAAGGGCGTTGACCCTGAATATTGTATGATATGTTTATTGTTGTTAATCTCATGATTATAGCATGTTTATTATCTGGACGATTGATTATTGGTTTGTTGACTGATATCGCTAATTATGTGAACAATATGGTCTGCTCATTATCTGATTGGTGATTTATAAATGGGTTGATTACTATTATTGGTTATGTTCTATATATGGTTTTCTTGATGGGCCTTGGCTCACGGGTGCTACGTGGTGCAGGTAAAGGCAAGGGTAAGTTGGACCAACCCTAATTTGGAGAGCTTTGGGGGCAGAATGTACATAGTCGGCTGCTTGGCCACCACGGCCGAGGGATGATACAGGGATAGGAGAACCTAAAATGCCTATTTTCCATTATAGTGGTTCGTGATTGTATATAACCTTTGAAATTTTGTAAACTGTTCTTTAACCCTGTTTTTGGGATCCCGTGTACCAAAATCTTTTAACACTAGTTCAATAATGGTTTAGCGTCACATTTTAAACTAAATGACTTGATTAGCAAATCTTGTACCTTTATAAACACACAGTGTAACAATCTTGGTCATCCAGGGCGTTACACAACCCCTGCTCGGACATATCGCCTTAAATTATCTTGTCGAATCAAGAACTCAATCTCATCTTTTAGTTGGTTACACTCATTTGTATCATGGCCATAGTCATTATGTAAGCGTCAGTTTTTTTTTTTTTTTGTATCCCTTCTTGAATATCCTTATGGATTGATGTTGGACGCTTATATAGCACTATAGTATGATTGGCTTGATAAACATCTATCCAAATCTCGACCAATGTTGTGTAGTTGGTGAATCGTGGCGTACTTGGTCAGTTTTGGGCGTTTGTTGTCAGAGGTAGCGGAGTCATTGTTTGCTCATTTTCCCCTGTTTTTACCACTGTCTTTCCCACCATTATTAGGCTTGCTTATATTATGGCCAGCCTTGGTCAGATCCTCCTTCTTGTCTGCTGCCACCCCCTTTGCCTTCCTTTCGTTGGCAATGACATCCTCTAATTTAATGTATTTATCTGCTCGATTAAGGAATTCTTGAGTAGTCTTAACTACATCATTTTACCTTCTTCACCAATAGATTTGGCACGAGTAACTGCTCTCATGAACCTCTATATATATTCTTTTAATGGTTCATCATCTTTTGTCTTATATCTACTAGTTGGTTGACCTCTATTGGGTGTATACGAGCAACATAAAACTACCTATAGAATTCTTTGATGAACATCTCCCAGGAAGTAACTGTAGCAGGTTGGAATTTAAAGTACAATTCTTGAGCAACATCAGACAAGGTAGTAGGGAATATTCTACATCAAGCATCTTTGGATACTTTTTTAGTATCCATTTGTATCTCAAACTTATTAACAGGAGATACAGGGTCGTCTTTTCCAGTGTAGTTGGGCAGGACTGACATCTTAAACTTGCTCAGGACTTCTACATGAGCATTCCTACTGATAAACATAGTGCCCTTCCTTTGATCATATTCAATGTTAGAAGTTTTGTTCCCTGCTATTAGCTTAATAGCCTGATTCAAAACATTTATTTATGCTTGGATTGTTGATGGAATTGTGGGAGCAGAGGCGGCTGCAAGAATGTGTTCAACATGCCTTTCTCTTCTATCATTCAACAGATTTCGCAAATTTTCTTCTCTACGTCTTTATCTTGACCCTCCTAAGCAATCAAACATGTTCGCATTCCTTGGTCGCCCCCTGCATTTTGACTCTCTGGTCGATTGTTCATAGGCAGGGACACCTGCTATCTTCGCCTCTGCTCATCTTGTCGACTAACGTCTCTTCTTTGATTCTGATTATATTCGAAACCTCCTTCATTATAATCATGTCCGTCCCTATATCGAGAATGATTTTTTCTTGACCGATTATAAATGTTTTCTCATTCTCTGCCACTAAGGTCGTTGTGATAAACAGGTGGTGGCCTGTGTACCTTGCGTTGGTCGCTAGGTCTCGAGGCATTATTATGTTGCGGGGACCCTCCGACCGTAGAGCCTATGTTGGGCTGCCTTCTGTTTCCTAGAGGAATATTTTCTTGTTCCCTTCTAGGAAGAACCTATTCATTAGTAACCAGGCATCTTGGGCTTCGAGGATGCTGCTCATCCATGTTTTTCCTTGGTAGTTGCTCGCTATGTGCAATATCTGTTTTCACAAAAGGGTAATTTTGTAATTTTTCCACTGAGAGCATTTTTATCTTTTTCCATATTTTTTAAATTTGAGTTGCTTGAACTTCTGATGTCAGTAAAATCTCCAAGTTCTTCAGTGAAACATTTTTTTATGGTAATTAAATCCCAGTATGTGTTTATGCCAAATAAATAGTTAATTATTTGAATTAAATTATTATTTATTTAAAAGAATATTATTATTAATATTAACATATTAATAGGAAATAATATTTTTGGGATTTATTTTATCATATAGTTTTATTTTTATTATTTTATTACATACTTCAAATATTGTTATTATTTAAATAATTAAATAATAATAACTCTACATTTTACGTGAAATGACCATTTTACCCCTTGTTTTGGGTTTGGTAAAAAGGCACATTGGGAAAAATTATCTTTATGGATATTTGTAAGATTTAAAATGTTATTTTTCTGATCATTTTCGAATTATTAAATGCCATTAAAATGGTAATATTTGGTCATTATTATTTTTTCTTAAAATTTGAAATAAAACTCCTATTTTTGAGGGAAGGGATCGGGTAAGTGATATTTTCAGCCACACTGTTTCTTTTATTCCTATCATTCAAGACTTGATTTTGCGTTCCCTTAAAGAGTGGAGGACCCTCTAAACCGAGCACAATAATTGTAAAAGAGCCATTATCATTTTTTTTTAAGGGAGAGAGCATCAGGTTGGAGTGTTTGCGAGTTATGGGCAGTTTTGGGTGTTTTCGATCGGTTCTTAGGGGCCTAAGGATCATCTTGGACATGGGAAAAACAAGTTTATGGTCCTGGATCAAGATTCACCATTTTTATCCAAGAAAATGCAAGTCCTTGGATAATTTCTGATTTGAGGAGGTTGGGTTGTTTCTGGGTTCGTGGAGGCTTGTGTACAAGCTTAGGGGACCCCAATGATCATGTTTAACGTAAAGAAATGGGCAGAAACAGTCTAGGGCAAGAAAACTGATTTTTAGCTCCATTGTTGGCAGTACACCAGACTTGGAGAAGGAGGTGTCAATATGAGGGCTACAGGCAAGCTCTTGGGCTGGGAATTATTGCTTTGAGGTGCTGCAGATGAGAGGATCCCTCTGTAAGTGAAAGAACGGGACGAAATGCAGCCAAAAACAAGTCATAAGCTCACTGGCGCTGGAGAAGAAGGAACACTAGCGTGAACTCCGGCAAACCCGATCTCGGTGTTTTTGGAGGTGTTTTCTTTGGTTTTTAAATCTTAAAAATTAGTACATTAATTTTAGAGCATTTTCCAATTGGTTTGGTATTTTTTGATTTTTTCTTGAATTACTATGATTTATTGAAGTTTAAATAGATATTAATTATGAAAAATATGAGTTTATGATTTCTGTGTGATTCAGAATGGCTTTGTATATTTAGCTTGAAGTTTTGATCATGTTTGATAATTTTCTTCAATTATTTGCGTTTAAATATGTGATTTAAAGAAATAAATGTGGAAAAACTATTTAAAGTACTCTAAAAATTCTGAGAACTTTTGTATCTGTTGAAAATAAGATTCTAAGGCTCTCTGAATTTTTATTTCGAAATTGTATCAATTATGTAATTTCCATGATTTATTTATCTTATTCTATATTTTAATTACAAAAAATATTAATGGTATTGTTCTAAACCCTAGGTAATTTGTGTGTGTTACTGTAGGGTGTAGAAACCGGTCTGTATAGTTAGAATCTATTTTTAATCATTTATATATTTTTCCTGAATTAATTAGTTTTTCTATTAAATTAATTAAGAAAAATAGTTATTTTGGCCAGAAAATTCTAAAATAATTTTTAGAAGTTTATTTTGGATTTTTGAACAATTCTGTATGTTTAGTTTGAATTTTGGACTGGTTGTATTTTTATTTGGATTATTTGGGGTTTATTTGGGAAATTGAGGAAAAATAATTCATAAATGTTAAAAATTATTTTTCTGGTCTTATATGAGCCTTTGCTGATTATTTAGGGTTTTGGAAAGTTGGTTTTTAAATTTTCTTGTCACATGATAATTGTTATATGAGTCTTTTATGTAATTATGATATTAAATGGCATTTTGGTAATTTTTCACGTAAAATGTATTTATATGAATTCATGGTTTATGTTAGAAACCTCCTTGTTTGTGCATGTGACATTATGGTTTGAACTTTTATGAAAAATTATTTTAATTTACGTGCCATGCATGTTAAAATGGCATAATTAAATTATTTCGATAATTAGGGTTTTGAAATAAAACCTGAACACCTATTTTATTTTTGCCTGAATTGTTGTTGTATAATTGGATGTCTAGGAACTAGCGGTCATCGAGGTGACACAGCAAGTGGTTCAGGACACGTCAGCAGAAAACGCACTGCTTAAGGTAAGAAGAGTGGACATTTGCATACAGGGTGTACGTTATGTGTACAACCTTGTATTATTATTTTCTTAATTATGTAATTATATTTGTGACTTGAATCGTTGCATTAGATTGACTAGCATGAGAATAGTGCTAGGGATTTTAGTTAGTAGACATGCTTAGATGATAGAGTAAGCGTGCTACTAGATTCTAGCTACTTGTTTGAGTATAGCACTTGTAGGAGTTGTCTTGGGTGTGTATAACTTAGGATAATAGGATGCAACCACGAAACTGCTAAGTATGAGTACAGTGCAGGCAGGGCGACGATGTCTTGAGGGAATGGCCGAGTGTGAGTACAGCGCAGGCTAGACTAGGTGCCACTGTGGGAATGCCGAGTGTGAGCACAGCGCAAACAAGGCAGATTACATTTCATGCCTGATCAACATGACTTGTTAGTATTTATGTGTGTGAATATAATGTGCATTATGTTAGTGTGATATTGTGTTTATATATTGCACGATGATTATTATGTTTATGACGTTTGTTTATGTTTAGTTGAAAGTTTATGTTTTCTGGTTTGGGGAGTTATATCCTACATAGCTCTTCTTACTAGGTGTTAGCTCACGGGTACTCTGTGTGCAGGTAAAGGCAAAGCGAGCCAGTGAGTGGTGCGGGCTCGAGGCATGGACGAAACATGTTAGGGGCTGGGCTCCAGGTATTTATGTTTTTTTTTTTAAATAAAGGTCATGTTTTAATTTCAGACTTGAACGATTATTATCTTTACATTGTTGTTATTAAAACTAGTGTCCAACATTTTTATTTTTAAATAATGAGATTTCACTGTCTGTTAAAATTTTAAATAAATATTTTATTTTAGTGTCTTAAAGTATTTATTTGTTTATTATTTTAAACAGACTCCCTAAGTAAAGTCTCAGAAAATCAAGGTGTTACACTATGTCGACCAGATCGTTAGGGTTGACGCTACTCATTTTGTCTACTAGAATTTTGTGGCTAGTTTTCCTTTTGAGTAGCTCAAGGTTGTTCTGGGCACTGCAGATTTTTAGGTGGTGGAGGATTTTGAGGCTGCTCAGGATGTTGAGGATTCTACGCAGGTCGATATCCCTGAGTCAGCTGTATAACAGCTTCAAGGGCAGTGGTTGCATCCCTCTGTTGGTGGTCCATTTCCGTTTGCATGTCATTTAGCTCTCACCCTAGCCTGCAATCTCCATCTGTTGTATGATCATTGTCTTAGCTACATTCTACTGGTTAGCTTTCAAAGTGGCTAACTCTTCTTGCAACATTCCCAATGTTACTCGCAGGATTTTAGCGTCACTCCCCTCACTTTCTTATTCTAGCTCCACATGAGATTTTTCTTCAGTAACTCCTGAGGGAGGGGTGGAGGTGGGTCCTGCCAACCCTTAGACGTCTGGCCTACCTGTTGTCTTTGAGTCTTCTTAGGAGGCATGGTTGATGTTTAGTAACTGACAGTCGTATTTTTTGAGTTCAGCTCTCAATGAAAGCACAAAAATGTTGACCACATATTTGGTCAATGACACTGAGTCAAATAAAAGACATAAAAGTAAGAACTAAACTAGAATCATGAAATGACACAAAAAGTTTATAGTGGTTCTGTTTGGTGTAGGCGTGCCACGACCCTCAGGGTCAAGTCGAGGCTCGTGTCCTTGGGTTTGTGGCAGGTGTGTCTCTCAGGTTCGAGGCACGCCACAACCCTCATAGGAAGTTTTGGCCAAGTTCATTTTTGAGTGATGGAAACTCAAACCTAAAGGCTTGAGAAGGATTCTACTACCCAGTTTAGTATAATTTGAGGTCTTGGAGGCTAGGACTTGGTCCGGAAGCCTTTATTTACTCGATATTGATATATATCATTTATTATGGTTGTGACTTAGATTATGCTACGGCTCAAGAACAGAACGTGCTCGAGGGTCATTTATTTTTAACCTGTGCTTGGACCAACGGTAAGAAAACTGCACCCAATACGTGATGTATATGATTAGGGCTTGGCCCGATTGTTAGATATAACTTTGATTAGGGCTTAGGCCCCTGCAATGTGCATGATTATAATTATGCATGTGATGGTTTGATTAAGCATGTTGAATGCTCTGTATCTGGATAAGTGTTATATTGTGTTTGCATGATTGCATTATCTGATTGAGAAAAGCATTGACTTATAAGTCAAGAGCAGAAATAGTGCATTGAGCGCTGGTCGATATGGTTAGGTCTAATCAGAAGCGCATTATACACTTGTCCGACCGAATGATCATGGATAAATTAAAGTGCTAGGTACTCTTGGTCAGCTCCAAGGCTGGCTATACAAAGGATTGGGCTACGGGCGCCGGGGTTACTTATTAGTCCCATATCCTATGGCACTGGGCCCCAATATGACTTATTAGTCAGTTAATTAGGGAAACTGGTCCCGATATGACGTAGTCATTTATATGAATAGAATGCATTCATGAGTAGATTTATTACTGCTAGGCATGCTTATGAGCATGTTTAAGTTTTCTTGTTGAGCATTGGCTCACAGGTGCTATGTGGTGCACGTAAGGGGAAAGGGAAGCTGGACCAGCCATGAGTTGGAGAGCTTCGGTGGTGACATGTACATATGCAGCTGCTCGACCACCACTGTAACGACCCGAATTTGCTAATCGGGCTTAGGGCCATGATTAGTGTTCCTGGAGGGCAATAAATGATTTAATATGCTTTAATATGTTAATGGGTGAATTAATGTGAATATATGATAGTGATGCATGTCTAGTGAGTTAAAGGTGTATGTGGGCCCCGTCTGGATATTAGGGGCATGAATGTGATAAATGTTATATATGTGATATGTCTGTGCAGCACGATCTGAGACAGTCCTGGGGAGCGCTTAGCCAGAGAGTCACAACGGGGTTGAGATTCAGACTCGGGGTGAGTCGAGGGGTAATTTGGGTACTAGGTGTTATGGGATTATTGGGACATGGAAATAAATATTTGGAGATATATTCGAGGATAGAATGTCTAGGCGGGAATACTGGGGAAATTTACCATTTTGCCCTCGGGGACGTTTTGGTACCCCGAGCCTTGAGGTAACCCTTAAGACTTAAGTCAAGTAAAACAAAATAGGAGAATAGTTTAGAAACTTTAGAAACCGACTCACCTCCTTCCAGCTGAAGATAAACCTTATCTCTTCTTTTCTTTCACTCCCTAAGACAAAATTCAAGGAAACTTTGGTGGAAACTAGCTTAAGCATGGAATTGGCTGGGGAAAACTAAGGGAACTTGAAGCTTGAAGATTGAGGCATAGGGAGAACTGGTTCAGAAGCTTAATTCAGTAAGAGGTAAGTTCTAATTATTAAGATTTGGTCTTGAATTTCTGCTGGTTTTGAGGATTGCATGTTGGTCAAGTTTGGTCTACTTTTGGGTGTCTTGGCTGAGTTTTGGAGTAGGATTCAATGGGGTATTAGTGCTGTTATTGAGCTGGAGTGATGGTGTTAATTATCTAGGATTGTTAGTCTGGTTTTGGTGAGGATTGGCTTGAAGAAAAGGTAGAAAACTGATGAGGAATTCTGGGTTCGGAGGTGAGAGCCGCGACCCTAGGAGGGGTGCGCCGTGTCACGGGCTGACATTTTGACAGCGGAAATGCCCGTGCGGCACCTTGACTCCTCTGAGCCAAGGTCAGCCTTCCAACCATTCGAATAACAATGGGCACATTTTTCGCGCGACCGTGTGCCTCTGCACACTTCCGTCTCTCGAACAACTCTCGCTGAGTCATGCTCTCAAGCATCTATGAGTGCAATCATGCATCAAGGCTATCTAGCCAAGAAACTCACACTGTCCATAGGTTCTCACTATGGCGAGGAAAATCCCAACACCGATGCCCACCCAAACATTCGCAAGTCAAGGTAGCATGTGTGGCTAAGAGCCAACACCAAGCTGACGTGCCAACACCTCCCATCATGTCCCATTCGATACTATCCGATTAGCTCACGTCACAGACCAAGGACTCCCATACGTCCATGGTCCAATCCTCAAGGAACCATACCATCGTGCATGTTGGTAGGCCCTCGAGACTGGCTGCCAAACTAGTAGCATACACTGGACCTCTGTCCTACTCAAGCATAGTGCACCCTTTAATGCTTGCATGCTAACAAGTCCCACGAATGACTTCACGTGCCATCTCGTGTCGAGATTCGTGGCCATGGTGCACCACGACACCTCTCAAAGGTTTGGGCCACGTTCCATGCAAGCGGCATCCCGGCAAGCCATGGGAACCGTACCCTTAAACCTCTGGCAGCATACTTCGCGCACTACCGAGGCGGCCCGGTAATGTCCATGAGTACTCCTACTCATGGAGACATATGAGTCCCCTCGTGGTCCTCATATGCCCGCCCTACTAGTCCTTCCAACTAGTAGTAGCTCACTTGACGCACCTGCGCCAGGGGGTGGTGGAGAGCTGACACCAGGTGCTCCCCCTACAAAGAGCCTTCTGAGCTTTTAGCCTTCTACCAGGAACATATATGATTTTTGCTTGGGAGACATATTTGGCTTCCAGCTTGCCAATTCTCCGAATCTCCCAAATACAATTGTACCATTGCGTTCATTGACCCTTCAATATGGAACCTACCAAGTCCCGTCCATTTCCGGGCAATATTGAAGATATTTACGAAAATGCCACTGCTGTACAAACTAGGCATCAGCATGCTCACCAGCCTGCACCCTCGCGTGCGCATCTGACCGAGCGCCATCCTAGCTTGTAACTTGCCATCAAGGCCAGCATGTTACACGTCGCGGCCCATGTGCGCGCGCGGCCATGGGAGGCCGTGAAGCTCATGTGCAGCGCGGCGCCTGGTGGGCGCGCCGCGGCCCGTGTAGGAGTCAGTAAGGTGCTAGCCTCTGTTTCGAGGCTAGCCGCGGCTCTTGTGGGTGGGGTCGCGGTCCTTAGTGCCAATCTGAGTTTTTTAGGGTACTTTAGGCTTGGAAACTCAAGGGGTAAGGCTCGGGATGGATTTTATCACCCGGATTGATAGAATTCAAGGACCCGGAAGTTAGGGTTATGGCTCTAAGTTATTTATTGGATTAGAATTTGATGGATGGACATTGTTAATGTGTTATGGATAGGGTTTCGGCAAGGCTTACGCTAGAGCACTGTGCTCGAGGCATCGGTGCTCAGAAAGCTCGGAACTCAAGTAAGAGAACCCTTGTTCCCACAGAGCTTGTGTGCAGGGCTGAGCCCAACGTGTTTGAATAGAATTGATATGCAGGGCCGATCCCAATATGTTAGAACTGCGGGGCATAGCCCTTTATTTGATTATGCTAGAATTCTATACTTGCTTGTTATGCTATGTATATTATGATGTGAATGGTCGGCTTGAGCCGGGAACGGTGTAGACCGAGAACGGCGAAGGGCCGGGAACGGCATTGGGCACGTTGAGTGCAAGGCCGAGAACGGCAAGGGGCCGGGAGCAGCGTTGAGAACGTGGAGTGCGAGTTGCCAGGGCGAGTCCCTAGAAGGATACCTGGGATATCCTCACGGCATGGTCCGCGAACCCAAGGCTTGGTAAATGCTTGGGACGGCTAGGCCGTATGTGTTTAGCCATTGGTGGGCTCTTCATATGCGTGATATATCTGTTGCATATGTTATCTATTTGTGGGTTTTCTTGCTGGGCTTCGGCTCACAGATGCTCTGTGGTGCAGGTAAGGGTAAAGAGAAGATCAACCAACCATGAGTACAGCAAGCGTGAGGCGGTGTGTACATGTTTGGCCAGCCTGGCTGCCACAACCAGAGGATTTGGGATATGCTTGTAAATAAACCTAGATTTTGTCGTCTAGCCGACTAGGTTTAGTTTATATGTTGTAAATATTTCTAAACTGTATTTTGGGATCCCAAGTGTAAAACTTTTATAATTTTCTAAGGAAATTACTATTTCTCAAGTCTTTCCTTTGTTTATGGCTTAATTACACTATTTGACTTAAAACCTCGATTAGCGAGTTGAAAGCACGTTTTTAAACTCACTTAGTAACGACTCTAAGGTAGTAGGGCGTTACAACCACAACCGGGGTTTTTCCGAGGAACTAGGGTAAAACCCTATTTTGCTGCTTAGGTCGGCTGGTTGTAACTTTTGTGTTGTAATTACCTATTTGGAACCATAAACAACTTTGTAAATGTTTATTATGTGATCCCATGTACAAACTTAACGTTTTACATAAATAATAATTCCTTTTGATCGAAATTTTTAACCCTAAACTGTTAATTACGTTTATGGCCAAATGACTCCTTCAGCGAGTATAACCCTATTTAAACACACAAAATAACGGTCTTGGCTACCCAAGGCGTTCAAACTTGGTGTCACAATGTGCCAAGTTTAGGGGTTTCTAAAGACAAGGTGGGCATGTACACTCACCACTAAAGACAAGGTCGAGTCAGGGTTTGGTAACTATTTATGAGGTTATGTGTTTAACTACTTAAATATGATATAAATGCCTTATTTATTTGTCTTGTTAGGTAGCATGAAATATTCTGATAGGGCCTGGCCCTTGATTGTTGCATGAATGATAAGAATGTGCTTATTAGCGTTGATATTGCTTGTGAATGCAAGGGAAACACTTATTATTAGCATTGTTATATGGACCTGTAGGTCAGGAAAATCTTATTAGCGTTTTTATATGTATATAAATGTTAGTAAATGCTTATGAGCACTGTTAAATGTTAAAGAAATGCTTATTAGCATCGCTATTTGTTTTAAAGGTCACAAAATGCTTATTAGCATTGTTACTTGCTTATAAATGTTAGAAAATGCTTATTAGCACAATTCTTGGATATGAATATGAATCGACTGTTGAATGTGAATGATGAATATAAACAATCTTTATATGAGGACCATTTAATTTGCAATAAGTTAATCAATATATATTATGAATATTGCCCTATTAAGAATCCCTGAATCTTTTCATATATGTTTCGATCTTCCTATCCTTGTTGGAGTACTCACACCAAGATCTTCCAAGACGTTCTCTACACCTCAAGATGTGGATGGGCACATAGAGAACAAGGATCAATTTTGTGAATCAAAAGTATTCTCAACACATGAGACTTTTGACTATAGGCTAGAGAGAAAAGGTTTTTCTTTTTGTGAAAAAAATTATAGATTTTCTTCTCTGTATAAAACTTGTCAAGACTTGTTTTTATTTTCTATCAAATAGAATATATAGACATTATTACCATAATAATAATAAAGAAATATCAATCATCTTTTATAATAATAATGATAAATGACGAAAAATCTAACATTCCATTTTAAAACCCCTTTTAAAATGTTTAATTAATTAAAAATAAAAATGAAAAACCAATATCTGATAACATTAGATGTGCCACACGCATAGAGCAGTCCAAGCCCTATGCGTGTGGCCTATCTCTGAAAAAATTGGATTTTGATTTTTCATGTGTTTGTATTTTAATTAATTAATAATTAGATATTCAAATAAGGTATCTTCTTTTTATGGAAAAAATAACAACTTAAATTTCAAAATTCAAAATTTGAATTTCCATCATCATCTTATTATTAATTAAATAAATATAATAATAAAAAACAATTTTGATTATCCATATTTATTTATTCACACTTAAATAAAATAATTGATTAAAATCACTTTCTTTTATTTCTACACAATTTTGAAATTGCACAAATACAATAATAAATTGTGCAACTTCAATTATCACACAATTGCACACCCCGGAGACCTATGGACCAATAACTCCAAGCTCCAACAAATAAAAGATTATTAACCAAAACTCTTTGATTTAATAATCATATTATTAATCTCATGATTATTCCACTATAAATATGAGACTGAACTACTGAGAATTAAAGACACATATTTACTGAGTACTTTGTTGTAATCATAAAGTGTCCATTCATATAATCATTTCATACAAATCATTCCTCTATTGATGATTCATAATTAAATGGGAATAAAATTATCGTTTTACCCTTTTAATTATATCTTGATTCCTAATGCACCATTGACTTTACTAATGAAGGTTAATTCATAATTTGATTATGAATTTGACGTCAATAACCTTTTCAGTTCCAAAAGCCAACCCAAAAGGGAACCATCATTCAATCTATAAGAATGTATAGATTCCATATCTGTTAAGCTATGTCTCCAGCCATATACATCATTGAGTCCCCAAAATAATAGTTCTTAGCCTGATCATTCTGAAAAACCGTAACGCATGAATCAAAGGATCAAGTGACATATATAGGAGTTCATAGCAACTTCAGGATTAAGATCAGTTTGTATATTTTCATCAGTTGATGTGTTTTACAATACTACGAAATGGTATTTAAACAAGTATTATTAAATCACATCTGGTCCAGTTCTACATACTATCACCATGCAAAGTACCTCCACTAAAGTGTCCTACTACACTAGTAACTCGGATCTAGGTCACATGTATTCATAATACTAGTGGACCGTACTAGCAATAATTAATCTAAAGATTCCATAACTTTATTTTACTGCGAACTATTTAAGTTCATTATCTTAATCTCGATCCTCTCATACCAATATGAAATTGAGACCACATAGATGAACTTGGGAATTTTCTAATATTTACTTAATATTATTAGCAATAATATAGTACATAAGCTACATATATAAAATAATTCAATTCATTTATTTATTTCATTAAAACCATTGTCTACCACAATTGTTTTAAGGGCCTAATTCCCAACAATCTCCCACTTGCCCTAAAGCAAATGAGGCATTTCCCTTAACCACGTGCTTCTTACATGACCCTGAAAAGATTTAATAGATAAAGCCCTTGTGAACGGATATGCAAGATTATATTCGAAGGCAGTCTTCAATACAACAACATCTCCTCAGTTTACTATCTCTCAGATCAAGTGATATGTCCTCTCGATGTGTTTTCCCCTCTTGTGACTTTTGAGTTCCTTCAAATTAGCTACTGACCCATTGTTATCACATTACAAAACAAGTGGCTAATCCATGCATGGAACAACTTCTAGATCAACATAGAACTTCTTTAGCCATACAGCCTCTTTAGTTGCTTCACAAGCTGCTATGTATTTGGGCTTCCATGGTTGAGTCTGCAATATTGGATTGTTTAATACTTCTCCAAACTATAGCACCTCCTCCAAGTGTGAAAATTGATCCAGATGTCGACCTTCGACTATCTTTGTCTGATGGAAAATCAAAATCAATATATCCAGTGGGGTTTAGGTCTCCACTTGAATACACAAGCATGTAATCTCTAGTATGCCTAAGATACTTGAGAATATTCTTTACTGTTGTCCAATGACTCAATCCAAGAATTGATTGATAATGGCTGACTATCCCTACTGCATAACAGATGTCAGGTCAAATGCATAACATTGCATACATTAGACTGCTTACTGCAGAGGCATAGGGATATTATCTCATGTCCTCCTCTTCTTGAGGTGTTTGTGGACATTGTTCTTTAGAAAAATTAACTCATGACCGAGTAGGCATAGTGCCCTCTTGGAGATTTTCATGCCTAAGCGTTCTAGCACTTTATCAATATAAGTTGCTTGAGATAGTGCCAAAATTTTGTTTTTTCAATCTCTATAGATCTGAATTCCCAAAACATATTCGGCTTCTCCCAAATCTTTCATTTGGAATAGCTCACCTAACCATTTCTTTACTTTTGATAATGTTTCTATGTCATTCCCAATGAGTAGAATATGTAACGTCCTGGATAACCAAGACCATTACAGTGTGTGTTTAAAATAGTGCAAGACTTGCTAACCAAGTCATTTAAATAAAAATGTGAATCTAAAGTCATAAACAGATTAGGTTTAAAAGATTTTGGTCATAAACAAATCATTTTCATTAAAATAACTGTTTGGTACATCGGATCCTAAATCAGGGTTTAAATGACATATTTACAAGATTTCCAAAAGTTACAAATAATCAAGGCCACTCTAATGGAAAAATACACATTTTAGGTTTCCATCCCTGTACAATCCCTCGACCGTGGTGGCCAAGCTGCTGACAATGTACATCTCACCCACAGAGCACTCCAACCCATGGTTGATTCATCTTACCCTTGCCTTTACCTACACCACGTAGCATCTGTGAGTCAAGGCCCAGCAAGAAAACTATGACATCATAGCACAATAAATATCAATAACCAAATAATTCACAAAGAAAAACCAAGTAGTTTACAAGACATTAATCAATTATCCACCAAGCCATAGCATTCACTTAATCAGTGACAACAGTCGATAAATTGACAATCTAACATCCAGATATTCAGCATATCATATTCATCAAGTTAACATCAGTACACATATCATACAATAACTAGGGTCGACGCCCTTAGGTCGCACCCTCTGTTTAACCCACTGTATTTGGCTCACTTAGGCCAAGCCCAGTGTTCAACCCACTGACTCTAGTCCGCTTAAACCGAGCTCAGTGATTATGTAGAGTCCCAAAATATTTACTTAGCTAGCTAGATAATAGTATTAGCAGTAGTTAGTATTAGTTAGTAGTATGTTTTCAAGTCGGGACTTAGTTGGAAACTCATAGCAACAGTTATGGATTTTATAAGTTTAACCTATAGGTTAAGAATATTAATTATAACATAAGGTTTGATTAATATTACTGGTCATAGATATATATTTATTATAACCTGTGGTCTAGATAGAGTTGATAAGAGTGTGACACTTGTCATGATTATGAGTATTAAGGAATTAAGTATTTTTTATGGATAGTTTTAATAAAAGAAAGATCTAGAAGCTCTAGAACCTTCTAGCAGCTGTTAGGATCGTATTATAACTCAATCAAAGCTATTTATCCAATTCAAATTATGCTGAAAAAGTGCAAATACGTGTTTAATATATCAACGTATGCCGATATATCGAAGCATAGGGGCCGATATATCGCCTACGAAAGATACAGAAAACACGTCGACTTTGCACGAACGATCGAACAAGCCTCGGGAATATAGGGGGAGGTGATATATCGCCTATAAGGATTGGCTAGCAAGGCATGGTGCAACCATCGACTGCAGACATAAGAAAGTAACGTCTGAGACTCCTGACGGTCAGAGACTATGCTATATGGGAAAAGTTTCAGGACTATGTACACCACTTATTTCATCTCTCAAAGCTCAGAGGATGATAGAAAAAGGATGTCACGCATTCTTAGCCAGTGTCACGGATGTGGTAAAGGAAACACCACTAAAGGTTGGAGACGTCTGCATTATAAAGAAATTCCCAGAGGTATTTCTTGACGAATTACCAGAGTTGCCACCAACTCGGGAAATTGACTTCACAATTGAACTAGTACCAGGCACCGAGCCTATCTCCAAGGAACCATACCGGATGGCACCTACCGAACTCAAGGAGTTAAAGACACAGTTGCAAGAACTCTTAGACTTGGGTTTCATTAGACTGAGCCATTCACCGTGGGGAGCACCTGTTCTATTTGTGAAGAAGAATGACGGAAGTAAGCAGATGTGTATAGATTACCGTGAGCTGAATAAGGTGACAATTAAGAATAAGTATCCGCTACCCCAGATTGACGACTTGTTTGATCAACTCTGAGAAGCGACCGTGTTTTCAAAGATTGATCTATGGTCTGGGTATCACCAGCTCAAGGTACGGGAAGAGGATATTCCCAAGACATCTTTTAGAACTCGTTATGGACATTACGAGTTTCTAGTTATGTCTTTTGGTCTTACCAACGCTCAAGCCGCATTCATGGATTTAATGAATAGGTTCTTCAAGGATTACTTGGAAAATTTTGTCGTAGTGTTCATCCACGATATCTTGGTGTATTTAAAGGATGAAGTCGAGCACGAGGAACATTTAAGGTTGACCTTGTTGCGATTAAAAGAGCATCAACTTTACGCCAAGTTCAAGAAGTGCGAATTTTGTCTTTCGCAAGTAGCATTCCTCGACCACATAGTATCCAAGGAAGGAGTTGTTGTAGACCCATCTAAGGTAGAGGCTGTGAAGGATTGGCCAAGACCTAAGACCGCGTTAGAGATATGAAGTTTTATGGGACTAGCAGGTTATTATAGGAGGTTTGTATAGGGCTTTTCTAAGATAGCCACTCCGCTCACCAACCTGACCCAGAAGCAGCAGAGGTTCAACTGGACAGATAAGTGTGAAGAGAGCTTCCAATTGCTTAAGGATAACCCAACGACAAGTTTGTAGTCTACTGTTATGCGTCGAAGCAAGGATTGGGTTGTGTGGTGATGAAAAATGACAAGGTGATAGCCTACGCCTCAAGGCAGCTAAAGCAGTACGAGCAATGCTATCCAACACATGATATGGAGTTGGTAGCGGTGGTCTTTACATTGAAAACCTGGCGCCATTATCTTTATGGAGAACAGTGTGAGATTTATACGGACCACAAAAGCTTAAAGTATTTCTTCACACAAAAGGAGCTCAATATGAGTCAATGCAGGTGGTTAGAATTAGTAAAGGATTATGACTGTGAAATCCTATACCACCCCGGGAAAAGAAAACATAGTTGTTGATGTGCTAAGTAGGAAGAGTTATGGAAGTCTAGCACCGTTAGCTAGAATAGAAAAGTCGCTACAGCAGGAGCTGATCAATGCTGGAATAGAAGTGGTCATTGGTAAACTGCCTAACTTTTCCATCCAGTCAAGTATGTTAGAAGATATACATATTGGGCAATGGCATCATGACACATTAGTAGCACATATGGATGCAGTTAAAGAAGGCAAGGCCACAGAATTCTCGATATCAGGACAGGGGTTTTTGAGATATAAGGATCGGGTATGCGTGCCAAATGATCAAGGGATTAAGATAAAGATTTTAGAAGAAGCGCACAATACCCCATACTGAGTTCACCCAGGGCTGACCAAGATGACTCACGACCTTAAGGCGTTATATTGGTGGCCAGGAATGAAGAAAGATGTAGCAGAGTATGTGTCTAAATTCTTAGTATGCCAGCAAGTGAAAGCAAAACATTAGCGGCTTGCAGGCTTATTGCAACCGCTTAGTATTCCAGAATGGAAATGGGACGACATAGCCATGGATTTTGTAACGGGATTGCCACGAACAAATAAGAAACATGACTCGGCTTGGGTAGTAATAGATAGACTAACCAAGTCAGTTCACTTCCTGCCTGCCAAGACTACTTACACAGTAGATCAATATGAAGACGTTTATGTCCGAGAAATAGTAAGACTGCATGGAATTCCTAAGACCATAGTATCCGATAGAGGATCGTTGTTCACATCGAGATTTTGGGGAAGCTTGCAGCAAGCCATGGGTACCAAGTTAAGTCATAGTACGACATTTCATCTTCAAACCTATGGTCAGTCCGAGCGTACCATACAGATTTTAGAAGTTATGTTGCGTTCTTGTGTACTTTATTTCGAAGGATCATGGAGTAAGTATTTTCTGTTGATAGAATTCTCCTGCAACAATAGCTACTAGACAACGATCGGGATGGCACCCTATGAGTTGATTTATGGAAGGAGGTGTCGATCACCATTACATTGAGACAAGGAAGGAGAAAGGCAACTTCTTGGACCCGAAGCTATTAGAGAAGCTCAGGAAGCAGTAGCGCTGATTAGAAAGCGTATGCTCACTGCTCAAAGCCGTTAGAAAAGTTATACGGATGCCAAGCGGCGTGATGTGGAATTCAAAGTCGGAGATCAAGTCTTCTTAAAGATATCTCCTATGAAAGCTATGAAGCAGATAACCATAATGTGTTCCACATCTCGATGTTGCATAGATATGTGTCAGGCCCATCTCACGTCCTCACGTACGATACGATAGCACTCTAGAAAGACTTGAGTTACAAGGAACGACCGGTTAGCATCCTAGGATGAAAAGATCCTATGGAGTAATAGTTCGGAACGGGAGGCAACGTGGGAGTTGGAGGAAGATATGGTAGCCCAGTATCCGGAATTGTTTGGTAAGTAAATTTCGGGGACGAAATTCTTTTAAGTAGGGGAGAATTGTAGAGTCCCAGAATATTTACTTAGCTAGCTAGATAGTAGTAGTAGCAGTAGTTAGTATTATTTAGTAGTATGTTAGTTACCGTGGATTTTTGGTTCAAGTCGGGACTTAGTAGGAAACTCATAGCAACAATTATGGATTTTATAAGTTTAACCTATAGTTTAAGAATATTAATTATAACATAAGGTTTGATTAATATTGCTGGTCATAGATATATATTTATTATAACCTATGGTTTATATAAGGCTAATAAGAGTGTGACACTTGTCATGATTATGATTATTAAGGAATGAAGTATTTTTGATGGATAGTTTTAATAAAAGAAAGATCTAGAAGCTCTAGAACCTTCCAGCAGCAGTTAGGATCATATTATGACTCAGTCAAAGTTGTTTATCCAATTAAAATTATGCTGAAAAAGTGCAAATACGTGTTTAATATATCAATGTATGTTGATATATCGCAGCATAGGGTCTGATATATTGCCTACGGATGATACGAAAAATACGTCAACATTGCACGAATGATTGAACTAGCCTCGGGAATACAGGGGAGGCAATATATCGCATATAGGGGGCGATATATCGGCTCCATGCATGTATTTTTGAAAGTTTGGTTTTTTTAATTTATAAAACTACCCTTAACCACTTAGACCTGCCTTTGAACGACTTTGACCAAGTTCTGGGCGTCAGTTAGACGAAAATTCAAATCTTTTTCATTTTATAATCATTTATTTATTCAAATTAAAAGGGGTTAGTTTCACTCCTTGAACTCTGTAAATAGGACCTAGTGCTCAGCCATTTTCTTCATTCTTCAAGCATTTGATCAGAGCCTCCAAGGTGCTAGTGTTACTATAGAGAGATACACTTGGGTTTTGGGTTAAAGATTTATCAGTCTAAGCTTTTATAAACACTTGGGAAGTGAGAAATAGTGTAATTTCGGTATTGAGGTTTAGACCAACCCATAAGGTCATTCAAGGTATTTCTATTCCTAAGTTCAGTTCTATATGGTTCTTTAGTTTTCTTTTATTTAGATCCTAACTCTTGTTATTGATTCTTTATTAGGTATTTAAGTTCTTGAAACTTAAGGTTCTTATTGGTAAGTTTCTTCTTAATGGTTTAGTTCTCATTTCATCTTTATTCTTTAGAGATTCTTACCATTTTACAGTTGGTTTATAGGAGTTTTTAAATCCCGTTCTTGTTCCCAAATATCTCAACTTTTAATAAGGAAAATAGGATAGATTTTATGTGCTTATATGTTATGATATGTTTATGCTATGATATGTATATGTCTTATATGTTTTTAGTCGCTTGGGCATATGACTTGCTTAGATAGCAAGCCCCAAGATTTATTTATCATTTCATGGGTTAGAGTTATGATTTACCCTACCTCGACTAGTAGAGGACCTAGATGGGTTATCATATACTACCATGTGATCTACCTACCTCGATTAGTAGATAGAGGACTTAGATGGTTTATCACATGCCATGATAATGAGTTAATGGCCATTAATTTTGTTGTCCTATATGATATATGTTTCTTTTATAGTCATATGTTTTCTAGTATATGTTTATGATATAGTTTTATGCTTATATGTGTTAGTAGATTTTCCTTGCTGGGCATTAGGCTCACTCCTTTATTTTTAGTGTGATGCAGGAAAATGATTATGGAGGCGGAAGGATTCTTGGTAGCTTGGATTGTGTGTTAAGGATGAATGGATTCAATGGACTTCGTGTTGAACGAGGACAACGTTATTTATTTTATTTCTTTTAAATTATGTTTTGATGTAATTCCGCTATTAGTATTTTAAAGTTATGTTTTATGTTTTGTTAAACAATGGGTACCCATACCATACTTTATATCTTATTTTGTAATTTGCACAATATTTATTTTGTATTTTTAATAAAGTTATGATTATATCTTATGTATGTTTCCCAAAATAGTAGCTATGTCTAGTAGTTTTAATGGTCCAAGGTCTTAGAAATAGTTGGGTCATTACAGATTATTAATGTAACACCCTAAGTTGCTAATAAGGTTTATGACCTTGATTAGCGTGCCTGGAGGGCAATAAGTAAATTAATATGATAATATATGAATTTAAATGAATATGTGATTAGAATGCATATTTAGGTGGTATAAATATGCATGTGGGCCCCGTTTGCATGATAGGGGTAAATTGGAAATTTTAGCCCATTGAGGGCATAAATGTGATAATTATACTTTGTGATTTGTACCACGTGGGTGTGGTGAAATTAATGTGATGCATGTGCTGAGACGGTCCTAGCGAGCTAGATAACTCAAAGGTCACAACAGGATTTAATACCCGGCTCGGGAGGAGCCTAGGGGTATTTTAGGGATTTTGTAATTGGGTTCTTGTGAGTTAATGGTAACTGGTAATTTGGTAACTTGTGTAACCGTTAGTAACCACTGAGAGTAACAAGTTTGGCTGAAAGAAGTGGTAGAATTGTTAGGAAGTAGGAATGACAAAAAGGGCCTTGAGGTTTAGCTGGAATGGGAAATAGATGGAAGGGTAAAGTGGTCATTAGGCAAGGATTTGGGATTACTTCAGCTGAAGGAGAAGGGAATACATATTACACTTGGTTATATTTTGGTTTATGCTGAATATGGAAGAAAGAGCTAGAAAGAAAGGGGAAAAAGAAGAAAGAAGCTGAATTTGAGCCCTAGGAGGAGAATTGAGAGGGTTGAAGTAACCAAGATAAAGCTTAGGCCAAAATTGTTCTGAGGTAAGAACTACTCTTGTTTTATTGAGTTTTAAGCTTGATTTTAGAAGGTAAGAATGGAAATTTAAGGATAGTTATGGCTGGTTTTGTGAGAATTCAGCTTGTGGAATTATAAGGCTTGGCTTGGAGCTGAAGCAAGGGAGCTTGAGGTTGGGTTCTTCATTCAAGGTAAGGATTCTGTGCAATTATAAAGTTTATTTCTGTTATGAATTATGGAATTTGAAGTGTGGTTTAGGTTTGGGTCTAAGCTTTTAACTTTCTGGTTTGAATTATTAAGGCATGAAACTAAAGTGTGATTTATGGGAGTGATTGTGTAATTGAGCTGGGTTATGATGTTTATAGGTTGTTGAATGGTCTATTTGGGGTTTTGAATTGGTTTTGGGGCTTAGGTGTGAGTTTGGGATGATTTGGGAGTGTTTTGGCTCGGGGAAATGCAGGGGAAAAAACCCAGATTTCTGGGTTCGCGAAGGAGCGTCGTGGCCCTGTTCTTGGGCACCGCGGCGCGAGGCTGTTCCTGGGCAGGGGAGGCTTTCTGATTTGCTGGGCGCCGCGGCCCTCTAGGGCAGCGCCGCGGCGCTAGGCTATTTTCAGGACATGGAATTTTGCAATTTTGAGCTTTTGCTCCGGGGGTTCGAGGGATGTTTTCGATGAATTGTTCTAGGAATTTGGGGGTCCCGAGAGTGTGGGATTGGTCCCGAGAAGTGGTTTTGGATTGATTAGTATTAAAGGATGTTTTATATGTGTTGTGACTAGATCTTTGGAGAGGCTCGAGTTAGAGGACCGTGCTCGCGGCCTTAGTGCATCAGAAAGCTCGGGATACAGGTAAGAAAACTGTAGCACCCGTAGAGCAGGGCTTGGGCCCATTGAATTGTTGCAGGGCGCGGCCATAGATTGTATCATTGTTAGGATATAGCTTAAAATGAATGATTATCTATTTGATTGTTATTTAAGAATGCTAGATGTGGTAAAAGGCAGAATGAACGGCAAAGGGCTGGGAACGGCAAAGGGCCGAGAACGGCAGTGGGGCCAGAAATATCACTTAGCACATGGAGTGCTCGTGGTTAGGGTGAGACCCCAATGGATACATGGGATATCCTTACGGTGTAGACCGAGATCCCAGGCTTTGGTAACGCTTCTGGGACGGCATGGCCGTATATGTGTTAGATTTTATGGACTGTCTAACTAGATATGAGCTATCTGCTGTAGTGACTGTATATTATGCATATGTTATGTACTGTTTGAATTTTCTTGCTGGGCTTCGGCTCACGGGTGCTCTGTGTTGCAGGTAAGGGCAAAGAGAAATTCAACCAGCCATGAGTACGGAGAGCGTAGGGGCAGCGCGTACATGTTTGGCCTGCCCGACTGCTTTGGTTGGGGGTATTTTTGAGAAATGGCTGTACTAAACACTGTTTTTGATAATTTATCCACTGTGTATCTATTTTGAGTTGTAAATAGTTTACAAACCTTGTTTTGGGATCCCAAATGTTAAATAACTGGAACTTTTAGTGAAATAGAGTACTTTTAAAGATTACAGCCTTGTCTTTTTGTTCAAATCACACTTTTGTTCTAAAAACCTCGCTTAGCGAGTTAATTGCACACTTTAAACTCACTTAGTAACGGCTCTAAGGTAGTAGGGCGTTACAATTAAGCCGTCCTCAGCTACCAGTGGTCGAGCCATGTCCCTGTGCGCTAATATAATTTTGGCACTCTTAGGCCATTTATCTCATATTCACATGGCATAATACCATCATACAATATTGCATACAAGTATAGGGAACCCTTAGTCTCAACATGCCGCGGCCCGCCTCCAACCAGAGGCCCAGCCTCCCCACTCAGTAGACACGCACCGCGGCCCTAAGCCCCCCATGCCACGGCCTGCCTCCAACCAGAGGCTCAGTCTCCCCACTCAGCAGACACGCGCCGCGGCCCTAAGCCCCCCATGCTGCGGCCCAACCTCCATTTTGGCTCCCATTCGTTCTAGAGGGTCGTGGCACACCAAGAATAGAGTCGCAGCCCGACCCCTTCGAACGCAGAAAAATCTCCATTTTCATCCACCAAATATCAACCAAATTAACCCAAAACCATCCAACAACATAATTTACCTATCACAATAATATGTTCCCAATAATAAAACCTAACAGAAAGCTAGCTCAAAACCTCATCCAAAACTCCAATTCAACCTTTAACTTCAAAGACTCAAGAACACTAAAACTCTGAATTTAAATGATAAAACCATAATTCAAAGCTTACCTCAAAATCTATTTGAATCCACAAGCTAATACTGAGCTAATCTCCAAGTCTAGAGCTCCAATTCTTGTGAACCTAGCCCAACAATCCCTTGGTTCAATGGTTAGCTTGGAAGGGCTTCTTGAGAGAAAAATAAGAGAGTAATTGGAGAGGGAGAGTCGGTTCAGGCAGAGTTTCTATGTATTTCCTACCTTTTGTCTTATCTTACTTAAGTTAATCCCAAGGCTCGGGGTAAAAAAAACGTCCCCGAGGGAAAAATGGTAAATGTTCCCCAATATTCCCTCCTAAACTCTCTAACTTCAAATATATCTCCAATTATTTATTTTCATAACCCAATAACCCAAATAAATGTATATTACCCAAAATACCCCTTGACTCGCCCCGAGTCGGGTATCGGGTCCCGTTGTGACTTTCCCGCTAACTTGCTCCCTAGGATCGCCTCGTGCCATATGCTGAAAATATATCCACATAATAATGTGCTCTCAACTGTTTATCACAAATAATTACATTTATGCCCTCAACGGGCCAAAATTACAATTATGCCCTTACAAGCAAAACAAAACCCACATGCTTATCTAATACTCATAAACATGCATTTCACATATCCATATAATCATAGGATCATGCATAACACATAATCATGCATTTTATCAGTAATTCACATAACTACCAAGTATGCCCTCCCGACACACTAATCAAGGCCCTTAAGCCTTATTAGTAATTTTGGGTCGTTACAGAACATCATCAACGTAATGAACGAGGAATACCATAATCTTATCTTTGATTTGTTTGTAAACACAAGGTTCATCAACGGTTTGTTCAAAACCAAACGTTTTGATTGTTTGATCAAATCTAAGATTCCAAGATCTCGAAGCTTATTTAAGTCCATAATTAGACTTAAGAAGATTGCAAGATTTTTGCTCTTGACCTTTAACTTAGAACCCTTCTGGTTGAGACATGTAAATGGTTTCGTCAAGAAATCCATTCAGAAAAGTTGTTTTAACGTCCATTTGCCAAATCTCATAATCCATGCATGCAGCTATGGATAAGAGCATGCGGATAGATTTGAGCATGGCCACAGGTGAAAAAGTTTCTTCATAATCAACTCCTTCTTTTTGTGTGTAGCCCTTTGTTACTAGCCTTGCTTTGAAAGTCTCTATTTTCCCATATGCTCCTCTTTTATTCTTGAATATCCATTTGCAACAAATAAGTTTAACATTTTCAGGTGGAGATATATTCCATTTCAAGGTCCATGGCGTTCAGCCATTTTTCTTTGTCAGAATCTTCAATTGCATCTCTATATGTCAATGGATCATCTTTGTTTATGTCAGACGCAAGCATCTAAACTTCATGTTCATAGCGTACTGGTTGTTCACCAACCCTCCCACTACAACGAAGCTCTCTATTGTTCTGACTAGAGCTAGCGATATCCTTCGGCTTTTTTTCTCTTGCCATTGTTGGTGATTGGTCTTGCTTATTTGAGACCATTTCCTCAAGCACGACTTTACTTTGAGGTTTGTGGTTATTTATATAGTCATGCTCCATAAAAGTAGCATTCATAGATACAAATGTTTTGTTATCTTTAGGACTATAAAATATACCACTTTTTGTTTCTTTGGAATATCCTGCAAACATGCACACTTCATTGCATGATTTCAACTTCCTAGTCTTTCCTTTAAGCACGTGTGCAGGACAACCCCATATTCGGAAATGGCGTAAACTAGGTTTAGTACCATTCTATAATTCCAATGGTATTTTCTTAATAGACTTAGATGGAATAACATTGAGTATGTATATAGCACATTTTATTTCATAACCCCATAATGTCAAAGGCAACGATGAGAAACTAATCATTGATCTAACCATATCTAATAAGGTTATGTTCCGTCTTTTTGAAACACCATTTTGTTATGGCATTCCAGGTGCAGTGAGTTGGGATTGAATTCCATGCTCATGCAAATGGTCCTCAAATTCATAATCTAAGTACTCTCCACCTCGATCTAATTGAAGTACTTTTAGTGATTTACCTAATTGATTTTCAGCTTCTGCTCGGAATTCCCTAAACTTATCATAAGTTTCAGATTTCCTTTGCATTAAATATAGGTAACCATATCTTGAATAATCGTCAATGAAAGTGACAAAATATTCGTAACCTCCTCTAGCATTGACATATAGTGGACCACAAACATCTGTATGTACAAGTTGAAGTGGTTCTCTGGCTCTTGAACCTTTAGTAGAAAATCTTGGTCATTTTGCCTTCTAGCCAGGATTCATAGTGTAACGCCCTACTACAAAGGGATCGTTACGTTCTGCATTTTAAATAGTGATAAGCTCGCTAACCGAGTCATTTGGCCATAATCGTGTAACTAAGTATGATTAACGGTTTAGGGTTAAAAATTTTGGTTAAAGATACAACGTTTCACTAAGACATTTACTGTATACTTTGGGATCCCATAATATATTTTAAAAATTAATTACAATAAAAGATTTACAACCAGCCGACCTAAGCGGCAAAATAGGGTTTAACCCTAGTTCCTCTTTAAACCCTCGGCCGGGGTGGTCGAGCAACCGCATATGTACACATCGTCTCCTAAGCTCTCCAAGTCAAGGATGGTTCAGCTTTCTTTTTCCTTTACCTACACCGCATAGCACCCGTGAGCCGAGGCTCAGCAAGAAAACTCAATATGCTCATAAACAGGTAATAGCATGTCACTAAATCATAATAAGCATGTCTAGCAGTAATAGCCCTATTCATGCATGCAGGCAAGTCCAAATAAATGATTATGGGCCCTACCCCCTGTATATATGACTATCAAGTCAATCTGGGAATATTTTCCCTGAATAGATGACTAATGAGTCTATCTCTAGGGATCTATTCCCTGAATAGATGGCTAATGTGTCCATCTCTGGGGATCCGCTCCCTGCCCTGAATAGATGGCTAATGAGTCCATCTCTGGGGATACGCTCCCTGAATAGATGGCTAATGAGTCCATCTCTGGGGATCCGCTCCCTGAATAGATGGCTAATGAGTCCATCTCTGGGGATCCACTCCCTAAGCCATGTGACGTTTCAGTCACCTGAGCCTTTTGGCCCTGGCTCTAAGCAACTAGCCTTTAGACCAAATAAGCACTTTTAGTTTTCTTCGACCTTGGGGTCGGTCAAGCATTTAATGCTTATGTTGATTAGATCTAATCATTTCAGCTCTGCGCTCAATACGCTTATGCTGCTCTTGACTCATAGATCAATTCCATACGACCAATGTCGTTTCTGACTAATGAGTCAGTACCACTCACAAGTGAGCAAAATATTAAAATATAAGGCATTCAGCATGCTTACTCAACATTCACTAGCATAATTATGATCATGCACATTTACAAAGACTCAAGCTCTGATCAATTCCATATTCAATATTCATGCCATGCCTTAATCACATGTATCATATGCATCACATACTGGGTGCAGTTTTCTTACCTTGGGTCCAAGCACAGGTTACTAATAAAAAAGGCACAAACATGATTCTGTTTCCAAGCCCCTAGCGATATCCTAGTCACAACCATAATATAAGACCTCACAAAAAATGAGTAAATAAATACTGTTAGACCTAAACCTAGCCTCTTGGACGTCGAATCCTACTCAACTAGGTAGTAGGATCGATCCCAGGAACTTAAAATTAAGTTCCCACGGCTAAAAACCTAATCTGGGCAAAAATGCACAAGCCAGTCACGACTTAGCCCTCAGGGTCGTGACTTGCCCAAGTCAGGGAGCATTTGCCTAGGCTTCAGGGTGCGGGCAACAAATTGACCCCTTTTGGGTTGCTACGTGTCACATGGTGACATTTTGACAGCAAAAATGCCTGTGCGGCACCTTGACTCCTCTAAGCCAAGGTCAGTCTTCCAACCATTCGAATAACAATGGACACATTTTTCGCGCGACCGTGTGCCTTTTCACACTTCCATCTCTCGAACAACTCCAGCTGAGTCATGCTCTCAAGCATCTATGAGTGCAACCATACATCAAGGCTATCTAGTCAAGACACTCACACTGTTCGTAGGTTCTCACTATGACAAGGAAAATCCCAACACCGATGCTCACCCAGACATTTGCAAGCCAAGGTAGCATGTGTGGCCAAGAGCCAACACTAAGCTGACGTGCCAACACCTCTCATCATGCCCCATTCGATACTATCCGAATAGATCACATCACAGACCAAGGACTCCCACACGTCCATGGTCCAATTCTAAAGGCACCATGCATTCACACATGTTGGCAGGTCCTTGAGACTAGCTGCCAGACTAGTAGCATACACTGGATCTCTGTCCTTCTCAAGCATTGCGCACTCTTCAATGTCTGTACGCTAGCAAGTCCCATGAATGACTTCCCGTGTCATCTCGTGTCAAGACTCGTGGCCATGGTGCGCCATGAAGTTTATCAAAGGTTTGGGTCACATTCCATGTAAGCGGCATACTGGTAAGCCAAGAGAACCATACCCATAAACCTCTGGCAGCACACTTCAACGCCCTATCGAGGCAGCCCGGTAATTGTAACGCCCTGGTTACCCCAGAAAAGTTACGGTGAACCGAAAATTTGACTCGCTACCCAAGTCCTTTAGATAAAAACGTGCTTCTAAGGGTAATTATTAGGCTAAGGTGGAAAACCAATAAAAAGGAAAGGATATATTTTATTAAGTACATAAAACTATTCATGGGCCCATAAAAACATTTACAAATTAATTACAACTCAAAATGGTCATTACTGTATCAAATTACAAACCCGCCGACCTAAGCAGCAAAAATAGGTTAAACCCCTAGTTCCTCTGAGAACTCCTTGGCCGTGGTGGTCAAGCAGCCGCATATGTACACATCACCACCTAAGCTCTCCACTCAAGGCTGGGTGACCTTTTCTTTTCCTTTACCCGCACCACATAGCACCCATGAGCCAAAGCCCAGCAAGAAAACACAATAATGCATATAGATATTAACAATTGATTATTATTATTATTATAATCACATAGAGCTTGTAGCTCTTAACCAGATGAGTGAATATCACTTGAGGTTCTGGTAAACCATAATGAGTGACTGACAAGCAAGTCACTAATTTAAACAGATGAGTGACTGCTGGGTAAGTCACTAGCTTGAACAGATGAGTGACTACTGGGTAAGTTACTATCTTAAACAGATGAGTGACTGCTAGGTAAGTCACTAGCTTAAACAGATGAGAGACTGATGGGTAAGTCTCTAATTTAACAGATGAGTGACTGATGGGTAAGTCACACAAGCGCTTTTAGTTTTCATCGAACTTGAGGTCGGTCCGGCATTAATGCTCTTCTGAGTCATTTAATGAAGATGTCGATTAGATCTAATCTTTGTTGGCTTGCGTTGAACACACTAAGGTCGTTCCTGACTCATGAGTCAGCACTTTGTGACCAGTGCCCAGTACCACTGCTGAACTTGACTAATGAGTCACAGCTTCACAGTGACACTGACACCTTTGCCAAATCTGACTAATTAGTCATTACCATGCATAGGTGAGCAAGATTTTCTAAGAATTCAATAATCAATCCATGTCCACATTTATACAATCAACATGCCTCAAGAATAACCATGCATGTCACATATGGGGTGTAGTTTTCTTACCTCTGGTTCGAGTGAGAATTAATATAAAAATGACCCTTGAGAACGATTGATCTTTTAATTCCTTGATGGTCACCTGGTCATAACCAAAATATAGGATTCATCAATGAAAATGAATAACAAAGGTTCCCAAACCAAAACCTAGCCTCCAAGACATCGAATCCTACTAAACCGGGTAGTAGGATCGATCCCGAGGCCTAAGGCTTGAATCCCCAAGGCAAAAACTCATTTCTGGCCAAAAATGCCTCTAAGGGTCGCGGCCCTCCCTAGCCGCGCCGCGGCCCGCCCCTCAGACAGAGGCGGCTCTTCCCCAGCACCTAGCATGGGCCGCTGCTCACCCTAGCCGTGCCGCCGCTCTTTTCTGCAATTCAGCAAAAACCAGATTTCCTCCCCTGCGTTTTTCCTTGAAACCAACCTTCCAAACCAATCCCAAACATCCAATTCAGCACCTAAACTTCATCTACATCACACCCTCATCAAAACTCAAGTTAAACACCAACCAAAACTTCCATTAATTCCAACTTTCCACAACAAAACCATAAGCTGAAAACTAAATCTAAAACAGAGCAAACCAGGGAACTAGTGGCTAGAAACTTACCTCAAACTCAGATTGTCATGCTCTTCAATGGTGGAACACTCTCCCAAACTTCCAAGGCTTACTTCCCAAGCTTGAATCCTCAAAAATGGCTCAAAAATCACAAAGAAAATGAAGGAGAAAAGGGTACGGGAAGGCTCTTGAATATACTCTATTTTCCTCTTCTTTTCACAGCCAAGGATGGCATATATCTATCCTAGGGGTGAAAAGACCAAAATACCCCTAGGTCAATTAAGGATTTCTAAAGGCTCCCAAGGGCAATATTTTCCTTTCCAACCTATTTCGTTAATCATAATTAACGCTCACCAATTCCCGCTATTCTCAATATTCTCAAATACTAAATATTCTTATCCCGTTACCCTCTAATTCCCGGTAACGCTTTAATCACCAAAACACCCCAAGACTCACCCCAAGCCCCGAGCTTAAACCTGTTATGACCAAACCGATAATTTATATTCTAAGATCGTCTCATGCCGAAGAACACGAACAAATCCACATTATAATGTGGCCTCACAACTAATCACAAGCATGCACCCAAAATATACAAATATGCTCTCAACGAGCCAAATTACCCCTGTATTCAAGTGTGGACCCACATGCATGTGTTTAACATCATATTATAATATAATTCTCATAAACATGCATATAATCATTTAATGATGTAGTTAAACAGATATGGCCCTCCCGGCCTACTAATCCAGCCATTAAACCGCATTAGGGATTTCAGGGCATTACAGTAATGTCCATGAGTACTCCTACTCATGGAGACATATGAGTCCCCCCGTGGTCCTCATATGCCCACCCTACTAGCCCTCCTAACTAGTAGTTGCTCACTTGACGCACCTATGCCAGGGGGTGGTGGAGAGCTGACACCAGGAGCTCCCCCTACAAAGTGCCTTCTGAGCTTTTAACCTTTTCCCAGAAGCATATATGATTTTTGCTTGGGAGACATATTTGGCTCTCAACTCACCAATTCTCCAAATCTCCCAAATCCAATTGCACCATTGCGTTCATTGACCCTTCAATATGGAGCCTACCAAATCCTGTCCAAATCTGGGCAATATTGAAGATATTTATGAAAATGCCACTACCGTGCAAACTAGGCATCAACATGCTCACCAGCCTACACCCTTGCGTGCGCATTTGACCAGGCACTAATGTAGCTTGTAACATTCCCTCAAGGTCGGAATGTTACACTCTCCCCCACTTCAATTGTCGATGCCCTCATCGACAGACCGCTGGCCAATCTTCTTCCTGCCTCAACTCCTAAGTTCGCTCCATGATTCTTCCGAATCTTAAGTCTGCACTAGTCCCTCTACAACTATAGAACCATCCACTTGGTGATGATCTCCCACGTCCACCATTGAACTCGATCAAAGACCCCATGTCACCGTCGTTATTCATAATTCTCCCATGAATTAGTGCCTCTACACTAGAATACTCCTTACACACATGAACTCCTCCAAGTCCATCACAATGCCCCTCCAGTAAACCAAGTAGCCCTTGCAACACTGACCCCGAAGCAAACACATTCTCTGATTGAAGCTTCCCCACCAACTGTCTAATATATACTCCTATTAACAAGGACAAAATTAAGGTTCACCCCTCATGGTGAGGTTTGCAAACCAACTATTCCCAACGACACCTACAAAACATCCTTCCATTGAAGGCATGTATCTCTTCAATGTGGCACTCGTGCCAACTCTAGCCTTTATGTAGTATCTAGTGCACCCTTGCACACAGACTTCACGAAGTAGTCTCTCAAACTTTTGGCCCTCCGGCCTTACTGCATACCCGTGGCTTGATGTGAAATGGCTACTCCTGATCATAAGCATAACTGCTCCTCTGAGCTACTACAATGTGTCCAATGATCTGACATCATTCGAAACCACTGCATTGCCTTCTGGCTCATGCTCATGCTGACTCTCAGCATCATGCCTCAAGTTCTGCTCCCAAATAAACTTTGCCTAACACTAGACGACCTGTTGAATCTTGCCAACTTGACTGCGCATTACCTCACCCTTGAGGTTTAAAGTTGTCCCAATCTGCTATCTCCCTTCGGCATATGTTCTCTAAATCATTCAGCTTGTGTTCCCATAAACACGTGTCCCCATAAAACTCTAAGCATGTCCCATAACATGCTACAAAACCTGCCCAATCTTGGTCTCAACCTAAGCCTATGCATATTGTCTATCTGCAGTTTCACTTGGTCACCAGACCCACTCGCATCAATCATGCATGTCTTTGCACTATACAACCCATCTAGTGTTGTGTTTCCCCCTAGATTCACACACCAAAACTGAACGAGTACCCTGACCCTTCGAACATATGAATTAGTGGGCTCCCCTACTTCAACTTGGGAATAAACTCTCTTCTTGAGGTGTGCGTCTCAAGGTATAGCTCGCATGCTAACCGCTTTCTCTCGTGCGGTCCCTCATTACATTTATCACTTTTGAAGATGATGTTGAGTTAATGTCTCGGTCATTCTGACTCTTCGCCCCTTGACATCTCTACGTTGCCTTAGTACCTGAGTCTTGCTGACTTTCACCTTAGGCAAACGTTGCACTGATGTTACCTTAGTACCTGAGTCCTGAAGACTTTCACCCTAGGTAATTGGCTCTGTCTTTGTCTCTGAGTATCGTTGACTTTACATTTTGTACAACTAAAGATCTCCATGATAACTCATCTTGATGCTTTTTTAATGGAACATTGGTCTGCTATTTGGATGTTTGAACCGTGAAGGTCTCTCCCCCACTTCAACTGTTGGTATCCTCGACAACTAGCCCACATGCAAGAACGTCTGACCACCTGATCTCTTCATGCACACAACAAATCTAGAAGTGCACCTCGCAGGATGTGACTCTCGAGTCAACTACTTCGTGTAGCACCATTGTCGATTCCCCTATGTGTGCATTGTCCACATAGTTATCCATCTGCTCTATATTAGCATCTTGCCCCTCCGGGCAGCTTCTCTAGGCTTATATGGTCACTAAGTACCAATAGCAAGGCCCTCCGGCTCACATTTAGACTCAAGCACCATCTCGGCCTCCCAAAGCCTTCTTGTAGTACTAAGTTTCCTTGACACAGCCCTCCAACACTCTAGTACTATCCTGACCACTGTGTGCGGTCTACTCGGCCCTGCTGGCCTTTGATGCATATGTTCCACAACTTAGCATCTCCTACAATGCCTTAGTGTTGCTCACACAAGATAACATACTTGTGAGCCAACACGTCCCACTCCATTGTCTCGTTCCCTCTCCTCCGGGTCAGAACAAGATAACATGCAAACACTTCCAAGTACGACTATGCTCTGAAAATCGTGGCCACTCCCACCTTGGTCTCCATGTGATGAAATTTTGCACACAAGTAGCAACTAAAGCATTTCATGCTCATCTTAATTTGATCCCTCAAAGCTATCCACTCTCGATCACTGTCGCGACTAACAAACGTTTGACGGCCACTATTATGCTACTACCCAGGGACCGTTACGGTGTGCATTTTAAACAATGCTAAACTCGCTAATCGAGTCATTTGGCCATAATCGTGTAACTAAGTATGATTAGCGGTTTAGGGTTAAAAATTTTGGTTAAGATACAACATTTTACTAAAAATTTTACTGTATACATTGGGATCCCAAAAATACAATTTAAAGGTTAATTACAACAAAAGATTTACACATCGTTTAACCCTAGTTCCTCTTTAAACCCTCGGTCGTGGCGGTCGAGCAGCCGCATATGTACACATCGTCATCTAAGCTCTCCAACTCAAGGATGGTCCAACTTTCTTTTGCCTTTACCTGCACCACATAGCACCTGTGAGCCGAAGCTCGGCAAGAAAACTTAATATGCTCATGAACAAGTAATAACATGTCACTAAGTCATAATAGGCATGCCTAGCAATAATAACCCTACTCATGCATGCAAGCAGGTACAAATAAATGTTTGTGGAGTCCTGCGATTTGAGTAGATGACTAATAAGTCTCTCGCTCTGAGGTAGATGACTAATAAATCTCTCTCTGAGGTAAACGACTAATAATTCTCTTTGAATAGTTCACTAATAAGTCACTCTGAATAGTTGACTAATAAGTCACTCTTTAAATAAATGACTAACAAGTCTATCTCTGTATAGATGACAAATAAGTCTATCTCTGTTAGATGAGTGTTAAGTCTGTCTCAGTCAGATGACTGATAAGTTTATCTTGGTCAGATGACTGATAAGTCTATCTCGATCAAATGACTGATAAGCCTATCTCGGTCAGATGACTGATAAGTCTATCTCGGTCAGATGATGGATAAGTCTATCTCGGTCAGATGAATGATAAGTCCATCTCTCTGTAGATAACTGATAAGTCTATCTCTGAGGTCCCAT